>NW_028270180.1:34870905-35470905 GCF_037043375.1 Chiloscyllium plagiosum | reverse complement strand
AGGAAGGAAGTAGAGGATTTGGAGAGGGTACAGAAAAGAGGCGTTTAGACAGACACATGAACAGTTGAGGAATAGGTGCTTATGTACAGGCAGATGAGATTGATTCACAATGACCTCATGTTCGGCACAGATATGGTAGGCCAAAAGGCCTGTTCCTGTGCGATACTGTTCTATGTTCTCTGTAGCTTGTTTCTGCACTTCTCCTAATTGTGACGTAGCAAACTTAGTGGAGTAAGTTGAACTCGACTCTTTGTGAAGAATATTCTGCATCTTATTTAAGTGTCATGTGTGATTTGTCCACCAAATCATGACCTCTAACAAAGCAAAATATTCTTGCAAGCCATTTTGTGATTTATTTTTGTATGGATTTTCTGAATATTTCAAATTGAAAGAATGGGGAAAGTGGTGAATGTTGTGAAACTTGAGTTAACTGAGGGTTAGCTTTCTGATTGGTAACTTTGGAAAAGATTGAGGGATTTATTAATTATTCAGTTTTTGCTCATTACTTGTGCTCCTTAGTGTGCTTTTGCTAATTTTGAAAAGTTATTATTTAGCTTTTAAGCAACTCATTTTCCTCCAAAGTTTTCCCTTTTGAAATTTTGTTTTCATCAGTGCTGCCTTCTGGAATGTGAATTCTGAGGGCCATTACAATAGGTTTAAAGCAATGAATTGTCTAGATATTATTTGTATAATATACTTAGTATAGACAAAGGAATCTTCTCACTTTTTCATAAAAATAATTACATTTGATTGTAAGTGGGAAGCAGATGTGTTGGGGTAAATGTACTTGAGGTGGCATTGATAAGCAAGCGTTTTCTATATTTATTGCTAACTTAAACTATTGATTTGCTTATACCATTTTGTAGGAGAAATTGAGGACTGCAGATGCTGGAGATCAGAGTCAAGAGTGTGGTGCTGGAAAAGCATAGCAGATCAGGCAGCATCCAAGGAGCAGGAGAATCAGTGTTTCAGGTATAAGCCCTTCATTAGGAATGATGAAGGGTTTATGCCCAAAATGTCGATTCTCCTGCTCCTTGGATGCTGCCTGACCTGCTATGCTTTTCCAGCACCACACTCTCGACTTGTGCCATTTTGTATTAGCTCTCCCAAGAATTTACTTGTCTACCTCTGGATAGGTTTCTAATGTGTTTTAAATCTTAAAGTCTGACCTGTGATTTTGGATCTTGTAGTCAGTGATAAAGGAACAATGGATAAGAATCATCTTAAAAGCTGCCCGCAAATCATTTAGATTTTGTTTATGAATGTATTTCCGTACTACTTGGCTTATTTGTCATGGCCATTGGGTTGTTCATCACTCAAGGTTTAAAAACTTGAGTTTCTTCAGGTTTTTCAAATGGGCAGCATTTGGCTCAGTGGTTAACAAATTAGCTATGGCAGATCAGACCTGATGGCCAAATGGCCAATGCATGCTCTTTTGTCTTACTGTAAAAATAAGTCTCATTATGGACTCAACTGATTTTCTTAAATTGGCCGTTTTAAGAAAAAGAAAATAAATAGAAAGTTAGAGTTTAAAGAGAGTGCATCAGTCCTGAACCAGCTCATCATCAACGACGCATGTGCCAACATCCTTACTCAAGAAATTTGAAAGCATTTCAGCAG
Organism: Chiloscyllium plagiosum; assembly: GCF_037043375.1. Lineage (NCBI taxonomy): Eukaryota > Metazoa > Chordata > Chondrichthyes > Orectolobiformes > Hemiscylliidae > Chiloscyllium > Chiloscyllium plagiosum. The sequence continues at coordinate 35,469,285 of NW_028270180.1, read as the reverse complement.
TAACCACAGACTATAGCTAATACATTGCCAAGGATCACAGCAAAGCTGAGGTCATCTGCTGAAGTGCAATGCAAAGAAAACTGTCTGTATTTGCACATTCTCCCTGTGTCTGCGTGGGTTTCCGCTGGGTGCTCCGGTGTCCTCCCACAGTCCAAAGATGTACTGGTGGCCATGCTAAATTGCCCATAGTATCAGGGGTGTATAGGCTAGGTGGATTGCCCATGGGGTGTACAGAGATTACATGCTGTTCGGGGGGCCGGTGTGGATTTGATGGGCTGAATGGCCTGCTTTCACACTGTAGGGATTTGATTTTATTCTACTCTGGACGGAACAAGGAAATAAGAAAAATTAAGGTCTCGTCTATATACTTAATATACCTTGGCGGGGTTTGGCCTGGTCCATAACAATTTGGTCACAAGCTGCTACAAAATCAATGAAGTAGTTCATGAGCTGACAGCATCACTGATTGCTAAATGATTATGTTTATTGGTACTGAACAAAGAGTCTTGTTTTCTCGCTGTTTTAAAGGAAAAGGCTTGTTGATGATTCCAGTTTATTGGGTATGTATTGTACATGATTAAGACTGATTACAGAACATTAATTATGATAATTCACCAGGAAATTAATGTTTTGTTTTCTTTGCATTGCACTTCAGCAGATGACTTGAGCTTTGCTGTGATCCATGGCAATGTGTTAGTCTGTGGTTACTGCTGAAACGCTTTCAAATTTCTTGAGCAGGGAAGGTGATACATATGTCGTTGATGATGAGCTGGGTCAGGACTGATGGACTGTCTTTAAATTCTAACTTTCTATTTACTTTCTTTATCTTAAAACGGCTAATTTAAGAAAATCAGTTGAGTCCATAATGAGACTCATTCTTACAGTAAGACAAAAGAGCATGCATCGGCCATTTGGCCGTCAGGTCTGACCTGCCATAGCTAATCTGATAAATTTACACATTTCTGCTTTTACCCATAATCCTCAATTTGCCTTGTATAGATTAGATTAGATTAGATTAGATTACAGTATGGAAACAGGCCCTTCGGCCCAACAAGTCCACACTGACACGCCGAAGCGAAACCCACCCATACCCCTACATTTACCCCTTACCTAACACTACGGGCAATTTAGTATGGCCAATTCACCTAACCTGCACATCTTTGGACTGTGGGAGAAAACCGGAGCACCCGGAGGAAACCCACGCAGACACGGGGAGAACGTGCAAACTCCACACAGTCAGTCGCCTGAGTCGGGAATTGAACCCGGGTCTCTGGCGCTGCGAGGCAGCAGTGCTAACCACTGTGCCACCGTGCCGCCCACTAGTTTCATTCTTGACTTCAATCTCCATGTAACCATGTCTCCATAATGGCTCTAGGATCATACCTCCACCATTAACCTCAATTTGTGGCATCAATTCACTTATGTTGCTCTGATTAGCACACAAATTTAAGTAACAAGTCATTCATTTTGCATTTTTGCCATTTTCCCTCCTTTGGTTGTATTGCTTTTTTTAAAATGCTTGTGCATTCTGTTCCTGTCTGTCCTACCCCAGGTTTTGTTACCTAACTAGGTGGCCTGCAATGCTACCATATCCTTTTGCTATATAAGCCTATGTTTCCCCTTTGTTTTACTTGTCGTTTGCTGCTTTGCAAAGCCTTTGATGTCCTTGAGTTAGGAAATATGTTTGGCTGAAACCTAGTGATAATGTCACTCTATCGGTATTCTGGGCCTTGAGTCTGATGTCCTAATAATGTGGTTTTGAATTCCACCATAGCAAATGGAAAAACTTAAAATCAATAAAGAAGCCTGGAGTTAAAAGCGCGAGTCTAATGGCAATCATGTAACTTTTTTTTAATTGTAAAAGCCTATATGGTTCAGTAGTGCCCTTTTAGTGAAGAAAATCTGCTGTCCTTATCTGGTCTGGTCTCCATGTGACTCCAGACCCATAACAATTTGGTTGACTCTTCATTGCCATCTGGCAGTTTGGGATGACAGTTGAGAGTGTGGTGCTGGAAAAGCACAGCAGGTCAGGCAGCATCCTAGGAGCAGGCGAATCAGTGTCTTGGGGATGAGCCCTTCATCGGAATCTTCAGGCTTATACCTGAAACATTGATTCTCCTGCTCCTCAGATGCTGCCTGACATGCTATACTTTGCCAGCAGCACACACTCGACTCTGATCTCCATCATCTGCAATCCGCACTTTCTCCCCGTGTGGGATGACAATAAATGTCATCCATGACACTTAGATTGCATGAACTGATTAAAAATAAAGTACAACTTTATCATTTTATTTTGCTTTGAATTCTTATATTGACATTTTTCTGATTTGCTGAATGATACCTTTTAATAATGAAAAATATTTTGATTTTGGTGCATCATATTGTCTATGCATTCTTATTTTAATTATAGATAATGAGGTGTATGCTTGGGGCAATAATTCTATGGGACAATGTGGTCAAGGAAACTCAACTGGGCCAATCACAAAACCTAAAAAAGTGATTGCTTTGGATGGAGTAGCATGTCAGCAGGTTTCTGCTGGAACTTCCCACAGCTTAACTTGGACAGCATTACCAAGAGACAGGTTAGAAAATGAAACAAAAATTCCCTCAACAGTATTTTGGACAAATTCCTATTTTGACAGAATGTTCAGCACTCTCTCTGTTTTGTTACAACAGACAAGTTGTAGCTTGGCACCGACCTTACTGTGTTGATTTAGAAGAAAGCACTTTTTCTCACCTTCGGTCATTTCTTGAATGGTACTGTGATGGAATCAATAGTGAAGTTCCACCTGTCCCTTTCCCGTCATCCAGGTATGATTGGCTGTTATAAGGTCTAGTGAGTTTTATTTACATGTTTTGTTAATGTGTTCAGATTTAGTGCCTTCATTTTAGAGCAAATGTGTTAACCAATCCAGTTTCAAATCAAATTATTAAATAACTGTAGACTAATATCTTGGTAATCTTGAGTTTGGGAATTACAACAATATTTGGATTTGTTTTTGATGTCAGTATCAAATACAAAGTATTTTGTATTTGAAAGATTGTTTAAATGCGTTGGTGTACGTTTCACAATTAAGTGATGATTTGTTTGGACACCATTTAATATTTTCAAGCTGCATTGCTATTATAAATTCTTACATTCACCAAATGGAATTTAAGGTTTAAATCAAATTCATTTTGACTATTTTTAAAAATAGGGAGCATCACAATTTTCTTAAGCTTTGTCTCAAGCTACTGTCTAATCATCTGGCACTGGCTGTAGCTGGCGGTGTGGCCACCAGTATTCTTGGGAGACAGGCCAGGCCACTGCGAAATCTATTGTTCAGATTAATGGACTCATCTGTACCAGATGAAATCCAAGAGGTGAGTTATTTCATAACAGTTTTTCTTTATTTGAATTGCTATTGCCCTTAATTACAGCACTGTTGAGATATTTGGTTTTGGTGCCGAGGCTTAATCTCAGTGTGGGCCTTTTCCTCCGAGAGATGATCATGTAGCAAATCCATTAGCTGACCTATGTGAGGCAAGTTCAGCGAGAAGTACTGCATCGTTAGATGGTTGTTAAGTGTTGTAGGTCATTGTTTTCAAAGTTGGTACCTGTTGTCAAGCTGTTGTCATTGATATAGTGATTTCACTAATGTAATATCACCATTTCCCCTTGCTGTTACCTAGTACCTTCTGTGTTTCTTGTCTCAGGTCTTCATGTCATGCTTACAAGAAATCTTAAAATGGAGCTTTGAAGGAGCCTGTCTTCTGGTTCCTGTTATATTCTTAGATTAATACAGCGCAGAGAAAGCCTTTTGGCCCATTGCGTCTATACTGACATAACTACCACTAAAGGTGTGCTAATCCCAATTTCTTGCACTTGTCCCATATACTTGAATGTTATGAAGTTTCAAGTGCTCATCCAGATATTTTTAAAATGTTCTAAGGTTTCTGGCCTCTAGTACATTCCCAGGTTCCTGTGTCCCAGATTCTCTCAAATCTCTTCTGAATCTCCTGCCCCTTAGCTGACATTCCTTCGTGATTGACCCCCTCAACCAAGGGCAACAGCTGCTCCTTACTCATCATGTTGTTATCCCTTATAATCTTATGCACTTCAATCAGCCTTCTCCATTCTAAAGAAAATAATCAAAGCCTATCTAGCCTCCCTACAGCTGCATTGCTCCATCCCAGGCAACATCCTGGTGAACCTCCTCTGTACCCACTGTAGTACTATCACATCTTTCCCTAGTGAAGTGACCAGCACTTCCAGCTTTGCCTTAACTAACTCTCTATAACTCCAACACTACCTCCTTGTTCTTGTACTCAATGCCATGACAGATGAAAGCAAGTCTCATTCCTGATGAAGGACTTATGCCTGAAACATCGATTCTCCTGCTTCTCGGATGCTGCCTGACCTGCTGTCCTTTTTCAGCACCACACTTTCGACTCTGATCTCCGGCATCTGCAGTCCTCATTTTCTCCCGATGAAAGCAAGTGTCTCATATGCCTCCTTCACAATCCTATTTTCATGCTGTGCCAACTTCAGGGATCTGTGAATATCCCGAAGATCCCTCTGTTCCTCTAAGCTACCCAATGTAGCATTCACTAAATACTACTTTATCTTGTTTCTTCCCAAGTGCATTCACTTAATACCATCTGCCACTTGTTTGCTCATCTGATCATCCTATCTGTATTTTACTGTGACCTATAACCATCTTCCTCACTATTACCTACTCTACCAATCTTGGTGTCATCTGCAAATTTGCTTAACAGTCCCCCCACATTTTCAACTGTATCATTTATGGATATAACCAATAATAAGGGTCCCATGTAATAATTCTTGTGGTACACCTCAGGACATTGGCCTCCAGTCACTCGAACAGCCTTCTACCACTACCCTTTGTGTCTTATTACTGGGCCAGTTTCTGATCAACCTCACCATGTTTCCGTCACTTCTATGTGCTTTAACCTTCTCAATCAGTCTCCCACATGGAACCGTGTCAAAAGCTTTGCTAAAATCCATATAAACTACATCGATTGAACTTCCCTCATCCATACATTTGATTACATGTCCAAAACATTCTAACATTTCTAAGGCCTTGCTTCTGATAAAGCCATGTTGGCTATCTGTAATTAACCCATGCCTTTCCAAGTGGGTATTAATTTGTGCCTTCAGAATTTTTTTGCAATAGTTTCCCTACCAGTGACTTGAGACTCGCTGCTTTTCTCATCTGGCAAATTTAGTTGAGCCAGCGAAGTTGCCACTGTTGACTGCTGGAATACTTGGGTGATGTGCCTATGAGAAGGCTGTCAAGTTGAAGATTTTTGTCTGTCCAGGAGGTGCCAAAAATATGTCATTAAAATTGAAGATCAAAACTTGAGCTTCCTTTTTTTATGGCTGCAAGCTATTTATTTAGAAAATCATAGGATTCCTACAATATTGCACCAAACCATTCAGTCTATTAAGTCCACACCAACTCTCTAAATTGCATCACACTGAGACCAAACCCCTACACTATCCCTGTAACCCTGCATTTTCCATGACCAATCTAACTAATCCACACATCTTTGAACTGTGGGTGGAAATTGGAGCACCTGGAGGAAACCGACGCAGACTCTGGGAGAAGGTGCAGACTCCAAATTGACTGTCACCTGAGACTGGAATCGAACCTGCGTCCCTGCAGTGCTAACCACTGAGCCACCATGCTGCCCCATTCTTCACAGCTGAGAATGGAGGTCATTGTTGTCGTGAGAGTGAGCTTATTGTTTTTCCAAACATGTTTTGAACTTAACAAAAATGGGAACTGCTTTTCATGTTTAGTGCTGAGTTCTTCATCAATTAATGTTGCCATGAATCTGTTGATCACTTGGACACAAACACTTCATATAAACTGTCATCTCTCATTCTGTGTTTGACTGTCCTAAAGCTCTGGCATGGTTGACTTAAATGCGATCCATCATCACTTGAAATGGAAAACACCATTGCTGCCTTAGTAAACAGGCATACAGCAAGAACAGAATTGTAGAAGATTTATTCTGTCGGATATATATGATGCAAACAATGTCTTTTGAATAAAAAGAACTAACATAAGAGCTTGAAACTTCCACAGATTAATCTCATTCTTCAACAGGCATTCTTCAAGCTTCTGCAGGACTTGTTTTATTTAACTGATTGAATGGCTGCCCTTGTTTTCCTGTTGTGGTGAAAGAAAACATCTTTCTCACTTGCCTGCAAAGGGAAGTAATTAGGTCAATGTGGTGGTTCATGGCCTGTCAGTATTTATTAAGTGAACGGCTAAAGGTTTTAATTTGTGACTGGTCAAACAAATTTCCCCTTGAAGTTTTTGCCCAGAACTTAATTAGAGAGGTGATAGAAAAGGGTCAGTTTCTTTCTGGGGCCAATCTACCTACTTAGTTGCCCTCCCTCCTCACCTTTCAGTGAGGAAAAAAAATCATACCCCAGTTGTGTTTACAATGAATGATGAACAGTGTTTTGTGCATTTTTTTGGTTTTGAAGGAACAATTGAATCAGCTCAAATTAGTTTGGAGAAAAAGAAGTTACCTCTTGTTATCTATGAAATGTTTATATTGATTTTGAAGAAAGTGTGAAACATAATTGTTTAGATGTATGTACCTGTATACTTTAAAATAGACTTGAGTTTTTTCTTGGTGTTTTAGGCTGTTATAGAGACATTGTCTGTTGGCGCTACAATGTTACTTCCACCATTGCGAGAAAGAATGGAGCTGCTACATTCGCTACTTCCACAGGGCCCTGATAGATGGGAAAGTTTAACTAAAGGACAAGTAAGAATTTTTTTTTTTTGGATTTTGCATTGATTATTAAGATCATTAACATTGTTTAAAACTGAGAAACCTTGATTATCTGAATACCAGGGGCGGGTTGGGGGTCGGACCAGGGCGGTGTTGGATGCAGTGTGCTGTTGCCTAGTCTCCTGAATGGGGAGCAGTTAGCAAGTGCTCGCTGTCAATCCCATTGAACTGATGGGGGGTGAACTTCAGCAATGCTGCAGGTCCCTTACACACAAGTGTGTCTGCTCAGAATAAACCCTGAGACACAGAGAAGGAGCAAGGCAGGCAGAGCGAGGAAAAAGAAAAGTTCAGAAAACTTCGAGTCCCAGAGGAGAGGCATTGAATCAAACCACCAAATAATCAATTATCCGAACAAAATACTGTCTGCCCATCTTGTTCGAATAATCGAGGTTCCTCTATATTTTGTTGTGAAATTGCGAAACTATTCACACTGACTTAACAACCTCTCTGCTGATGAAATAAGTCATTCCTAGAAATCCACCCAGGTCCCTCATTACATTTTTAAAGCTCAAAGGCAAATTTCCCTCTTTCTTCTTTGTCTTAAACAACTCAAAGCAATTCCATGTTTCTTCATAATCATTTTCTATCCCTGTAAATATTCCCATTAACCTCTTCTTCAGTGCACTAGTACTCTGCCTGTAATGTGATGAGAATTGTCTGCTATACATTACAACTATATGTTATGTAGTGTTATTCCTTTCTGTTATATGTCAACAAATAATTGAAAACATCCGAAAAGTATTACTTAAATTTCATTAATCCATTGGTGTGCAATGTTCTCCATTCCCCCATACATCTCAGAATCTTTCCATGTGTTATTAATTCCCTTATCTTGATTGTTCTACCTGAACCCATTACATCTCAATTCTCTAGCTTTGTTTGCTGCCAGTTGCTAAAACGTCACATGCATCTATCCACATTTTCAGGTCCTGTGTTTAAAGGTTGTTCATATAAGTTGTGTTGTGATATCCAGATGTACTAAATAGAGCAGTTCTAGAGGCCATTTTCAGTCAATGGATTTAATTATGATTTGTGCATCAAATTAATTTTTATATTATTTAAAAAGCAAAATGGATTTCCCTTTCTGGCTATTTGTTACTCAGATTATTTATACAATTCTTTTGACATGGTACTTTAATTGAATAACAACCTTTTTATAAATTTAACAGCCTTTTATACATACAGCAGTTGAATCCCTTTTTTCTCTTAGTAGTGATCTGATATTGTCAGAGACGTGAAGCACTGATTATAAAATTTATAACGACAGTTATTTTGAATTTTATCCAAGCACGATCAAATCTTTGTCTCCTGGAATTGTAAAATATGGTTATGAATGTTAAAACAGTAAGCGTTCACAACAGTTGATGCTTCCCTTCATCACCTCAATTAACCTCCCATTTGTCTCCCTAAATGGTCAGACTGTTTATAGTGTCATGTACAGCATGGAAACAAACCCCTCGGTCCAACTCGTCCATGCTGACCAGATATCCCAACAAACTCTAGTCCCACCTGCCAGTACCTAGCCCCTAACCCTCCAAACCCTTCCTATTCATATATCCATCCAGATGCCTTTTAAACGTTGCGATTGTACTAGCCTCCACCACTTCCTCTGGCAGCTCATTCCATACACATACCACCCTCTGAGTGAAAACGTTGCCTCTTAGGTCTCTTTTCTATCTTTCCCTTCTCGCCCTAAACCTATGCCCTCTAGTTCTGGACTCCCCACCCCAGGGAAAAGACTTTGTCTATTTATCCTATCCATGTCCCTCATGATTTTATAAACCTCTATAAGGTCACCCCTCAGCCTCCAATGCTCCAGGGAAAACAGCCCCAGCCTATTCAACCTCTCCCTATAGTTCAAATCCTCCAACCCTGGCAACATCCTTGTAAATCTTTTCTAAACCCTTTTCAGTTTCACAACATCTTTCTGAGAGGAAGGAGACCAGAATTGCACACAGTATTCCAACACTGGCTTATCTAATGTCCTGTACAGCCATAACATGACCTCCCAACTCCTGTACTCAATACTCTGACCAGTAAAGGAAAGCATACCAAACGTCGCCTTCACTATCTTATTTACCTGCGACTCCACTTTCAAGGAGCTATGAACCTGCACTCCAAGATCTCTTTGTTCAGCAACACTTACCATTAAGTGTATAAGTCCTGCTAAGATTTGGTTTCCCAAAATGCAGCACCTCGCATTTATCTAGATTAAACTCCATCTGCCACTTCTCAGCCCATTGACCCATCTGATCAAGATCCCATTGTAATCTAAGGTGACCTTCTTCACTGTCCATTGCACCTCCAATTTTGGTGTCATCAGCAAACTTACTAACTATACATATTATGCTCACATCCAAATCATTTGTATAAATGATGAAAAGTAGTGGACACAGCACCCATCCTTGTGGCACTCCACTGGTCACAGGCCTCCAGCCTGAAAAACAACCCTCCACCACCACCCTCTGTCTTCTACCTTTGAGCTAGTACTATATCCAAATGCGACCTCCACTGTTGAATGAGCATAAATTTGCCTCTTTCGACTTGAGCTTCTCTGAACCATATTGCCAATATATTTCCTCACACTAGGTCCTGTGCACCAACCACCATGTGCTTGCTGACCTACATTTGCCTCTCGTTCAACAACATGTTCTTAAAACTTTTATCCATATTCTCAAGTGCCTCCATGACCTTTTCCTGTTTTCCTGTGTAATCTTCTCCAACCCAACAAAAATTCCCAATTTTAATTACCCTGCTGTTGCCAATCATACATTTAGTTGCTGAGGCCCTAAGTTTTAGAATTCCCTCCCTTAAAACCTGCATCTTATTTTCCTCCTTCAAAATTCCCCAAAACAAAATCTCTTTGAACAAGCTTGTGATAATTTGCCCAAATATTGTGCACTGATGTCAAGTTGTGTTTGATAATGCTGTTGTGCTAGGAAGAATCTTAAATTCATTTTAAGGTTATTTATTTTACTACATTAAATGAGCTATATAAATGCAAGTTATTTTCAAAGAGCTGTAAACAACAAATCATCAAATTTACTAAATATGAACATTTTCCAGTTCATATAGCTGTAATTTGCAGTGTGGTTTAATTTGCCCAGTAATTGGCTATAGCAAAGAAAATATATAAACTGCAAAATTACTAACACAACCTTTTGACTTTTTAATACTAATTTGCAGTGTTTAATTGTGTAGCAGCTATGCATTGATTTAATATAAATATCACCTTTATTTCCAGAGGATGCAATTGGATATTATTCTTACAAGCCTACAAGACCATACCCATGTAGCTTCTTTGCTGGGCTATAGCTCACCTTCTGATGTTGAAGCCACCTCTACAGGACAAAATTACAGCAGCTTCCTTGATCCCTCATTCAACTCCCAATCCAGTCATCCCGATACCCATCTGGCAGAAATCTTGATGAAGACCCTACTAAGGAATTTAGGATTCTATACTGTAAGAAGCTTTCTATTTGTTAGCAACTCTTTCAGATAAGTTCTTGCTTAATCTGTACTATAAAATCCTTAATCTGACGAGACTTGTGTTTATCTGATTTTTCTTAATTTAGCTGATTATCCTGAAGTACAGATTTTATTTTCAATTTTTTAATCAAATATTTAATTCCTGCTGGTAATGTGGGCTTGTTATATATGTTGGATATATGAATTAAGCTTTGAGCTCTTTCAGTCAAATGATTTCTTGGGAAGACTTGTTTTCTCAATTTATATTAAATGTCCATCAACATAATTTGAGGGAGTTTGGATCAAAGAAAGATAAAAGTACAACCAGAAAATTTGGGTTGCAAAATTGTGTTAAATTGAAGAAAATAGACAATTTTGTAAAATGACATGTTCTTCATTACTCTATAGGAAGACTCTACATAGGGAGGCAACGTACTCCTAAATGTTTTTTTTAGACTGCTCTCAGTCTTCTCTGTATGTTTCTTTTTAACAATTGGAAATTCTCCCATTCTACATTGTATCATGTCATTATAATTGTGTTAAATCTAGTTCATAATATTACACTGTTAATGCTCTTAATAGGATCAGGCTTTTGGAGAACTGGAAAAAAACAGTGACAAGCAGCTTCTGGGGACATCATCTGCAGAAAACTGCCAGCCAGCTCATTTGCATGAACTTCTGTGCTCTCTCCAGAAGCAACTCTTGGCATATTGTCACATCAACAGTGTCAGTGAGGTATAAATGTGGACCTTTACTTGGAAAATGTAGTTTTGAGATATTTTCGGCTCATCTTTATTGATGACTTAAGTTTGTTTTTTTTCTAATTTAGAGCTCCAGTAGTGTAGCTTTATTGCACAAACATCTACAGCTCTTACTGCCTCATGCGACTGAAATTTACTCCCGTTCTGCGACACTGTTGAAAGAAAGCTCCTGGAATGGGAGTGTCAGGGACAAGCTTCAAGGTATTGGTGACTTGTTTACTTTTACTTCTTTTTTCTTCTTTTTTTGCTGTAATAATAGAACACAGCTTCATTAGCAATTTTGTTAACTTTTTTGAAGCGATTAAAATCTTGTAGGACTGCTCTCAGTCTTCTTTATCTCCATTAGTTTAGTCTTCCATTGCTTTGCATCAGTCTTGCCCTGCAGTAGTCCCATAGTTTAAACACACTCTGAATAAAAAAGTTTTTTTTTAATTTCCTTTTGAATAAGTTAGTGACTAGCTGATATTTACAGCTCTGATGCTTATCTCGCCTTTGAGTAATCGTAATGTCTGTCAGGTTCTTTCATAAACTTAAAAAACTTTCTATCAAGTCAACTTGTAGACCTACTGAGGTCCATTTTTCATAGTTCTTGATAACCATTTTCTTGAATGTATTTTGTCAATCATTCTTTTGTCAATCAGGAAACCAGCCTTATTTCAGTTATGTACTTTTCAGTGTTGTAATCCATTTGCTATTGTTAGTATCAATATTGAATGTAATTTCTAAAAATCAAATCTGTTGTCCCATAGTTGCAGATTCCTGAATGATCATCCACATAAGGGCATTCTGATTCCTCACAATGGCCCACTATTGCATTTCTTTACCACCGGACTTGTGTTTATGCTACTGCCAAGAACCTCATGTTTGCGTTGAACTAATCACAGATGTCCAAAGCCCGGAGAGTGCGCTCTCTGATTTTATGAATCTGATTTGTTGCTATCGTTCAAACTCCTTTGCTGGGTTTATGTGAATCTTATATTTGAGCCCCTCATGACTGTTGAACTGGAAAATTAAGTGGAGAATGTGTGATTTAGATGAGTGAAAATAGTAAATCCGGTCCAATCTTCAGAAATGGAATGCTTTATGCTTATTTTTCCCTGTTGTTTGTTGTAGTCTACAATGTTATAAATCAGATGGGTGGGTGGCACAGTGGCACAGTGGTTAGCACTGCTGCCTCACAGCACCAGAGACCCGGGTTCAATTCCCGCCTCAGGCGACTGACTGTGTGGAGTTTGCACGTTCTCCCCGTGTCTGCGTGGGTTTCCTCCGGGTGCTCCGGTTTCCTCCCACAGTCCAAAGATGTGCAGGTCAGGTGAATTGGCCATGCTAAATTGCCCGTAGTGTTAGGTAAGGGGTAAATGTAGGGTTATGGGTGGGTTACGCTTCGGCGGGTCGGTGAGGACTTGTTGGGCCAAAGGGCCTGTTTCCACACTGTTAGGTAATCTAATCAGATGAAATCTTTAGATGTTTCTTTCATATACCTTTACAGTATTGTTTGTCTTGCAGGTGTCCTGTATGGATCAGCAGCAGGGAGCATGCTGTGTCAGATCATTAACTCTTTACTGTTACTGCCTGTCTCTGTGGCACGACCATTGCTAAGCCAGCTACTAGATTTATTGCCATCATTGGATAGCTTAAACCGACTTTTACCAGCTGCGGCCCATTTAGAGGAACAGGAGTTGCAGTGGCCACTGCATGGTAAGCGATGTGCTCAGGCACTTGGATCGTATCTAATGCTGTAACTTCATAATATTGTAACCCTGGTGCATGGCAGACTGTGCTGCAGTAACAAGAAATAAGAGGAAACAAACAGGAACAGATCTGCTTTTGTAACTTAAATCCTGCAGTTTCAGAAATGTAGAGAAAGGTTGTTGACATGAACTCTGTCGTGCTTCTAACTACTAACTTCTTTTGGGACTGATGCTGTAGGTACTATTGAAAGTGCTGAGCTTGATGATTTGGCAATACCTCAATCTGCTCAGCCTTGGGTGTGGCTTGTAGATTTGGAAAGAACTGCTGCACTACTTGTAGGACGTTGTCTTGGTGGAATGCTACAGGGTCCACCTCCGACTGCTGAAGAACAAGATACAATTCGTTGGCTAAAAACACCTCTTTTCAGCAATGGACTGGAAATGGATCTTCCCCAGCTAGGTAAAACTAATCATTTATTATTTTCATAGTGTCACAAATATAATGTGTCTTTCTTTCTCTCTGTCTGTCCCTCTCTGTCTGTCCCTCTCTGTCTGTCCCTCTCTGTCTGTCCCTCTCTGTCTGTCTCTGTCTCTGTCTCGGTCTCGGTCTTGTTCTTGGTCTCACTCTTTCGATCTCGCTCTCTCGCTCTCTCTCTCTTTCTGTCAGGGGTCCCTGTCTCTCTGTTCCTAGCTTGGTGTCTCTGGCTCTCTTTCTCTCTCTGTCTCTGTGTATCTCTCTTGCTCTCAGGTTTCTCTCTGTCTATCTCTGCATCGCTCTCGGTCTTGGTCTCATGTGGTCTCTCTCTTTCTCTCTGTCTAGGGTGTCTGTCTGTCTGTCTGTCTCTCTCTCTGTCTTTCTCTCTCTCTGTCTCGCTCTTGGCCTTGGTCTTGTGCGCGCACGCGCTCTCTCTGTCGAGGCTCGCTCTTGGTCTTGGTCTCGTGAGCTCTCTCTTGCTCTTGGGTGTCCGTCTCTCTGTCTGTGTCTTGCTCTTGGTCTTGTGGTCTCTCTCTCGCGCTCTCTCTTTCTCTCGCGCTCTCTCTCTCTCTCTCGCGCTCTCTCTCTCTCTCTCGCACTCTCTCTCTCTCTCTCTCTCTCTCTCTCGCGCTCTCTCTCTCTCTCTCGCGCGCGCTCTCTCTCTCTCTCTCTCTCTCTCTCGCGCGCGCTCTCTCTCTCTCTCGCGCGCTCTCTCTCTCTCGCGCTCTCTCTCTCTGTCTAGGCTTGCTCTCTCTCTGTCTGTCTCTCTCTGTCAGGGGTCAGTATCTCTCTCTGTTCCTAGCTGGTGTCTCTGGCTCTCTATCTCTCTCTCTCTCTGTTTATCTTTCTTGATCTCAGGTTTCTATCTCTCTGTCAAGGGTTTCTATCTCCCCGTCTCTGTCTCTATCTTTCGGGCGCGCTCTCTCTCTCTGTGTCTCTTGCTCTGTGTCTGTCTCTCTTTGTCATATTGTCATTGTCTCTGTCCCTTTCTGTTGTTTTTTTCTCTCTCTCTCTTGTGTCTGTCTGTTTCTCTCTCTCTCCCCCCACCCCTCCACACACTTTTGGTCTCTCTTTGTCTCTCTCTCCCCCACTTTTACTCTCTCTCTCTCTCTGGTATGTTCTGGATTCGAGCTATTGTCCACATGTTGTCAGGGCCCATAGCCTCTGCAGTATCCAGTGCCTCCAAATCCTTTCTCATATCATGTGGAGTCAGGCTTATCGGCCAAGACTGGAGGGAGCCGGGATGGATCACGATATTGTACTTCTCCTGAAAGATTGCTGCAAATGCTTTGACCTTACCAATTGTAGTGATATATTGGGCTCTTCCATGTAGAATTTATGGACCTTGCTGTTCCTCCAGTTTTTCAGTTGTCAGTTAGATGACGGTATGGGTAGATAGATAAAACAAAGATTGGCCACAATATTGACAGTTAGAATTTGGTTTGGGTTACAGAATAAGTGGATTTGTCAGATACGTAGATCTGTGGCAGATGCAATTTAGTGCTAAAAATGCGAGGTGATGTATTTTTAAAGAAGGAATAAGAGTGTATTAAATGAATGGCAGGATACTCTAAAGCTCTGAGGGATCTTGGGATGCTTGTCCACAGATCCCTAAAGGCGGCAGAATAGCTTGATAATCAGGAAAGCATACAAGATGCTTGTAATGTCAGTTGTGGCATAGATTATAAGCACATGGAGGTCATGAGTGGCATGGATAGCATAAAAAGACAAGGTCTTCCCCCTAGGGTATGGGAGACCAGAGCGAGAAGGCATAGGTTTAGGGTGAGAGGGAAAAGACTTAAAAGGGATCTAAAGGGCAACTTTTTCATGCAGAGGGTGGTGCGTGTATGGAATGAGCTGCCAGCAGAAGTGGTGGAGTCTGGTACAATTACAACATTTAAAAGGCATCTGGGTGGGTACATGAATAGAACATGGAACATTACAGCACAGTACAACCCCTTCAGCCCTCGATGTTACACCGACCAATGGAACCAATCTGAAGTCCATTTAACCTACACTATTTCATTTTCATTCATATGTTTATCCAACGATCATTTAAATGTCCTTGAAGTTGGAGGGTCTACTATGTTGCAGGCAGTGTGTTCCATGTGCCTACTACTCTCTGAGTAATGAAACTACCTCTGACATCTGTCCTACATCTATCACTCCGCAATTTAAAGCTATGTTCCCTCGTGGTAGCCATCACTGTCCAAGGAAAAATGCTCTCACTGTTCACCCTATCTAACCCTCTGATTATCTTATATGTCTTAATTAAGTCACCTCTCAACCTTGTTCTCTCTCATGAAAATAGCATCACATCCCTCCGCCTTTCCTCATAAGACCTTCCCTCTATACCAGGCAACATCCAAGTAAATCTCCTCTGAACCCTTTCCAAAGCTTCCACATTCTTCCCATAATACGGTGACCAGAACTGTATGCAGTACTCTAAATGCAGTTGAAACAAAGTTTTGTACAACTGCAACATGACCTCATGGCTCTGAAACTCATTCCTTTGAGTAATAAAAGCTAACACACTGATGCCTTCTTAACAACCTTATCGACTTGCGTGGCAACTTTCAGGGATCTATGTGCATGGACACAGATCTCTGCTCATCTACAATACCATGGATCTTACCATTAACTCAATACTCTTTATTCTTTTTGCTCCTTCCAAAGTGAATCACCTCACACTTTCTGCATTAAACTCCATTTGCCACCTCTCAGTCCAGCTCTGCAGCTTATCTATGTACCTCTGTAACCTGCAACATCCTCTGGCAATACCAAAACTTCACCAACCTTAGTGTCATCTGTGAATTTACTAACCTGTCCTTCTTCACCCACATCCAGATCATTTATGAAAATGACAAACAGCAGTGGCCCTGATCCTTGCGGTACACCACGAGTAACTGAACTCCAGGATGAAATTTTCCCATCAACCACCTCCCTCTGTCTTCTTTCAGCTAACCAATTTCTGATCGAAACCACTAAATCGCCTTCAATCCCATGCTTCCATATTTTGTGCAATAGCCGACCTTGGAGAACCTTATCAACAGCATGCTGAAATCCATATACATCACAGCAACCGCTTTACACTCATCCACCTGTTTGGTCACCTTCTCAAAGAACTCAATAAGGTTTGTCAGACACGAATTACCTTTCACAAAACAATGTTGATTATCCCTAATCAACTCATTCCTTTTTGAATGATTATGAATCCTCTTTCTTCTAACCTTTTCCAACACTTTACACACAACTAAAGTAAGGTTCACGGAAATTCTGTAAGTTTCAATCAGATCCTTTATAAACTCAATCGAGTTTAGTCCCAAATTCTTCAAACATTTCTCATTAATCTTCATTCCTGGCATCATTCTCATGAATCTCCTCTCCACTCAAAGACCAATACATCTTTCCTAAGGTGTGAAACTGAAAATTGCTCAAAGTACCTTAAATTTGGTCTGACCAGAGCCTCACAAAGCCTCCTGCTTTTATATTCTCATCCTCTCAAAATGAATGACAACATTGTATTTGCCTTCCTAATTACTGACTCAACCTGCAAGCTTACCTTAAGAGAAACCTGGACCAGGGCTCTCAAGTTCTTTTGCACTTCCAATTGCTGAGTTTTCTCCCCATTTACAAAATAGTCCATGCGTCTATTCTTTCTGCCAAAGTGCATGACCTCACGCTTTCTCACATTGTATTTCATCTGCCATGTCTTTGCCCACTCTCCTAACCTATCTGAACATTTTTGCAGCCTCCCCGCCGCCTCAATACTACCTGCCGTCCACCTATCTTTGTATCATCTGCAAACTTAGCCAGAATGCCCTCAATTCCTTCGTCTATATCATTAATGTATAAAGTGAAAAGTTGTTATCCCAACACTAACACTTGTGGATCACCACTAGTCACTGGCTTCCATCTTGAGAAGGACTGTTTTATCCCCACTCTCTGCCTTATGCCAGACAGCAAATCTCCTGTCCATGCTAGTAGCTTGCCTCTCATACCATGGGCCCTGATTTTATTCAGCAGCTTCTTGTGCAGCACCTTATCAGAGGCCTTCTGGAAGTCCAGATAGCGAACTTCCATTGGTTCTCCTTGGTCTAACCTGCTCATTACTTCCTCAAAGAATTCTAGCAGATTTGTCAGGCATGACCTCACCTTGATGAAACCGTGCTGAATTTGCCCTATTTCACCATGCACTACCAAGTATTTAGAAATCTCATTCTTCACAATGAACTCCAAAGTCTTACCAATGACTGGGGTTAGGCTAATCAGCCTGTAAGTTCCCATCTTTTGCCTTGGTCTCTTCTTAAACAGGGGGGTATCTTCGTGATTTTCCAGGCCTCTTGAACCCTCGCTGATTCCAATGATATCTGAAAGATCACTATTAAAGCGTCCACTATCTCTTCAGCTATCTCCTCCAGAACTCTAGGGTATAGTCCATCGATCCAGGCGATTTATCTACTTTCAGACATTTCAATTTTTCTCGCACCTTCATCTTGGTTCTCATCTCTGCCCCCTGACTCTCTTGAATTTTTGGTTTGGAGGTGCCAGTGTTGGAGTGGAGTGTACAAAGTCAAAAGTCACACAACACCAGGTTATAGTCCAACAGGTTTATTTTGAAGCACTAGCTTTCATCAGGTGGTTGTGAATTTTTGGGATATTGCTCATGCACCATGAAGATTGACACAAAGTGCTTATTCAATTCCTCAGCTATTTCTTTGCTCCCCATTACAACTTCTTCATCTTCTCCCTCCTTATTTCTTTCTTCATTGTCCTCTATTTGTTTTTGTAGCTTTCCTAATCCTCAGGCTTCCCATTGTCTTTTGCTACATTATATGCTTTCTCTTTTGATTTTATGCTGTATCTGACTTCCCTGGTCAGCCATCCTCCCTTTAGAGTCAGAGAGTTATGGAGTCCTCCATCAATGCGAATCCCATTTCCCTGCACTTGGCCCATAAACCTTTCCTATGCATGTATTTGCCCAAATGCCTTTTAAATGTGTTAATGTGCACACACCACAACCACTTCCGCTAGCAGCTCATTGCTTACGCGTACCACCCTCTGTGTAAAAAAGTTGTCCTCTAAGGTTCCCTTTTATTCTTTACCCTCTAACCTTAAACTGATGCCCTCCACTCCGCGATTCTCCAACCCTGGAAGAAAGACTGAGTGCATTCACCCTAACCATGCCTCTCAAGGTCTTATACACTTCTTTAAGATTTCCTCCAGTCTCCTACACTCTAAAGAGAAAAATTCTAGCTTGTCCAATCTCTCCCTGTGACTCAGACCTTTCAATCCTGGCAACATCCTTTTAAATTTCTTCTGCACTCTTTCCAGTTCAATAACATCCTTCCTATATGAACACAATACTCCAAGGCCTCACCAATGTCCTGCACAACTACAACATCCCAACATCTATATTCAGTGCCCTGACTGATGAAGGCCAGTGATCTAAAAGCCTTCTTCACTGCCCTGTCTACCTGTAACTTCACTTTTGGAGGACTGTTCTCCTAAATTCCAAGGTCTCTCTGTTCCACTACATTCCTTAAGGCCTTACCATTCACAATGAAACTCATATCTTGATTTGACTGTCCAAAATGCAAGACGTCACATTTATGTACATTTAACTCCATTTGCATTTCTTGGCTCAATTCCCCAGCTGAGCAAGGTCCTGCTGCAGTTTCTGATAGCCTTCCTCACTCTCCACAATACATGCTACTTTAGTGTCATCTGCAGACTTAGTATAATCATGCCTTGTACACAATCATCCAAATCATTGATATACATCACAAACAGCAATGGGCCCAGCACCGACACCTGAGGCACTCCATTAGTCCAGTCCGACAAGCATCCTTCCACTATTACCCTCTGCTTCCTACCATCAAGCCAATTGTGTATCCAATTTGCCACTTTCCCCTGGATTCTATATGATCTAACCTCCCAGAGCAGCCTACCATGTGGAACCTTATCAAAGGCCTTACTTAAATCCATATAGATTATGTTTACTGCCCTGCCCTCATTAACCTTGCTGGTCACTTCATCAAAGAACTCTAACAAATTTGTGAGGTATGATCTCCCCCGCACAGGGCCATTCTGACTATTCCCAATCAAGCTTTGTCTTTTCAACTGCATGTATATCTTATCTATCAGGATCTTCTCAAATAACTTACCCACCACAGATGATAGGCCTACTGATCTACAGTTCCCAGGTTTTTCTTAGTAGCCCTTCTTGAATAAAGGCACAATGTTTGCAATACTCCAGTCTTCCAGGATCTTATCCATGTCTAACAATGACGCAAAAATATCAGACAGAGCCCCTGTAATTTCTTCTCCTGCGCCTTGCAGTGTTCTTGGATATATCTGACAGGGACTAAATTTATCCACCTTCATACATTCGAATACATCAAACATCACCTCTACTGTGAAATGGACTGTCCCCAAGATCTGACCATGAATTTCCTCCAGTTCCCAAGTCTTCATGTCTTTAGTATGCTTTTTCGTTGAGATGAATTTTTGCTGCCTCTCTCAAAACACTCCCAGAAATTCCTGTCTTTCCTGGTAGGCTTCTCTCCCAGTTAATTCTGGTCAGCTCCTTCCTCATGCCTCTGTAGTTGCCTTTATTTCACTGTAATACTGATTACATCTACTTCTTCTCAAATATTATGGTCACTGCCTTCTAAGGGTTCCTTCACCTTAAGCTCCCTTTTCAAATCTGCCTCATTGCACAGGGAGAGTCGAGACTGTGGTGCTGGAAGAGCACAGCAGGTCAGGCAGCATCCGTGGAGCAGGAAAATCGACGTTTCGGACATAAGCCCTTCATCAGGAGTGCCTCTTCGCACAACAATAAATCCAATATTGTCTGTTCCCTGGTGGGCTCCACCACAAGCTGCTCTAAAAAGCCATCTCGTAGAAATTCTGCAAATTCCTTTTCTTGTAATCCACTGCCAATCCACCTGGATATTGAAATCCCCCATGATCATAGTAACTTTGCCTTTCTTACCCGCTTCTTCTATCTCTTGGTGCATCTTATGCCTCCAATTCTGACTACTGTTTGGAGGCCTATAGATAACTTGCATTATGTCTCCTTACCTTTGGGCATCCTCAACTCTACCCACACATTCTACATCATCTGACCCTGGTTTGTTTATTACTTTTGATTTCATTTCATTTTTTACTAAACAGGCAACCCCGCCACCTCAACCCACCTGCCTGTCTTTTTGATACGATGTATATCCTTGGATATTTGTGGAGGCGATGGCCCAGTGGTATTATTGCTCAACTATTAATTCAGAAACCCAGAATAATGTTCTGTGCACCTGGGTCTTTTTAGATTCACTACAGTGTGGAAATAGGCCCTTCGGCCCAACCAGTCCACACCGACCCTCCGAAGAGTAACCCACCCAGACCCATTTCCCTCTGACTAATGCACCTAACACTATTGACAATTGAGCGTGGCCAATTCACCTGACCTGCACATCTTTGGACTGTGGGAGTACCCTCATGCAGACACGGAGAGAACGTGCAAACTCCACACAAACAGTCTTAGACAGGCTGGAATCGAACCAGGGATGCTGGTGCTGTGAAGCAGCAGTGCGAACCACTGAGCCACAGTGCCAATGCAAACCACTGAGCCACCGTGGCGGGTTTGAATCCCGCCATGGCAGCTGGAGAAATTTGAATTCAATTTTAAAAATCTGAATTTAAGGGTCGATTGGCCATGAAACCATTGTCAATTGTAAGAAAAACCCAGCTGACTCACTAATATCCTCTAGGGAAGCAAATCTGCCATCCTTACCTGGTCTGGTCTACCTGTGACTCTGGACCCATAGCAATGTGGTTGACTCTCAACTGCCCTTTGAAATGGCCTAGCAAACCACTCAGTTATATCAATCACTAGAAAGTCACAACAAAGAAATGAAACCGGATGGACCACCTGGCATCGACCTTGGATCCGGAAAATACAACGACAATGAAAAGACCTCCTTATCAACAGCTGTGGCCTTGTGCCGAAATTGGGAGAGATGTCTCACAGACTAGTGAAGCAAAAACTTGTCATTCTTAATGAATCATACCTTAGATAACACCCCAGACACCACCATTACCATCCCTGGCTATGTCCTGTCTCACTGGCAGGGTAGACCCAGCAGAAGTGGTAGACACAGTGGGGCTTAAGAGTTATAATTTAGCCAGAAAGGATCTAAAGGAGGGCTAAGAAGGGGACATGAGACGTTGTTGGCGGATAGGATCAAAGAAAACCCTATGGCCTTCTGTAGGCGTATCAGGGATAAAAGAATGTCAATCGTAAGATTAGGGCCAATCAAAGGTAGTAGTGGAAAGTCGTATGTGGAATCTCAGGACATAAGGGGAGTGCTTAATGAATACTTTTCGTAGGTATTCACATTGGAAAAGGGCAGTGCCACTGAGAATAAGGAGATACAGGCTATAAGATTGGATGTGATTGAGGTTGACAAAGAGGAGGTTTTAGCAATTTTAGAAGAACTGAAATTAGATAATATCCTGGGACCGGATGGGATTTATCCTCTATTCTCTGGGAAGCCAGGGAGGAGATTACAGAGCCTTTGACTTCGATCTTTATGTCGTCATTGTCAACAGGAGTAGTACCAGAAGACTGGACAACAGCAAATGTTGCTCCCTTGTTTAAGAAGGGAAGTCGGGTCAACCCTGGTAATTATAGACCACTGAGCCTTACTTTGATTGTGAGTAAGGTGTTGGAAAAGGTTATAAGAGATAGGATTTATGTTCATCTGGAAAGGAATAAATTGAGTAGGGAATAGTCAACACGGTATTGTGAAGGGTAGGTCGTGCCTCACTAACCTTATTGAGTTCTTCGAGAAGGTGACCAAACAGGTGGGTGAAGGTAAGAAGTTGATCTGGTGTAAATGGACTTAGTAAAGCTTTTGATAAGGTGCCACACGGTAAGCTAGTGCACAAAATAAGGAGTTTCGGAATTGAAGGTAATTTAGTGGTTTGAATCAGAAGTTGGCTAGCTGAAGGAAGACAGAGGGTGGTGGTTGATGGGAAATGTTCATCCTGGAACGCCATTACCAGTGGTGTGCCACAAGGATCTGTTTTGGGACCACTGCTGTTTGTCATTTTTATAAATGATCTGGATGTGGTGTAGAAGGATGGGTAAGTAAATTTGCAGATGACACTAAGGCAGGCCGAGTTTTGGATGGTGCCTAAGGATGTTGTGGGTTGCAGAGGGACGTAGAGATGATGCAGAGCTGTGCTGAGAAGTGGCAAATGGAGTTTAATGCAGAAAGGTGTGAGGTAGTTCACTTCGGAAGAAACAACAGGAATGCAGAGTCCTGGGCTCATGGTAAGATTCTTGGCTGTGTAGATTAACAGAGAGATCTCGGTGTCTAGGTGCATAAATCCCTGAAAGTTGCCACCCAGGTTGATAGGGTTGTTAAGAAGGCATATATTGTATTGGAGTTTATTGCTAGGGGATTGAGTTTTGGAGCCACGAGGTTATGCTTCAGTTGTACAAGACACTAGTAAGGCGGCACCTGGAGTATTGCGTGCAGTTCTGATCACCGCATTATAGGAAGGATGTGGAAGCTTTGGAAAAGGTTCAGAGGAGATTGCCTCGGGTGTTGCCTGGTATGGAGGGAAGGTCTTATGAGGAAAGGCAGAGGGACCTGAGGTTGTTTTCGTTGCAGATAAGAGGGTTGGGAGGTGACTTAATCAAGACGTATAAGATAATCAGAGGATTAGATAGGTTGGACAGTGAGAGCCTTTTTCCTCAGATGGTGAAGGCTAACACGAGGGGACATAGCTTTATATTGTGGGGTGATAGATTTAGGACAGATATGAGGGGTAGTTCCTTTACTCAGTAGTAGTGACATGGAACGGCCTGCCTGCAACAGTAGTAGACTTGCTGACATTAAGGGCATATTGGATAGGTATATGGGTGAAAATGGAATAGTTCAAGTTAGGCTTCAGATTGAGTCCATAGGTCGGTGCAACATCGAGGGCCGAAGGACCTGTACTGCGCTGTAATGTTCTATGTTTTAAGTCTAGAAATTTTACCCAGCAACGAAGGAATGACTAGATACTTCAAAGGATGGTGAATAGTTTGGAGGGGAACCTGCAGGTGACACTGTTGCCATTTATCTGCTGCCCTTTTCTTTCTTGATGGAAGTGGTCATGGGTTTGGGAAGTGCTCTCTAAGGAGCCTTGGTGATTTTCTCCAATACATCTTATAGATAGTACACACTGCTGCTACTTAGTGTCAGTGGCAGAATGACAAAATGTTTGTGGATGTGGTGCCAAATCAGCAGGCTGCATTGTCCTGGATCGCGTCAAGCTTTTGAGTGTTGATGGAGCAGCATTTATTGAGATATGTGGGGAGTATTCCATCCCACTTAATGATTTAATATCTGCATTCCTCCTATGCTTAATTTATTTAATCAGTGACCTTCCCTCCATCAGGTCAAAAGTGGGGATATTCTCAGAATTTGCAACTCCATCGATATTGAAGCAGTCCATTTCCAAAAGTGGCAAGAATTAAACAATATCCAAGCTTCACCTGACAATTGGCAAGATACATTTGTGCCGTACAAATGCCAGGAAATCACTGTCTCCAATAAAGTGTGTGCAGGTGCAACTTCAAATTGTTCTTGGGAAAGTAAACAGAACCTGTACAGATAACTACAATAGATTTTATGATGAGACAAATTAATTCTGATGACAAAGGTCACGTATTAAAATGGTCTTGATGGCATTTATGTATTTTATTATTTCACCCAATGTGTTTAAAATATTTTTAAATCCTAAGTTCAAAGACCATTTAATGTATATGTGAATAGTCAAAAAAAACTGTTTGTGATGCAGATAAATGCATGAGCTCTCTGCTGGAAGTTGCACTGTCTGGAAATGAAGAACAAAAACCTTTTGAATATAGCCTTGGTGCCGAGAATATTATGCTTGTTGATCTGGCTTTGGGCTCGACTAAAGAACCTGTCAATGTTCTGTGGCTCAAAATGCAGGACTATGCTGTCAGTAAAGGTAGGTGGGTCCACCTTTTCTGTGTAATTTAAATGTGTATCTGACAAGCACTAGCAGGAAAAATAATAAAGTAATCAAGATGACGACAATGCTGTACTGTTGAAGGTGTGCCCAGAACATAGTTTAAAAAACAAACAGAAAGAATTGCAAATGCTGGAAATCAGAAGCAAAAGCAGAAATTGCTGGAAAAGCTTGGTAGGTCTGACAGCATCTGTGGAGAGAAATCAGAGTTAGCATTTTAGGTCCAGTGACCCTTCCTTAGAACTGGAGGTACTGGAGCAAGCAAGCAATAGCAAGTGACAGTGGAGGCAATGAATGGTGAGCAATGGAAGGGTTAGGGGAATTCAAGGTGTAGTGAGGGATGGAGTGAAAGGGTAACAAGAGTAGGAGCGCAAATGTTAATGAGGGAAAGAAATGAGTAGTGAGGGACAGTGGGGCCCAGTGGTGAGCAATGGGTGGCAAGGGGATAGTGAGAGATAAGAGTTATGAAGGGTTAGTTCTAGTGCCATAGACAGCTACAGCACAGAAAAATGCACATTGTATCCACCTAATTATTCTGATCCCTTTTCCAGGACTATGCCTTGGCATTACAAGAGCACATCTAATAGGGTTCTTAGTCAGGTGGAGGAACAGAGGGATCTTGGGGTCTATGTACATAGATCTTTGAAGGTTGCCACTCAGGTGGATAGAGTTTGTAAGAAGGCCTATGGAGTATTATCGTTCATTAGCAGAGGGATTGAATTCAAGAGTCGTGAAGTGATGTTGCAGCTGTACAGGACTTTGGTTAGGCCACAGTTGGAGTACTGTGTGCAGTTCTGGTCGCCTCACTATAGGAAAGATGTGGAAGCTTTGGAGAGGGTGCAGAGAAGATTTACCAGGATGTTGCCTGGAATGGAGAGGAAGTCGTACGAGGATAGGTTGAGAGTTCTCGGTCTTTTCTCGTTGGAACGGCGAAGGATGAGGGGTGACTTGATAGAGGTTTATAAGATGATCAGAGGAATAGATAGAGTAGACAGTCAGAAACTTTTTCCCCAGGTACAACAGAGTGTTACAAGGGGACATAAATTTAAGGTGAAGGGTGGAAGGTATAGGGGAGATGTCAGGGGTGGGTTCTTTACCCAGAGAGTGGTGGGGGCATGGAATGCGCTGCCCGTGGGAGTGGTGGAGTCGGAATCATTGGCGACCTTTAAGCGGCATTTGGATAGGTACATGGATGGGTACTTAATCTAGGTTAGAAGTTCGGCACAACATCGTGGGCCGAAGGGCCTGTTCTGTGCTGTATTGTTCTATGTTCTATGTTCTATGTTCTACCCCTAAAATATTATAAGGATTTTTACTTCTATCACCCGGTACAGGAGGGACGAGAGATAGTGAGGGTAGGCAGAATAAAAGGGAAGTGAGGGATGGGACATAAAAAGAGCAGTGAGAGGTGACAGGACAAACAGAAGTTGGGGTGGGACAATGAAAGGTAGTGGAGGGACAATGAGGATCAAAAGTAGTGAGGAATAGGGGAAGAGGTGTACGGTTAAAATTCCAGAAGGTTAGAATTGATGAAATGAAACTCATGTGGAATGAATGGGATGCTACAATGTGTGGGCCAAAGGAAATAGACAAATAAAGTCATAGAACTCTACACCGTAGAAACAGACCCTTCAGTCCAACTCGTCCATGCTGACCAGATTTAGCTAATCCCATTTGCCAGCATTTAGCCCATATTCCCCCGAAACCCTTTCTGTTCATATACCCATCCAGATGCCTTTTGAATGTTGTAATTGTACCAACCTCCACCATTTCCTCTGGCAGCTCATTCCATACACGCATCACCGTCTGCATGAAAAGGTTGCCCCTCAGGTCCCTTTTAAATCTTTCCCCTCTCACTTTTAACCTAGTTTTGGACTCCTCCAACCCAGGGAAAAGACCTTGGCTATTTGCCCTATCCATGCCCCTAATAATTTTATAAACCTCTAAGGTTACTCCTCAGCCTCCGATGCTCCAGAAAAAGTAACCCCAGCTTATTCAGGCTCTCCCTATAGTTCAAATGCTCCAACCCTGTCAGAATCTTGTAAACCTTTTCTGAACCTTTTCAAGTTTCATAACATCCTTCCTTTAGCAGGGATCACAGAATTGCATGCTGTATTTCAAATATGGCCTCACCAATGTCCTATACAGCTGCAACATGACCTCCCAACTCAATGCACTGACCAGTAAGGAAAGCATGCCAAATGCCTTCTTCACTATCCTTTCCACCTGTGACTCCACTTTCAAGGAATTATGAACCTGCACTCCAAGGTCTCTTTGTTCAGCAACACTCCCCAGGACTTTACCATTAAGTGTATAAGTCCTGTCCTGATTTGCCTTTCCAAAATGCAGTACCTCATGTTTGTCTAAATTAAACTCCATCTGCCACTCCTCGGCCCATTCGCCCATCTGATTGTACTCTGAGGTAACCTTCTTCACTGTCGAGAGTGTGGTGCTGGAAAACCACAGCCGGCCAGACAGCATCCGAGGAGCAGGAGAATCAACATTTCAGGCACAAGCCCTTCATCAGCAACCTTCTTCATTGTCCACTACATCTTCAATTTTGGTGTCATCAGCAAACTTAATAAATATACCTCTTATGTTCACATTTAAATCATTTGTATAAATGACGAAAAGCAGTGGACCCAACACCAAACCTTGTGGCACACCACTGGTCACAGGCCTCCAGTCTTAAAAGCAACCCTCCACCACCACTATCTGTCTTCTACCTTCGAGCCAGTTCTGTATCCAAATGGCAAGTTCTTTCTCTATTTCATGTGATCTCACTTTTGAGCGACATTGAGGAACCTTGTTGAATGCCTTACTGAAGTCCACATAAAGCACATCCACTGCTCTGTCCTCATCAATCCTCTTCATTACTACTTCAAAAAATTCAATGGAATTGGTGAGATATGATTTCCCATGCACAGGGCCACATTGACTATCGGAAATAAGTCCTTTTGCCTTTCCAAATACACACAAATTCTGACCCTCAGGATTCCTTCCAACAACCTACTCTTCAAAAACACTGATGTCAGGCTCACTGGTCTATGGTTCCCTAGCTTTTCCTTATCATATTTCTTAAGTAGTCGTTCCCCATTAGTCAACCACCAGTCTTCTGATACCTCACTTGTGGCTATTGATGGTACAAATATCTCAGCAAGGGGCCCAGCAATCACTTGCTTAGCTTCCCACAGAGTTCTATGATATGCCTGATCAAGTGTGAGGATTTATCTACCTTTATG
The DNA here is from genome assembly GCF_037043375.1 of Chiloscyllium plagiosum. Lineage (NCBI taxonomy): Eukaryota > Metazoa > Chordata > Chondrichthyes > Orectolobiformes > Hemiscylliidae > Chiloscyllium > Chiloscyllium plagiosum. The sequence goes on along the minus strand of NW_028270180.1, from coordinate 35,441,783 downwards.
CGTTTTAAGGCGTCCAGTACCAACACCTCTGTAATATGGACATTTTTCAAAATGTCGCTATTTATTTCCCCATGTTCTCTATCTTCCATATCCTCCTCCACAGTAAACACTCATGTGAAATACTTGTTTAGTATCTTTCCTCATCTCCTGCAGTTGCACGCATAGACTGCCTTGCTGATCTTTGAGGGGCCCTATTCTCTCCCTAGTTACCCTTTTGTCCTTTATGTATTTGTAGATTCTCCTTGGCCTTATTTCCCAAAGCTCTCATGTCCCCTTTTTTGCCCTCCTGATTTCCCTCTTAGTTATATTGTACTGCCTTTATACTGTTCACAAGATTCACTCAATCCCTGCTGTCTATACCTGACCAATGCTTCCTTCTTATTTTTGACCAAAACATCAATATCTTTGGTCACCCAGCCTTGCCCTCTGCCCTAACAGGTATGTATTATCTCTGGACTCATTTTTGAAGGCTTCCCATGTTCTAGCTGTCCTTTTACATGCAAACATCCACCCCAAATCAACTTTTGAAAGTTCTTGTTTAGTACCATCAAAATTGACCTTCCTCCAATTCAGATCTTTAAATTTTAGATCTGGCCTATCCTTTTTCATCACTATTTTAAAACTAATAGAATTAAGGTCGCTGGCCCCAAAGTGCTCCCACACTGACACCTCAGTCACCTGCCCTGCCTTATTTCCCAAGAGTAGGTCAAGTTTAGCACTTTCTGTGGTAGGTACATCCACATACTGAGTGAGAAACTTTTTATGTACGCACTTAGCAATTTCCTCTCCATCCAGTCCCAATCTATATTTGGAAAGTTAAAATCTCCTACTATAATTACCCTATTGTTCTTACAGGTAACTGAGATCTCTGAACAAAGTTGTTTCTCAATTTCCTGTTGACTATTCGGGGAGTCTATAGTACAATCCCAAAAAAGGTGATTATACCTTTCTTTAGATTCCCTGCAATGTGCAAACAGGCCCTTCGGCCCAACAAGTCCATACTGACCCTCTGAAGAGTAACCCACCCAGACCCATTTCCCTCTGACTAATGCACTTAACACTGTGGGCAATTTAGCATGGCCAATTCACCTGACCTGCACATCTTTTGGACTGTGGGAGGAAACCGGAGCACCTGGAGAAAACTCATGCAGACATGGGGAGAATGTGCAAACTGTGAGGCAGCAGTGCTAACCACTGAGCCACCATGCCGTCCCAATTTCTCTTATTTCTCAATTCCACTCAAATATTTTCCCTGGACGTATTCGCAGGACAATCCTTTCTAATTATATCCGTAACATTGTCTCTAATTGAAAATGCCAATCTCCCTCCTCTGTTGCCACCCCCCCTCCCCGGCAATCCTATCTAAACTGTGGAACATTAAACTGCCAGTTCTGTCCATCCCAGAACTGCGTCTCTAATCGCTATGATATCCCAGTCCATTTTTCCATCCTGAATTCATCTGCCTTACCTGTTGGGCTTCTTGCATTGAAATAAATGCAGTTTAATTTCTCAGTCCTAAATGAAACTGAGGAGATTTCAGAACAAGGGAAATTATAGCATAGAATGTCCACCATGCGGAAGCAGGCCATTCAACCCATCGAGTCCACACTGACCATCTGAGAACATCTGACCCAAACCCACCCTATCCTTGCAAGTCTGCATTTTCCATGACTAATCCACCTAGCCTGCATGTACCTGGACACTATGGGCAATTCGATATGGCCAGTGTACCTAATCTGCAAATTATTGGACTGTGGGAGAAAGCCTGAGCACCCGGAGGAGATCCTTGCAGGCACTGAGAATGTTCAAACTCCACACAGATCGTTGCCAATGGCAGAATTGAACACCGGTCCTTGGCGTTGTGAGGTAGCAGTGCTAGCCACAGTGCCACAAAAGGAAAAGTGTTTCCTCTAATTTGGATCAAGATTTTGAATCCAGTTCTTGGGAAATACGGAATCATTAACATTTAATGGCTTTTATATGGTAATCTAGACCGTAAATATCAAGATGCCAGTCAGAGCTTTTTGAGTTTGAACTTGACGCTAGCAAGTCTGACCCAGGAAGTTAGAATGTCAGGCATCAGAGAAAACTCATTCTCGTCTTTACAATCATCTGAAAATCCACTCCAAGTCAAACTCTAGCCTGACTTGGAAACATTTTCATTGGGTCACAATCCTGGAATTCCCTTCCCACTGGCAGTGTGGTTGTCTTTACATGCCAGGGACTGCAGTAGTTTAAAACGGCAGCGCACCTTGAGAATATTTAGGGATGAACAAGAAATGCTGGTCCAGACAGTGAAACCAACATGCCATGAACAAATGAAAAAAGCAAACAAAGCATGAGACAAAGGTTTTTATTTTGCAGAAAAGAAATTAGGTAGTCTTGTTTGCACCTCAACTTAAGATACTAAGGTTAGGTGATTCTTAATCACAGAATGTAGTAAGAAAACATTCAGCCCTTTGAGACTGCACCAACCATCCAAACAGCATTCCATCCAGACTAGCTAGACCCTATCACCATAACCAGAGATTTACCATGCTGATCGACCTACACTGCACATCCCTGGACATTGCAGGGCAATTTAGCAAGCGTAATCCATCTAACCTGCACATCTTCGTACTGTGGGAGGAAGTTGGAGCACCAAATGGGAATCCACATAGACACTGAGAACAGGCAAACCTTACACAGACTTACCCGAGGCTGGAATCGAACCAGGGTCCCCGTCGCTGTTAAGCAGCAGTGCTAACTAATGAGTCACCATGCTGCCGAACCTCCAGTCTTTCACCTGAATGATGCTCCCTTGTCATTGACCCTAAAAGTAAATGGAATAGTTGCTTTCTATTCATCCAGTCGCTACCCTGCAACGTTATGCTTCCTCAAGGACCAATCAAATGATTAAGATAATCCAGAAGATCATTCGCCTTGGCCTTCTCCAGTGATCCCTTGAATTTGCACTGGACTGAGTATGGCATCAATATAGCAAAACTGTAGTCAATCAGAACTGGGGGAAAACTCTTTGCTGTTTGGGATCAGACTTTGCACAGAAGAAGGAGTTAGTTGTTAAAGGTCAGTCATCTCAGCTTCAGGAGATCTCTGAAGGAGTTCCTCAGGGTAGTGTCCTAGGACCAACCTTCCCTCCATCATAAGGTCAGAACTAGGCCTAGCCAGTGACACCAATATCTCAAGTGAAGAAAAAAGTATCTGCAAGCTTCTTTATCATGCCCTCTTCTCGATGTTTCTCTCTTCTCCTCTCCTCCCCCACCACATCTTTTCTACATATCATAAACAATGATAGATCCAGCACCGATTTCTGGGGTGCACCAATGGTCTCTAGTCTCATAAACAGGTTCAATTGCCATCCTTTGTCTTCTACTGCTAGATTAATTTTGGATCCAACTTGACAGTTACTCTGGATCCCACATACTTTTACCCTCTTTATCAGTCTCCTTCCCATCATCAGCATTTATACCAACCTTTTCCTAGCTATATTCCGTTCTGAAGAAATGTTATTGAACCTATTATGTTAAGTCTACTTTCCTTCCACAGATGCTGCCAAACATGCTGAGTTTTTCCAGCGATTACATTTTGTTTCTGATTTCCAGCATCCATAGACCTTTCATCTTTTGTTTATTAAAATAGGAATTTTTAAACCATGAGTTGGAAGTTTTTAGGAGAAGTTCAAAGACATTCTGAATTCAGATCTTGAGCACAGTGCTGTATTTTGTTTCCTGAGAACTCACAATGAAGGTCAAAGCAATGTGAGAAAGGTTGGTCCATATGTGAGCTTAATCCAAAAATACTCAGAATTGCCAGCATCATGACCAAAGAACAGTTCTATAAAAACAGGCCACAACCAGAACATTCAGTTGCAATTTACCTCCTCCTGAGGAAGGCTGTAGACTGTTGATTAGTTTCAGGACAATGTGATTTTTCTTTCTCCCTTATTTCCCCTTGCCTGCCTCAGTCTGTGGTACTTGAAAGGTGGCCTGTTGTCTGACTTCTTCACCACTTTGCCTGCCCATTTTAATTCATTCCATTTTAATTCATTCCTCTTTAACCTGCCCTCCATTTCCATTGTTTTGCTGTGGGCGAGATGCTGTGGCATTTGTTTTTACAGATTTACAGATTTCTTACAGTGTGGAAACAGGCCCTTCAGCCTAACAAGTCCACACCGACCCGCCGAAGAGCAACCCACCCAGACCTATTCCCCTACATTTACCCCTTCACCCAACAGTTCGGACAATTCACCTAACCTGCACATTTTTGGACTGTGGGAGGAAACTGGAGGAAACCCACGCATGCACGGGGAGAATGTGCAAACTCCACACAGACAGTTGCCTGAGGTGGGAATTAAACCCGGGTCTCTGGCGCTGTGAGGCAGCAGTGCTAACCACTGTGCCACCGTGCCGCCCATTTGTTTGGAATGATTTTCTTTATTTCTGCTTCCAAAGGATGTGGGTGTTACTGACTAGGCCAGCATTTGTTACCCTTTGAGCCAAATAGTTTGCTTGGCCATTCCAGTGGTCAGTGCTATGGACCAGGCCAGACCCCCTCAAAACATTTCAAGAAGTTAGCCCAGACCCTAACCTTTGTAGTTGTTTTAAGCAGATGTAAAGTGGATATTCCAGGAGTGACATGGCTGACCCACCCACTCAGTTTTGAATAAAGTAATGTATTTACACATGAATAAAAGAAAACCAAATTTAGAATAACATAACTATTTGAAAAACCAACCAACATGAGGACAATCTTAATGATACTGTTCTAAGTGCTTACAACATTCCCATAAACACCCCCTTGGCAAAAAAATAATATCAAACAGGTTCTTACAGGAAAGATGTCAGATAGAGAGAGGATTAACTTGGAACTGCTTCTTTGCGTCCCCTGCAGTTTCTCTGGGTTCCCAGCTAAAACTTGACCAGCAGCTGCAAACAAAACAACCAGACTGCTAAAACCAAACCAAACCAAATCCTGAACTGGGAGAACTGACCATTCCCCTTTCATTGTCCAAGTGTTTTAAAACAAAGACTTAAAAGCATTCTGAAGTAGATAAACCCAGACATATTAGAAACCCTGACTTTATGACTTCTCTGGAAAAACACCCAGGGACAACAAAACCTTATTAAAGAAGCAGCATCGACACAGCAGTTAAGATCAGGTAGACCTGGTAAGGGTGATGTCTGTCCTTCCCTGAAGGACGTTAGTGAATCAGATGAATTTTTGCCACAATTAATAGTTTCATGGCCATCAATGTAGGCTGTGTACACCTCTTTCTTCTTGATGCTTTTACAGTACATTCCCCAGTAGAATGAGGAGGATATCAGTGCAGTATAATGGTGGATTTGGAATTCAGTTTGACACCAAGCTACTTTTCTACCTTATATAAGATTGCACTAATGTCTGATATAAAGGAAGAGTCATTTTACTCGGAATGATAACTCTTCGTGATTCACAGATGCTGCCAGACCTGAGTTTCTCCAGTATTTTGTGATTTTATTTTAGATTTGCAGCATCCACATCACTACTTTTATTTGAAAGATCGCTGGCACATAGTGGTTATTATTTCAGAATATTTTACTGACCTTGTTTTAAACCCATGTTTTGCTAGTTTGAAAACTAAACTCTTGAAATGATATTTATCACAGACTTTTCATCACAATGTTCACCATAGATAATCAATTTGGAGAGGGTTTCTATTTCGCCACCGTAACATCCTCTGCCTTTTGCACTGAATCATAGAATCCCTACAGTGCAGAAACAGGCCCTTCGGCTCAACAAGTCCATACCGACCCTCTGAAGAGTAACTCATCCCTACTACTCTACATTTCCCTACTACTCTGCATTTATACCTAACCTACACATTCCTGAATATTACAAGCAATTTAGCATGGCCAATTCACCTAACCTTCACATCTTTGGATTGTGGCAGGAAACCAGAGGAAACCCACACAGACACTGGGAGAATGTGTAAACTCCACACAGACAGTCGCCGGAATCGAACTTGGGTCCCTGTGCTGAGAGGCAGCTGTGCTAACCATTGTGCCATTGTATCGACCCCCCCCAAAATAAAACAACCAAAATGTATGCATGTTTAAATGGATTTTCTGCCACTATCTAATAAATACACTTATTACTGTAATATATATTTTCCAGATTGGGACAGTGCGATTCTTGGCAATGAGACTTTGTTGGATACAGCTTCGAGATTTGTCCTTGCAGCTCTTTTAAAGCACACAGGTTTACTAAATCAAGTCTGTGGTGAAAGCAGGCAAGTGAAAAGTATTCGTTCAATGTACTTGTCTGATCTGAAACTGAATTTTTGTTTGTGTGTGATGTTCTTTGTGTGATCTTGGCACCGTTATATAGATATGTCAAATTTACTAGATTTCTTAAGATAGCACAATGTGACTGTGAGACAGGTGAATGATTTTTAGATTATTCTTATGCAATTACTCCATAACTGGGTTTGTATACAGGCAAGACTAAATGTGTTATTCAGGTCAAGCTGGACTGGAAGGCAGGAGAAAATTGGAACGGAAAGAGGAGAGAAGGAAAGGGAAGGTATTGAACAGGAACAGGGTGAAAGGGAAGGAGAAAGGGGGGAGGGATTTGGGGATGAGAGGCAAACTTCTGTGTGTGACAAATGTTGGACCTCTTTGGTGGAATTGGAAGGGAGGAGGTTGTTTTAATGCTGAATCTCTTCCATCATGGGCTAACCTTCAATCTCAGTTGGGGAAGCGTCTTGGTTTCATTCTGTCACCACCTACTGGGAATCTAAATAAAGCAGGAGCAAATTGATTTCCATACTAGGGCACAAGGGTAGAGAAGAACCCCGAGTCAAAAGCGTTATACTAATTTAACATTGTGCTTTTGTCATCTTGTTTGGCAATGTGAATAAGTAGAATATAACTCATAGCAGTTATTCAGTATATACGAAAGTTCATTCAGTATTCATTCAAAATGGCAGAATTTCTGAAGTTATTGGTTCCCTGGCTGAGAAAAAAAAATCTGAGTCCAATTCTGTATGAGGCACTACTGTAGTCAAGGACCGTTCATGTGAAAATAGGAGGTGACTTGCTGACAGGATATTAGCCTCTGTGGAATTATTTCAATGGCAACAAAAGTAAAGCATGATCCCAAATAAGTTTGCTCATAACAGTCAGGCTAAATATTTTGCACGTCATACCTTTGTTTGGAAAGCACTTACTTGTTCGACCCTGCTGTCGAGGACTGGGTCCAATGCATAGAAAGAATAAGTTATTTTGTTTGGGCAAATGAGACTATCGTGGCAGATAATAAACAGCAAGTAATTCTCCTGACAGCCTGTGGAGCTGCAGCTTCTCTGTCATTGGGAGCCTAACTATCCCTGAGGCACCAGATACTAAAATATTTCAAGAATTGACTGACATAATTAAATAATAATAATGACCCCCAAGCCACCTGTAATTCTGAGATGCTGTTTCATTTACTTGGCAATTCAACAACCAGAGGAAACTGTGTGTTGGGATTTTTGACAAGGTTAAGACAACTGGCGGAAGCCTGTGAATTTGGTTTAACCCTTAATTAGATGCTTAAGGACTGTCTGGTATGCCAGGATTAACGATGTAACCATACAAAACACCCGCTTTGCTGAGTCCAAGTGGATTTCAAACAGTTACTACACCTGACTTCATCAATGGAAAATGTGGCAAGTGGAGCATATGAGTTGCAAGATATTCCGATGGAAGCGGACATCCCTCGCCAGTCTGACTGAGCTTCAGGCATACCACTTGATTGCAGGTATTTGCACACTTCACTCAGGACGTAACCTGACCAGAGGGATTCTTGGTTGGCCCACAGCAAAACTCCAAAACAAAGCTGAGCCTTGGCCAAGCAGTTAATGTTTTCTTCAGGATTCTGACTGGTAAGCCATTGTAGTTGTTGTTGGTATGTGGACTCAAGAAAGCAAATAGGTGCTACCACACCTAAATCGAGTAAGAGAGCACACATAGAATAGTATCCAGGAGAATCCATACCTTGGAAAGCCCACCTACATCTGGTTTGAAACAGTAAAGTTGCTTAGCAACATCAAAATCAGAACCAATTATGATAAATATCTTGTTAAATAGTTATCTCGTTCTACTGGAGGCCAATACCAGTGCAGCTGTATCAGTGATCATGAAAACTGTTTTTAATAAAATTTGCTCTGGACTCCAGTCCCTAACTTTGTACAAAACCTCAGCTAGGCTGAGAACCTATACCAAGGAACCTTTGCATATCAACTGTTAAGTTACAACTGTTGTAAAGATACAACTTCGCTTCCGGTCTCTTATGAAAAGCAGCTAGTTAAGTTACCAGTGATTGTAGTAAAAGGCTTGGACCCAATCTTAATGAGGTGAAATTGGTTGTGAGAGATTTATTTAGATTGGCTCAACAACTTTCAAGTAGAAAATTGCTGCCTGATTGAAGCCCTAATTAAGTATCTGGAAGTCTTCCTGGAAGGTTTAAGGAATATAAAGGAATAAAGCGGTCTTTATGGACCTAGAGAGACCAGCTCACTGTAGAGGATGACATATGAGAGCAAAAGGGATTGTCCCAAACATAGGTTGCTTTTAAATACTGGCAGAGCTTTACCAGTGCCATCTAGGGGTCTCCAACATGAAGATTTTGACTAGAGGTTATGTCTGGTGGCCAGGCCCAGCCACAGATGTAATCGCATTGGTGGGGAAGTGTCAACAAGGTCAAAAGCGCTGACAGAAGTCCCTCCAAATTCGTGGGAATGGCTGGGTGAACCCTGGACTTAGTTGCACATTGATTATGCAGGCTCTTTCATGGGTTCTATGTTCTCAGTCATTGTAGGCAGCCTACTCAAACTGGTTGGACGTGCATAGGCTCCATTCGTCTCTCACTGGGCGATGTAAAAAGCTGCACATAGTTTGCTACACACAGAGGACCAGAAATGTTGGTCACAGATAAAGGGCCATGATTTTACCAGCAGAGAATTTGATTATTTCTTGGAGTTGAATGGAATTTAACATAGAAGGACAGCTCCATACCACCCATCATCAAATGGCCTGGCAAAAAGAGCAGTCCAGACTTCAAAGGTTTGGCTGAAAAAGCCACCTACAGCCTTGCTAGATAGATCATAGAATCACCCTACATGTCAGTATAGAGATTTAGTACTGGCAGATTTGCTAATAGGTAGAAGACTCTGTGTCAGGTTAAGTCTGATCTTTTCAGACCTGATGGGAAGGTGAAACTGCATCAGGAACACCAATGTTGGACCCAAAACTCCGGCAATTGCGAGAAAGTGTTTGATAGAGGGGATGAAGTTTTGTGTAAGAATCATGGAAATAACATCACATGGTCAACTTGAGGTCAGGACTGATATATAAAGTTTGGGTTGGTGCAATGGTTCTGAATAAATATGTGACCACATGAAAGCTGTGGATTCTCAAACGATGAGGGAGCAAAATGTGTCCTGCTCTTTGGAATTATCAAAAATGCTGCCAGATCCTGTGGATATGCTCTCTTTGTGAAATGTTGTTGAGTCCTCAATCAGAGATAGAGAGGATGGAAGTAGTCACTTCAATGTCCTTGCCGCTGGAAGAAGAAAGTGAAATTCTACTGAGGCATTACTGGTGCAAGAGATGATCTAGCATGTGCTGCATGCTCTCTCTGTCAGTTGCTGAGTCAGAGGAGCCTAGCAGAAGTAGGTACTGCAGATGCTGGAGATTAGAGTCAAGATTAATGGTGCTGGAAAAGCACAGCAGGTCACTCAGCATCTGAGGAACAGGAAAATCGACGTTTCGGGCAAAAGCCATTCATTAGGAATTCCTGTCGATTTTCCTGCTCCTCGGATGCTGCCTGACCTGCTGTGCATTTCCCGCACCACTCTAATCTTGACTCAGAGGAACCTGACATGATGCTAAAACGCCTAAGAAAGCTATCCAAGAGATCTCAGTGAGTCCCTCTCTTGCCCTCCTTGAAGAAGCTCTCTTCCTCCCTCTACAAAGATCTCAGTGAGTCCCTCTCTCACTGCACCCCCCAGGTTGCCTTCCTATCCAAGAGATAGGACAAGCCTGTGTCCACAGACTCTAAGTCAGCTAGCTGGACCTCATGGAATAAGTTCCCGGATTGGGGCTATTAATTAGATCCAATCAGGCAGCTCTGGCTATCAAAAATGTTAAGTATTAGAGATACTGACATTTTGGTGGCTGACTCTTTATGATGTTCTAATATGGGTTTTATCTCATCTTCATAAAGTGGAACTTCTCAGTTGCATCTCAACAACATGTATTAACAATCTATAAATGATGGTAAGGCTACAAACAGCATGCTCTGCACTGCACAGATTCTAACTTTCTAGAGGAGTACAAACATACGACTACTGAGATTACAGTTACACCACTGCTTACCACAGAAGCTTGCCATAAAGCCTTACCTTGAAAGATGTGATGAAATTGTTCTTAACTGAGTCGATGTCTAAAGTAGGACCTGATTAAAGTAATTCCAGAAAGGCCAGTATCCCATCACCAAGTCATCCTTGACTATAGTACTGCCTCACACAGAGCCAACCATCAAAACATCAGTATCTCTAATACTTAACATTTTTGACAGGCAGAGCTGCCTGACTGGGGCTATTAATCAGATCCAATCAGGAACTTATTCCATGAGGATTGACTAGCTGACTTTGCTATAATTACTATATCCCTCCCTCTTGGTCTGTGGACAGTCTCTTGTCCTACCTCTTGGATACTTTATGCACCATTATAAAAACACACCATATTTCTAGTACTGGTGTACAGTGCAGTTCTCATGCTCTAAGCCCTCCTCGACGATAAAGCTTTGTTAATTTTACAAGGCTTTCTCCAAAATGCCTCAACACAGCAATATATGTGGTAGATCAAAGAGCCCATGGAGTTCAGTCTGGTTAGCTGACTATATAATTTGACAAGTTATTACATGAGTTACAATTGTCTTTGGAAAAGGAACAGACTAACTTCTTGAAAATTGATTTCACTGTTTTGGACCAGATCAGGTGCCCTCAAGAAGGTATACTAGACCCTAACCTTTTCTTATTTTTAAGGTAGATGTGAATTGCGTGTTCCAGATATGATACTGGTTAAACTTCTCACTGTTAAGTAAAACACAATTTATTTAAACACTATAGTTAAAATACAAATTAAGAAAAAGAAATTTAGAATAGCTGACTTATTAGAAAACTTAACTGAATAGTAGATACAGTACGTGTTACTGACTAACTATTCCAATATAGTAACATCCCATAAATACATTCTTGGCAAAAAAAAAAAGTAAATTCAGACACAGATTTTTACATGCAGTCCTCCAATTCAGGAGGAAACAACATCGAGAGATTTGTAAGAGAGTCGCAGCTATGAATCATTCACTGTAACTTCCAGCTCTTCTGTAAACCCAAACATTTTCTGACTGCTAAAGCTTAAAAGAAATACTAGTCTGTGGGAACTAGCCACTCCCCTTCAAGCTGCTTCCAACTTTTTAAAAATTGAAAAGCCTCCCAAGATGTTTATTTACGTCATTTTTCAGTCGGCAATTTGCCATCTCTGCCTTTACAAACTCTCTTAAAAAAAAAACCCAGGACAAAATAAACTTTTTAAATTCACAGCATTGTCACACTGTCTGTCCCAAAATGTATTGAGGAGAGGCATAAAATGTGAAGTTAGTCATTTGTTTTACCCTCAACTGGGATAACATCAGCTGCACTTAGGGTTCAACCAAATACAATGTTAATTATTTGAATGATATGACATAAGTTGACAGGACAATTGATGCTAGCCACTTGAGACTTGTGTTCACCATTTAACAATGATCCCAGATAATGATGATAGCAATTTGCACTTTTAAAGCACCCTAAAGGGTAACAAAACATTCAAGTTGTTACCCAATTTGGAAGTATGGAACTAGTAGGAAGAAAGCACTAGGGTGAATCCTTTGGGGAGTACTGAAGTAGGCTAGCCAAAGTCTGTAATCACAATTGGACAGAAATTTCAAGAAACCAGAACTGAAGCATGAAGAGTGAAAGTTGAACTACAAGATTGAAGAAGATTACAATGTTCTAAGAATACCTCAGAACAAGATGGAGCAGATGTTGCTTGGTATACTTTGTTCCTTTAAAGTTGTGAAATTCTGCTAGATATTTGATCTCAGATACTTGCATAAATTTACACATGGTTCTGAATCGTTTCATTGCTTTAAGTTGTTCAGATGGATTCAGAGTCTTGGCCGTTAGTCTGGTCATGCAGAGCTCTCAAGTTCAGGATTGTAGCAATGTACCAATGTATTTGTCAGCCTTCCACGGTATTTGCATTTTCTGATGTAGAAGTCTATAACACAGTAGCATTTGTAACATTATCCCCTGTTGAAGAATTGGCTGATGAGAGAGTTCCTTGTTTTACTGGCAGTTTGAGAAGCTCAGTAACATACAGTTAACAAGAAAGCAGTGTAGGGTAATCCAAGATGTAAAAGCTGCTCCTTTTTGTTTTGAGGTATTTTAGGTGTTGGAGGTGATTTCCTCGAATTCCAGGAACAGCAATTACTGCATTGTTTTGGAGCTATGGGAGACAAAAGATCAAAGCAATGCCACTTTAAAAAGGAGGAAGACAGCCAAAGACAGTGACCACATGGTCAGAGAAAGAAACCTATACTGCTATTTGACAAGGCAGTGAATCTGCACAGTTACTCCCTTTGCTGTTTGAGTTCAAGTATCTCTGGACATCGGAGTGTGTCTAGGAAAAATGAAAAAACAGTGAAACTCACAGATGACCTTGGAAACATTTTGGGGAAGCTCACAGCTCAGGAACAGATAGGTGCATCGTTTTTTTTTTAAGTGTAGCCTTGCTGTAAATCTTAAATAGTGAAATGTTTTGCTTGCGCATCCCATCAGATCACATGGATGGGTTGGAGCGGCAGTTAGAGACAGTAAGGAATTTACAGGAGCTGGGGGTGTGACGGATAGCAGTTGTAGGAAGGGAGAAAAGGCTGCCGATACAGTCAGGTAGATGGGTAAAAGCCAGGAGGGGTAGGCAGGTAGTGCAAGAGTCCACTGTGGCTATTCCCATCAAAACAGCAATATGTTGTTTTGGAAAACGAAGGGGGTGATGGAGTCTCAGGAGAATGTAGCATGAGCACCCAAGTATCTGGTACCAAGAGTGTCTCTATTGTAATGAGGGGTATGTTGGGTTCCAAGCAATCGATTGTGATAGGGGATTCTCTAGTCAGTGGTACAGACATTTCTGCGGCCGGCAGTGAAAAATCAGAATGGTGTGTTGCTTCCCTGGTGCCAGAATCAAGGATGTCTCTGACAGGGTGCAGAATGTTCTCAAAGGGGAGAGGAATCAGCAATCGGTCATTAGTTCCAATGTGTACAATGACATAGGAAGGGAAAAGGATGAATTTCGGAAGGGAGAATACAGAATGGAAGGAATTTAAAAAGGAGATCCTTGAGAGTAGTAATATCTGGATTGCACCTGGTGCTATGAGCTTGTGAGGGTAGGAATAGGAGGATGGGGCAGATGAAGAATGTGTGGTTGAGGAGCTGGTGCAGGGGAGAAGGGTTCACGTTTGTGGATAATTGTAATCTCTTCTGGGGTAGAAGTGACCTGTACAAGAAGTATGGATTGCACCTGAATTGGAAGGGTACTAATATACTGGCAGGGAGATTTGCTAGAGCTGCTTAGCAGGATTTAAATTAGTAAGGTAGAAGGGTGGGACCCAGAGAAATAGTGAGGAAAGAAATCAATCTGAGACTAGTATAATTGGGAAAATGAGTGAGTCAAAAGTCAGGGCAGGCAGGAACAAAGCAGAGAAGAAGGTAGGACTGTTAAATTCCTGAAGAAGGGCTTATGCCCGAAACGTCGATTTCCCCTACTCTTTTTTAGATTACTTACAATGTGGAAACAGGCCCTTCGGCCCAACAAGTCCACACCGCCCCGCCGAAGCGCAACCCACCCATACCCCTACATTTACCCCTTACCTAACACTACGGGCAATTTAGTATGGCCAATTCACCTGACCTGCACATCTTTGGACTGTGGGAGGAAACCGGAGCACCCGGAGGAAACCCACGCAGACACGGGGAGAATGTGCAAACTCCACACAGTCAGTCGCCTGAGGCGGGAATTGAACCTGGGTCTCCGGCGCTGTGAGGCAGCACTGCTAACCACTGTGCCACTGTGCCGCCCATCCTTGGATGTTGCGCTTTTCCAGCAACACATTTTTCAGCTCTGATAAATTAAACTGTATTTATTTTAGCGCAAGAGGCTGAACAGGGAAGGCAGATGAATTCAGGACATGGTTAGGACCATGGGGCTGGGACATCGTAGCAATTACAGAAACATGGCTCAGGGGTGAACAGGACTAGCAGCTTAATGTTCCAGGATACAAATGCTATAGGAAGGATAGAAATGGAGGCAAGAGAGGAGGGGGAGTAGCGTTTTTGATAAGGGATAACATTACGGCTGTACTTAGGGAGGATATTCCTGGGAATACATTCAGGGAAGTTACTTAAGTAGAACTGAGAAATAAAAAAAGGATGATCACCTTATTGGGATTGTATATAGACCCCCTAATGGACAGGGGGAAATTGAGAAACAAATTTGTAAGGAAATCTCAGTCATCTGTAAGAGTAATAGGTTGGTTATGGGCGGGGATTTTAACTTTCCAAACATAGACTAGGACTACCATAGTGTTAAGGGTTTAGATGGAGAGGAATTTAAGTGTGTACAAGAAACTTTTTGGATTCAGCATGTGGATGTATCTACTAGAGAAGCTGCAAAACTTGACCTACTCTTGGGATATAAGGCAGGGCAGGTGACTGAGGTGTCAGTATGGGAGCACTTGGAGGCCAGTGACCATAATTCTACTGGTTTTAAAATAGTGATGGAAAAAGATAGACCAGATCTAAAAGTTGAAGTCCTAAGCTGGAGGAAGGTCACTTTTGACGATATTAGACAATAACTTTCAAAAATTGATTGGTGCAGATGTTCGCAGGTAAAGGGACAGATGGAAAATGGGAAGCCTTCAAAAGTGAGATAATGAGAGCCCTGAGACAGTATATTCCTGTTCAGCTGAAAGGCAAGGCTGGTTGGTGTAGGGAATGCTGGATGATTCGAGAAATTGAAGTTTTGGTTAAGAAAAAGAAGGAAGCATATGTCAGGTATAGACAGCAGAGGTTGAGTCAATCTGTAGAAGAGTATAAAGACAGTAGGAGTATCCATAAGAGGGAAATCCGGAGGGCAAAAAGGGGACATGAGATAGCTTTGGCAAATAGGGTTAAGGAGAATCTGAAAGGATTTTATAAATATATTAAGGTGAAAAGGGTAACTAAGGAGAGAACAGGGCCCCTGAAAGACCAGCAAAGCAACCACAGGAGATGAGAGACATACTAAACAAGTATTTTGCATCAGTGTTTACTCTGGAGAAGGACATGGAAGATATCAGGGGAAATGCAAAGTAATAGGGTAGGGGAATGAATCTGGGTGGGTTACTCTTCAGGCGGTCAGTGTGGACTTGTTGGGCCATATTCTGTTTCCACACTGTAGGGATTACATGATTCTATGATATAGAATGTGGGAAATGGATGATATCTTGGAAAAATGTCCATATTACAGAGATGGTGGTGCTGGATGTCTTGAAATGCATAAAGATGGTTGGATACCCAAGACTTGATCAAGTGTGCCCTGGAACTCTCTGGTGGCTGGGGGTGATTGCTCGGACCCTTGCTGGGATATTTGTATCATCGATAGTCTTGGTTGAGGTGTCGGAAGACTGGAGGTTGGCTGGCATGGTGCTGTTACTTAAGAAGGGTGGTAAGGAAAAATTAAGGAACTACAGACCGGTGAGCCTGACATCGGTGGTGGGGAAGTTGTTGGAGAGAATCCTGAGGGACAGGATTTACATGCATTTGGAAAGGCCAGGACTGATTAGGGATAGTCAGCATGGCTTTGTGCGTGGGAAATCATGTTTCACAAACTTGATGGAGTTTTTTGAAGAAGTAACAAAGAGGATTGATGAGGGCACAGCAGTGAACGTGACCTATGTGGACTTCAGTCAGGCATTCGACAAGGCTTCTCATGGTAGACTGGTTAGCAAGGTTTGATCTCATGGGATAGATGGAGAATTAGCCATTTGATACAGCACTGGATTGAAGATAAAAGGCAGAGGGTAGTAGTGGAAGGTTGCTTTTCAGATTGGAGGCCTGTGACCAGTCGTGTGCCACTGGGATCGGTGCTGAGTTCGCTGCTTTTCGTCATTTATATAAATGATTTGGATATGAACATAGGAGGTATAGTTAGTAAGTTTGCAGATGACACCAAAATTGGAGGTGTAGCGGACAGCGAAGAAGGTTACCTCAGATTATAATGGGATCTTGATCAGATGGGCCAAGGGGCTGAGGAGTGGCAGATGGAGTTCAAATTGGATAAATGTGAAGTACTGCATTTTGGAAAGACAAATCATGACAGGGTTTATACACTTGATGGTAAGGGACTGTTGCTGAACAAAGAGACCTTGGAATGCAGGTTCATTGTTCCTTAAAAGTGGAGTTACATATAGATAGGATAGTGAAGATGATGTTTGGTATGCTTTCCTATATTGAACAGAGCATTAAATATAGAAGTCGGGAGGTCATGTTGTGGCTGTACAGGACATTGGTTAGGCCATTTTTGGAATATGGAATGCAATTCTATGATCCCTGCTATAGAAAGGATGTTGTGAAACTTGAAAAGGTTCAGAAAGATTTACAGGGTTGGAGGATTTGAGCTATAGGGAGAGAGTGTGGCTGTTTTCCCTGGAGCGTCGGACGCTGAGGGGTGACCTTATAGAGGTTTATAAAATAATGAGGGTCATGGATAGGTAAATAGCCAAGGTCTTTCCCTGGGATGGGGGAGTCCAGAACAAGAGGGCATAGGTTTAGGGTGAGAGGGGAAAAATGTAAAAGTGACCTAAGTGGCAACCTTTTTCATGCAGAGGGTGGTGCATGTATGAAATGAGCTGCCAGAGGAACTACAACATTTAAAATACATCTGGATGGGTATATGAAGAGGAAGGGATTAGAGAATATGAGCCACATGCTGGCAAATGGGACTAGATTAGATGTGGATATCTGGCTGACATAGATGAGTTGGCCTGAACGGTCTGTTTCCGTGCTGTGTGTCTCTATGATTCTGGAGAACAAAGTTAGAAGAGGCTTATTGATGTTTTGTTTCAACTGACTGAGTGAGATGTTCCTGCTCCAAATCAGATAGCAGCCTTCTCAATGCTGAGGTCAGATTTGGTTGAAGAAGTTTGGGTTGCAACAGAAGACTGTTGGAATGTTTTTTTGTAAAAGTCATGAACCTTCTCACAATTTATTTGTCACATGTTGCCAATTGAAAAAGAACAACCTTAGTTACCCGAATGTCAATTATCCGAAGTTCAGATTATCTGAACAAGATCTCAAGCTCCCGTAAAAACATTGTCTGTTATCCAAACAATCGGTTATCCAAACAGCATACTCCCCACTGGTCTCATTCGGATGATCAAGGTTGCTCTGTATTCCATTCATCAACATTTTCAAACCTGATGTTTTTCTAATATCTTTTAGGTATCAGCCAAGTAAAACACTTGCAGAAATATATCGTTGTGTTTACAAAGTTCGTAACAAACTGCTAGCATGCAAAAACCTGGAACTTATCCAGACCCAGTCACTTTCCAGTGAAAGGAGAGTAAGTTCTTGAAATAACTTTTTAAAAATATAAATAATTTAAATGTAACTGAGTTATACCATTCAAATATTCTTGACAATGTTACATGAGTAAAATGCAATAATGTTCTGTAAAGCATGGATTATTGCTTTTGCTGGAACTCATACTGCTGTCTGTCCTTATGGACAAATGTATTTGCAACAAGGCCTGTCAGACAGCTCTCCCAATTTTAATGAGTACCCAGATTTTAGTAAATTTGACTTTGCAAGATCAAGGGCTGGGATTGCTGTCGAAACTCGTGGTGGCATCTGTGGAGAGAAAGCGGAGTTAACATTTTGAGTCTGGTGACCTTTCTCGAGGACATAGTTTTTGTTTCAGATTTCCAGCATTTTCACTTCTTTGTTTTATTTTTGTATGGCTGTTGTTCTCATTGCTGAGGTTAATACCAGGTGGTTCATCTGGGTTCAGATGAACCACCTGGTATTAACCTCAGCAATGAGAACAACAGCCATACAAAAATAAAACAAAGAAGTGAAAATGCTGGAAATCTGAAACAAAAACTATGTCCTCGAGAAAGGTCACCAGACTCAAAATGTTAACTCCGCTTTCTCTCCACAGATGCCACCACGAGTTTCGACAGCAATCCCAGCCCTTGATCTTGCAAAGTCAAATTTACTAAAATCTGGGTACTCATTAAAATTGGGAGAGCTGTCTGACAGGCCTTGTTGCAAATACATTTGTCCATAAGGACAGACAGCAGTATGAGTTCCAGCAAAAGCAATAATCCATGCTTTACAGAACATTATTGCATTTTACTCATGTAACATTGTGTTCTTCATGCTTGAAAAATGTGTTTTGAAGATGAAAAGCCAAGGATGTAACAAATCCCTCTGTGTTGTGTGTAGTCTTTAAATGAAAAATGATCCATTACGCATATTTTTTGTTTGATTCAATCAGTCTCTGCCTGTTCAAGTTGTTAGTCTTGAGGAATAACTGTTCATCAATTTCAGTTTTGAATCTTTTTTTTTAGCCAGCCCACAAAATGGGTATAGTAATCTTTTCTAAAGGAAAGATAAAGTATTGATTTCTCAAATAAATAATGCAAAATACCACAACATTTTAAAAAAAAAAGTTTTACTTTACCTTCCCTTTTTCACAAGTTGTCAGAAAATCAAGACACGACAGATGTTGATCTTCAAGAGCTTTCTTTCACTCGTACCATTGATGAAGAAGCTGAAATGGAAGAGCAGGCATATCGAGACCGTGAAGATGAGCATCTGGAACAAGAGGAGGAAGAAAGGGAGCAAGAAGTCATGACTGCTGGAAGTAAGTAAATATACCTAGAACTAACTTGTTTGAATGGCATTTGGGTACAACTCAAATTGTTTGTCTTGTAGTCCTAGCAAATAATATGGTAGTTACCCATTGTTTCATTCATATTGTATGATGGCCATGATTGGAGTATTGCTTGCGGTTCTGGTCGCCACATTATAAGGAGGATGTGGAGTCTTTGGAGAGAATGCAAAAGAGGTTTACCAGAATGTTGCCTGGATTGGAGTGTATTTGCTATAAGGAGAGGTTGGACAAACTTGGAGCATCAGAGGTTGAAGGGATGACCTGACTGAAGTATATAAAGTTGTGAGACATAGATAGGTAGATAGTCAGTCTTTTCCCCAGGGTGGAAATGTCAAATACTAGGAGGCATGGGTTTAAGGTGAGAGGAGATATGTTTAAGGGAAATGTGCGGGGAAGGTTTTTTTTCACACAGAGGGTGGTGGGTGCCTGGAACATACAGCTGGGGACATGGTAGAAGCAGAAATGATAGCAATGTCTCATAGGCATTTAGATAGATGCATGAAAAGGCAGGGAATCAAGGGATATGGACAATGTGCTGGCAGATAAAATTAGTTTAGAATGGCATCATGGTTAGCCATGGTCTGTTTCTGTGTTGTACTGTCCTGGAAAATTAATAATTTACAAAACTCAAACTAAATTATCTGTCCAAATCTACCAGCTGCTGTTAGCAATGGTCATCTCCAATAAGCAGCAACAAACCTGGAGGTGACGATTAACCAACTTTTTGGATTTAGTTGAAGATTGTTTTGGTAGTTGTATAGCTAAATTAACCAGATCAACATTAAACATAGCTGTAATATTATTCTTTTGGTGTAAACTGTTGTTGGTCCTAATTAGTGCAAATGATTTTCACCGATGGTGGTTGTACTATTGATGCAACAATTCCAAACAACACTGCTAAAGTTTGCCTTGCATTCTTGAAATAGTATGTCTTTTATACCTTGTGGACTTAACTGTTTCCTCAGCCTTTTGCTAGATTCCTATGTGTTATTTTCTTTTTGAGGGTTGTATCAAAGTGTGCCAATTTCTCAAGCAGATAAGCTGTTAATACTGTGAAATAGCCAGAAAATCTTGTGGATGCTGCTTTTAGTCAGATGGGAAAAAAAATACCATAAAGGGATTTAGCCTTTTATGATTTTCTTCAGTTTGAAAATTGGACTTTCAGTCAGACATTCAGAATATCTCTATTTGAAGAATTTAAAATAATCCATCATTTTATTTTTTAACCATTTCTATTGGTGTAGTTGAAGAGATTTATGTCCATATTTTTGCAAGGTGAGTTTTTTGGCTGCTAAATGTTAACACTATTTCAGGCATGTTGCATTATTAGTTTGCATATTGTATAACATGCTGTTTGCTTTAGGAAAAGAATGAATATTAAATCTAAAGCAGTGCATCCTGCATTGGAACAACTGTTCGAGTAGAGGAGTTGCTAGGATTTGGAATGCGTTGGTTTGGAGTGTGGTGGAAGTGGATTCCATAAGAGGATTCAAAAGACAGCTGGATATGTATTTGAAAGTGATAAATTTTGAGGATGATGGAGATAAGGCTGGAGAATGAGACTAGCTGGGTAGCTTTCTCAGGAACTGGTACAGACACAATGAATCTGATGGCCTTCTTGTGAGCGGCACGGTGGCACAGTGGTTAGCACTGCTGCCTCACAGCGCCAGAGACCCGGGTTCAATTCCCGCCTCAGGCGACTGACTGTGTGGAGTTTGCATGTTCTCCGCGTATCTGCGTGGGTTTCCTCCGGGTGCTCCGGTTTCCTCCCACAGTCCAAAGATGTGCAGGTAAGATGAATTGGCCATGCTAAATTGCTCGTAGTGTTAGGTAAGGGGTAAATGTAGGGGTATGGGTGGGTTGCGCTTCGGGTCGGTGTGGACTTGTTGGGCCGAAGGGCCTGTTTCCACACTGTAATGTAATCTAATGTAAAAAGAAAATCTAATCTAATCTCTCTGTACTGTAAAATGTATGATTCTGAAACATTATAGACTTTCCTTCCTTGAGATTTATTATCTCAATACAAAAAAGGTATATCAAAAGTAACAGCAAGAGAATTCGGTGGAGAAACTCTGCAGCATTTGTAGAGAGAAAGTAGCGTTAACATTTCAAATCCAGTGACTATTTTTCAGAACTGTTGTTAGCAATGTAATGTCAGTAATGACGTTTGAATAGTAAGGTGTTTCTGCATTTGGTCCTGCCCTTCATAACAAAGGTACTTTGCTCTTTTCGTTTAAGCCTGAAGTTAAACATGGGATATTAGAGATTGTGTGATTTTCTCACATGGGTCAGCAAAATCTATTTCACATTTTCCATGCTCAAAATAGTCAAAAGAATTCTCAGTACTGTACTTGAAATTTCAATGCAATTCAACTCCCTGCAGTTTTTTTTTAAAAGAAGTGTCATCTTATGGTTCCAAAATGAAATAATGTTGCTCTAAACTAAAGATCAAAATAACTTGTGATAACTTTTAGCTGACAGCAAATGTTTGCATTCTCAAGTAAATATGTTAAAAGATAGTTGAGCCTGTGGTCTGAAAAGGAAGCTATATTCACAGGGAGTACATGTTCACAGGGAGCATCAGGGCTATATTGTTGTAACCAAGTCTCTGAACATCCTTCTGTAGTTATTTTATTGTGAGCAAGAGATTATGCAATCTTATCAACATTTTTACTCACTAGCTGCCAGTGCTTTTTAAAAATTTAGGTCTTTTGTTCAACCAAACTATATTTTGACATTCCACTTCTTGAAAATTAGCCCTTGTTGAGCATTGTTTTCCACCTTGAAAGAATCTCTTCTATTTTCTAAGCGGCTTGCATTGCTGGTGTTTTGCATATTCATTTTCAGGAATATTTTGATGCCTGTGATGCAGTGCTCCATCTCCCTTGAGTGCAGGTAGAAGATACCCGATATCTCAATAAATAATGATTTGGAGATGCCTGTGTTGGACTGGGGTGTACAAAGTTAAAAATCACACAGCACCAGGTTATAGTCCAACAGGTTTAATTGGAAGCACACTAGCTTTCGGAGCGTCGCTTCTTTGACAGGTGGTTGTGGAGGACACAATTGTAAGGCACAGAATTTATACCAAAACTAACTCTGCAGGGGCATGGGAACCCAGACTGTAGCTTTAGGGTGCAGGACCTGGAATGTAGGGAGGTTAGGAACATGGCATCAATTTCAAAGGAGGGTGCCTGTAAACAGGAAAGTGGTTTGAAGTGTGTATACTTCAATGCAAGAAGTATACGAAATAAGGTAGGTGAACTTGCAGCGTGGGTTGGTACCTGGGACTTCGATGTTGTGGCTATTACGGAGACATGGGTAGAACAGGGACAGGATTGGCTGTTGCAGGTTCCAGGGTTTAAATGTTTTAGTAGGGTCAGAGGGGGAGGTGTGGCATTGCTTGTCACAGATAGTATTACAGCTGTGGAAAGGACGATGGATGAAGACTCGCCATCTGAGGTAGTTTGGGCTGAGGTTAGGAGTTTTTTACAGGCCTCCTAATAGTCCTAGAAACGTAGAAGAAAGGATTGCGAGGATGATTCAAGAGAAGAGTGAAAGTAATAGGGTGGTTGTTATGAGGGACTTTAACTTTCCTGATATTAATTGGGAAAGCTATAGCTCAAGTTCGTTAGATGGATCAGTGTTTGTCCAATGTGTGCAGGAGGGTTTCCTGACACAATATGTAGATAGGCCAACAAGAGGTGAGGCCATACTGGATTTGGTTCTGGGTAATGAACCAGGCCAGGTGTTAGAATTAGAGGTAGGTGAGCACTTTGGGGACAGTGACCACAATTCGGTGACCTTTACTCTAGTGATGGAGAGGGATAAGTGTGCACTACAGGGCAAGAGTTATAGATGGGGGCAGGGAAATTATGATGCGGTGAGGCATGACTTAGGATGTGTGGCTTGGAAAAGTAAGCTTCAAGGCAAGGGCGTAATTGATATGTGGAGCTTGTTCAAGGAGCATCTATTGAGTGTCCTTGATAAGTATGTGCCCGTCAGGCAGGGAGGAAAGGGTCGTGTGAGGGAGCCGTGGTTTAATAAAGAATTGGAATCCCTTGTTAAATGGAAGAGGGCGGCCTATGTAAAGATGAGGCGTGAAGGTTCAATTGGGGCGATTGAGAGTTATAAGGTAGCCAGGAAGGACCTGAAGAGAGAGCTAAGAGCAGCAAGGAGGGGTCATGAAAGGTCCTTAGTTGGTAGGATTAGGGAAAACCCTAAGGCTTTCTATAGGTATGTCAGGAATAAAAGAATGACTAGGGTAGGAATAGGTCCAGTCAAGGATAGTAGTGGGAAGTTGCGTGTGGAGGCTGAAGAGATTGGGGAGACACTGAATGAATACTTTTCGTCAGTATTCAATCAGGAACAGGACATTGTTGTCAATGTGAGTACTGAGTCACAATTAAGTAGAATGGATGGCTTTGAGGTATGTAGAGAAGAGGTGTTGGAAATTCTGGAAAGGGTGAAAATAGATAAGTCTCCTGGGCCTGATGGCATTTATCCTAGGATTCTCTGGGAAGCAAGGGAGGAGATTGCAGAGCCATTGGCCTTGATTTTTATGTCCTCGTTGTCTACAGGAGTAGTGCCAGAAGATTGGAGGCTAGTAAATGTGGTTCCCTTGTTCAAGAAGGGGAGTAGGGATAACCCTAGTAACTATAGGCCGGTGAGTCTCACTTCTGTTGTGGGCAAAATCTTAGAGAGAATTGTAAGGGATAGGATTTATGAACATCTGGATAGGAATAATGTGATCAAGGATAGTCAGCATGGTTTTGTGAAGGGCAGGTCGTGCCTCACAAACCTTATTGAATTCTTTGAGAAGGTGACTAAGGAGGTGGACGAGGGGAAAGCAGTAGATGTGGTGTATATGGATTTTAGTAAGGCGTTTGATAAGGTTCCCCATGGTAGACTACTGCAAAAAATACGGAGGTATGGCATTGAGGGTGAGTTGGAGGTTTGGATTAGGAGTTGGCTGGCTGGAAGAAGACAGAGGGTAGTAGTTGATGGCACTCATCTTGGAGTGCCGTCACTAGCGGTGTTCCGCAAGGATCTGTTTTGGGACCATTGTTGTTTGTCATTTTTATAAATGACCTGGAGGAGGGGTTAGAAGGTTGGGTGAGTAAGTTTGCGGATGATACGAAAGTCGGAGGAGTTGTAGACAGTGAGGAAGGATGTGGCAGGTTACAGCGGGATATAGATAAGCTGCAGAACTGGGCAGAAAGGTGGCAAATGGAGTTCAATGTAGCTAAGTGTGAGGTGATTCACTTTGGTAAGGGTAATAAAAAGATGGGGTACTGGGCTAACGGTCGGATACTTGGTAGTGTGGATGAGCAGAGGGATCTTGGTGTCCATGTACACAAATCTTTGAAAGTTGCCACCCAGGTAAATAGTGCGGTGAAGAAGGCATATGGTGTACTGGCTTTTATTGGTAGAGGAATTGAGTTCCGGAGTACTGAGGTCATGTTACAGTTGTATAAGACTCTGGTGCGGCCACATCTGGAGTATTGTGTGCAGTTTTGGTCGCCATACTTTCGGAAGGATGTGGAGGCACTGGAACGGGTGCAGAGAAGGTTTACCAGGATGTTGCCTGGTATGGTAGAAAGATCGTATGAGGAAAGGCTGAGGCACTTGGGGTTGTTTTCATTGGAGAAAAGAAGGTTTAGGGGAGACTTGATGGAGGTGTATAAGATGATTAGGGGTTTAGATAGGATCGACAGTGAGAATCTTTTTCCACGTATGGAGTCAGCTATTACAAGGGGGCATAGCTTTAAATTAAGGGGGAGTAGGTATAGGACAGATGTTAGGGGTAGGTTCTTTACTCAGCGAGTCGTGAATTCATGGAATGCCCTGCCAGTAGCAGTGGTGGACTCTCCCTCATTATGGGCATTTAAGCGGGCATTGGATAGGCATATGGAGGATAGTGGGCTAGGTGGGCTTGGATCGGCGCAACATCGAGGGCCGAAGGGCCTGTACTGCGCTGTATTCTTCTATGTTCTATAAAAATTTACAGTGTGATGTAACTGAAATTATACATTGAAAAATAGTTTGAATGTCTGTTGAGTCTTTCATCTGTTCAAATACCATGATAGTTTCACTTCTTTCATGTGTAAATGACAAAACGTTTTTTTTTAAAAGTTGCATTCTCAGGTTAACTGTAACAATTGGTGTTAGCTGGACAATATGTTGAAGGTGTTAGCCCCCTGTGTTCTCTGCCTATGCCATCATGCCCAGATTGATTCTAATCTAAAAAGTGAGATCAGAGTTTTACATGAATTCATGCAGTTTTTGAGCAAAGTACAATGTAACTCTGCAAGTACAAATTCACCCCACAAAATATATGTATACATGTGCATGTGAGTCTGTGTGTGTGTGTGTGGCTGGGTTGGGGGGTTGTGAGTGTAGAGTGGTCTAAGTCTCTGAGAGGATGCGTGTGTGTCTCTCTCTCTCTCTCTCTCTCTCTCTCTCTCTCTCTCTCTCTCTCTCTCTCTCTCTCTCTCTCTCTCTCTCTCTAGTGCAATAGTGGTCACCTGTAATGTGACATGAACCCAAGGTCCTGGTTGAGGCTCTCCCTATGGGTATGGAGAGCTATCAGCCTCTGCTTGGCCACTTTTCGCTGCTGCCTGTCCTGATGTCTGCCTTGGAGATGGAGTTATGGAGATAAGGCAGGAACAGGATACTGATTAAGGATGATCAGCCATGATCATATTGAATGGTGGTGCAGGCTCGAAGGGCAGAATGGCCTACTCCTGCGTCTATTGTCTATTGGAGAATGGTCACCCGAAGATCCGAGGTAGAATGTCCTGGGCGGCTGAAATGTTCCCCAACTGGGGTCATGTCACACTACAGGTGACTACTATTGCACTATACATACACATATATACACGGGCAGGCATATACACAGACACTCACGCTCCCACACTCACACATGCATCCTCTCAGAGACTTAGACCACTCTACACTCGCTCACACACATATACACTCTCTCACAGACACTCACAACCCCCCACCCCAGCCACACACACACACACACTCCCACACTCTCACATGCACTCCCTCATAGACTTAAGACACTCTATACTCACATACACACACACACATGCACTCTCTCTCACACTCTCAACCCCCTAACCCAGACAGACGCACACACACATACATATATATATATGTGTATATATACACACACACACACGCACAAATATACATATATTTTGTGGGGTGAATTTGTACTTGCAGAGTTATATTGTACTTTGCTCAAAACTGCATGAATTCATGTAAAACTCTGTGTCTAATCTAAAAAGTGAGATAACAATCTAAACACCATGATATAGACAGAGAACACAGGGGGCTAACAACTTCAACATATTGTCCAGCTAACACCAATTGTTACAGTTAACCTGAGAATGCAACTTTTAAAAAAGATTTTATCATTTACACATGAAAGAAGTGAAACTATCATAGTATTTGAACAGATAAAAGACTCAACAGACAATCAAGGTATTTTTCAATGTAAAACTTCAGTTACATCACACTGTAAATCTTTGGTATAAATTCTGTGCCTTACAATTGTGTCCTCCACAACCACCTGATAAAGGAGCGGCGCTCCGAAAGCTATTGTGTTTCCAATTAAACCTGGTTGGACTCTAACCTGGTGTTGTGTGATTTTTAACTCAATAAATAAAGTAGCAGTGATGCCACTGCAAAATAAATTGGTATTATTTTGGTCTAACCTTCTATTAGCATTTAATGAGTGCTCTGTTTATTTGTGTTTTTTGTTACATATTACAGAAATCTTTCAATGTTTCCTATCAGCACGTGAAGTTGCTCGTAGTCGTGATTGTGACAGAATGAGCAGCACATCTGGAATTGGGAATGGAACTGTTGTTCGACTAGAGGATCCACAGTCTCAGCTCCGGGAAGAACGGCGAGTCAGCTCTGGACTCACAGAAGGACAGGACCTTTACACAGCAGCATGCAACTCTGTCATTCATCGATGTGCATTGTTAATTCTAGGTGTCACCCCAGTCATTCAAGAGTTGTATCAAAAAGATGAAGGCCAGATAGGACATTCCGCGACTAATGAAGGGCTTGGTTTTATGACCAGGTTAGAAACAGTTTTTTTTTAAAAGAATGTAATCAAACAGTGTATCTCTCATCAACACACTTGAACAGATGTTGGTATTGATGACGCTGTCATTATGTGCCCTCACTGCACAGGAATTGAAAATATTGCATCCATTGCCAGGAAAACCATCAATTAACTGGAAGCAAAACTAAAAACCTTTGGATCTGTTTGAGCCTGACCCTGCCTAGTCATGATTCATTTTGTCTTAGTTTTAAAAAAATTCAGGGATAACTCAAAGCGGTTTACCAACTGTCTTGTCTGAGGGAGACATTTTTGCACCAGTGACTTTCTTTGCAAGAGAAACTGAACAGAACACACCTCTTAGAGCCACAGTATCATCACAGTTTACAGTTGATAAGAGAATTAGGCGTGTGCTAAATAGTGAGGAATTTTACCTTGGATTACAGGAGAATAGAAATAGTCTGATGAGTGACAAATGGAATTCAATCTGAAAAAGTGTGAGGTGGTACACTTGAGCAGCACAAACAGGCAAGAGAACATATGATGAACGATTAAAACTTGGAAAGCGCCGAGAATTAGATGTCCGTTAAGGTGATGGGACCAGTAGAAAAAAGTGGTTAAGAAGCCATATTGGATACTTGTCTTTATTAGCCAAGATATAGAGCTTAAAAGCAGGGTGCTCATGCTGGAACTATATAAAACTTTGGTTAGTTTACAGATAGGGTTTTGTGTGCATTCTGGAATCCACATTATAGGAGGGACGTGATTGCACTGGAGAGGGTGCAGAGGAGATTTATCAAGTTGTTCCCTGGGCTGCAGAGTTTAAGTTATGAAGTGAGATTAGGTAGACGGGAGTTGGAGCAGAGGATATTATTAAGATGTATAAAATTGAGTGATAGGAAGGAATGTTTCCTCTTGGTGGAAGGATCGAGGACCAGAGGGGCATAGATTTAAGATAATAGGTAAGATGTTCGGAGGAGATATGAGAAAGCTTTCCTTCACCCAGATGGTGGTGGAATCTGGACTCTGTCTATAAGGGAAATAGAAGCAAAGGATATTGAAGAAGTATGTAATGAGCACTTGGAATGATAAAGCATACAAGGCGATCGGCCAACTACAGGAAAATGGGATTGGAAGAATTAGATGCCTTTTTTGACTATTACGAACTCCAATGGCCTTTTTCTGAGCTGTAGACCTCTGATGACTCTGATGCTGTATCATTCTGTAACCGATTATGACTGAAACAGACCTTGGACTCCATTCTATGAAGTTACCTTCTTCTTTTCAACTCCATCAGTAAGTTGAATATGTTTTGGATACTTCTAGATGAACTTTCTTTACATTACTCCCACTTACATCATTTATAGCACAGATGTGGCCATTCGGTGAATCATATAGAATGTCCTACTCAGGAGTAGGTTAAACTTGGCCTGCTAGTGGGAAATAGGGCAGAACAGGTGACTGTGGGGAGTACTTTGGGACCAGTGACCATACTTCTATTGATTTTAAATTTGTTATGGAGAGGGACAAAACTGGTCCACTGGTTCAAGTTCTAAATTGGGGCAAGACAAATTTTGATGGAATTATTAAACAGGAGATTGCAGAGATTGATTGGCATAGTTTGTTTGCAGATAAAGGGACCTTTGGTAAGCGGGAGGCCTTTATAAGTGAGATAGTTAGAGTTCTAGATCAAATGTTCCTGTGAGGGCTAAGGGCAAGGTTGGCAGGAATAGGGGACTGTGGATGACATCTTTTGAGACTTTGACCAGAAAAAAGAAAGAGGTATGACTCAGGTATAAGCAGCTGGGATCAAGGGAATCCCTGGAGGTATATTGGGTGTACAGGAGTTTACTGAAGAAGGAAATCAGGAGAATGAAAAGGAGGCACAAGATAGCCTTGGCTGAGAAGATTAGGATGAATCAAAAGAGGTTCTTTAAATCTATTAAAGGAAGAAAAACAACTAGGGTAAGAATAGGACCTCTCAAGGACCAAAGTGGACATGAATGAGTAGAACTACAGGTGATGGGCAAGGTCTTCAATGAATATTTCTCCTCTGCGTTTATCATGGAGAAAGACATGAAGACTTGGGGAAGTTAGTCGTCATATCTTGGAGAGAGTCCATATTACAGTAGAGGAGATGCTGGACGTATTAGAGGGTTTCCTAACTCCGTACGTTGACAGGCCAAAGAGGGGAGAGGCCATTCTAGACTTGGTGCTCGGAAACGAGCTGGGGCAGGTATCAGATCTTGTGATGGGAGAGCATTTTTGTGATAGTGACCACAACTGCCTCACATTCTACATAGCTATGGAGAAGGAGAGGATTAGGCAAAATGGGAGGATATTTAATTGGGGAAGAGGAAACTATGATGCAATTGGACATGAGTTAGGAAGCATGGATTGGGAGCAATTGTTCCACGGTAAAGGAACTATAGACATGTGGAGACTGTTTAAGGAACAGTTGTTGCAAGTGATGAATAAATATGTCCCTCTGAGAGAGGCAAGAAGTGGTAAGATAAAAGAACCTTGGATGACGAGAGTGGTGGAGCTTCTTGTCAAAAGGAAAAAGGTAGCTTACATAAGGTGGAGGAAGCTAGGGTCAAGCTCAGCTCTAGAGGATTACAGGCAGGTGAGGAAGGAGCTCAAAAATGGTCTGAGGAGAGCCAGGAGGGGGCACGAGAAAGGCTTGGCAGAACAGATTAGGGAGAACACAAAGGCATTTTACACTTATGTGAGGAATAAGAGAATGGTCAAAGAAAGAGTAGGGCCGATCAGGGATAGCATAGGGAATTTGTGTGTGGAGTCTGAGGAGGTAGGGGAAGCCCTAAATGAGTTTTTTGCTTCTGTCTTTACGAAAGAAACGAACTTTGTAGTGAATGAAACCTTTGAAGAACAGGTGTGCATGCTGGAATGGATAGAGATAGAGGAAGCTGGTGTGCTGAAAATTTTGTCAAACATTGAGATTGACAAGTCGCCAGGCCCGGACCAGATTTGTCCTCGGCTGCTTTGAGAAATGAGAAATGCGATTGCTTCGCCACTTGCGAAGATCTTTGCATCCTCACTCTCCACTGGAGTCTTGCCTGAGGACTAGAGAGAGGCAAATGTAATTCCTCTCTTCAAGAAAGGAAATAGGGAAATCCTCGGCAATTACAGACCAGTACGTGTCACGTCTTTCATCTGCAAGGTGTTAGAAAGGATTCTGAGGGATAGGATTTATGACCATCTGGAAGAGCATGGCTTGATTAAATGCAGTCAACGCGGCTTTGTGAGGGGCAGGTCATGCCTCACAAACCTTGTCGAGTTCTTTGAGGATGTGACTAGAAAAGTTGATGAGGGTCGAGCTGTGGATGTGGTGTATATGGACTTCAGCAAGGCATTTGATAAGGTTTCTCATGGTAGGCTCATTCAGAAGTCAGGAGGAATGGGATACAGGGGAACTTAGCTGTCTGGATACAGAATTGGCTGGCCAACAGAAGACAGCGAGGGGTAGTAGAAGGAAAATATTCTGCCTGGAAGTCTGTGGTGAGTGGTGTTCCACAGGGCTCTATCCTTGGGCCTCTACTGTTAGTAATTTTTATTAATGACTTAGATGAGGGGATTGAAGTTTGCAGATAACACAAAGGATTCTTGGCAGTGTGGAGGAACAGAGGGATCTTGGTGTGCAGGTACATAGATCTCTTAAAATGGCCACCCAAGTGGACAGGGTTGTTATGAAAGCATATGGTGTTTTGGCTTTCATTAACAGGGGTATTGAGTTTAAGAGTCGTGAGATCTTATTACAGCTCTATAAAACTTTGGTTAGACCGCACTTGGAATACTGTGTCCAGTTCTGGTCACCGTATTATAGGAAAGATGTGGATGCTTTGGAGAGGGTTCAGAGGAGGTTTACCAGGATGCTGCCTGGACTGGAGGGCTTATCTTATAAAGAGAGGTTGATTGAGCTCGGACTTTTTTCATTGGAGAACAGGAGGAGGAGAGGGGACCTAATTGAGGTATACAAGATAATGAGAGGTATAGATAGAGTCGATAGCCAGAGACTATTTCCCAGGGCAGAAACCAGCTTTAAGCTGGTTGGAGGAAGGTATAGAGGAGATGTCAGAGGTGGGTTCTTTACACAGAGTGTTGTGAGAGCATGGAATGCGTTGCCAGCAGCAGTTGTGGAAGCAAGGTCATTGGGGACATTTAAGAGACTCCTGGACATGCATATGGTCACAGAAATTTGAGGGTGCATACATGAGGATCAGTGGGGCACAACATCGTGGTCTGAAGGGCCTGTTCTGTGCTCTATTGTTCGATGTTCTATATTCAGGTAGATAAATCTCCTGGTCCTGATCAGATATATTTAAGAAACCAGCAAGAGGTTGGAGAAGAAATTGCGGGAGCTGTGGTATTTTTGCATCATTGTTAGCCATGAGTGTGAGGCCTGGAAGCCTGGATGGTAGCAAATTAGATTAGATTAGATTACATTACATTAGATTACATTACAGTGTGGAAACAGGCCCTTCGGCCCAACAAGTCCACACCGACCCGCCGAAGCGCAACCCACCCATTTACCCCTTACCTAACACTACGGGCAATTTAGCATGGCCAATTCACCTGACCTGCACATCTTTGGACTATGGGAGGAAACCGGAGCACCTGGAGGAAACCCACGCAGACACAGGGAGAACGTGCAAACTCCACACAGTCAGTCGCCTGAGGCGGGACTTGAACCCAGGTCTCTGGCGCTGTGAGGCAGCAGTGCTAGCCACTGTGCCGCCCAAATGTTTACCCTTATTCAAGAAGAGCTGCAAAGATAAATCTGGGAGCTATAGACCAGTAAGCCTATCATCTGTGGTGGATAAGTAACTTGAGAACATTCTGAGAGATAAGGTATACATGCATTTGGAAAGGCAGGGTTTGCTGACAGGAGCAGTCCGCACGGCATTGTGCATGGGCGATCATACTTCTCAAATTTGTTAGAGTTCTAAGATGGAGTGACCAGGAACGTTGACAAGCACAGAGTGGTCAAATCGTCTATATGGATTTCAGTAAGGCCTTTGATAAGGTTCCACATGCTAAGCTGCTCTGGAAGGTTAAATCGCAGGGAAGCCAGGGAGCACTGGCAAATTGGATACACAATTGGCTTGATGATAGGCAGCAGAGGGTAATAGTGGCTTGTCAGACTGGAGACCTGTAACTAGTCTGTGCTGGGCCCATTACTGTTTGTTATCTATGTCAATGATTTGGATGAGAATGTACAAGACATGATTAGTAAGTTTGCAGATGACACTAAAATAGGCAGTATCATGGGCAGAGAGGAAGGTTGTCAGAAATTACAGCAGGACCTTGATCAGCTGGGGAAGTGGGCCGAGAATGGCAAATGTAGTTTAATATAGACACGTGTGAGGTCTTGCATTTGGAAAATCAAATCAAGGCAGGAGTTTTGTGGTGAATGTTAGGACCTTAAGGAGTGTTTCGGAGCAGTGGAACCTTGGAGTTCAGGTGCACAGTTCTCTGAAAATGGAATCCAAGTTGACAGGGCAGTGAAGAAGGCTTTTAGCACACTGACCTTCTTCAGTCAAGGCATTGAGTATCGATGTTGGAAAGTTATGTCGCAGTTGAACAAGGACATTGATGAGCCCACAGTTGGAGCGTTGTGTTCAGTTTTAATCACCCTGCTATAGAAAGGGTATTTTTAAACTGGAAAGAGTGTAGAAGTTTACACGGATGTTGCCAGGACTCAACAGTCTGAGTTAGATGGAGAGGTTAGACAAGGTAGGACTTTTTTTCTTTTGGAGAGTAGGAAACTGAGGGGGGGGATCTGAAAGAAGTGTATAAGATCATGAGAGGTATGAATACAGTGAATGCACTCCGTCTTTTTCTCAGGTTTGGGGAATCATGGACTAGGGGGCATCAGTTTAATGTTACAGGGGAAAAAATAAAAGGGGAGCTCAGTGTCAACATTTTTTACACAGAGGCTGGTAAGCATATGGAATGAGCTGCCAGTGGAAGTGGTTGAGGTGTGTATATTAACAACATTTAAAAGGCATTTAAACATATACTTGGATAGGAAAGGTTTAGAAGGACATGGGGTTAGCAGAGGTAGATATTTTGGTCAGATGGACCAGTTTGGGCCAAAGGGCCTGTCTCTATGCTGGAGGACTCCATATCCATGCTGGTAACCTAACTCTGTTTACCATCTTTTGACCCATAACCCTGGAGGCAATGGCATAGCAAGTTAATATATCAATACTGCTTAAATGCTACAATTATTTCTTGCTGAACAACTCTTCAGATAGTGATTTCCAGACTCCAATCATCCTCTGAATAAAGGGTCTATACAGACATTTAAGTTCAAAGTTTGAGAAGATTTGTAGCTCCGATGCTCGTTGCTGTGGTTCTGTTCGCCGAGCTGGAAGTTTTTGTTGCAAACGTTTCGTCCCCTGTCTAGGTGACATCCTCAGTACTTGGGAGCCTCCTGTGAAGCGCTTCTGTGGTGTTTCCTCCGGCATTTATAGTGGCCTGTCCCTGCCGCTTCCGGTTGTCAGTTTCAGCTGTCCGCTGTAGTGGCCGGTATGTTGGGTCCAGGTCTATGTGTTTGTTGATGGAATTTGTGGATGAGTGCCAAGCTTCTAGGAATTCCCTGGCTGTTCTTTGTTTCGCTTGCCCTATAATGGTAGTGTTGTCCCAGTCAAATTCATGTTGCTTGTCGTCTGCGTGTATGGCTACTAGAGATAGCTGGTCGTGTCGTTTCGTGGCTAGTTGATGTTCGTGGATGCGGATCGTTAGCTGTCTTCCTGTTTGTCCTATATAGTGTTTTTGCAGTCCTTGCATGGGATTTTGTACACTACATTAGTTTTGCTCATGCTGGGTATCGGGTCCTTCGTTCTGGTGAGTTGTTGTCTGAGAGTGGCTGTTGGTTTGTGTGCTGTTATAAGTCCTAGTGGTCGCAGTAGTCTGGCTGTCAGTTCTGAGATGCTCCTGATGTATGGTAGTGTGGCTAGTCCTTTGGTTTGCGGCATGTCCTCGTTCTGTTGTCTCTCCCTTAGGCATCTGTTGATGAAATTGTGAGGATATCCGTTTTTTGCGAATACCTTGTATAGGTGTTCCTCTTCCTCTCTTTGCAGTTCTGGTGTGCTGCAGTGTGTTGTGGCCCTTTTGAATAGTGTCTTGATGCATCTTCGTTTGTGTGTATTGGGGTGGTTGCTTTCATAGTTCAGGACTTGGTCTGTGTGTGTGGCTTTCCTGTGTACCTTAGTGGTGAATTCTCCGTTTGGTGTTCTCTGTACCATCACGTCTAGGAATGGGAGTTGGTTGTCCTTTTCTTCCTCTCTCGTGAATCGGATTCCTGTGAGTGTGGTGTTGATAATCCGGTGTGTATTCTCTATTTCCGTGTTTTTAATGATTACAAAGGTGTCATCAACATATCTGACCCAGAATTTGGGTTGAATTTGTGGTAAGACTGTTTTGTGGTAAGAACTAGTTATAGGATAAAAGTCCCCATAGCCAAAACCAGAGTTATGTGTATATTCTACCCATCTTAGGTTATTCAGTTACAAGTGTGACATAATGAGAATATTAAGGTCAAAATGGTCAATGACTCTGGTTTTTATGATTTCCAAGTTGTCAGAAATAAGGTGTAAATTATGTTTGAGTTGAAATTTAAGTCTCAAAGTTGAAGGTGTTATGCACCAAGCCAGACGCCTTCAAAACATTTCAAGAAGGCAGCGCAGACCCTAACTTTTGCAGTTGCTTTAAACAGTGTTATGTACTGGGAGTGATGCTGCTGGCTGTAACACTCACTTTTAAACAAACCAGAATTTATTTGTACGTGAACAGAATGTAGAAGAACATAACTTATCTGAAAAGCCCCCTTGACTATTGCAAATTAATGATGCTATTCCAAATACTTGCAATATCACAATAAACACTCCCCCAGCAAAAAAAAGGTAAATCAAGTACAGGTTCTCACAGGAGAGATGTCAGAGAGAGAGAGAGAGAGAGAAGATCAGCATAGATCTGTTTCTTTGGGTCCAGCAGTTTCTCTGGGTTCCCAGCTAAAACTTGACCAGCAGCTGCAATCCAAACAGCTAGGCTGCTAAAACCAAACCAAACCAAATCAGAGAGAAACTGAACTGGGAGAACTAGCCACTCCCCTTGCATTGTATCAGTGTTTTTTTAAAAGCTTGAAAGCCTTTTGTGTGAGGTGGTACCTGTTATCTGTAATCAAATTGGCACTAAAACCCATACAAATCAGACATATCAGAACCCCTGTGTTTGTGACCCCTCTCAAAAAAAAAGGAGACAATAATCTTGTCAAAGGAGCAGCATTGTCACAAGGGATACCAGTTTAAGACCGAGAAGAGGCATTTCTGCTGACGGTTGAGAATCTTTGGAGCTGCTTGCCACAGAGTACTGTGAGTGCAGTGTCTTGTTTATATTTAAGGTTGCAATAGTTCGATTGTTGATCTGTAGGGGAATCCAAAGTTATGGGAAAAAGGCAGGAAAGTGGACATGAGGATGATCCAATCAGCCATGATCCAATTGAGTGGCAGGGCAGACTCGAGGGGCAGAATTGCCTGCTCCTGTTCCTGTTTCTTATGGTCTTATAGTATAAGACCATAAAACATAGGAGTGGAAGTAAGGCAATTCGGCCCATCGAGTCCACTCCACCATTCAGTCATGGCTGATGGGCATTTCAATGCCACTTACACACACATTCCCCGTATTCCTTAATTCCTTGCGAGATTAAGAATTTATCAATCTCTGCCTTGAAGACATTTAACGTCCCAGCCTCCAATGTGCTCCGAGGCAATGAATTTCACAGGCCCACCACTCTCTGGCTGAAGAATTGTCTTCTCACTTCCATTTTAAATTGACCCCCTCTTTTAGTTTCGCACAAATGTTCTAGACATTGCAAGAATAATTTAAATGAAATTATATCCCGATTATTGTGTTACTAGTTATGTGGACAAACTTGACTGTCTTTTTTGATTTACTGAATGTTATGACTTCAGTTGATTCTTCTACTGGACAAGTCAGATCCCAGAGTCAAGCCTGGCTTGATAGAGGATGTCTTTATATTTTTGTTTATCATTCAGTCATTGAACATATTCACAATAAGTTCTCAAAGTATTTTGAGAAAACAACGTGAAGAGAAACATGAACTGAATTACACTGTGCAATAACTATTGGCGCTTTCTCATCAGAAAAAAAGATTCATCTCTATTGTCCCAGCAATGCCCTTAGAAACACTTAAATCATTGTCAAGTGTCAATACTACCTTCAAACTAAAGATTCTTGCTCAGCTGCCATGGCTGTTATTGGTGTCTTTTCGGAAAATAAGCATACATTCACTAAGTGCTGCTTTCTTTAATTAACATTTCACCCTGAGATCCTTGAAACAAGCTGCTATTTCTGTATTTCTGAACCCGTGTTTGAAACAGGCTTCTCGGATGTCTTTTTTTCTGACCCCACAGCCTTTTATCTGGAGTTTTCTTCTCACTGACATCTGTGCAGCCTGGTATTTATTCTCAGATCTCACTGTTTGGAGAATGTCAATAACAGCATTCTGGTTATGGGACATTTCCTTCTGCATGAGCCTGTTTCTACCTCCTTCTCTCACATCATAGATGATGTGAACACCTAATTCTGTTCAAAATTACTTTGACTGTTTAGCAAAAAAGAAGGATCAACTCTTCACAGAACCGAAACACTACAATTCATTTTTCTTCCACTTTAGAACACAAGTTCTCAAATAACAGTACTGCTGTTGGGCATTCTTTATTATTCATTTTTATTCTATTTGTTTATCAGTTTTTGTTTGGAGATGTGAACTGGGCACTGTGAGTTAAAGGAAACTTTTGGACTGTGAGGAATAGCTTGTGTTAAAAGGAAAATGGACAAAACAAGCTTTTGTTTATTCAAGAGGCCAAGCCTGGAAGTTACTTGCAGGTTGGTTTGTGTTCAAAGTGTTCTAGAGATGTTACATCGTCAGGGAAGAGCATGATGTTTGAACAGATGGCTGAAGTTGACTATTAACAAGGTCTGTACCTGGGAATTGGTTCTAGCAAATGTGCAAAAGACTTTCTGCGTGGCATAAAATGTATGGTAACTGGGACCTCATGGAGGAGTTGGTTAGTCTGACATGCAGTGGAGGGAGTTACAAGGATAACTACTTTTATCTGAGTGAACTGAATAAAATTTCAAAAAAATCTAACAAAACCGTCATCTATGCCTGTAGAACAGTACAATGGGAAACTACTTAACTAATCTGACTAGTTTCTTCAATTTTCTTTTAGTTATCTCTTAACTGTTTGTTGTCTGTCTGATGTGTGAATGGGGCTGAAAACAAAGGTTTGGGTTTAAAGCATAGATAGTAAAATTTTACTCTGCTAATTGTATTGTTTATAAATTGTTAGACTTTTAAGATGCAAATGAGTGCCTGGAACTGAGTATCTGCAGAGTCTGGAATTGGTTATGCAAAAGTCTGGTTAGGAACCATTGGGATCAATTTTAAGGGTCTTCAAAGGTTGTAATTTTACTGTATTAATGCAGAGATAGAAGAGCTGATTTGGTTCTGCCGTCTGTTTGTCATAACATTACCTTCATAATAGTAATTAAAATTTGACAAATCTTTTGAAAGTGTGATTTAATTTGAAGTTTGGAGAGAACTTTAATGATAACTGGATTTATTTGTTCCAGGAGTGAAAGTTTGACAGCAGAAAGCCATCCTGTGCTATCAAATTCAACCTACAAACTAACTAAGTCGAGAAGTGAATCCGACTTGTCTCAGCCTGAATCTGATGAGGAAAGTTGTGCATTTGTAAGTATTTCAGCTGTGCAGATTGGTAGAATAATAATTTTTTAAAAATGCCACGATAGAGTTTATAGTGACTTGTACAGCAGCTACCTTGTAGCCAATGTAGTAAATACTGTCACTATTATGTTGTAGCAAGTGCAGCAGCAAATTGTGCACAGACAGGTCAAATAAACAGCATGATGACTATGACCAGATCTTCTGTTTCTGTGGTGTTGATTTGACAGATAAGTATTGACCAGAAATTCCTGCTTTTCTTTAAAGTAGGGCAGTGGATATTTTGCCTCAATCCAAGAGAGCCTAGCAATAGTTCTGTAACTGTCCTGCAGTGGGACTTGAGCCCACAAATGTCTGACTCAGAAGTGAGAGCAACTGAGCCATGGCTGTATGGGATTATTTCAGCTTATGAATCCAGTTATGTTTTTGGTTGCAAGATTCCAATGTCGCATATGTTTCAAAGTCCTGAAGATATGAAACTTGTTAATTCCATCCATGAAAGCTAGACTGGTCAAAAATGGATTCTGGATTAGTGGTGCTGGAAGAGCACAGCAGTTCAGGCACCATCCGAGGAGCAGTAAAATCGACATTTCGGGCAAAAGTCCTTCATCTGTCAAAAATGTGCAAGCGAGGAAACTTTTTTATATCCAGGGAAAGTCCTATTGTTGAAGTTAAGTGTCAAGATCCTTGAGGAGGGGAGAGGCAATTCTGTCAAGACAACCCCCATTTTTTGGGTGTTCGTGACCACCAAATTTTGCAAAATACATTCTGAATTTGCCACATGCTAGTGAGTATAGAAATAGGGCAAATGAATGCCTGGCTCAAGACTTGGTGCAAGAGTTTAGATTCCTGGATCACTTGGACCATTTTTGAGGAAAGTAGGAAGGTTTGCACCTGATCCACATTGGGACCAGCATCCTGGTATGAAGGTTTGCTAGTGCTGTTAGGTTTAAACTAGTCTGGTGGGGGAGGGGACACAGAATATCAATGACACATCGTGTTACTAGGAGAAAGTGAAGACTGCAGAAGCTGGAGAGTCAGAGTCGAAAAATGTGGCGCTGGAAAAGCACAGCAGGTCATGCAACATCCGAGGAGCAGGAGAGTTGTCATTTCGGGCATAAATCCTTCATCAGAAATGTGTTTAGAGTCTAGTGACTCTTCCTCAGAACTGAGGAAGGGTCACTGGACCCGAAATGTTAATTTTGATTTCTCTTAACAGATAAACCTGCTGAGCTTTTCCAGCAACTTCTGATTTGAAGCATCTGCAGTTCTTTTGCTCTTTATTAAGACTAATGAGTTAATGGCATGGATTGACACATTGAAGTATGATATTGTTACCATTACAGAAACATGGTTGAGGACTGGCAATTTAACATTCTGGGATATAGGATCTTTGGGCGAGACAGAGGAAGATAGAACATAGAACATAGAAGAATACAGCGCAGTACAGGCCCTTGGGCCCTCGATGTTGCGCCGATCCAAGCCCACCTAAACTACACTAACCCACTATCCTCCATATACCTATCCAATGCCCTCTTAAATGCCCATAAAGAGGGAGAGTCCACCACTGTTACTGGCAGGGCATTCCATGAACTAACGACTCGCTGAGTGAAGAACCTACCCCTAACATCAGTCCTATATCTACCCCCCCTTAATTTAAAGCTATGCCCCCTTGTAATACCCGACTCAATACGCAGGAAAAGGTTCATACTGTCGACCCTATCTAACCCCCTAATCATCTTGTACACCTCAATCAAGTCACCCCTAAACCTTCTTTTCTCTAGTGAAAACAGCCCCAAGTGCCTCAGTCTTTCCTCATACGATTTTCCTTCCATACCAGGCAACATCCTGGTAAACCTCCTCTGCACCCGTTCCAATGCCTCCACATCCTTCCTATAGTATGGCGACCAAAACTGCACACAATATTCCAGATGCGGCCGTACCAGAGTCTTATACAACTGCATCATGACCTCAGGACTCCGGAACTCAATTCCTCTACCAATAAAAGCCAGTACGCCATATGCCTTCCTCACCGCACTATTTACCTGGGTGGCAACTTTCAGAGATCTGTGTACATGGACACCAAGATCCCTCTGCTCATCCACACTACCAAGTATCCGACCATTAGCCCAGTACCCCATCTTTTTGTTATTCTTAACAAGATGTAGAAAGGGTGGTGGTGTAGCACTATTAATTAACGAGTTAATTACTGCAATAAAAGGAGCTCAAACAAGGTATTGTTAAAAGGAGCTCAAACAAGGTTTTAGGGGTAGGCACTTGGCTGGGAATGTACTATAGGCCTCCATAGAGTCAGCGGGAATTAGAGGTGCAAGTAGGTAGACAGTTCATGGAGGTGTGGAAGAGTGATAATTGGGCAATTTTGTGAAGGGATTTCAACTTTCCCATCATAAACTGAGATAGTCATAGTGTTAAGGGTTTAGAGGGGGCAGATTGCTTGAAATGTAACCAGGGAAATTGTTGTATCAACGTGCAGAAGGCCAAAGAAGGGATTGTGCAGTGCCGGATCTGGTTTTGGGGAAAGATGCTGGACAAGTGTTCGATGTGGCAGTGGACGAACCTTTTAGCAATACCCACCACACCACACTATAGTTCAAACTTGTTCTAGACAAGGAAAGATATGGCTTCAGGTTGGGGGAAGGCAGATTTTATTAAAATAAAGGACAGGACCTGGACATAGTTGTCTGGGAACAGCTCAATGTGGGTAAGTCTACAGCGGAGCTGTCGGGGGCATTCAAAAAGGAGCTGAAGAGAGGACAGATCCAACATGTATCCTTTAAAGGGAAATTTAAAAACAATAAGTTCAAAGAACCCTGGATGTCTCGGTCAATTCACGATTGGATGAGGAAAAAGAAGAAGGCTTTGAGCAAGTCCAAGGGAGCAATTCAGCTGCTACCCTATAGGAATAAAGTAAATGCATTAGAGAACTTAAGAAAGCAAATAGAAGAACAAAAAGCATGAAAAAGGAATTTCAAACAAGATTAGGATTAGATTTGTTAAAATATTGAACAAATGCATTAAAGGGAAGAGGCTAACCGGGAAAAGAGTAGACCCATTAGGAACTAAGGGGATAACTTGTGTGTGAAATTGCAGGATAGTGAAAAGTTCTTAAGTGAATACTTCTCTTGGTCTTCACTCTGGAAAGGGAGACCATATGTACATGTTTCAGGGAAACAAACTGAGGAACTTGCACGAGGTGACAAAGGAAATTGGGAGGTATTGGAGGCTCTCCCATGCTTAAAATCAGACAAAACCCCTAACCTGGTTGAATTGCACCACAGATTGTGATGGGAGGTATGGCAGGAAATTGCAGGGGATCTGACACAAAGTTTTAATTCCTCTCCAGCCATGGGGGCCATACCAGAGGGTTGGAGGACAGCTAATCTGGTTCCACTTTTTAAGAAGATAAACCAGGAAAATACAGACTGCTGACTTTCATGCCAGTAGTAGGGAAACTATTGGAGAAAATTCTGAAGGAGCAAATTAATACCCACTTGGAAAATCATGGGCTAATTAGGAATATTCAACATGGCTTTGTCAGAGAAAGGTCAGGCCTAACAAACGTCAGAATCTTTTGAAAATGCCAAATGTGTGGATGAGGACAGTTCATGTAGTTATATGGATTTTAGCAAAGCTTTTGACAAGGGAGACTGATTGAGAAGGTTAAAGCATGTAAAGTTGAGGAACGTTACTGCAATAAACAGAGAAGGATGGAATCAGAAACTGACTGAGTAAGAGGGCACAAAGGGTAGAGGCAGAAGGCTGTCTAAGTGACTGGAGGCTGGTGTCCAGTGATATACAACAAGGAACAGTCCTGGAATCCTTATTGTTTGATATATACAGAACTGATATAGATGAAAATGTGAGGGAATGTTAAGCAAGTTTGCAGAAGAACCAAGTTTGGTAGAATGATTAATAGTGGGGAATCATAGAATCCCTAGTGTGGAAACAGGCTATTTGGCTCACCGAGTCAGCACAGATCTTCTGAAGAGTATCCCACCCAGTGTTTACCCTTGCCCCCCCCACCCCATTCCAAAATACCCTGTCCCTGTAACTCTGCATTTCCAATGACTGATCCACCTAGCCTGTATATCCCTGGATACTGTGGGCAATTTAGCATGGCCAATCCATCTAACCTGCACATCTTTGCACTGTGGGAGGAAACTGGAGCACCTGGAGGAAACTCTCGCAAAATGAGGAGAATATAGCAAAGTCCATACAGACAGTCATCTGAGGGTGGATTTGAACCTGGGTCACTGTTGCTGAGAGGCACCAGATAGTTGTATGTTGCAGGAAGATATAGATGGGTTGGTCAGTTGGGCAGACCAGTGGCAGATGGTATTTAATCCTGATAAGTACAAGGAAGAAGAATCATGGCGAAGGAATATTTTTTGAATGGCAGGACACTGGGAAGCTTAGAGTAATTATTCACAGATCCCTGAAGTCAGCAGAACATGTGAATAAGGCATATGGGACATTTGCCTTCTTCAGTTGTGGCTTAAAGTATAAGAGGAAGGAGGTAACGTTGTAGTTGTACAGAGCATTGATTAGGCCACAGCTGGAGTACTGTGTGCGGTTCTGGTGCAAGAAAAATGTGCTAGCACAAGAGGGATTACAGAGAAGGGTTCACCAGGATGTGGCCTGCGATAGAGCAATTGAGCTATAATGATCCATGACTACATAGGAATGGATTGTTTTCTTTAGAGCAGAAAAGACTAAGGGGGACATGGTTGAGGTGTATAAGATTATGAAATGATTTGGAGATGCCGGTGTTGGACTGGGGTGTACAAAGTTAAAAATCACACAACACCAGGTTATAGTCCAACAGGTTTAATTGGAAGCACACTAGCTTTTGGAGTGATGCTCCTTCATCAGGTGATTGTGGAGGGCTCGATCGTAACGCAGAATTTATAGCAAAAATTTGCAGTGTGATGTAACTGAAATTATACAACATATTGTCTAGCTATCACCATTGTTAACAGCTAACCCGAGAATGCAACTTTAAAAAAAAGGGTTTTGTGATTTACACATGAAAGAAGTGAAACTATCAATGTACTCTAACAGATGAAAGGCTTAACAGACAATCAGTTTTTCAATGTATAATTTCAGTTACATCACACTGCAAATTTTTGCTATAAATTCTGTGTTACGATCGAGCCCTCCACAATCACCTGATGAAGGAGCGTCGCTCCGAAAGCTAGTGTGCTTCCAATTAAATCTGTTGGACTATAACCTGGTGTTGTGTGATTTTTAAGATTATGAAAGGTATGGGCAGGGTGAATAGAGAGTAACTGTTCCTTTTGGTTGAGGGTCGGATATAGTTTTAGGGTAAGGGGATTTGGTTTAAAAAAAAACCTGTTCACTCAGCGGGTGATGGAAATCTGGAATGCACTGCCTAGAAGTTTGTGGAGTCTGGAAAACTTACAACCATTAAAAAATATTTGGATCAGCACTTGAGATACCATAACATTCAGGGATATGGGATTAGCGCACCTTTAGTGGTAGTTTTGTTGGTGGAGATTCGATGGGCCGAAGGGCATTTCCTGTGCTGCATGTATCTATGAAATATGTGTTCACACTTCCATGGAAAGTTATAGGGTACCATCATACTAAATGGTTTCCATGTGTGATTCTGGGCATCATGCAGAGCAGCCAGACCATGATGGTATCTCTGTGCAGCATTGATAGCAAGTCACCACTGCATTTTGAAATGGTCACACCTAGTCTCAACCTTGTACAGTTGAATGCTGCATGAAACAGCATGCAAGGATAGCACTCTAATAGGATCATTAAATGCTTATTAATTAGTCTCTGAATTATTTCATCTGGCTGCTAGTACAATTGTGTACTTTTGCTTCAGGTTTTATAAGCTTGTTTAAAGTTTTGGCACTGTACAAGGTGTAGAATGACATATTGTACTGAAAGAAGTTACTTCCAGACATAGATGGCCTGATAGGATTTGCTCTGGCATTTGAACATGACTTAGAGCATGTAGGAATTTAAGCAAGGCAAACTGCTAGGAGGAGGAACTAGGGTACTGAACTAGATTCAGATCCAGCAGGGTTTTTAGTAAACCTTTCCACCTCAACTTTAATCAGGGCCAGTGCATAGAACTTAAAGACGACGTGGCTGAAATGTACAAACTACCACAGCACCAATCTCAAATCCGGGTAAGGGTAACATAGCCTGTGTCTGTGAAGTTGACTTTAACTCTCAACCTTCAGACCTATGGCTGTAGTCATGAGCTCTTGCATGCATTTGCTGCAGGCTTACTAAGAAGCCTACAAACCTATAAAGGATAAAAGCTTATGGAATTTTAACAGCAAATGTGTTGTATCTATAACACACTTTAGAGTGGAATATCTGCTGGTTTTTACACTGAAATAAATGTGTTCTGTTATCGAACACCAGTTGTTGAAGAGCCAATATGGTTTTGTGAAAAGGAAATCATGTTTGACAAATTTGCTGGAATTCTTTGAAGGTTTAACAATCCGAGTTAATTTTAGTAAT
Source organism: Chiloscyllium plagiosum (assembly GCF_037043375.1). Lineage (NCBI taxonomy): Eukaryota > Metazoa > Chordata > Chondrichthyes > Orectolobiformes > Hemiscylliidae > Chiloscyllium > Chiloscyllium plagiosum. The sequence continues at coordinate 35,397,319 of NW_028270180.1, read as the reverse complement.
GTATTTGGATTTCGAAAAGTCATCCGATAAAGTACCACATAAATGTTTATTGTACAAGATCGGAGCTCACAGTATTGGAGGTAATGTATTAGCTTGGCTTGAGGATTAGATGACATACAAGATGTAGAGTTGGGATTAATGTATTGTCTGAAAGACTTATGCCTTTCTAAAATGTCTGTATTAATGACTTGGAAAAAGGGCCAGAGTGTAATGTATCCAGAATTGCTGAAGGTAGAAAAATAGGTAGGAGGGCATGTTGTGATGAGGATATAATGAATACAAGGGGATAGATAGATTGAGGGAGTGGACAAGAAAGTTGTCAGATGTATTTTAATATAGGCAAGTATGAAGTCATAGCACAAGGAAGAATCAAAAAGCAGACTATCATTTAAATGGAGAGAGACTCCAAAAAATGCAGTTCACATGGATTTGGGTGTTCATGTGCATGAAACTCAAAGCATTAACATGCAGGTGCTGCAAATAATTAAGAAGGCAAATGGAATTTTGGCCTTTTTGCTAGGGAGTTAGATTTTAAGCATAGGAAAGTATTGTTACAACTATAAGAGAGTTGGTGAGGCTGCATCTGGCCTCTTGGATACAGTTTTGACACCCATTTTATAAGAAACAGCGGATGTTTTGGCATTGGAGGCACTTCAAAGTAGATTTACTGAATTGATCCCAGGAGGGCAAATGACAGGTTGGGCATCAGTGTGTGGAATGCACTACCAGCAGTAGTAGTAGAGTCAGATACGTTAGAGACGTTTAAGCAGCTCTTGGGTAGGCAGCTGGATGATAGTAAAATGTGGGATATTTGGTTAGTTTGGTTAGAGTAGAATAAAAGGTCGGCACAATAACGAGGGCTGAAGGGCATTTACTGTGCGGACTGTACTATGTTTAAAAGAACTTTATTGAAGCATGCAAGATTCTGAGAACGGCTTAACAGGATATATGCTAAGAAGAATTCCACTAATGGGGAATCCCGAACTGCAGGATATAGTTACGGAATAAAGGGAGATTCATTTAAAACTGAAACGCAGATAAATTTCTTTTGAGGGTAATGAACAATTTGAATTCCCTACCATAGAGAGTTGTGGAGGTCAGAACATTGAAAGTGTTTAAAGAGGAGGTTGGTAGATTTTTTAAGTATCGCGGAGTTGAAGTCTGTGAGGTGAAAACAAAAGTTCTGGAGATCACAATGGGTTAGGCAGCATCCATGGAGAGAAAGTAAGCTAACGTTTTGAGTCTAGATGACTGTTGTTCAGAGCTTGCTTTCTCTCCATGGATGCTGCCTGATTCATTAATCTCCAGCATTTTTTTGGTTTAGATTTCAGCATATGCAATAATGTGCTCCTGCATTGATGTTTGTGAGGAGTTGGCATGAAAGATGAGTTGTTGCATGAGGCAAATCAACCGCGATCTTGCAGCGTGCTGGAGCCTAAAGGGACTGAAATGCTTACTTCTGCCTGTTTCTCTTGTTCTTCTTAATCGGGTATTTGAACCAGTGAATGCTCCCACACATGTAGATGCTATTCACTGACTTTTGAAATTCAGCAAGGTATAAAGCCTTTAATCGTGTTTCTACGGAGAAGTCAGTTTAATTATTCTGTTGATTGACTTACTGTAGCATTATTCAGGAGTTACGAGCCAGAGCTCAAGATTTGAGAAAAATTATATCGAACTGCAACCAGGTCAGTTTTTAATGGGTTTTGGGAGGGCTTTCAATGAACCAGTATTAGTTTTTCTTTTAATTCTTGATAATATTGGGAGGTATGTTTATTGACATTTTTCCTGCAGAGATGTGAACTTTGTTTTTTCAAGTTATTTTATATCTCCTTTTCTCTTATCATGGACCATGCACTGATGTCAGACAAGTGGGCAGATAGATCAGAATTCAAGTGATATTGTTCATTGAGAAATGAGTGAAATTGCTGACTTTATTATGATCTCACTCTCTGAGGAGATATTTGACCTCAGCTTTTATACTGTCCAATTTTGCATTTGTGAGTAAAATACTGAGTCGTTGCAAGGAGAGAAGATCTGCTTTGATCACACTTGTTATGGTATACCATACAGACACTTGGCAGTTTGTTTTTATGTTCAGGCCACAGGAGTGGACTAAACAACAGTATTTAATTGCTATTTCAAAGTATTGGTGAAATTAACTTCAACAAGTGGATTTATGAAAGCAATGTTTGACAAATAGCTGGAGACTTTTGAGGACTAAAACAGTACAATCCATGAGGGAGCATATTTAGATTTTTAGAAAGGTCTTAAAGTCCTATGTGAGAGGTTAGTGTGCAAAATCAAAGTATTTTGGATTGGTGACAATGCACTACCAAACCATTTAGAAGTGCATGATACAATCAAGCAGTCATCATTGCTTCATCAGGGGGAAACATACATGACAAATCTATTACAGTTCTCTGAGGAGCTAACAAACAGAATAGATAAAGGGAAACCAAAATGACACAAATATAAGTGGGAAAGCAAGTAGTGAGGATTCGAGCAAGTAGCACATTCTAGAAAGGGACATAGACAAGTTGTGAGTAGACAAAAACTTTGATGATTGAACAAATTGTAGGAATATGTGAGGTTACGTACTTTGGCGGGCAGAATAGAAGAACTGAATATTATTTAAAGAAAGGACTTCAGAAAGCTGCAGCACACAGGAATTTGGGATTTTGATGCATGATTTGCAAAAGACTCTCATTCAGGTTAGTGTGATAGGGAAGACAAATGGAATGTTGACTTTTTATTTTAAGGGTATGGACTGTAAAAATTAGGAGGCCTTGCTAAAACTGAAGGCACTAATCAGACCATACCTGGAATACTGAAAACTTTGGTCACCTCATGTAAGGAATGATACAGTGATACTAGGGCAGTCCAGAGAAGATTCATTTGGTTGATTACAATATGGAGGGATTTTCTTATGAGAAGAGATCGAGTACATTGAGCTTGTACTTTATGGAGTTTAAAAGAAATAGATGAGATATTACTAAGCATGTGGCTGTTTGAAAGTACAGGAGATTTGTGTGACTCCAGATTTAGGAAAACAGAATTTGTGTCCTCAATATTTTTGGATGGTATCATTATTAATAAATTTGCAAACAATATTGTGATTGTATTGATTTTAGAAGCAATTAGAGGCAAAATTGAAGGTTAACATTTTAATCAGCTTAATTAGATTTTAGTTATTAATTACTAGTCAGCACTTGTGTTTGTGCCTCACAATGGAGAATTAGCTCTGACAATTATGATATTTAGCGATTTTTGAGAAGATTTGTAGTTCAGGTTGATGATTAGTAAGTAAGTTAGCTCGCTGAGCTTGAAGGTTGTTTTCAGACATTTCGTCACCATACTAGGTAACATCATCAGTGAAAGTCTGTAGTGAAACGCTGGTGGTATGTCCAGCCTCTCTATTTATAGATCTTGGTTTCTTAAGGTGGGTGATGTCATTTCCAGTTCTTTTTTTCAAGGGAAGGTAGATAGGATCCAAGTCGATGTGTTTATTGATGGAGTTCTGGTTAGAATGCCATGCCTCTAAGAATTCTCGTGCATGTCTTTGTTTCGCCTGTCCTAAGATGTGTGTTCTCCCAGTCAAAGTAGTCTCCTTCTTTGTCTGTACGTGTAGAAACTAGTGAGGGTGGGTCGTATCTTTTGGTGGCCAGTTGGTATTCGTGTATCCTGGTGGCAAGTTTCCTGCTAGTTTGTCCGATGTATTTTTTTTACAGTTCTTGAATGGTATCTTGTAATTGACGTTAGTTTTGTTGGTGGTATCTATTCAGTCCTTTAGGTTCATTAGTCGCTGTTTAAGTGTGTTGCGAGGTTTGTGGGCTACCATGATGTCAAGGGATCTGAGTAGTCTGGAAGTCATTTCTGATATGTCTTTGATGTAAGGTAATTATGATATTTTTCAGTGGTTCCTTGAGCTTGACCATTCTGTTAAGAGTAAACTCAAGCTAAAAGATATAGTTACAAGTTGTTGGTAGGCTCTATTTTTAAATTGAAATATAGTTTGCCTTTTTGGTTGTTAATGACTTGTGAATTTAATTTATTGTTCTATCTTTTGAAAGAGCTCCAGAAGATATGTAGATGCGGACTTAGATTTGGCATCAGTTCAGAGAAAGCGAGGTGAGTCATATGTAGATCTCTCTGCTGCTTTTGAAATTTAGATGTGAATATAATGCTGAAAAATTCTAGTAAAATGTATCAGTTTAACCAGAACTGGCAATGTTCATTTTTGTTACTTTTTCTAAGTGTTGTTGTATTGTTTTAGTTTTATAATTTTCATTTTTTAATTTTGGTGCCATTTATGGGCAAATTGGAGGATTTTTCATCCTATTCTCTGGTTAATTTCAAGCATACGTTTTACTCAAGCCTGCAGCAAATGTACTCGTACCATCAGTTACCTTGACTCTGCATATTTGTGTCTAGATTAGATTACAGTGTGGAAACAGGCCCTTCGGCCCAACAAGTCCACACCGACCCGCCGAAGCGAAACCCACCCATACCCCTACATTTACCCCTTACCTAACACTACGGGCAATTTAGTATGGCCAATTCACCTGACCCTGCACATCTTTGGACTGTGGGAGGAAACCGGATTACTCGGAGGAAACCCACGCAGACACGGGGAGAACGTGCAAACTCCACACAGTCAGTCGCCTGAGGCGGGAATTGAACCCGGGTCTCTGGCGCTGTGAGGCAGCAGTGCTAACCACTGTGCCACCGTGCCGCCCGTGTCCATCGATAGTTTTTGTGTTTCGGGGGAAAAACAGGAAATTGGAGGATATGCTTTGTGCATAATGTGAAAGAGCCCGTAATGTAAACTGGTAAACACTTCACTGGACTCGAGCTTAAATTTAGTTCAATGATATTTTTGTATATCTTAACATTATTTAATGCACTATATTAGCTGAGCAAGAATGTTCAGTATAAAATTGCCTGAGAAATAATGCTTTGTATGGCAGTAACAATTCTCCAAGTTAGTTTGAAATGTTTGTGTGCAATCTTCTAATGGCTGAACAGACTTTCTTATAGTTATTTAATGCCCAAAGCAGTCAGCTGCTTCACACACAAACTTTCCAAGCATGTGCTGTATCAAATGTCTCCTTTTGTCTTCTGATTTTATGTGGTAGTGTGTTTACTCCTTGTTGGCCAGTTGAGTCCCAGAAACAAGAGGAGCTGCAAGCAAGTAAATGATGGCATGTTTACCCTTTTTAAAGCTTTAAGCTTGCCTACATATATTATGCCATGTACAGTATATACTGTCCCTTAATTGTTGCAGCATTGGTTTGTCCCATCTGTTATGCACCATAATTGTGAGACCAGTAGGTTGGGTGGTTTTTTTGTGGTGGTGCTGCTTTGCCTCAGCAGAAAGTCACAGCTTAAGCAATGTAATGACTAGATGTTACGGTTATTGTTACCTGTATCACTATATATACCAGTTTTAATTCCGGAAGTTCCCTTGTGTTTTGTTTAGGTTTGCAATGTGCTTATACAACAGTGCTTCCCAAAAAAATGTCAGCTAGGAATCTTCAAGACTGGCACAGATGGCCAATTATTCCCATTTTCTCCCTACTATCATGTTATTGCAATAAAAGAAGTAAGATTCTGGCAGTTTTTTTATTTTAATTTTGCTTTCTGCATGGTTTTTTTGGTCTGCTTGTTATGGTATAAATTGACGAGAATGTATTTGTTCACAAAATGTTCTGTATGAATTTAGTCTTATTTCCATCATTTCATACTCCACAGGACCTCTTTATGGCCCAACAGATTCACTGAGAGCCACTTGGGCGCGGCTGAAATCTAGTAGAGATTGGCCGTATGATTCTTCTCACCTGTACAATGCTGCTGATTTTGATCTGAATCAGTCTCTTGGAATACATGCATTCATTGAAAACATTGTTAGTTTTGTGAGTGGAGGTGTAGGGACTTCCCCAAGTTTTAAAGAATCTGAAGAAAATTTGGCCTCCAACCCTCAGGCCATCATCATTGCCATGGAGCAGCAACAGCTCAGGTCTGAGGTAAGTAGTGTGTTTTCTTGATATATGCAGCCTAATCAACCACAAACAGAAGCCTCTCATGAAGGTTATAATTATAAGTCCCATGTGAAACATTAGAGACTAATAATGGCTAAATTTAATTAATTGTGAAGAACCTTTTGGACAATTTGCTGTTTTTGGTGTGTGTGTGTATTGGGTATTGAAGTTGAAGGAACTAAATATAACCTTTTAATCATCTTGTAAATGTTGAAGAATTGCTCAATATCTTGAGTTGAATGAGGTATTAAGTAATATGATTGTTGAGCTTATGACTATAAGACAGAAGAGTAGAAATGGGCAGATTAAGCTCATCAGGTTTGCTCTGCCATTCGATGAGATGCTGGCTGATCAGATAATAGAACATAGAACATTAGAACATAGAACATTACAGCATAGTACAGGCCCTTCAGCCCTCGATGTTGCGCCGACCTGTCATACCAATCTGAAGCCCATCTAACCTATTCCATGTGCATCCATTTGTTTGTCCAATGACGACTTAAATGTACTTAAAGTTGACGAATCTACTACCGTTGCAGGCAAAGCATTCCATACCCTTACTATTCTCTGAGTAAAGAAACTACCTCTGACATCTGTCCTGTATCTATCACCCCTCAATTTAAAGCTATGCCCCCTCATGCTCGCCGTCACCATACTTGGAAAAAGGCTCTCCCTGTCCACCCTATCTAACCCTCTGATTATCTTATATGTCTCTATTAAGTCACCTCTCAACATTCTTCTCTCTAACGAAAACAGCCTTAAGTCCCTCAGCCTTTCCTTGTAAGATCTTCCCTCTATACCAGGCAACATCCTAGTAAATCTCCCCTGCACCTTTTCCAAAGCTTCCACATCCTTCTTATAATGCAATGACCAGAACTGTACACAATACTCCAAGTGCAGCCGCACCAGAGTTTTGCACAGCTGTAGCATAACCTCATGGTTCTGGAACTCGATCCCTCTATTAATAAAAGCTAAAACACTGTATGCCTTCTTAACAACACTGTCAACTTTTATGGATCTGTGTACCTGAACACCGAGATCTCTCTGCTCATCTACACTACCAAGGATCTTACCATTAGCCCAGTACTTTGCATTCCGGTTACTCCAACCAAAGTGAATCACCTCACACTTGTCCGCATTAAACTCCATTTGCCACCTCTCAGCCCAGCTCTGCAGTTTATCTATGTCCCTCTGTAACCTACAACATCCTTCGTCACTATCCACAACTCCACCGACCTTAGTGTCATCTGCAAATTTACTAACCCACCCTTTACGCCCTCATCCAGTTCATTTATAAAAATGACGAACAGTAGTGGACCCAACACCGACCTTGCGGTATACCACTGGTAACTGGACTCCAGGATGAACATTTCCCATCAACCACCACTTCTTTCAGCAAGCCAATTACTGATCCAAACTGCTATATCTCCCACAATCCCATTCCTCCGCATTTTGTACAATAGCCTACTGTAGGGTACCTTATTGAACGCCTTGGTGAAATCCATATACACCACATCAACCAGTTTATTCTCATCTACCTGTTTGGTCACCTTCTGAAAGAACTCAATAAGGTTTGTGAGGCATGACCTACCCTGAACAAAACCGTGCTGACTATCCCTAATCAAATTATTATTTTCTAGATGATTATAAATCCTATCTCTTATAACCTGTTCCAACACTTTACCAACAACTGAAGTAAGGCTCACTGGTCTATAATTACCAGGGTTGTCTCTACTCCCCTTCTTGAACAGAGGAACCACATCTGCTGTCTAGTCTTCTGGCACTATTCCTGTAGAGAATGACGGTTTAAAGATCAATGCCAAAGGCTCAGCAATCTCCTCCCTGGTTTCTCAGAGGATCCTAGGATAAATCCCATCTAGCCCAGGGGACTTATCTATTTTCACACTCTGCAGTATTTCTAATACCTCTTCCTTGTGAACCTCGATCACACCTAGTCTAGTAGCCTGTGTCTCAGTAATCTCCTCGACAACATTGTCACTTTCTAGACTGATAACTGTTGAAAAATATTCATTTAGTGCTTCCTCAATCTCTCCTGATTCCACACACAACTTCCCACTACTATCCTTGATTGGCCCTAATCTTACTCTTGTCATTCTTTTATTCCTTAAATACCTATAGAAAGCCTTAGGGTTTACCCTGAACCTATTTGCCAACAACTTCTCATGTCTCCTACTGGCTCTTCTGAGCTCTCTCTTTAGGTCTTTCCTGACTACCTTGTAACCCTCAAGCGCCCTAACTGAGCTTCACATCTCATCCTAACATAAGCCGCCTTCTTCCTCTTGACCAGAGATTCCACTTCCTTCGTAAACCACAGCTCCCACACTCTACACTTCCTCCCTGCCTGACAGGTATATACATATCTCGGACACACAGTAGCTTTTCCTTGAATAAGCTCCACATTTCTAATATGCCTATCCCCTGCAGTTTCCTTCCCCATCCTATGCTTCTGCCTCTCGAACGATCCGAAGTTCATCCAGCTCCAGTTCCCTAACGCGGTTTTCGAGGAGCTGGAGTTAGGTGCACTTCCCGCAGATATAGTCATCAGGGACACTAGTTGTGACCCTTACCTCCCACATTCTGCAGGAGGAACATTCAACTGCCCTCACCTCCATTCCCACTATTCTAAATTCCCAAAGAGACTGTTGAAAAAGTAAGGAATTAAAAACAAAACTCGTTACCTTACCAATCTGGCGCACAGGTCCTTTTTTTTTGGCTAGAGGAGGATGATGAGCGGGAGACACTACCCAAGTAGTGTTTCGGATAACGCAACCACACAAATATATGACTTCCCAGAACTCCTTCGCTCCTTCCTTGCACCTCTCGGCAAATGGAGGCCCGACTCCCAAGTTAAGTCCCTTTTAATGCGGGAAAACTCACCCTTCCCGGCAACCCTCGCTTCACCACTCCTTCTCTCCTCGCTACTCTGGTAAAATGCGGAACTCCACTTTCTTGCTTTTTCCCTATAACCCATGATTCTCTTACTGATTAAAAATCTGTCTATCTCAACTTAAATCTGCTTAAAGACCAAACCTCCATTGTCTTCTGTGGTAAAGAATTCCACAGGTTCAGAGCCTGTGAACAAATTCTTCTTTGCTGTGTGACCCCTTATTCTGGGATTTTGCCCTCTACATCTTACACTCCCAGGAGGGGAAGTAACATAGTAACATAGAAGGTGGGAGCAGTAGTAGGCAACCAGACTCCTTGAGCCTGCTGTACCATTCACTATTTTCAAGCCTGATCATTGAACTCAATACTCTACTCTAATCCTTTGATTCCTTTAGCTTCAGTAGCTGTTTTTGCCACCTCCTGGAAAACACATTGTTTTGGCCTCAACTACCTTCTGTGGCAGTGAATTCCACAGGCTCAGCACTCTGAAGACATTTCTCCTTATCTCAGTCCTAAAAGGTTTACCCCTTATATTTAGATTATGATCCCTGTATGCACCCTTACAACAGGATCTGGACCAGATGGGCCAATGGGCTGAGAAGTGGCAGATGGAGTTTAATTCCGATAAATGCGAGGTGCTGCATTTTGGGAAAACAAATCTTAGCAGGACTTATACACTTTTAATGGTAAGGTCCTAGGGAGTGTTGCTGATCAAAGAGACCTCAGAGTGCAGGTTCATAGCTCTTTGAAAGTGGAATCGCAGGTAGATAGGATAGTGAACAAGGTGTTTGGTATGCTTTCCTTTATTGGTCAGAGTATTGAGTGCAGGATTTGGGAGGTCATGTTGCGGCTGTACAGGACATTGGTTAGGCCACTGTTGGAATATTGCGTGCAATTCTGGTCTCCTTCCTATCGGAAAGATGTTGTGAAACTTGAAAGGGTTCAGAAAAGATTTACAAGGATGTTGCCAGGGTTGGAGGATTTGAGCTATAGGGAGAGGCTGAACAAGCCTTCGTCTGCAGGAAATGCAGTCAGATCCTGATCCTCACCGAACGAGTTAGGGAACTGGAACTGGAGTTGGATGAACTGAGGATTATTCGAGAGGCTGAGAGGGTGATTGATAGAAGCTACAGGGACATAGTTACGCCGGAGAACAGAGGTAGCTGGGTAACAGTTAGAGGTGGGAAGGGGAAGAAGCAGGCAGTGCAGGGTTCCCCTGTGGTCGTTCCCCTAAAAAATAAGTATACAGCTTTGGAAACTGTTGGGGGGGACAGCGTTGCAGGTGTAAGCTGCAGTGAAGGGGTCTGTGGCTCTGAGACTCAGAAGGGAAAGGGGGAGAGGAGGAGAGCGCTAGTTATAGGGGACTCTCTCGTTAGAGGGACGGACAGGCGGTTCTGTGGACATGGGCGAGACTCACGGATGGTTTGTTGCCTCCCGGGTGCTAGGGTCCGAGACGTCTCAGACCGTGTCTTCAGAATCCTTAAGGGGGAGGGTGTGCAGCCAGAAGCCGTGGTGCACGTTGGCACCAACGACATAGGTAGGAAGAGGGGTGGGGAGGTCATTCAAGAGCTCAAGGAGTTAGGCTGGAAGCTAAAAGCTAGGACAGACAGAGTCGTCATCTCTGGGTTGTTGCCGGTGCCACGTGACAGTGAGGCAAAGAATAGGGAGAGAGTGCAGTTGAACACGTGGCTGCAAGGCTGGTGTAGGAGGGAGGGCTTCAGATATTTGGACAATTGGACTGCATTCTGGGGAAGGTGGGACCTGTACAAACAGGACGGGTTGCACCTGAACCAGAAGGGCACCAATATCCTGGGGGGTAGGTTTGCTAGCACTCTTCGGGGGGGGTTAAACTAATTTGGCAGGGGGATGGGATCCGGACTTGTAGTCCAGCAAGTAAGCTAGCTGTGTGTCAGGATGCCCAAGACTGTAGGGAGGCTGTGGAGAAGGTAGCACTGACAGGGACTACTTGCAGACACAGAGATGGGCTCAAGTGCGTATACTTCAACGCAAGGAGCATCAGAAATAAGGTGGGTGAACTTAAGGCGTTGATCGGTACCTGGGACTACGATGTTGTGGCCATCACGGAAACGTGGATAGATGAGGGACAGGAATGGCTGTTGGAGGTTCCTGGTTACAGGTGTTTCAGTAAGATTAGGGAGGGTGGGAAAAAAGGAGGGGGGGTGGCATTGCTAATTAGAAATGGTATAACGGCTGCAGAAAGGAAGTTTGAGGGGGATCTGCCTCTGGAGGTAGTATGGGCTGAAGTCAGAAATAGGAAAGGTGCAGTCACCTTGTTGGGTGTTTACTATAGGTCCCCAATAGCAGCAGAGATGTGGAGAAACAGATTGGGAAGCAGATTTTGGAATGGTGCAGAAGCCACAGGGTCGTAGTCATGGGCGACTTCAACTTCCCAAATATTGATTGGAAGCTCTTTAGATCAAGTAGATTGGATGGGGCGGTGTTTGTGCAGTGTGTCCAGGAAGCTTTTCTAACGCAGTATGTAGATTGTCCAACCAGAGGGGAGACCATATTGGATTTGGTACTCGGACAAGTGGTGGGCTTGTTAGTGGGTGAACATTTTGGTGATGGTGACCACAATTCTGTGACTTTCACCTTGGTTATGGAGAGAGATAGGTGCGCACAACAAGGTAGATTTTATAATTGGGGGAAGGGAAATTACAATGCTGTAAGGCAGGATTTGAGGAACATACGTTGGGAGCATAGGCTGTCAGGGAAGGATGTGGTGGAAATGTGGAACTTTTTCAAAGAGCAGATACGATGTGTCCATGATATGTATGTACCTATCAGGCAGGAAAGAAATGGTCGTGTGAGGGAGCCTTGGTTGACGAGAGAAGTTGAATGTCTGGTAAAGAGGAAGAAGGAGGCTTACATAAGGTTGAGGAAACAGGATTCAGACAGAGCAGTGGAGGGATACAGGATAGCCAGAAGGGACCTGAAGAAAGGGATTAGGAGAGCTAAGAGAGGGCATGAAAAATCGTTGGCGGATAGGATCAAGGATAACCCCAAGGCATTTTATGCGTATATGAGAAACCTGAGAATGACGAGAACGAGGGTAGGTCCGATCAAGGACAGTAGTGGGAGACTGTGTATTGAGTCGGAAGAGATAGGAGAGGTCTTGAACAAGTACTTCTCTTCAGTATTTACGAACGAGAGGGACCGTATTGTAGAAGAGGAGAGTGTGAAATGGACTGGTAAGCTAGAAGAGATACCTGTTAGGAAGGAAGATGTGTTGGACATTTTGAACAACTTGAGGATAGACAAGTCCCCCGGGCCTGACGGGATATATCCTAGGATTATGTGGGAAGCAAGAGAGGAAATTGCAGTACCGTTGGCAATGATCTTCTCGTCTTCACTGGCAACGGAGGTGGTACCAGGGGACTGGAGAGTAGCGAATGTAGTGCCCCTGTTCAAAAAAGGGAATAGGGATAACCCCGGGAATTACAGGCCTGTTAGTCTTACTTCTGTGGTAGGCAAAGTAATGGAAAGGGTACTGAGGGATAGGATTTATGAGTATCTGGAAAGACACTGCTTGATTAGGGACAGCCAGCACGGATTTGTGAAGGGTAGGTCTTGCCTTACAAGTCTTATTGAATTCTTCGAGGAGGTGACCAAGCATGTGGATGAGGGTAGAGCAGTGGATGTAGTGTACATGGATTTTAGTAAGGCATTTGATAAGGTTCCCCATGGTAGGCTTATGCGGAAAGTCAGGAGGCATGGGATAGAGGGAAATTTGGCCAATTGGATAGAAAACTGGCTAACCGGTCGAAGGCAGAGAGTGGTGGTAGATGGTAAATATTCAGTCTGGAGCCCAGTTACAAGTGGAGTTCCGCAGGGATCAGTTCTGGGTCCTCTGCTGTTTGTAATTTTTATTAATGACTTAGATGAGGGAGTCGAAGGATGGGTCAGTAAATTTGCAGATGATACGAAGATAGGTGGAGTTGTGGACAGTGAGGAGGGCTGTTGTCGGCTGCAGAGGGACTTAGATATGATGCAGAGCTGGGCTGAGGAGTGGCAGATGGAGTTCAACCCTGCCAAGTGTGAGGTTGTCCATTTTGGAAGGACAAATAAGAATGCGGAATACAGGGTTAATGGTAGGGTTCTTAGTCAGGTGGAGGAACAGAGGGATCTTGGGGTCTATGTACATAGATCTTTGAAAGTTGCCACTCAAGTGGATAGAGTTTGTAAGAAGGCCTATGGAGTATTATCGTTCATTAGCAGAGGGATTGAATTCAAGAGTCGTGAAGTGATGTTGCAGCTGTACAGGACTTTGGTTAGGCCACAGTTGGAGTACAGTTCTGGTCGCCTCACTTTAGGAAAGATGTGGAAGCTTTGGAGAGGGTGCAGAGAAGATTTACCAGGATGTTGCCTGGAATGGAGAGGAAGTCGTACGAGGATAGGTTGAGAGTTCTCGGCCTTTTCTCGTTGGAACGGCGAAGGATGAGGGGTGACTTGATAGAGGTTTATAAGATGTTCAGAGGAATAGATAGAGTAGACAGTCAGAAACATTTTCCCCGGGTACAACAGAGTGTTACAAGGGGACATAAATTTAAGGTGAAGGGTGGAAGGTATAGGGGAGATGTCAGGGGTGGGTTCTTTAAACAGAGAGTGGTGGGGGCATGGAATGCGCTGCCCGTGGGAGTGGTAGAATCGGAATCATTGGCGACCTTTAAGCGGCATTTGGATAGGTACATGGATGGGTACTTAATCTAGGTTAGAAGTTCGGCACAACATCGTGGGCCGAAGGGCCTGTTCTGTGCTGTATTGTTCTATGTTCTATGTTCTAGGCTGGTGCTGTTTTCCCTGGAGCGTCGGAGGCTGAGGGGTGATCTTATAGAGGTCTACAAAACTATGACGGGCATGGATAGGATAAGTAGACAAAGTCTTTTCCCTGGGGTCGGGGAGTCCAGAACTAGAGGGCATAGGTTTAGGGTGAGAGGGGAAAGATATAAAAGAGACCTACGGGGCAACTTTTTCACGCAGAGGGTGGTACGTGTATGGAATGAGCTGCCAGAGGATGTGGTGGAGGCTGGTACAATTGCAACATTTAAGAGGCATTTGGATGTGTATATGAATAGGAAGGGTTTGGAGGGATATGGGCCGGGTGCTGGCAGGTGGGACGAGAGTTGGTTGGGATATCTGGTCGGCATGGACAGGTTGGACTGAAGGGTCTGTTTCCGTGCTGTCCATTTCTATGACTCTAATTAACCTGTCTAGTCTTGGAATTGATAGGTTTCAATGAGATTGCCCCACATTCTACTAAACTCCAGTGAGTAAAGTCTAATGGACTCAACCTCTCCTCATATGTCAGTCCTGCCATTCCAGGAATCAATTTAATAAGCCTTCACTCCACTTCCTGGATAGCAAGAGTATTTTTTCTCAGATGAAAAGACCAAATCTTTACACACTATTCTAGGTGTGGCCTCTCGTCTTGTATAATTGCGGTAGGATATCTTTATTCCTGTACTCAGGTCCTCTTGCTGTGAAGGCCATAATACAGTTGGATGTCTTTACTGCCTGTTGCAGTTGCACGCTCATTTTCCACAACTGGTGCATGAGGACACCCAGGCCTTTTTGAGCATCCCCCTCCTCTCAATTTACAACCACTTAATAATAATTTGCCTTCCTATTTTGGTTACTCATGTGGTCAATCTCACATTTAACCACATTACCCTGCATCTAACATTTATTTGTTCACTTACTCAGCCTATCCAAATCACTCTGCAACATCTCTGCATCTTCCTCACAGCTCAACCTTCCACCCAGCTTTGTGTTGTCTGCAAATTTTGAGATTGTGCAATTTGTTCCTTCATCTAAGTCATTTTCATGTATATTGTGAATAGCTGGGGACCCAGTACCAATCCTGTTGTACCCACCAGTCACTGCCTGCTATTCAGAAGAAGACCCATTATTCCTACTGTTTGTTCCCTGTCTGCTAAACAGTTTTGTTTTGGAGGAGCTAATGAGCAAGTTAGACAAAGGAAAGCCAGTAGATGAGATCTATTTGAATTTCCAGAAGGCTTTGACAAGATGCCATACAGGATGCTACTAAGTAAAATGAAAGCCCATAGTGTTAGGGGCAAGATACTGACATGGATAGAGGATTGGCTGATTGATGGAAGGCGCAGAGGAGGGATAAAGGAGTCTTTTTCAGGGTGGCAGGAGGTGACTCGTGGAGTTGGAATATTGTGAGCAGTTTTGGGCCCCATGTCGAAGAAAAGATATGCTGGATTGGAGCTGGTCCAGAGTAGGATTGCAAGACTGTTTCCAGGGATTAAGGGCTTGTCATATGAGGGGCAGTTGAGCGCTCTGGGCCTGTATGCTATGGATTTTAGAATGATGAGGGGGAATCTGATTGAAATTTGCAGAATACTTAGAGGCCTGGATAGAATGGACATAGAGAAGATCAGCCATGATCGAATGGTGGGGCAGACTCTGGGCTGAATGACCTAATTCTGCTCCTGTGGTTTTATCCATCTCAATGCACGGCCCTCAAACTCATGTGCTGTAATTTTACACATGAATCTCTTATGTGGGACTTTGTCAAAACCAAAACCATATCCACCTGCTTTCCACCAATTTTCAGAAGATGGTCTATATCCTAACTTTTTCTTATTTTTAAAAGTAAATCTAAAGTGTTGCATTCCAGATTTAAAACAAAACACAGTTTATTCATTCAT
Source organism: Chiloscyllium plagiosum (assembly GCF_037043375.1). NCBI lineage: Eukaryota > Metazoa > Chordata > Chondrichthyes > Orectolobiformes > Hemiscylliidae > Chiloscyllium > Chiloscyllium plagiosum. The sequence continues at coordinate 35,381,673 of NW_028270180.1, read as the reverse complement.
TATGATTAAAAAACAACAAAAGAAATAAGGAATTGGAATAACGTAACTCTTGGAAAACTTAACAGCATAATAGATGCAGTAACAATTACTAATTAATTGTTCCACTATAGCGACCTCTCATAAATACACTCTTGTCAAATCCAGAAAGAGATTACATGAAGATGCCACTTCCGTAGCAGGCAGAGAGTCTCCAGCTTTTTGTTGTAACCAAGAGGTGCAAAAATAGCTTTCACTTCTTCCAGACCCCAATAGCAACTGCTGAGAGCTAAAGTAAAAATCCTCGCTCTGTGGGTCAGACCTTAATCATACACATCCAGGCTGCTTTGATCGTTCCAGCTTGTTTAAAAAAAAACACCTTCACAAGTTGTTTGCCTTTTCATAGTTTGCCTGGCACTTGTTCTCTCTCTCTCTCTCTCTCTCAAATCAGAACTAAATAGTGGGGTTGCATTAGCTATCCTCCAATCTTTAGGGACTGTTCCAGAATTTTGGAAGATGACCATCAGTGCATTCGCTATTTCTTTCCTTTCAGCATCTACTCTGTCAAGTTCTCTAAGAATCTTTCAGTAAGGTTGCCTCTTATTCCACTATATTCCAGCAAGTATAGGTTCTCCCTTCTCAGCTTCTCCTCAGAAGACAGTTCCTCCATTGAAGGCAGTCCATAGAGGAGAGTTGAGTGGACTGGGCTTGTATTGTGAGTCAAGTCATGCAGCACAGAAGAGCCTTTTCAATTAATCAATTCTGACTAACCCATCTACACTAATCCAACTTTCCAGTACTTGGCCCATAGCCTTAAATGTTATGACATTTAGAACATAGAACAATACAGCACAGAACAGGCCCTTCAGCCCACGATGTTGTGCCGACCACTGATCCTCATGTATGCACCCTCAAATTTCTGTGACCATATGCATGTCCAGGAGTCTCTTAAATGTCCCCAATGACCCTGCCTCCACAACTGCTGATGGCAACGCATTCCATGCTCTCTCAACTCTCTGTGTAAAGAACCCGCCTCTGACATCCCCTCTATACTTTCCTCCAACCAGCTTAAAACTATGACCCTCGTGTTAGTCATTTCTGCCCTAGGAAATAGTCTCTGGCTATCGACTCTATCTATGCCTCGCATTATCTTGTATACCTCAATTAGGTCCCCTCTTCTCCTCCTTTTCTCTAATGAAAAAAGTCCGAGCTCAGTCAACCTCTCCTCATGAGATAGGCCCTCCAGTCCAGGCAGAATCCTGGTAAACCTCCTCTGAACCCTCTCCAAAGAATCCACATCTTTCTTATAATAGGGCGACCAGAACTGGACACAGTATTCCAAGTGCGGTCTAACCAAAGTTTTATAGAGCTGCAACAAGATCTCACGACTCTTAAACACAATCCCCCTATTAATGAAATCCAATGCACCATATGCTTTCTTAACAACCCTGTCTACTTGGGTGGCCATTTTAAGGGATCTATGTACCTGCACGCCAAGATCCCTCTGCTCCTCCACACTGCCAAGAATCCTATCCTTAATCCTGTACTCAGCTCATCTGGGTACTTTTAAAGATTTCTCACATCTGTTACCCTCTTTGCCTTGACCCAGCCGGGTCATCATGTGGGGAATTTCTGGGTGTCTTGATGTTGAGTTTGGGAGGGTGGGGAGATAGCTTGTACTGGTCTGGTTGGGTTGGATCAGCATTAGGAAATTTGTGCCAGCAATGTGCTTGGCCTCTGACTTGTTAACATGGTTCTGAGTTCATCCAGTTAAGCTTTAGATCAATGCTAAGTGCAAGCATGTTGATGATGGAAAATTTAGGTATGCCGTTAAATGTCATGGGGAGGTGGTTCAACTCTTGCCTTGATTGTCATGCTCATTGCCTGGCACTGGTTTGATTGTTTCTTGTACACTGGAATCTTGACCACCTCCTGCTGTAGGTGGACAAGACCACTTCAGAATTTGGAATGGGATTAAACACTGCAGTTGTTAATATATGTCCAATTTCATTTGGCTATTTAGCATGTGTGATTAAATATCTTCCACTTGCTTGGATGAGTGTACTTATTGAACATTGAAGAAATTTGAAACCATGCAAAATAAGGCAAGCCACTTGAACAGCACCCCATGCATCATCTTAAATATACTATGTATTGGAAGGGTTGCTGTTGACCAGCAGCTTAACTGGACTTGTTCTATAAATGCAATGGCAAGACTAAGTCAGCAGCTATATGTGAAATGGACTGTCCCCAACATCTAACTTCCCCAAATTCCCAAGTCTTCATGTCTTTCTCCACGGTAAACACAGAGGAGAAATATTCATTGAGGACCTCACACATTTCCTGCAGTTCTACCCTTACGTGTCCACTTTGGTCCTTGAGAGGTCGTAGTCTCACTCGTGTTGCTCTTTTTCCTTTAGTATACTTAAAGAACCACTTTAGATTCACCCTAATCTTCTCAGCCTAGGCTATCATGTGCCCCTTTTTCGCCTTCCTGACTTCCTTCTTTAGTAAACTCCTGTAAATCCTATATAACTCCCTTGATCCCAGCTGCCGTTACCTGAGCCACAACTCTTCCTTTATTCTGATCAAAGCCTCAGGGTTCCCTGTTCCTGTCAATCTTGCCTTTCACCCTCTCAGGAACATGTAGACCTGGAACTCTAGATGTCTCACTTTTAAAGGCCTCCCACTTGCCAGAGGTTCTTTTGCCTTCAAATAAACTACAGCAGTCAACCCCTGCAAGCTTCTGTCTAATTCCATTCACCTTGCCCCAGTTTAGACAGCTTGTACTGGTCTGGTTGGGTTGGATCAGTTTTGTTCCTCTCCGTAACTATCTTAAAATTAATAGAACTATGGTCACTGGTTCCAAAGTACTTCATAGAATCCCTACAGTGTGGAAAAAGGGCCTTAGCCCAACAAGTCCACACTGACCTTCTGAAGAGTAACCCACCCAGACCCATTCCCCAGCTATCCTATATATACACCAGACTAATGCACCCAACCTACACATCCCTGAACACTATGAGCAATTTAGCATAGCTAATTCACCTAACCTGCACATCTTTGGACTGTGGGAGGAAACTGGATCACCCAGAGGAAACTCACGCAGACACTGGGAGAATGTGCAAACTCCACACAGACAGTTGCCCAAAGCTGGAATCGAACCCAGGTCCATGGTGGTGTGAGACAGAAGTGCTAACTACTGAGCCACCGTGCTCCTCCGCGGTCAACCCTGTCACCTGCCTTGCCCTGTTTCCCAAGAGTAGGTTGAGTTTTACCCCTTCCCAATTAGGAGCCTCTACATACAGCTTGAGGAAACTTTCCTGAATGCGCATAACAAATTCCATTCCATCTATGCCCTTAACTCTGTGTTAATCCCAGGCTGTGTTAGGAACATTAAAATGACAATGCTATTGCTCCTGCAGGTCTCCCTAGTCTCCCTGCATTTTTGATCCTCTAATTCCCATTCACAATTTGGGAGCTTATAATACAACGCCAGTAACGTCACCATCTCCTTATTTCTTAGCTCTACCCACAAAGCCTCACTGGGTGATTTTTCAGTTATTTCATCTCCGATTACTGCAGTGATGCAACTCCACCTCACTTCTTTCCACCACTTCTGTCCCACCTAAAGCCCTGGGAGCCTGCTAAATTAAATTGTCAGTCCTGTCCCTCCCTTAGTCATGTTTCTGTAATGGCTATAGCTCCACGCTCTGAGTTCATTGGCCTTTACCTATCAGTCCTCTTGCATTGAAGTAGATGCAATTTAATCCAACAGGCATTCTTTGCTCCCTTTCATGTCTTACCTGTCTCTTCACCTGTTGGCTGAAATGTCTGTGTTTTTATTATGGAAGATTTAACTATAGAAGAATTCATCTGATCAAAAAGTTAATTTTAATATGCTTTAGTTCAGATGAGCTCTTCAGTTATGGACAAAAATAATTAACTTAATTATGAAGCTCTGGACTAATACTTTTTGTTTGACTCATTTTTAGCTACGTCTGGCAGCACTTCATCAAATCTTGGTGTTACTTTCTGGAATGGAGGAAAAGGGCAGCCAGTTAACAGGAAGTAATTCTGTGACTTCATGGTTCCATTCCACTTCTTTACTCACATCAGTCAGATTACAATTCCTGGCAGGATGCTTTGGCCTGGGCACAGTGGGGAATGCAGGAATCAAAGGTGAAAGTGTCCAACTGCATCACTATCAGGTACTTACCAAATGTAATCATCAGATTAGGGAGTGATTGAGGTTAATCTGAAATACAAAGTCTGTTGATTTATAATAAAACTCCATTTTATTTATCTTAAAATTTCTGTTTGAAAATGTGATCCATGGAAATACAACATTAAAATAAAAATTGGATAATATTATCCAGTTGCAAATAGTCCTTTTTCTCATGTTCTGAATTTTGTGTTAATAAACTTTGTGATGGTTATACATCTATTGCATTTTCAAATCAAGTCTATATTTAAAGTGATGTATAAATTGTTTGGTATTTCTAATTGCTCACTCCTTGAAATTTATTATTGCAAATCAGATTTTACAGATTATTGCTATAGTTGTCAACCCACAATGTTTTCCTGAAATCAAGCATGTTTATGGAGAGATCTGTGGAATCTATGGAGGGGATGTATGTATTCTGTGATTTCCTCTCCAGATGGGACAAAGTTGTACTCATCCTTCAGACCTTCATTCCTTGAAATACAAACCTGACCTGCTTAGCATTTCCAACACTTTTTCAACTTGAGCTTACCTGGGAACAGATCAGAATTGCTCCTCAGCAATTATTCATGGACATGCAGTGCATTGGAATGGCAACCAGAGTGACTGAATCATGTTCTCCTCACATGAAATCTATGTATTTATTTTAAAAGTTCTGATGGCTGAACATTGTAGAATGATTTGAGCAAAGTATTTGCTCGAGGACAGACAGTTGATGGGGCAAATTTGCAGCCAGTGTGACCGGTTGAAGTGTGTCAATTGTAACGCAAAGTGTGTCAGGAATAAGGGTGATGAACGTAGAGCATGAATTAGTATTTAGAGCTACGATGTGCTGGCCATTACGGAGACTTGGATATCACAGGAGCAGGAATGATTGTTGGATGTTCCGGGTACTAGATGTTCCAAAAGAAATGGGGAGGGAGGTAAAAGAGGTCGGGGAGTGGCATTACTAATCAGGGATAGTATCACAGCTGCACAAAGGGAGGTCGTCGAGGAGGGTTTGTCTACCTAGTCAGTATGGGTGGAAGTCAGAACCTGATCATGAGGAGCAGTCACCTTATTGGGAGTTATCTATAGACCAACCAATACCAATAGGGACACAGAGGAGCAGATTAGGCGACAGATTTTAGAAAGGTGCAGAAGTAACAAGGTTGTTGTCATGGGTGACTTCAACTTCCTGAATATTGATTGGATCTTCCTTAGTACAAATAGTTTGGATGGAGCAGATTTTGTCAGGTGTGTCCAGGAAGGATTCCTGACTCAATGCGTATGTAGACTGACTAGAGGGGGGCGCCATATTCTATTTGGTGCTTGGCAATGAACCAGGTCAGATGTCAGATCTCTTGGTGGGAGAGCATTTCGTTGATAGTGATCATAAGTCTCTGAATTTTACATAGTCGTGGAGAGGAATAGGAGCAGACAGTATGGGAAAGTATTTGATTAGGGGAGGGAGAATTACAATGCTATTAGGCAGGAACTGTGGAACATACATTGGGAGCAGATATGTTCTCAGGAAAATACATGACGGAAATGTGGAGGTTATTAAGGGAGCACTTTCTCTGAGTGCTGGATGGGTTTGTCCCACTGAGGCAAGGAAGGCATGGTGGGATGAAGGAACCTTGGATGACAAAAATGTGAAACGTCTAGTCACGAGAAAGAAGAAAGCTTATTAACGGTTGAGGAAGCAAGGATCAGACAGGGCTCTAGAGGCTTTCTGGTAATCAGGAAGGAACTGAAGAATGGACTTAGGAGAGCTAGAAGGGGGCAAGAAAAAGCCTTGGTTGGTAAGATTAAGGAAAACCTATGTGAGGAACAAGAGGATGGCCAGAGTGAGGGTAGCACTGATGAAGGATAATGGAGGGTATCTATGCCTGGAGTTGGAAGAGGTAAGGGAGGTCCTTAATGAATATTTTGCTTTAGTATTCAGTAGTGAGAGGGAACTTATTGTTTGTGAGGACAGCATGAAACAGATTGGTGAGAAGGGGGATGTGCTGGAAATTTTGAGAAACGTGAGGATAGATAAGTCCCCTGGGCCAGACGGGATATACCCAAGGTTACTACAGGAAGGGAGGGAAGAGGTTGCTGTACCTTTGGCAATGATCTTTGCATCCTCACTGTCCAGTGGAGTAGTACCAGATGATTGGAAGATGGCAAATGTTATTTCCTTGTTCAAGAAAGGGAATAGGAACAACCCTGGGAATTACAGACCGATCAGTCTTACATCAGTGGTAGGCAAATTATTGGAGAGGATTGTGAGAGATAGGGTTTATGATTATTTGGAAAAGCATGGTTTGATTAGAGATGGTCAGCATGGCTTTGTGAGGAGCCTTATTGAATTATTTGAGGATGTGACAAGACACTTTGATGAAGATAGAGCAGTGGATTTGGTATACATGGATCTTAGCAAGGCATTTGATAAGGTTCCCCATGGTAGCTTATTCAGAAAGTAAAGAGGCATGGGATACAGGGAAATCTGGCTGTCTGGATCCAAACTCTGGCTAGCCCATAGAAGACAGTGGTAGTGGATGGAGCTCTGTGACCAGTGGTGTTCTGCAGGGATCTGTTCTTGGACCTCTGCTGTTTGTGTTTTTAAAAATGACATGGATAAGGAAGTGGAAAAGTGGGTTAGTAAGTTGGCCAATGATAGGAAGGTTGGTGGAGTGTTGGATAGTGTGGAGGGCTGTGGTAGGTTGCAACGGGACGTTGACAGGATGCAGAACTGGGCTGAGAAATGACAGATGAAGTTCACCCTGGAAAAGTGTGAAGTGATTCTGTTTGGTTGATCAAATTTGAATGCAGAATGCAGGGTTAAAGGCAGGATTCATGGCAATGTCAAATAACAGAAGGATCTTGTGGTTGCCAAGATCACTCAAAGTTACCACCAAAGTTGTTAGGGTTGTTAAGAAGGCATATGATATGTTGGCTTTCATTCGCAAGGAGCTTGAGTTTAAGAGTGACGAGTTATGCTGTAGCTCTATTAAGCCCTGGTTAGACCACACTTGGAATATTGTGTTCAGATTTGATCGTCTCATCGTAGGAAGGGTGTGGAAGCTTTAGAGAGGGTGCAGACGAGATTTATCAGGATGGTGCCTGGACTGGAGGGCGTGTCTTATGAAGAAAGATTGAGGAAGCTCGGGCTTTTCTTACCGAAGAGACAAAGGATGAGAGATGACTTGATAGAAGTGTACAAGATGATAGGCATAGATAGAGTGGATAGCCAGAGACTTTTTCCCAGGTGGAAATGGCTATCATGAGAGTGCATAATTTTGTAGTGATTGGAGGATGGTTTAGGGACGATGTCAGAGTTCTTTACATAGAGAGTGTTGAGTGCTTGGAATACACTGCCAGCAGTGGTAGTAGCGTCAGAAACATTAGCGACATTGGATAGGGACATTAATGATAGTAAAATGTAGGGTATGTAGATTAGTTTGATCTTAGAGTAGGATAAAAAGTTGGCACACCATCGAGCGTCGAAGGGCTCGAACATACTGTTCTATGTTCTATGAAGCATTCAGCACAGGAACTTAGGTCTTTGGGAATAATATGTAATATCGACAGGTTGACGAAGGTCGAGCAATGGATGTGGTGTGTTGGACTTCAGCAAGGCATTTGATAACGTTCAGCATGGCAGGCTCATACATAAAGTCAGGAAGTATGGGATACAGGAAGATTTGATTATCTGGATTCAGAATTGGTTGGCTGATAGAAGGTAGAGAGTGGTTGTAGATGGAAAGTTTTCTGCCTGGAGGTCAGTATTGAGTGGTGTCCCACAGGGCTGTGTTCTTGGGCCTCTGCTCTTTGTAGTTTTTATAAATGACTTTGATGAGGAGGTTGAGGTGTTGGTTAGTAACTTTGCAGATGACACAAAGGCTGGAGGTGCTGTTCATAGTATTGAGGGCTATTACAGGCTGCAGCACAACATAGACAGGATGCAGAGCTGGGCTGAGAATTGGCAGATGGAGTTCAACCTGTATAAATGCGAAGTGATGCATTTTGGAAGGTCGAACTTGAATGCTGAATATAGGATTAAAGACAGTGTTCTTGGCAGTGTGGAGGAACAGAGGGATTTTGGTGTTCCAGTTCATAATTACCACACAAGTGGATAAGATTGTTAAGAAAGCATATGGTGTTTTGGCTTTCATTAACAAGGGGATCGAGTTTAAGGGCCGTGAGGCTTTGCTATAGCTCTACAAGTCTCTGGTGAGACCACACTTGGAATATTGTGTCCAGTTCTGGTTGCCCTACTATGGGAAAAATACAGGGGCTTTGGAGAGGGTGCACATAAGGTTTACCAGGATGCTGCCTGGACTGGAGGGCTTCCCTTGTGAAGAGAGGTCGAGTAAGCTCAGACATTTATCTCTGGAGAGGAGGAGGAAGAGAGGTATACAAGGTAATGAGAGGCTTGGATAGAATCAATAGCCAGAGATTTTTCTCCAGGGCACGATTGACTGGTACAAGGGGTCATAGTTTTAAGATATTAGGAGAAAGGTATAGAGGGGACGTCAGAGGTAGGATCTTTACGCAGAGAGTTGTGAGTGTATGGAATGCGTTGCCAGCAGTGGTGGTGGAAGTAGAGACATTGGGGACATTTAAGCGACTGCTAGGCAGTGAATTGAGGGGTGTGTAGGTTAAGTTATTTTATTTACATTAGGTTTAACCCTTGGCACAGCATTGTGGGCTGAAGAGCCTGTTCTCTATCATTATTGGGCTGTTGTCTTGATCTAACAGCTCCTCTGTCTGGATGAATTGAAGAATCAACAAGTCTTTTGAGTGGGATTCAAACTTCATTGTCTGATTCCAAGATGACAGTGATACCATTATGTTTGGCCTGACTTAAATAAAAATAAAAGTCATGCAATGCCAGGTTATCATCCAACATGTTTACTTAGAAGTACAAGCTGTTGGAGAACTGCTCCTCCATCGGGCAGCTAGTGGGGCAGGATCATAGGACACTCTGTTCCTGACGAGAAGCAGTGCTCTGAAAACTTGTACTCCCAAGTAAACCTGTTGGACTATATCTTGGTATTGTGTGATTTTTAACTTTGTCTGCTCCAGTCCAACACTGGCACCTCCACATCTTAATTAAGATGGGTGAATTCTGCAAAAAGTCCTTTTGTGCACAAAGGGTCTTAGAGGTACATTTGGCATAAGCATAGCAAATAAAAGAACATTGGCTGGGGAGAAGTAGGCACCAATAAGGGTACCCACCTGATCAGTCCCTGACCATATTTCTCAACCCAATCCATTATCCATTCATTTTCAAAGTAAATCAGTTATAGTTTTCAGTTGGAGAGCTTACAGGTCAGTGGATAATTGGATCAGAAAGCACAGATTTCAGTTCCAAGACTAAAGACTATTATTCTGTCCTTAGTTTTCCATTTCCATTTATCAATTGCCCATCCATACACACGTATGATGGAAAGTACCTGTTATGATTCGCCATTACAAGCAGTGGCAGTGCAGTAACTCCACTAGACATATCATATAATTATTGTTTGACAAATTTGCACCTGGCAATTTCTGCTAAAAATCAAGAAAATAAACAGTTTAAAAGGGACAGGAAGTGTGTCGGTGTTTTTTTAAAAAAAAAATTTAATGTTTTTAAATATTTTTAAAAATTAAGGTTAATTGAAGTGGTTGATGATGATTCTTATCTTCTGCATCAGGAGACTGCAGTTGGAGCCCTTCTCAGAGCTACACACTTGGATTACTGTCTTTCTGTTGATATTTAAACCTTTTTTGGTTGTCATAATAGACCCTGAGGCATTATTTTTGAAGAAAAGCAGGGAACCTTTTCCTGATGCACTGACCAATGTTCATCCCTTAACATTGCGAACTTCAGTTCTCATTATAGTTTATTGCAAATTGGCTGTCCCCTTTCCCCAAATCGAAACAGTGATTGCACTTCAAGATGTACTGAACTGGTTGTAGAATGATATGGGCATCCTGGGGTTGTGAAAAGTGTTAAAAAGTTACTGTCTTCCTTTAAATTCCATCTGTAAGTATTAATGATATTTGAATGGAGTCTGTCAAGATTTACACAACGTATTAACTTGATCATTCAGGACGGTATTAGGGCTGCCAAGAGAAGCATTCAGGTGGATATCCAGAGTGCAGTTCACAAGATCTACCAACAACTATCTGCTACTCTCGATCGGGCCTTGCAAGCAAATAAGCACCACATTGGTAAGGAGCTGAAGTGTTACATTAAAAACTGGAAAATTTGAGATGCTGGTAATCATGGACTTTTCTTTCAAAAGGGTCAGCTCTCATCCTCCTTTGGTTTTCATCCCTTCTTTAGTGGTGCCATTATGTTTAGAAAAGTATAAAGTCAAAACTAAACACAATAATATATATAATTTATGTATATGGTTTTCTGTTAACGATAATACTTGTATGCAGTAAAATCTTGTTCAGTATCCAAATTCTGTATTCTGCTCAACACTTGCATGTCATTGACGCTGCTCTTAAATTGATTGGTATTTAATGTTCAAAATATTTTCTATTCTTCAAAATAAATTTTGTAAAATGTACTGTAATGTAAATTCAGCATTACAGGCTTTTGTTTCAACAGCAGTGACTGCAGCTGAGTTTTAATAATTTGAACAATAATAAACTGTATATTCCTTTACTTAGAATGGTTATAGCACAGGAGAGTAATTATGTCTGTCCCAGCTCTCTAAGAGCAACTCTGCTGGTTTCACTCCTGTGGCACTACAAAGTTTTCACCCTTCAAATGCTTATCGATTTCCTTTTGAAAGCTGTGATTGAACCTACCTCCATCACACTCCTCAGTAACTGGGCATGGTTCATAACAACCTGCTGTCTGAAAACACCATCTTTGATTCTTTTGCTTACTATGTTCAATTGGTGTGCTGTCGTTGTGGAACCTCCCACTAGTTAGAACTGTTTCTGTCTCTTGATTCAATCTACAACCATTATTTTCTGTGCCTCACACCCACGTCTTCTCCAAGGAAGACAGTCCTAGTTTCTTCGACCTGACCTCTAACAGAAATCATTCAGCTCTGGAAATATATTCATAAAACTTTCCTGCATCCTTTCTAAAGCCGTCACATCCTTCCTAAAGGGCAACATATTGAAGATAGTGGACACTGAGGCCAAATCTGTAAACTGATTTCAAGATCCTTGCTTTTTAACTCTGTATTTATGCAATTCTTAATTATGTTCACATTTAAATCACTTTAACAGTTTGTCTTACCACCTTCAATCATTTGTGCATGAATACTCCTGATGTCTCTATCTTTGCACTTCCTTTAGAATGTATAACCTTTGGTTAAATTGCTTCACTTAGTCCGTCATATAAGAATCTATCAGTTCAATTCTGTATTAAATTTGTCACATTTACAACCATTGTATTAATCTGTTTGTGTTCTCTTGTCTATCACTATCCTCCTTATTGTTCAAGTTCCAAATGTGAATATCAAGTTCCAGTATTGAAATTTTGCCCTGTGCACCCAAGTCTAAATCGTTAATAAACATATACATGAAGACAACCGAGGCCCTAAGATCAGGCCTTGGTGAAACTCACCATATACCTCCTTCCTGTTTGAAGAACAATCGTCGACTGCTACTGTTTCATGCCACTCAGCCACTTAGTGCTCATACGGCCGCTCTGCTCAATCCATGGGCTGCAGCTTGCTTGCTTGCCTATTATGTGGCATTTCATCAAACACCATGCACATCGTATCTACATCATTATCCTCATAAGTGTTTTTAATCTTTTTCAAAAAAACTCAAATCGAGTTAGTTAACTTTCTTGGATTTCCTTGATTAATCCACACATGTGGAAGTGACTTAAAGTTTTGATCCTTAATATAAATTATGTAAGCTTTTCCACCACTTAGTTGGATTATCTGTAGTTGCTGAGTTCATCCTTACATGCTCTTGTTCAAAAAAGGAGTTGCTGATGACTTTGGCAGCATCTTCTTGGTAAAAGAAAGTGCAAAGTACTCATTTATCACCTTGGGACATTCCTTTGCTTTAATGTGCATCAGTCCTTTATGGTCCCTGATTGATCCAACCTCTCCTCTTTCTACCCTTTTATTACTTAAGTATTAGATCAGAAGTCACATGACACTAGGTTAGAGCCCAACAGGTTTATTTGAAATCGCAAGCTTTCAGAGCATTGCCCCTTCATCAGGTGACATCTGGCCCCCTAATAAAGGGGGGCAACGCTCTGAAAGCTTGTGATTTTAAATAAACCTGTCGGACTATAACCTGGTATTATGTGACTTCTGACCTTTTCCACCGCAGTCCAACATGGGCACCTTCACATTATACTTAATTATTAATAGAAGACTTTTGGGTTTCCTTTTTTGCTGGCTTTCGTGAGCATCATATATATGGGAATAGTTAATCAACCATGTCCAGTTTGAACCAGGACACCATCAGAACAACGTAGTACTCCCATCATTAGTTTGTGGGATGTGGGTATACCTGTTTGCCCATGAGAATGTGGCGGTGAGCTGCCTTCTTGAACTGCTGCAGTCCATCTGATATAGAATTCATTGCAATCCCTTTTAGTCTGACACCACATAACAATACCTCTTACTTCTTACTCTTGGCCCACTACCTCTGCAATCTCTCGTACACCATGTTTTTCATTGTTATCACTACGTTTTGGTTCCCATCCCTCTGCTAAAGTTGGTTTGTACCTCCCTGAAAGCAATAGCTGCTGTGATTTTGTTTGTGCTTAAGAAAGATAACTATTAATATTCGATTCAGAGATGTGAATTGAAATCAAAGGGTGTGATTCATTAAACATTTCTTGATACTACAGTACAGATCATGAACAGAGTATTGAGAAATTATTTTCTGAGGATTGTTCTTTTATGTGTGAACATATTCATGAAATACAACACAGATCTGCATCCCTAAAGGGAAAATATGTATTATTATTATTATTATAGTGGAACCTTTAAATGAGACTAAAACTTGGAAGTGAATAGGACTTTAAGTGATAGATCAAAATGAAGGGAAATATATATATATGTCAAAGTTTCTGACGTGCATGCCTTTTTTCCCCTTTGCTCCTTGTCTAGTCTTAGAGCACTTGATTGCAATAACATTGTTTGTGTGCTTTAGCTATTCGCTCCCCCCCCCCCCATCAAACAATAATTGAACCTCTTTTTGTTAATGATCACCATCCCACCAACATCCTGTTTGCCAGCTTGTTTCCAACATCTCATCACCTAGCGCACATTACAATCTCTTTCTTCCTTTCCCTCTTCCATTTCTGAAGGCACATTCACTCCAAAAAGCTATTTCCTTTTTGTGCCTGTTTTTCCCTTGTCCATATCAAACTTTCTGTTTGCCTCCTCCATTGCCCAAGGCTCCAACCACTCCCTTCACAAGAACACAACATTTTCTACAATACAATGCTCTTTTTTTTTAGTACAGTCACCTCTTCATTGACCAGTCTTCTTTTTTAGCTGAATTTTGAGTAGCTCATGGGATCAACTCCACGTATTGTTGTAACTCTGACACACATTTGGCCATTTGTCTGAACCACTCTGTGACCCCTAATTGTAGAGTTAGGTATTTTAAATTATAATTTGTTGTCTTCCCTCTTTGCTATGCATCTTGCATCTCAATTGCTTTCATTTGGGAGGTATTTTTTTCCCCTGATTTAGTTTCTCTAATGCCTCATATTGCCTAGTTCAGCTCCACTTTTATGCCAAATGCCTTTTCAGTGATTCTTCAGAATTTGTGCAGGATGGTTTATAGATTTTTTAAAGTGCCTACCCAAGGATGATTGAGCTCATTAAGTGGCCTTTTGAGGTTAATAGTGATCTGACTTGAACCAGATGGGTGTTCCATTCTGGAAAAGTAACATACTTTGTTGTGGTTCTGTTCGCCGAGCTGGAAGTTTTTGTTGCAAACGTTTCTCCCCTGGCTAGGCGACATCATCAGTGCTTGGGAGCCTCCTGCGAAGCGCTTCTTTGATGTTTCCTCCGGTGTTTATAGTGGTCTGTCCCTGCCGCTTCCGGTTGTCAGTTTCAGCTGTCCGCTGTAGTGGTTGGTATATTGGGTCCAGGTCGATGTGTTTGTTGGATGAATGCCATGCCTCTAGGAATTCCCTGGCTGTTCTCTGTCTGGCTTGCCCTATGATAGTAGTGTTGTCCCAGTCGAATTCGTGTTGCTTGTTGTCTGCGTGTGTGGCTACTAAGGATAGCTGGTCGTGTCGTTTCGTGGCTAGTTGATGTTCATGTATGCGGATTGTTAGCTGTCTTCCTGTTTGTCCTATATAGTGTTTTGTGCAGTCCTTGCATGGTATTTTGTACACTACATTAGTTTTGCTCATGTTGGGTATCGGGTCCTTCGTTCTGCGACCCCTAGGACTCATAATGGCACACAAACCAACAGCCACGCTCAGACAACAACTCACCAGAACGAAGGACCCGATACCCAACATGAGCAAAACTAATGTAGTGTACAAAATACCATGCAAGGACTGCACACAACACTATATAGGACAAACAGGAAGACAGCTAACAATCCGCATACATGAACATCAACTAGCCACGAAACGACACGACCAGCTATCCTTAGTAGCCACACACGCAGACAACAAGCAACATGAATTCGACTGGGACAACACTACTATCATAGGGCAAGCCAGACAGAGAACAGCCAGGGAATTCCTAGAGGCATGGCATTCATCCACAAACTCCATCAACAAACACATCGACCTGGACCCAATATACCAACCTCTACAGCGGACAGCTGAAACTGACAACCGGAAGCGGCAGAGACAGACCACTATAAACACCGGAGGAAACATCAAAGAAGCGCTTCGCAGGAGGCTCCCAAGCACTGATGATGTCGCCTAGCCAGGGGACGAAACGTTTGCAACAAAAACTTCCAGCTCGGCGAACAGAACCACAACAACGAGCACCCGAGCTACAAATCTTCGCACAAACTTTTAACATACTTTGCTCACCAAGTTCAATTTAGGAATCTAGAGAAAGCAATATACAGTATTGACTGGTGTAATATTGAGGTTAGAGACAAAAGAACTTCAGCTGCTGGAATCCAAAATAGACAGACAGGAGGCTGGAAGGACACAGCAAGCCAGACAGCATGGAGATGGAAAAGTCGATGTTCTGGGTGTAACACTTCTTCAGGACATATTCACTATTCCCCCCACCCCCCGACCCCGTCCAAAGGGCTCACATTCATACCCCTCCACCTCCACCTCAATAAATTCCAGATCCACCACAATGTGGAGCTGTTCTTCTGCCACCTCTGCCTCCGTGTCTTCTTTGACAAAAATTCCTAACCTCTCTCCGAAGACCCCTTTTCCCACTTCCCGCTCCTCTACTTGGTTACCCCACCCGCCCTAGACCTCTTCATTGCAGACTGCCATTATGACATTGGCCATCTCAATTTCTCCACCGCCCCACCGATTCTAACCTCAACCCCTCCGAACATGCAGCACTCCACTCATTCTGCAACAACTCCCGCTTCACCCATCAAACTCGCTGACAAAGGTGAGTGTTAGTCTGGACAATAGACTTCTATGTTGCAGAGGCCGAACGCCACCTCTCCGACACCATGTCCTACCTCCCCATTGACCACAACCCCACTGTAACTCATCAGGCCAAAATCATCTGCACTGCTCATGCCCTCATTGCCTCCCTCTTCTGCCTCCAAACTCATAGTCCCCACCCCCACACCGGCCGGTTCTACCTGCTCCCCAAGACCCACAAGCCCAACTACCCTGGCCGACCCATCATCTCGGCATACTCCTGCCCCACCAAACTCATCTCGTCCTATCCCGACTCTATCCTCTTCCCCTTAGTTCAGGCATTTCCCATTCGTGACACCAACCACACTGTCCACCTCTTCAGCAACTTCCAGTTCCCCGGACCTCAGCACTTTACTTTCGCGATGGACGTGCAGTCCTTGTACACATCCATACTCCACAGGGATGGACTCCAGACCCTCTGCTTCTTCCTCTCCAACATTCCCTTCCAGTCCCACTCCACCAACACCCCCCTCCGCCTCCCCGAACTGGTCCTCACGCTCAACAACTTTTAACTCCTCCTATTTCCTCCAAATCAAGGGGTAGCCATGATGGATGGACCCCAGCTATGCTTGCCTCTTTTTAGGGTATATCAAACAGTCCCTCTTCAGTACCAACACAGGCACTGTGCTCCAACTCTTCCACCATTATATCGATGACTGCATCGGTGCAGTGTCCTGCACCCAGACTGAACTGGAGAAGTTCATCAACTTCCACTCCACCCTCAAATTCACCTGGGCCATCTTGGGCACCTCCCTCTCCTTTCTGGACCTCACCATCTCCATCTCCGTCGACAGTCTCCAGATCAACATTTACTACAAGTCCACAGACTCCCATAACTACCTCCACTACACCTCCCACCCAGTATCCTGCCAGAACTCTATACCATTCTCACAATTCTTCCACCTCCGCTGCATCTGCTCAGACAAGGAGACATTCTGATCTCAAGCATCCCAAATGTCCCCCTATTCCGAACAACATGCTTTTCCTCCCTCTGTCACCCAGACAGCCCTCTGCCGCACTACCTCCAATCCCGTTCCACCTGCCTCTCCTCCAATCTAGTTTACTGCATCAATTGCTCCCAATGTGGTCTACTCTACATCAGGGACACTTGGCGTAAAGTTAGGGAACAGTTCACCGAGCATCACAGCTGGGCCCACAATGACCTCCCAGTGACCGCCCATTTTAATTCCCCCAACTACTCCCTTTCCAACATGACCATCCTTGGCCTCCTCCATTGCCACAAAGTCCTGAAGAAGGGTTCCACCTGAAATGTCAGCATCTCCACCCACTAATGCTGCCTGGCTTGCTTTATTCTTCCAGCCTCCTGCCTATTTATAGTGTAATAATGAGAGCCACTTAATAGCAGACAAAGCTAAAACTTTAACCAAAGTAAGGACAGAAAGAGAAACAGGTGAGTCAGATGATTGCATTATACATATTGTTTGTGTTTTTAAATTAGTTACTGAAATAGTTCCGTACTGTTTGGTTCAATTTTACTAAACCCTGTCTGCGCGTCACCTGAAACCTGTTCTTATCTGAAACCTCTTCTTGATCTTGACTTGCCATGTGACCATCACCAGTGCTAAATTAAGTACCTTACATTATTTTTATACTGGATGACAATGCAAACTATGTTTGAAAAATGTAAAATGTATGTAATATTTTAGTCATTGTCTATCACACAATATAAAATCTAGAGGTATTGTTACAGATAAATATTGATTTTATTCCTGTTTACAGGAGCCCAGCAACGTCTCTTGTTGGTCACAGTATTCGCCCTTAGTGTGCGTTACCAGCCAGTGGATGTGTCTTTGGCAATCTCTAGTGGTTTATTGAATGTACTATCCCAGTTGTGTGGTACTGACACTATGCTGGGGCAGCCACTGCAATTGATACAAAAACCAGGTGTTTCACAGCTGAGCACAGCTTTGAAGGTTGCCAGCACTAGATTGCTTCAGATACTTGCCATCACCACAGGGTAAGCAAAAGTTTAAGTTTTCTGTCACATGAGTAATGATTGTATTGATCAATGCAAATGAGAACTAAAATGCTATCAATTGGCTTGCTTTTCAAATTAATTAAAACCACGACATTCCTAATGAAATTCTCACATTTTGTGAAAAAAAAGACAGAGGAACAAGCACAAGAATAGGCATTCAGCTCTCCAATCCTGTGGTGACACATTTTGCCCTTCCTTACTAAAGCTGTCTTCATTTACAGGATCCTTCTACTCCCTATTCATGAATTTGTCCAGGTGCTTCTTTAACGCTGCTGCTGTGGCCGCTCCCTGCCTCTGGCAGCAAGGACCAGGCACTCACCATCTTTTGTGTGAAAAACATGTCTCGCACATCTCTGTTAACTCTCACACTCCCCTCATCCCACCAACCCTATCTTGAACCTGTGTCTCCTAGTAACTGACTGCTCCACCCTGGGGAAAAACCCCACACTTCCTATTCAATCCATGCCATTGAAAAACTTATAAACTTATATTGGTACACCTCTCAACCTCCTGCGTTCCAGTGAAAACAAACCAGTTTATCCCAACTTTCTTCATAGCTAAAATCCCCCATACCAGACACATTTTGGTAAATATTTTCTGTACCCCGTCGAAAGCAACCCTATCACACTGGTAATATGATGACCAGAACGGTATGCAATATTACAAGTGTGGCGTTACTAAAGTTCTGTAAAGCTGCAGCATAAACTACCTATTTTTACACTCCGTGCCCCTTCCAATGAAGGCAAGCATGCCATAAGTTTTATTTACTGTCATATCTACCAGCACTGCCACCTTCAGTGATCTGTGGATCTGCAGAGCCAAAGCCAACTGCATATCAATACCCTGAAGGGTTCTGCCATTCATTGTGTAATTTCCATTTGTATTTGATCTTTCAAAATGCATCACCTCACATTTGGCTCCAACTGATCTATATCCTGCTGTATCCTCTGACTGTTGTCTTCACTATCCACAATTCCACCAATGTTTCTATAATTCCGCAAACTGGCGAATTAAATCAGATATGTTTTCCTCCAAATTGTTATGACCACAAACAGCAGAGGTCCCAGCACTGATCCCTGTGGAACACCACGAGTCACAACTCACCATTCAGAAAAGCATCTTGCTTCCCTCTCCCCTCCTCCACACGCGGGTCCTCGTTCCCTCTCCCCTCCTCCACACGCGGGTCCTCGTTCCCTCTCCCCTCCTCCACACGCGGGTCCTCGTTCCCTCTCCCCTCCTCCACACGCGGGTCCTCGTTCCCTCTCCCCTCCTCCACACGCGGGTCCTCGTTCCCTCTCCCCTCCTCCACACGCGGGTCCTCGTTCCCTCTCCCCTCCTTCATGCGCGGGTCCTCGTTCCCTCTCCCCTCCTTCATGCGCGGGTCCACGTTCCCTCTCCCCTCCTTCATGCGCAGGTCCACGTTCCCTCTCCCCTCCTTCATGCATGGGTCCTCATTCCCTCTCCCCTCGTCCACGCGCTGGTCTTCGCTCTCTCTCCCCTCCTCGGCGCATGGGTCCTCGTTCCCTCTTCCCCCCCCCCCACCCCTGGCTCGCAGGTCCTCGTCTCTCTCTTCCCCCCCCCCCAACCCTTGGCGTGCGGGTCCTCGTTCCCTCTCCCCCGCCACCTCGGCGCGCGGGTCCTCGTTCCCCACTCCCCTCCTCGGCGCGCGGGTCCTCGTTCCCTCTCCCCTCCTCGGCGTGCGGGTCCTCGTTCCCTCTCCCCTCCTCGGCGCGCGGGCCCTCGTTCCCCACTCCCCTCCTCGGCGCGCGGGCCCTCGTTCCCCACTCCCCTCCTCGGCGCGCGGGCCCTTGTTCCCCTCTCCCCTCCTCGGCGCGCGGGTCCTCGTTCCCTCTCCCCTCCTCGGCGCGCGGGCCCTCGTTCCCTCTCCCCTCCTCGGCGCGCGGGCCCTCGTTCCCCACTCCCCTCCTCGGCGCGCGGGCCCTCGTTCCCCTCTCCCCTCCTCGGCGCGCGGGCCCTCGTTCCCCACTCCCCTCCTCGGCGCGCGGGCCCTCGTTCCCCACTCCCCTCCTCGGCGCGCGGGCCCTCGTTCCCCACTCCCCTCCTCGGCGCGCGGGCCCTCGTTCCCCACTCCCCTCCTCGGCGCGCGGGCCCTCGTTCCCCACTCCCCTCCTCGGCGCGCGGGCCCTCGTTCCCCACTCCCCTCCTCGGCGCGCGGGCCCTCGTTCCCCACTCCCCTCCTCGGCGCGCGGGCCCTCGTTCCCCACTCCCCTCCTCGGCGCGCGGGCCCTCGTTCCCCACTCCCCTCCTCGGCGCGCGGGCCCTCGTTCCCCACTCCCCTCCTCGGCGCGCGGGCCCTCGTTCCCCACTCCCCTCCTCGGCGCGCGGGCCCTCGTTCCCCACTCCCCTCCTCGGCGCGCGGGCCCTCGTTCCCCACTCCCCTCCTCGGCGCGCGGGCCCTCGTTCCCCACTCCCCTCCTCGGCGCGCGGGCCCTCGTTCCCCACTCCCCTCCTCGGCGCGCGGGCCCTCGTTCCCCACTCCCCTCCTCGGCGCGCGGGCCCTCGTTCCCCACTCCCCTCCTCGGCGCGCGGGCCCTCGTTCCCCACTCCCCTCCTCGGCGCGCGGGCCCTCGTTCCCCACTCCCCTCCTCGGCGCGCGGGCCCTCGTTCCCCACTCCCCTCCTCTGCATGTGGGTCATCGTTCCCTCTCACGGTCAGCGTGCAGGCCCGCGTTCTCTCTCCCCTCTCCCCTCCTCCGCGCGCAGGCTCCCATTCCCTCCTCAGCACGCGAGCCCTCGTTCCCTCTCCCCTCCTCAGCGCGTGGGTCCATGCTCCCTCTCTCTGCCTCTCCATCGTGCTCATGTTGTCAGCCCACCTACTCCCCCAACCCCCCCCTCCCCCAACCGTAACTTCGTCCCCATCGCCCGACCCCTCTGCCCTGCATGTACCGTTGGTCCCCAACCCTCCTTCGTGCTCTCTCTCCATTGTGCACTGGCCTTCTGTCCCCCTCCATTCCACCCCACCATGCACATGCCCCTCAGTCCCTACTCACTCCCCGACTCCGCTGCACACGTTCCCACACTCCCCCTCCCTCTGGCGCATACCCATTATTTATTCCTTTCATTCCCTTCCGCCATGCATGCCTTCCCTTGCTCCCATTCCGTTCCTTCGTTACCTCTCCCTCTGACACATGCTCCTGCCGCTCCATCACCATCCTTCCCTCTCGCGCATGCCTGCTTTGTGTGCCATGCTCTGGTGCATGCTTCCTTCTTCTTCCTCTCTCTGGCGCATGCCCCCTCCCTTTACCACTCTCTGGTGCGTGACCCCTCTCTCTGCCTCTCTCTGGCACATGCCTGCTTCCTCTACCACTTTCTGGCACATGCCTGCTCCCTGTGCATCTCTGGCAGTGTGCCTACCCCCTCTGCCTCTCTAGCGGTATGCCCACTCCCTCTGCCACTTTCTAGTATGTGCCTACTCCCTGTACGTCTCTCTGGTAGTGTGCCAGCTCCCTGTGCGTCTCTCTGGCAGTGTGCCCACTCCCTGTGCGTCTCTCTGGCGATGTGCCCGCTCCCTCTGCCTCTCTTTGGCACGCGCCCCCTCCCTCTGCCATGTGACCGCTGCCTCTGCGTCTCTCTGGCACATGCCTGCTCCCTCTCCCTCCCTGTCTGACCCCCTTCCCCTTGCCCACGCTCTCATGTGCACTTGCGCACTGTCCTGTGCTCTTGCCTATCCTGTCTTTTGTGCGTGTTCATGTTCCCTCTCTCTCACGCTAAGCTCTTCCCTCATCTTCACCCGCACCCAACTCTTCCATTTTTCGACGCTACCAGTCCTGTTGCGTTTCACCAGCGATTTCTGTTTTTCCCACATGCCCTAATCAAATCAGTCTGTTGTATCAAACTCTGAAAATTCAGCTCTGAATGTGTATTAAATTCAGTGTTCTGATAGCATGCAAATTATTGCATTGAACAGTGCTGTTACCAATTTAAAACCACAATATCATCTTCAACATTTCAGATATAGATACTTTTATGTGTACTTTATTCTTGTTCCATAGAACCTATGCAGACAAGCTAAGTCCTAAGGTGGTTCAGTCTCTCTTAGACCTGCTCTGCAGTCAGCTGAAAAACCTACTCTCTCAGGCTGGAGTGCGCCTGACTCCTTTGCATGGGGACAGAAAAAACAGATCAGATGAGATTGGTGAGACTGAAGATACCAAAGATTTGAAAGGTATTGGGACAATATTTGCAAAAGATTGTTCTACGTTGTGTTTTAAAGTTGAGGATGTGTTTGTAGCTGCAGGATTTGCACCTGTGGTTAAAGTGTGAGAAACTCCAAAAGAAAGGTTTGTGGTGTGCAGCACTTCATCACTGGAATTGAATGTAATCTTATTTTGTGATTTTGTTTTTTCTCTCTACTCCAGTGGGGCTTTCAGACACTGTCCTTAAATTAATTAAATTCTTGATTTTCACCATGTCAGCTACCTCTCTTATATTTATTTAGGATCATATCAGGAGTTGGTAAAACTCCCAAGAATGCATGGTTAAAATTCCCACTTACAACGAAATGACTGTCAGACTACAGTCTGCCACCCACTTCTTTTCTGTAAATATCGGTTCTCAGGGGTTCTTGTTTGCTTGAGAGTAAACATAAAGAAAATTGCTGAGGTTCCTTGAAACCAGTGAAATATTCCAGATTCTTGAAACTAGTAAAATAGATTTGATTAATATTGTGGATTCTGGGTAAGTCTTGCACCTATAGTTTTGAATTTCTCTTCCTTTCAATTAAATCACAAATGAGTTGTGACTGTGTGATAACAATGTTTACAAATGTGGTACAAATATTACAGATATGTTCTTATTCATTTTTAGCATTCAATTTTGTACATGTATAAGTTTAGGAGAATATTAATAGAAGTAACTAAATTAATTCATAAAAATCAGAGCACAAGATATCTTTCGGTGTCTCAATGCCAAGGTTACTAGTAATCATGCAGTAGAGCTATTTACTGCTATCTTATTTCAGTGCCATTCCTCCATATCAAATAAATCTGATTCCTATATCAGGAATGTTGCTCAGTCATTTCTTGATATTGTGTTATGTGATTGACATCTTCTTGCACTGTTTTTGTTCTACAGCTATTCTACGAAAACAACACACAGCAGATCTGCAGTTGGGAGATTTTCTTGTTTTTCTGCGGAGAGTTGTTTCCTCAAAAGCTATTCAGTCAAAAATGGCATCACCTAAATGGACCGAAGTGCTACTTAACATTGCTGCACAAAAATATTTTTCTGGTATGGAACTTCTCCTGCAAAATTAATTAATCCTTAATGCGAAGTAGCTCCCATGGTATTGTATGTGGGCAATCTGTGGTCTGATAATGTGGTTGGAACATTTAGGAAATAGTCTAAAGTGTTCCCTATTCTCTAAGAATACAGGTAATTGTAGCTGCTTTATCAAATGATGCTTCATAAATGGCATATAAATTTCAATCTTCAGTTTGAATTCTTTAAGAAATGTCTTTTTTCAAGAAACTGTAAATTGGCTGATACCGAATTATGGGAGTATTATAAATACAATGTGCACAGTACTGTAGTGGGAACTGTCTCTCAGGTTAGAAAGTCTAATTGCCACAAAATAAACACATGGACTCTGAATTTAATTACTATTTGTTCAGCGAACTTTAAGATTGGAACTTCAGTTTCAGATTGGAGTACATAAGCATATCAAGCTAGTTCTGTAACTTGTCCCAAAACATCAGGAATGTCACACTGGGCGTATTGATATATATTGACATCTAGTGATTTGGCAAAATTTGTGTATATAAGTATCAGTGTCACAAAACCATTTCCTGTTTCTCAAGAAAAATGTCTTGAATCATTATCATTGTATCATCAATTCTCATGAGTATATTTTTCAACGTCAGGCTGGGTTTTGATTATAAATCCACATGCAGAGTAAGTGCAGATACAATGTATGAATAATGTTGCATTCAGGAAGATGGTAATGGCCACAAACTTGAAGCTATTTTAAGTTTTAAATATTTTTATTGTCAACCATTCTGCCACAGGGTGGTGATTTTTTTAAAGAAACTGACTTTATTCATATACTCTCGAAAAGAGTTTTGATTATTTTCTGAAAGCCAGTCATGGAGTCGGTCATACAGATCTACAGCTTTGAACAAGCTGATCAAATCTGCACTGGTCAAAAACAACCACCTAACGATCCTAATCCAAATATTCACCACCTGAATAATACCAGTAACTTTGAATAGCACACTTCATACAATAAATCATTCCAAGGTAATTTACAGAAGTGTCTTAAAATACCTCCAAACTGCATATGGTGTTATTAGGGCCCAGATGTTTGCCAGAATAGAGAGCCACTCAATGGGGGAAACTGGCGTGAAAGCACCGCCCCAAACTCAGCACTTCCCATTTTCGCAGAGGTGGCTTTGGAAATGCATTAACAGAAGTAACTATCCATTTACATTTTCAGCTGTCTTTTAGGTAAAGTAGCTGAAGTGCAAATTAGACCACGTAAGATCGGTTCTGAACTTTGGATTTGTTTGGGTAGCTAAGGTACCCTTTTGGAGAATAAGGTGTCCATTTAGATCTGTTCCCAAAACACCTTTGGGGAAGATGCCCTTTTGGAGAGGTAACATACTTTTGCTGAGGGGCCAAAGGCTCTTTAAGATTGTTAAAAGTTTTTGAGGATGTGCATTTCATGTGTATTAGTTACGGTTGTGGAGTTGCATAATGTTGCAGTCTGAGAGTTGAAATTGGGAATTGAACTTTGAACTGCTGCTTGTTTTAAAGGAGAAGAAAATAAAAGTAGATTTTAAATGTTAGGAACTGGCCTGGGAAGTAATGCAACTTAATGGCTGATCTAAGAACACTGTAAAACAAAATCAGCACTGAGTGATTGTTATGCTTAGGGTTTGCAGCTGGTTAGATGCTGATTTAGTGTTAACCAGTTAGCCAGAGGAAATATTGATTCCAAAGAAAATAAAAGGAGAGAATTGAGTTTTGACAGGAGCAGAGTGATTTGGGGAGGTTTCTGGACTGGTTGCTCTGTTTTGCTCTGTCTAGTTTTCTCTGCAGTTGTCAAATTAGAGTATTCGAGATGTACAGCACGGAAACAAACCCTTTGGTCCAATTCGTCCATGCTGACCAGATATCCCAACCCAGTGTAGCCCCTCCAAACTCTTCCTATTCATATACCCATCCAAATGCCTTTTAAATGCTGCAATCGTACTAGCTTCCACCACTTCCTCTGGCAGCTCAGTCTATACACGCACCACCCTCTGCATGAAAACGTTGTCTCTTCGGTCTCTTTTATATCTTTCCGCTCTCATCCTAAACCTATTCCCTCTAGTTTTGGACTTCCCCACACCAGAGAAGAGGCTTTGTCTATTTGCCCTGTCCATGCCCCTCATGATTTTATAGAGCTCAGCCTCCGACGCCCCAGTCTTTTTTTAGATTAGATTACTTTACAGTGTGGAAACAGGCCCTTCGGCCCAACAAGTCCACACCGACCCGCCGAAGCGTAACCCACCCATACCCCTACATTTACCCCTTACCTAACACTACGGGCAATTTTAGCATGACCAATTCACCTGACCTGCACATCTTTGGACTGTGGGAGGAAACCGGAGCACCCGGAGGAAACCCACGCAGACACGGGGAGAACGTGCAAACTCCACACAGTCAGTCGCCTGAGACGGGAATTGAACCCGGGTCTCTGGCGCTGCGAGGCAGCAGTGCTAACCACTGTGCCACCGTGCCGCCCACAAATCAAATTAGAGTATTCGAGATGTACAGCACGGAAACAAACCCTTTGGTCCAATTCGTCCATGCTGACCAGATATCCCAACCCAGTGTAGCCCCTCCAAACTCTTCCTATTCATATACCCATCCAAATGCAGTCCATCCAGTCTATTCAACTTTTCCCTATAGCTCAAATCCTCCGACCCTGGCAACATCCTTATAAATCTTTTCTGAACCCTTTCAAATTTCACAACATCTCTCCGATAGGAAGGAGACCATAATTGCATGCAGTATTCCAAAAGTGGCCTAACCAATGTCCTGTACAGCCGCAACATGACCTCCCAACTCCTGTACTCAGTATTCTGACCAATAAAGGAAAGCATACCAATCTACCTATCCTATCTACCTGCTACTCCACTTTCAAGGAGCTATAAACCTGCACTCCAAGGTCTCTTTGTTCAGCAAAGCTCCCCAGGAACTTACCATTAAGTGTATAAGTTCTGCTAAAACTTGCTTTCCCAAAATACACCCCCTCGCATTTATCTAAATTAAACTCCATCTGCCACTTCTCAGCCCATTGGCTCATCTGATCAAGATCCCATTTTAATCTAAGGTAACCTTCTTTGCTGTGAACTACACCTCCAATTTTAGTGTCATTGCTGAATGATCTGAGAAAATTGAATAGGCAAGGACTGATTAGGGATAGTCCGTATGGCTTTGTGTGTGTGAGAAATCATGTCCCACTAACTTGATTGAGTTTTATGAAGAAGTAACGAAGAGGATTGATGATGGCAGAGTGGTGGACATGATCTATATGGACTTAAGTAAGGCGTGCAACAAGGTTCCTCATGGGAGACAGTTTAGCAGGTTAGATCTCATGGAATCTGAGATAACCTTCACTGTCCACTTTTCCACCAATCTTACTACCCATGCCTTCTAAATTCTCATTTAAATCATTTATATAAATTGAATTGAATTTATTGTCATGTGTACAGAGGCACAGTTAAAAGCTTTGTCTTGCAAGCAGTACAGGCAGATTACATAGTTAACTGGCATAGATAAGTAAATAATAAGTAAACAGTGGCAAAAACAAAAACACGTGTACAGGCGAATGTTGAGTTTGAGAGTCCATTCAGTACTCTAACAACAGTAGGGTAGAAATTGTTTTGAAACTGGCTGATGCGTGTATTCAGACTTCTGTACCTTCACTCCGATGGTAGAGGTTGTAGAAAAACATTGCCAGGGTGGGATGGATCTTTCAGAATGCTGGCGACCTTTCCTTGACCGGGGAGCCTGGTAGATGGATTCTATAGATGAGAGCTTGGCGTTTGTTCCGGGCCGTGTTCACCACTCCCTGTAACTGATTCCAATCTTGAATGGTACAGTTGCCATAACAGGTAGTGGTACATCCAGACAGAATGCTCTCGATGGCACGTCTATAAAAGTTGGCAAGGGTATTTGCCGTCATGCCAAATTTCCTCAGCTGCCTGAGGAAGAAGAGATTTTGTTGGGCCTTTGTAACTAGTGCATCCACATGAAGAGTCCAGGAAAGCTTGTTGTTGATGATCACTCCAAGAAGCTTTTCACTCTCCACTAGTTCCACCTCTGTCCTATTAATATGTAGGGGCATGAGTAACATCCTGCCGAAAGTCAATAATGAATTCCTTTGTCTTGCTGGTATTGAAAGCTAGGTTGTTCTCAGTGCACCATTTTCCCAGGTATTCCATTTCCTCTCTGTAATCTGCTTCATCGCCATCTGAGATTCGACCATCTAAGGTAACAGTGGCTGAAGGACCTGAATTTAAGGGAATTTATATTTGCCAGGAATTGGTGTTGGAGAGACTGTTAGGTCTGAAGGCTGATAAGTCCCCGGGGCCTGATGGTCTACATCCCAGGGTACTGAAGGAGGTGGCTCGAGAAATCTTGGATGCGTTGGTGATTATTTTCCAGAGTTCGATAGATTCGGGATCAGTTCCTGCGGATTGGAGGGTGGCTAATGCTGTACCACTTTTTAAGAAAGCAGGAAATTATAGACCAGTTAGTCTGACCTCAGTGGTGGGAAAGATGCTGGAGTCTATTATAAAGGATGAGATTACGACACATCTGGATAGTAGTAACAGGATAGGTTAGAGTCAGCATGGATTTATGAAGGGGAAATCATGCTTGACTAATCTTCTGGAATTTTTTTGAGGATGTAACTCTGAAGGTGGACAAGGGAGATCCAGTAGATGTAGTGTACCTGGACTTTCAGAAAGCTTTTGATAAAGTCCCACATAGGAGGTTAGCGAGCAAAATTAGGGCGCATGGTATTGGGGTCAAAGTACTAACTTGGATTGAAAGTTGGTTGGCTGACAGGAAACAAAGTAGTGATAAACGGCTCCATTTCGGAATGGCAGGCAGTGACCAGTGTGGTACCGCAGGGATCAGTGCTGGGACTGCAGTTTTTTACAATATATATTAATGATATAGAAGATGGTATTAGTAATAACATTAGCAAATTTGCTGATGGTACTAAGCTGGGTGGCAGGGTGAAATGTGATGAGGATGTTAGGAGATTACAGGGTGACCTGGCCAGGTTACATGAGTGGTCAGGTGCATGGCCGATGCAGTTTAATGTGGATAAATGTATGGTTATCCACTTTGGTGGCAAGAACAGGAAGGCAGATTACTACCTAAATTGATTCCATTTAGGTAAAGGGGCAGTATAAAGAGATCTGGGTGTTCTTGTACACCAGCCAATGAAGGTAAGCATGCAGGTACAGCAGGTAGTGAAGAAGGCTAATAGCATGCTGGCCTTCATAACAAGAGAGATTGAGTATAGAAGCAAAGAGGTTCTTCTGCAGCTTTACAGGGCCCTGGTGAGACCACACCTGGAATATTGTGTGCAGTTCGGGTCTCCAACTTTGAGGAAAGACATTCTGGCTATTGAGGGAGTGCAGCGTAGGTTCACGAGGTCAATTCCTGGAACGGTGGGACTACCTTACGCTGAAAGACTGAAGCGACTGGGCTTGTATACCCTTGAGTTTAGAAGACTGAGAGGGGATCTGATTGAGACATATAAGATTATTAAACGATTGGACACTCTGGAGGCAGGAAACATGTTTCCGCTAATGGGTGAGTGCCGAACCAGAGGACACAGCTTAAAAATATAGGGTAGCCCATTTAGGACAGAGATGAGGAGAAACTTCTTTACCCAGAGAGTGGTGGCTGTGTGGAATGCTCTGCCCCAGAGGGCAGTGGAGGCCCAGTTTCTGGATTCATTTAAGAAAGAGTTGGATAGAGCTCTCAAGGATAGTGGAATCAAGGGTTATGGAGATAAGGCAGGAACAGGATACTGATTAAGAATGATCAGCCATGATCATGTTGAATGGTGGTGCTGGCTCGAAGGGCAGAATGGCCTATTCCTGCACCTATTGTCTATTGTCTATTGACCGACAATGGTGGTATCATCAGCAAACTTGTAAATAGCATTAGTCTGGTATTTGGCAACGCAGTCATGATATGTAGTGAGTACAGTAGGGGGCTGAGTACACACCTCTGAGGGGCTCCAGTGTTGAGTGTTAGTGAGGATGAAATATTGTCCCCAATCTTCTGATTGTGGCTTGTGGGTCAGGAAACTGAGAATCCAGTTGCAGAGATCTCTAAGCTTAATAATCAGTCTTGAGAGAATAATAGTCTTGAAGGCTGAACTGTAGTCAATGACTAGGATTCTTACGTAGCTGCTTTTGGTGTCAAGATGTTCTAGGGAGGAGTGAATGGCAAGTGATATGACATCTGATGTGGATCTATTGGTCCGATAGGCAAATTGGAGTGGGCCAAGAGTAGTGGGAAGGCTGGAGTTGATTAATGCCATGACCAGCCTTTCAAAGCACTTCATGACCACCGAAGTTAGGGCCACTGGGCGGTAGTCATTGAGACATGCTGCATGAGCCTTCTTTGGATGATGTTGTCCCTCTTGAAACAGGGAGGGACAGTGGCCTGCTGCATAAAGAGGTTGAAGATGTCCGAGAAGACCTCTGCACGTGCTCTGAGTGCAAGACCTGGTACTCCGTCTGGTCTCATTGCTTTTCTTGGATTCATACGAAGGAAAAGTGATCTGACCTCTGACGCAGTGACTATTGGGATAGGTTTGTCAGGACTTGTTGGAATAGGTATTAACTCTCTGCCGAAATTCCGCTCAGTGCTAATAGACAAGAATAAAAGTGGACCGATTCCTGGGTAACACTGCTGGTCACAGGCTTCCGTTCCGAGAAACAACCCTCCACCATGATTCTGTCTCCTGCCATTAAGCTAATTTTCTATCCAATTGACAATCCCACCCTGAACTCCTAGAGTATATCTGTAGGTTATCTTGGGATTCTCCCTAATCTTTCCTGTCAGTGTTTCTCATGCCCCCTCTTTGCTCTGCTAACTGTTTTCTTAAATGTCCTTCGGCACGGTGGCACAGTGGTTAGCACTGCTGCCTCACAGCGCCAGAGACCCGGGTTCAATTCCGGCCTCAGGCGACTCTCTGTGTGGAGTTTGCACATTCTCCCCGTGTCTGCGTGGTTTTCCTCCAGATGCTCCGGTTTCCTCCCACAATCCAAAAATGTGCAGGTTAGGTGAATTGGCCATGCTAAATTGCCTGTAGTGTTAGGTGAAGGGGTAAATGTAGGAGAATGGGTCTGGGTGACTTATGCTTCAATGGGTCGGTGTGGACTTGTTGGGCCGAAGGGCCTGTTTCCACACTGTAAATAATCTAATCTAATCTAATCTAATCACTTCTCTTCGGCCTCCACTGTTTTGCTCCCGATGTATCTGTCATGTGCTCCTTTTTTCCTTTTTATTCAACCTTGGATATTCCAAGATATCCATGCTTCTCTGGCGTTGTTGCTTCTATACATCACCCTAAAGGGAACATGTTGAGCATGTACCCAATTCCTTTTTAAGTACCTCCCACTGTTCTGCTGTTGATCTAGCTACAAGCAGCTGTTTCCAAGTATAATTTGGCCAGATCCTGCCTTATTTTAATAAAATCTGCCTTCCCCCAATCCAAACCCTTTTTTTGTAGACTATCTTTGTCCTTTTCCAAACAAACATAAATGATATGGGTTCTGAGAAAGGGTCACCAAACTTGAAAAGTTAGCTTTGATTTCTCTTCACAGATGTTGCTGAGCTTTTCCAGCAATTTCTGTATTTATTTCTGAGTTATAGCACCCGTCGGTCTTTTGGTTTGAATCTCCTATTCCTCTTGCTGATTGATGTTTTTCCTCAAGGATAGCTAATGGTTATGCTGTATAGGGATAATCTAGCAGATTGTGTCATATTTTGTTGGGCAGGTGTACCACTGGTTGGAAACCTGAGAACAAGGCTACTTGCTCTTCATGTTCTGGAAGCAGTATTACCTGCCTGTGAATCAAGTGTAGAAGATGATCAAATGACACAGGTAAGTAGAAAGATCATTTTTAACGATAACAATATATGTGCTCATGTTGTGAGTCATAGAGTCCGACAGCACAGAGACAAGCCCTTTGGCCTAAACAGTCCACGCCGGCCAAAATATCCATATATGCGAACCCCATTTCCCTGTCTTGGCCCAAATCCTTTTCAGGGTTTAGACCAGAGTGGTGCTGGAAAAGCACAGCAGGTCAGGCAGCATCCGAGGAGCAGGAAAGTTGACGTTTCGGCCAAAAGCCCTTCATCAGGCCCGAAACGTCGATTTTCCTGCTCCTCGGCTGCTGCCTGACCTGCTGTGCTTTTCCAGCACCACTCTGACCTAAACTCTGGTTTCCAGCATCTGCAGTCCTCACTTTTGCCAAATCCTTCTAAACCTTTCCTACGCATGTATTTGTCCAAATGCCTTTTAAATGTGCTGGCAGCTCATTCCACATGTGTATCACCCTCTGTTTAAAAAAAGTTGCCCCTCAGGTTCCCTTTTATTCTTTTCTCTCTAACCTTAAACTGATGGCCTTTAATCCACAATTCCCCAACCCTGGGAAAAAGTGAGTACATTCACCCTATCCATGCCTGTCATGATGTTATACATTCGTATAATCTTTCCCCTCAGTCACCTACACTGTAAAGAAAAATAGCTTGTCTAACTTCTCCTGTCACGCAGACCCTTGAGTCCTAGCAACATCCTTGTAAATGTCTTCTACGTTCTTTTCAGTTTAATAACATCCTTCCTGTAGCAAGGTGACCAAAACTGAGCACAATACTCCAAGTGCAGCCTCACCAATGTCCTGTACAACTGCAACATAACTTTCCAACTTCTATACTCCTTAAGGCCCTATCATTCACCGTGAAATTCCTACCTTAAATAGGCTTTGCGGAGTGAAAGACCTCACACTGGTCTATATTAAACTCCATTTGCCATTTCTTGGCTCACTTCCACAGCTGATAAAGGTCCTGCTGCAATTTCTGGTAACCTTCCTCATTGTCCGTGATACTGCCTATTTTCGTGTCATCTGCCTTGTACATACTCATCCAAATCATTGATATAAAAAGCAAAGAGAATAAGAAAGAAACAGTTTCCCTTCAGAAAGAGAGAACAGTCCAGATATTCAGTCAGTGTGAATGTTTTTTTTCAGTGTGTTTGTGTGTAGGTTTCTTTTGAAGAGGAAAGGGCTGTACCAGCAGTTGTGCAGGTAAGCAGTCTCCTAAATAGACAGGGTAGGAGAAAGAAGATCTGAGAAGCTCCAGAAACCGAACGTTGTGGAATAGGGTTTTAAGAGACTCTTATAAAGATAAGTCAGCTATGTTAGCAGTTTGTCAAAGTAATATTAACAATAGTAACAAGTGAATGCAGATGTTAGATGGAAAGAAAACAAATTTGGCTATTCCAACTGAACACTGAGCTTTGAACTGGAAGCAGGGTGACTGCCACTGACATTTGTCTGAGTATCTGTAGGCTGGCTCAGTGAAAAAGGGTTAAATCTTTATATTACTGACATTTGTAAAAAAGTGTTTCAAACAATTCTTATAAAGTGTAAAGTAGCTTTTTTTCCCTTTATGTGTAATAAATTTTGATGTTCTTTCATTAGAAATACATTGGCAGCCACTTTGTGCATATGTTCAGCAACTGATTAGCAAAAATAAAACTTAGGGTCAATCAAGCTAGGTTTCCTGTCGAGGAAACATAACAGTAATTTCTGGAAAAGCACAGCTAACGTAGTAGCATCTGTGGAGAAAAATTGGAGTTCCACAAGACAAGTATTCCCTCCCCTCCCTTGTCAGCCTTCCACAGGGACCCTCCTGTGTGAGACCCTGGTCCACCCGTCCTTCACTTCCAACCTCGCCTGCCACACACACACACACACACACACAACCCCAAGCTGGCAACAAGAAACCGTCATTGCCATCTAAAGTGCCCTGCCGCCGTCTGCACCCATGTGCAGAAAAGTTAGGGTTTGAGATGCCCCGTCTCCTTGCTGCAAACCCTATAAACCAGGCCTTATTATCACATGGTCTGCTATTACACACAACTCGTTGTTAGCCACTAACAGTCCCCATTAGTAGCTATTCACCTCCTGGCCAGATCATTGCCTAATACTTTGTCTGTCCAACTGTTGTTCTCTCTCTTTGAGCTCTATCCCCACCTATCATTTAATCCTTATTCCCTTCCCGCTCCCTATCTTCTTCATATAAACCAACATTTTCCTAATTAACATAACTGATTTTTCTCCACAGATGCTGCCAGACTTGCTGAACTATTCCAGCAATTTCTGTTTTTGTTTCTGATTTAGCTCATCCTCTATTGAAATGATGCTTAAATTCTCTACAGTTGGAAATAGGCCCTTCAGCCCAACTAGTCCACACCGACCCTCTGAACACAGACCCATTTCCCTCTGACTAATGTACGTAACATTATGGGCAATTTACCATGGCCAATTCACCTGACCTGTACATCTTTGGAATGTTGGAGGAAACCCACACAGACACTGAGAGAATGTGCAAACTCCACACAGACAGTTGCCCGAGGCTGGAATTGAACCTGGGACCCTGGTGCTGTGAGGCAACAGTGATAACCACTGAGCCACCGTGTCCTTTTCATAACACTAAGTATTTCTGTTTATAAATTACAGCATTTTTAATAGTGAATGATTATAAACTCCCTTGTACTTTAAACTCTCTGGTTTAAAATCTTGTGATATGTCGATGCACAAAATACTTTGTGTTTAAGAATAGGAAGCTCTGTTCAGTCTATCGAGTGAGAGAAATTTCAGGCACTGTTTGCTGTCTATTCATGTTCTGTCTATTGTCTATTTTGTTTTATATTTCTAGGTTGTGGAACATCTTTTCTTGCTTATCTCTGATTGCATGTGGGAGGCACCAATTGCTCAGGCAAAACATATGATTCAAGCAAAGGAGAAAGAGCAAGAAATTAAATTTCAGGTACATATGCACATTATTTGGAGG
Source organism: Chiloscyllium plagiosum (assembly GCF_037043375.1). Classification (NCBI taxonomy): domain Eukaryota; kingdom Metazoa; phylum Chordata; class Chondrichthyes; order Orectolobiformes; family Hemiscylliidae; genus Chiloscyllium; species Chiloscyllium plagiosum. The sequence continues at coordinate 35,347,801 of NW_028270180.1, read as the reverse complement.
AAGTTGATTTCCTTTCCTTTTAGGCTAACAAATCAAAAGAATAGCATGACTGAAACAAGAGTTCAAAATGAGAATAAATTGAAGGAAAAATTAGGAGAACATTAATCAAGTAATTATGGGGACTGATCATTACAATACACAGCTAAGCTTCTACAATGTGTGAATTTGAGCAAGGAAGGAATGCAGAGCAAGTTAGGGGCTATTAGAAAATGCAGTAAAAGATTTAATGCTAGTTAGGCAATACCAAATATTTAAAGTACTACGGGGTCCATAACAGATATACATTTCTCTGAGGCACATGCACACAATGGGGAAGTTGAATCATCTGTGGCTCTGTTATGGACCAGATCAAACTTTCTTCAGATCTATTAAGGAGATGGCCAAGACCTTAAATTTTATTTAAAAGCAAGGGTAAGGCGCCTGTGTTTCAGATGTAATTTGATTGGTCATGCTACTATGCTTTAAGCAAGTTACATTTTATTCTTACACACAGTCAAAATACAAACAAAACAATGAAGAATTGGTATAACTTTAACTCTATTTGGTAAACTTTAATAGTTAAATAATCGAAGAATAATAGATTATTTAACTATTAAAGAACAACTGTTCCAATATAATAACATCACATAAATGTACACTTGACAAAGACAAATTCAGTAAAATAGATTGTCTCATATACAATGTTTCTCCAGTCCAAGAGAAAAGAACACACAGAGAAAATTCTTGCAAAGAGAGAGAACCCCAGCCTTATGCTGTGGCTGAGAGAGATGAAACAGCTTCCGTAACAAAACACAAACAACTGAAAACTAAACTCCTGATACTTTAGGAGCTTGACTGTACCCATTTACACTGCATCTATTGTTCTAATTTAAAAAAACCTAGGGGGTGGGTGATCAGTCAGAAATCATGGTACACATCGGTACCAATGACAAAACCAAGAAAAGGGATGAGGACCTAAAAAGCGAATATAAGGAATTAGGGTAGAAGCTAAAAGGCAGGACGATAGAATAGTAATCTAAGGATTGTTATCAGTGCCATGGGCTAGTGAGGCTTGGAACAGAGAGCGAGTGCAGCTGATCATGTGGCCGCAGAGCTGGTGTAGGAGTGAGGGCTTCAGATATGTGGATCATTGGGATACCTTCTGGGGAAGGTGGGACATGTACAAGAAGGAACGGTTGCACCTGAACTGGAGGGGCAGCAATATCCTGGGCGGGAGGCTTACAAGGATTGCTTGGCAGGGGGATAGGAGCTACAGATCACAGGATGCAATAGCCGGTGAACAGGCAGATACAGTATGCAAAGAATCTGTGAGGAAGGATAGATAGTTGATAGGGCAAAGTTACAGTCAGTGTGATGGGTTTAAGGTGTCTATTTTAACACAAGAAGTATCAGGAATAAGGGTGATGAACTTCGAACATGGATAAGTACTTGGAGCTCCGATGTTGGGGCCATTACGGAGACTTGGACATCACAGGGGCAGGAATGGTTCTTGGATGTTCCGGAGTTTAGATGTTTCAGAAGGAATAGGAAGGGAGGTAAAAGAGGTGTAGGGTGGCATTGCTAATCAGGGATAGTATCACAGCTGTAGAAAGGTAGATCGTCGAGAAGGGTTTGTCTACTGAGTCAGTATGGGTGGAAGTCAGAAACATTAAATGAGCAGTCACTTTTTTGAGAGTTTTCTATAGGCCCCCCCAAAAGCAACAGAGACATGGAGGAGCAGATTATGAGATAGATTTTGTAAAGGTGCAGAAGTAACATGGTTGTTGTCATGGGTGACTTCAACTTCCCTGATATTGATTGGAACTTCCTTAGTACAAATAGTTTGCATGGAGCATATTTTGTCAGGTGTATCTAGGAAGGATGTCTATGCCTATGTAGATAGACTGACTAGAGGAGGGGGGGGGCATATTGGATTTGAAGGTTGGAGGTCAGATATCAGGTCTGTAGGAGGCAGAGCATTTCAGTGATAGTGATCACAACTCCCTGATCTTTATTATAGTCATGGAGAGGGATGGAGCAGATAGGAAGGTATTTAATTGGGGGTGTGTGAGAATTACAGTGCTATCCAGCAGGAACTGTGGAGCATATATTGGGAGCAGACCAGGGAAATGCACAACAGAAATGTGGAGGTTGTTTAGGAAACACTTGCTCTGAGTGCTAGGTAGGCTTGTCCCACTGAAGCAAGGAAGGGATGGTAAGGTAAAGGAACCTTGGATGACAAGAGATGTGGCACATCTAGTCAAGAGGAAGAAGTAAGCTTACTTAAGGGTGAGGAAGCAAGGATCAGACAGGGCTCTAGAAGGTTACAAGGTAATCAGGAAGGAATTGAAGAATGGCCTTAGGAGAGCTAGTAGGAAGCATGATGAAGCCTTGGCAGTAGGATTAAGGAAAATCCCAAGGTGTTCTATATTTATGTGAGTAACAAGAGGATGACCAAAGTGAGGGTAGGGCCAATGAGAGATATTGGAGGGAACTTGTGCCTGAGGTCGTTCGAAAAGGTTGATGTTAAGAAGGAGGATGTGCTGAAAATTTTGAAAAACAGGTATGTTCCCTGGGCCAAACGGGATATAGTTGAAACTTTATTGCTGGAACAGCACAGCAGGTCAGGCAGCATCCAGGGAACAGGAGATTCGACGTTTCGGGCCTGTGCCCGAAACGTCGAATCTCCTGTTCCCTGGATGCTGCCTGACCTGCTGTGCTGTTCCAGCAATAAAGTTTCAACTTTGATCTCCAGCATCTGCAGACCTCACTTTCTCCAAACGGGATATACCCAAGGTCACTATGGGAAGCGAGGGAAGAGATAGCTGTGCCTTTGGCAATGATTCTTGTGCCCTCACTGTTCACCGGAGTGGGACCAGATGATTGGTGGTTGGCAAATTTTATTCCCTTATTCAATAAAGGGAATAGGGACAACCCTGTGAATTACCGATAAGTCAATCTTACTTTGGCAGTAGGCAAATTATTGGAGAGGGTTGTGAGAGACAGGATCTATGATTATTTCAAAAGCTTGGTTAGGGAGAGTCAGTATGGCTTTTTGAGGGGCAGGTCATGCCTCACAACCCTTAGTGAATTCTTTAAGGATGTGACAAGACACATTGATGAAGGTAGAACAGTGGATGTGGTGTATGTGGATTTTAGCAAGGCATTTGATAAGGTTCCCCATGGAAGCTCAATGAGAAAGTAAGGAGGCATGGGATACAGGGAAATCTGGTGGTCTGGGTACAGAGTTGGCTGGCCCATAGAAGACAGAGGGTGGTAGTAGATGAAAAGCATTCAGCCTGGAGCTCGGTGACCAGTGGTGTTCTACAGGAATCTGTTCTGGGTCCTCTCGTCTTTGTGATTTTTAGAAATGACTTGGATGAGGAAGTCGAAGGGTGGGTTAGTAAGTTTACCAAGTACACAAAGAGTCAGATATATTAGGGACATTTAAGTGACTCCTGCATAGGCACATGAATGATAGTAAAATGAAGAGTATGTAGGTTAGTTTGATCTCAGAGTAGGATAAAAGATCAGCACAACATCGAGGGCCAAAGGGCCTGTGCTGTGCTGTACTGCTTTACATTCTGTGTTCTAAGCTGTTTATGTTATTGGCTTGGAAGGGGCAACTCATCACCTCTATCTCAAAACCTTTCTTCAGGAAAAGACTAGGACAAAATATACCTCTTAAAGCTATGAAAGAAAGTCAAAATTGTATTAGATCAAGAAGAATGGCTTACATTTGCCTGAGTATTAAGAGTGAGGATTGAGTATTTTAAATCACAGTAAAGGTAACCAAGAAACTGGTTTTAAAGAAAGTTAGCAAAAAACTTCAAGTGACCAGTAAAAAATTTGTTAGGTTTGTGGAAAGGATAAGATCAGTCAGTGCAAAATGAGGGCCTATTACAGGAGAGAAAAATAACTTCTGGTGAAGAACGGACAAATTGGAGAGAAACTAAGCTTGCTTCCCAGAAATATTTGGCAAGCAAGGGACTTTGCTGAGGAATTAAAATGAATTTGTATTATTAAAGAGGGAGCAGAGACAAGTGTCAGCAGCTGGAAGGCCCCAAAATACACAAAATCCTGAACGTAGTTGCCCTTTAGACTTTTCATTCAATATGCTGACTGATGGCTAGCCAGGCTGAAAGACAGTGGAATAGATGAAGCAACCAAAAAGATAATGGGGATCTTTGTTGGGGGTAGATTCTGTACACAACAAGAGTATGAAAGTTGTGACTATGAGGAGTCTCAGAGTACAAAACTGGGAGATTGTTTTATAGTCCTTTCTACTGCCAAGCCAGATTTCCAAAGGCCTGGGTAGTTTGGTTTTCTGCCGTTAAATCCAAATTGATAAGACTTGAGTGCTTCTCAACATCACCATACTCATCCAATCCCAAACAGCCACAGTTAACTGGAAGCAAGCACACTTGAGGTGGGTTGGAGTCATGGTACCCATTTAAGCATTTAACTCTTGCCCTTCTGCTATCTGTCCTATACGTTGGTATGGCTTGAATTATGCAAAATTATTGGAATCCTTATAGTGTGGAAGCAGGCCATTAGGTTCATCAGGTGCACACCGATCCTCTACCTTGTGCCCATAACTCCTGCATTCCTATGGTTAATCCACCTAATCTGCACATGCCTGGACACTGTGGGCAATGTAGCATGGCCAATCCACCTATCCTGCACATCTTTGGACTGTTCCTTTTTTTTAAATTTGAGTGTTGACATTCTGTTGCATTTTTATGTTTAATTCACTTTGGAAAATGTTTTATGATATGTTTTTACAACTAAATCGAAGCAAGGTGAAGTCGAGGAAGAGGATGAAAATCTCCCTGTCCAGGAAGTATCATTTGATCCTGAGAAAACCCAGTGTTGCGTGGTGGAGAATGGACAAGTTCTGACTCATGGTAGTGGTGGAAAGGGCTATGGTTTAGCATCAACTGGAATTGCTTCTGGATGTTATCAGTGGAAGGTATATTAATAATTAAATGGAAATTTTAAAATACCTTAATATTAAGACCAAATGACTTTGAATTGCGTCCTTTTAAATGTGATCCAGTTTGACAGTGTCTTTTTGTTTTGTGTATTTGAATATCATCCGAGTACTTTCAAAATTTGTTTTCTAGTTCTATATAGTTAAAGAAAATAGAGGTAATGAAGGTACCTGTGTGGGAGTATCTCGCTGGCCTGTGCACGATTTCAACCATCGGACTACCTCAGACATGTGGCTGTACAGGGCTTACAGTGGTAATCTGTACCACAATGGGGAGCAGACACTCACCCTCTTCAGCTTTACTCAAGGAGACTACATAACATGTGTGTTGGATATGGAGGCCAGGACCATCTCATTTGGGAAAAATGGAGAGGTGAACTAATCTAAATATTCTCTGTTTGTAAACCCAGTTATAGCAAACCAGTTTAGAGTAGAAATTCTTCACTATCCACAATGTGCCAAAGTGGATGTCACTTTGATCTTGTTATGAGAAAAAGGGTCTTCTTACCCTGTTACAACTGATAAAGTATACATCAGTCGATTCGATTTTTAGGATTTCACTTTTTACAGGCACTTATTCAGCAAAATTAAAAATTCTGTCCTTACACAGAAGGAATTAAATTTAAACTTGTGAAATACAGTGCATTCCTTATTACCTGTTCCATCTGAATGAAGCTCTGATTTTAAACGATGTACATCAATGATAGAGCAGATAAAGCGTATTTATGTTGAAGGGTTAGCATTAAGATAAGTCCTTGGTTATCCATCAACTCTGAGTATTAATGTATTTCTGGGTTTTCTTATTTATCTTGGGAATGAATGACCAATTGACACAACAAAATTTATTTTAAAGTGTAATTTATTTAAAAAAAACACTGTCTAATGAGAATTAGACTATAAACAAAAAGCAAGGGCTGAGTTTTCTAGGATTGTTATGAACCACCTGGGGGAGGCCGTAAACCAAAATAATTAAATTGACTGAATGATTATCAACAAGGTTTTATAGATTTTACTGTAATATGAATTAGATTTGGTGCAACATGCATGTTAATACAACAAAGAGTAGTCTTTCTACAATATGTTGACATCACTCGCAGGACAAAATGGCATGATATGTTTATACAGTTTCAAAGTATGTCTTCATTCATGAAGTGAGGACTCAATCTGATAACAGTTAGCACCTTTGACTTTCATACTTTGATATCATTAGAAAGGCATACTTCTATGAATCATCTCACCCTCCGGTCAAGACAATGTTGTTGGTGTAGCTTTAAGAGTTTCTTTTCAACTGACAAACCAATAATGCCCTGGTTCAAGGTTTGACAACTTCTGGGGGAAAAAAACAGCTCTTTAGCATCTCTGTGCTATTCAAACAATTTACCATATGTTAGAACTTTTTTATTCACCTGCCTCCTTTCTGGCTAAGCAGAAACCTAATCTCACTAAGAGTGAATTTCTTCTCCCCCAAGAATTCTCAGGGTCTCTCTTTCTGTTTCTGTATGTTTTCTCTGTGTTCGCACCTGTTTCTTCACACTCCAGCATCTCTGCTTTTAACTCTTTGTAGCTTTCTTTTAATGGTGATGCGACGTCTGGATTTAACTAACTTCTTCTTGGTACTGCTTCCAGGTAGAAGGTCACCAGATCTCAGACTAGTATTTATTCTCCAAGAAAATTGCAGTTGATCCCTTTTGCAATTGCTATAGATTCTTGACATCCTTTTCATAACATTCTTGTAATCAATTAAATTCCATGGATATTTTGCAGAAATTTTAAATTTTCTTACTGTGCTACTTCTGGGTCAAAGTTCATCACACACCCTAATTCTTTGAGTACACTTATGGACAAAGGGTGAAGGTAAACCACTGGCCTTTCAAGTATGTTCCACCATTCAATAAGGTCATGGTTGAACAAATTTTAACCTCAACTCGACATTCTTGCATATCTCCAATAATCTTTCATTCTTTTGATCACCAAGAATCTATCCATCTAGCTATCTCTGCATTTAAAATATTTAAAGATACTGCAGCCACTACCTTTTAAGAAAGAGAATTTCAAAGGCTGACACAAATGTTTTCTCATCTCCATTTTAAATGGGAACCCTTATTTTTATGTTATGACTTCTAGATCTATATTCTCTCAGAAGAGGAAACATCCTTTCAACCTTCATCCAGTCAAGTTCCCTCAGGATTTTATATGATTCAGTTAAGTCACCTCTGATCTTGCTAAACTCCAGAAGATACAGTCCTAGCCTGTGTAGCCTTTCCTCATAAGGCAATCCACTCATTCCAGCTATTAGTGTAGTAAACCTTCTCTGAACTGCTTCCAACACATTAACATCTTTCTGTCAGTGCAGTGACCAGTACTCTCCACAGCATTCCACACTGCAGTCTCACCAATATTTATCATTAAAGAATAACCTCCCTCCTCTTGGCAATCAGTTCCCCTTGCAACAAGCCATAACATTCTATTAATCTTCCTAGTTACCTGCTGGCCTGGCATACTAATCTTCTGTGATTTGTGCAGTAGGACACCCAGGTCCTACTGCATCTCAGAACTCTGCAACTTCTCATCTTTAGATAATATGCTGTTTTATTCTTTCTGTCAAACTGGATAATTTCATACTTTCCCATATTGCACGCCATTTGCTAGATCTTTGCTCACTTGCTCACTCTTTCCCTTCATAGGATGTTTATTTCTGCTTCACAGCTCACTTTCTGACCTACCTTTGTGTGATCAGCAAATTTAGCTGCCATGCCTTGATCACTTCATCCAAATTATTAATTTAAATTGTAAAGAGTTGAGGTCATCACCACTCATGACAGCCTGCGTGCCTGAAAAAGCCGATCTTTTATCATGCCAATATGTTACGCCCTACACACTGAGCTTTTATTTTCTGTGATAGCCTTCAATGTGGCACCTTATAAACTGCCTTCTGAAAGTCAAAATGCAATATATCTACTGGTTCTTTTTTATCTACAGGGCAAGTTACTTCTTCAAAGAACGCCAATAAATTCATTGAGCATGATTTTCCTCTGATAAACCATATTGGCACTGCCTGAATACCTTGAACTTATAGAGGTTTATAAAATCATGAGAGGCTTGGGTGGGGTAAATAGACAAGGTCTTTTCTCTGGGGTAGGGAAGTCTAGAATTAGAGAGCATAGGTTTAGGATGAGAGGGAAAAGATTTAAAAGGGACCTTTCACATAGAGAGTTTTCAACATTTAAAAGGATGGGTATGCGAATAGGTAGGATTTTGAGGAAAATGGACCAAGTGCTGGCAAATGGGACAAGTGTAATTTAGGATTTCTGGTCGGCATGGCCAAGTTTGATTGAAGGGTCTGTTTCCATGCCTTATATCTCTGACTCTATAAGTGCCCTGTTATGATATTATAATAGCTTATCACATTTTCCCAATCCCAGATATTAAATTAGGTTCCTAATTTCTGCTTTCCTCCCTTTTTCAATAAAGGAATCACATTAGCTATTTTCCATTCTAAGCTTACCTGAATCTAGTGCTGTTTCCTCAAATGTCTGAATATTTAATGTAAAGATTTTTAAAAAACAAGAAATTTTCAGATAGTATTTCTGCTAATCTCTTGCCTCAGCAAATCTAAGTTTAGATAAGGTGTGTACTACTGTTTTAATGTATTCTAGTCTATATACAGTTCACTGGAAATTACTTGTGAAAATGTATCTTCAATCGTAGAAAGTGAAAGGGGTCACAGAATCATCCATTAGTAATAGCTGCTGTTATTGATGCAATATACATTAACATATATCTTTCATCATCTTTTCCTTCTAGGAGCCTAAGCTAGCTTTTGAAGATGTGGATGCAACTGAATTATATCCATGCGTAATGTTCTACAGCAGCAATCCTGGTGAAAAGGTGAGCATTTTTTCTAATTGAGCAATCCCACTGAGAGATTAGTGTTCGAGCATAGACATTTTTTCTAATGCCGTGTGCGTTATATGATGAAAACATGTCAAATTTCAAATTGGTTTTATATAGTTCTTATCGGGTGTATTGCTGCAGACTACTGCACTAATCTGTTTCAGCTAGTAGCAACCCCAAAATAACATAGTAGATTTTCTAAGCAGCAAGGAACATCTTAATTCAATCCAATTGTTGCTAAAGAGGTTTGGATCAATGGAATATAAAATGGGACATGTTGTCCAAGAAGAGCCCTCCCTCTTCTCATTGTGGTTTGTATTGTGCATTGGGTTAGCACCTTCTAAATGCTAAAAAATTCCAAATCATTTCATAAGAGAGTTATTAAACAATACTTTGCCACCTGGCTACAAGAGATATTAAGATTGGTAACTAAAAATGGTCCAAAAATTAGTTTTGAGGAGCAACTTAAAGGAGAACTTGTTTGGCAGAGGGGTTAATGAGACCTAGATAGATGAAGGCACAGCTATTGTTGTAACTGGAAATTGGGGATATCCTGATAATCATCTGAAGTGAATTCAGGTTCTATTTGGAGTTGCTATTGGACATAATTACAGAAAATGTTTAGCAGATCTGGCAGAATTCCTAATTAACAATTGGAGTGTCCTGACTGAATGGATTATCTCATAATATGTCTGATTTTCAAGACAAAGAAGGAAACGATCATTGACATCACCTTGCTTCCCCTTCTAATGGCCTGTTGGCTCTCACCACACCACCTTCCTTCCAATGGCCTGACTCTCCCATTGCACTTAACTATGGTGTGACAATGCTGCTCCTTTAACAAGGTTATGATGGCCTTGTTTTTTTAAGAGAGATTATACAACACAGACACTGAAAGTCTAAGTTGAAGGGTTTTAGGGCCAATTTGATTAAAGCTAACCGATACTGCCTCAGGCAGAATGCTTGCAAGTTTAAAAAAAACACTTGTACAATGAAAGAGGAGTGGCCAGTTCTCTCAGGTCAGCTTTTCTCTGATTTGATTTGCAGACTGGCTACTTACTGAAACCAGTCAGGCTGTGTTTGAAGCTGCTAGACCCAAAGAAACAGGTCCATACTGGTCTTCTCTCTCTGACATTTCTCCTGTAAGAACTTACGTTTGATTGTACCTTTTGTGCCAAGGGATGTTTATGGGGATTGTTGCAAGTATTGGGAACAGCATAATTAAGGTGGGATAATCTGTTGGGACAGTTAAGTTTATTCGATATTCTGTTCTCTTTTTTGTTTGTGAATCATCGTGGGCGGCACGGTGGCACAGTGGTTAGCACTGCTGCCTCACAGCGCCAGAGACCCGGGTTCAATTCCCACCTCTGGCGACTGACTGTGTGGAGTTTGCACGTTCTCCCTGTGTCTGCGTGGGTTTCCTCCGGGTGCTCCGGTTTCCTCCCACAATCCAAAAATGTGCAGGCCAGGTGAATTGGCCATGCTAAATTGCCCGTAGTGTTAGGTAAGGGTTATGGGTGGGTTTCGCTTCGGCGGGTCGGTGTGGACTTGTTGGGCCGAAGGGCCTGTTTCCACACTGTAATGTAATCTAATCTAATCATTCGGTAATCTTGCAAAACGTTTTGTTTTGTTTAAAACTAAGTAGTTTGACCAGTTGCACCCCTCTTGGAATATCCATGTTACACCTACTTAAAACAATGGGCAAAGTTAGGGTTTGGGCAACGTTCTTGAAATGTTTTCAGGGGGTCGGGCCTGGTCCATAATAGATTGGGACTTCTTGTGGGTTTTGTTCTATAGTTCTGATTTGCTATTAGGATTGTTGGACTCAAAGGAAGTGAGTGGCAGGTCTTTTGTTCTGGGTATTGATTTCAATCGGTTTAAACAGTGCTTGCGATAGCAATAGCTCTTTCAGTCATCAAGAGTTTTCTGGGGTAGAAGAAATGACTTTGAGGGTTTTGCAAAAGGCAATTAAGGCCAAACTGCTGGGATTAGCAGACAAGCTAGAGTCGGAGTTACCTCCTTCTGTGAGGAAATGACATATAATTACATTAACGCTCAGCATTTAAATTTTCTGGAAATGGCATCAGAATCTTTAGAGATGGCTAAAATTCAGTTGAAAATGAAGCAGCTTAAGTTAAAGGCAAACGACAAGGAAAGGGCAACAGAAATGAAACAGTTTGAATTATGATTAAAATCAGAGGAGAGAGAAAGAGGGAGAAAAGAGAGGAAAGGAAGAATGAGAGGGGAGTTTGAATTTCAGAAATTGGCTCTTATACAGGAGTTCAATCATCCCCTTTTTGAAGTAGTGAGAACTCGTGTGGAAGAGCAGAGAGTTAAAGTGGCAAGATTAGCAGCTGAAATGGCTGATGATTATGAGTTGGCCCATAAATCAAAGTTTATCTTCCAAAATCAATTTCAATCCGTGAGAAACAGAAGTTTGTGAAATTGAGAAATCCTCACGTGGAAAGGGAAAGGTGGACCTTGGTGAAGATCATAAAGATAACTTGCCACAAGATAAAAAAGAAACTCTTGAAAGAAAAAGAGAAGTTGAAAAGCTCTGGTGTTCTCACTGCAATAAAGTAAGCCACATGAAATAATAGTGTTCGGAAAAGCATTGGAAAGCCAGATATAGGAAAATAAGATAAGCCAGTGAATTTTGCTGGAATGGTAATGGAAAGCACGGTGGAGGCTAGAAAGCTGCACCAGAATGTACAAGCTAGTCAAGAGGTTGGTTAAGGGGGAAGTGCCAGATAATATTAAACCATATACCTGCAAAGGTAAAGTTTACGCACATTGGGCAGGAGTAGAAGATAAGAGATTAAGAGATACAGGATCCTCTCAATCTGTGATGTTGAAAGATGAGGGGATATGTACCTCTGAAGGACTATTGCCAGAAAAGGTGCTAGTAACAGGAATTCACAGTGAGACAAGAAGCGCTCTGTTATGTAAAGTGAGGTTGGAGTATCCAGTGAAGAGTGGAGAATTCGAGGTAGGAGTGCTGGACAAACACTCAGCTCCAGGAGTACAATTTGTCCTCCTAATGATACAGCTGGGTCACAGGTAGCTGTGGTCCATACTGTGGTTGAAAAGCCAGTGGAAAGTTAGGCAACTCAATTATCGCAGGACACATATTCTGGACGGCACGATAACGTGGTCACTAAGTCACGAGTTGAAACAGGAGAGATCAAAGAGTACAGATAAGAAAGTTGAAGTTGAATTAGTAGAGACCCTGTTTGATTAGATGGTTGACACAAACAAGGAACCAATGGATGACACAGCTGACATCTTTCGCTCACACAAATTAATTGAGTTACAGCAGAAACCTGAAAATTTAAAGTAATTAAATCAAATGGCATACACAGGAAAAGAATACAAATGTATCCCTGAATGTTATTATCTTAAAAATGATGTCTTAATGACGAAATAGAGACCATCACGCATTCAGGCAGATGAGAAATGGGCCAAAACTGAGGCATTCGCAAGTACTAAGATAGGCTGAAATAAAATGTAGGAGAAAGTGAGATGCTAGAGGTCAGAGTCGAGAGTGTGGTGCTGGAAAAGCATAGCAGGTCAGGCAGCATCAAAGGAGCAGGAGAATTGATACTTCATCAGGAATGAAGAAGGACTTATGCCCAAAACGTCGATTCTCTTACTCCTCGGATGCTGCCTGACCTGCTGTGCTTTTCCAGCACCACGCTTTCGACTCTGAAACAAAATGTACTAGTGCATGTTTGCATGATTATTGTCAATGTACTGTATATGGATGTTGTAGTACCCTAACAATTTGAGATTAAAGAGTTTTAAAATTAAGCCATCTTTCGATATTAATGGTTCATCTCTTTTTTAAGGGGTGTGACGATGCTGCCCCTTTAACAAGGTTATGGTGTTCTTGTTTTTTTTTCAAAGAGTTGTAAAAGACAGAGACTCTGAAAAATCTAAGTTAAAGGGTTTCGGGGCCAATTTGATTGTAGTTAACAGATACTGCCTCAGGCAGAAGACTTTCAAGTTTAAAAATTGTACAATGAAAAGGGAGTCGCCAGTTCTCCCAGCTCAGCTTGGCTCTGGGTTAATTTGTTTTTTTTGCAGTCTGGCTTTTCACTGAAAGCAATCAGGCAGTATTTGAAGTTGCTGAACCCAAACAAGCAGGTCCATGCTGGTCCTCCCTCTCTGACATCTCTCCTGTAAGACGCTGTGTTTGGTTCTACCTTTTGTGCCAAGGGATATTTATGGAGATTGTTGCAAGTATTGGGAACAGCATCATTAGGTGGGGATGGTCTGTTGGGTCAGTAGGTTAAGTTATTCGCTATTGTGTTTTTTTTTTGTGTTTCATTCAGTAATCTTGTAAGTAAATTCTGTTTTGCTTAAAACTAAGTGGTTTGACCTGCTGCATCCCTCCTAGAATATCCGTGTTACACCTGCTTAAAACATCTAACAAAGTTAGAGTCTGGGCTACCTTCTTGAACTGTTTTGTGGGTATCTAGCCTGGTCCAGTATAATAGCTGGTCACTCTCTTATCTCCACTGATAGCCTAATTCTCACCCTGACTATCAAAACCCGCTCCCCAAGCCTTAGTTAATTTGACTCTCGCTTCTACCTTCCAATGCTTATTCTGCCTAGTCACCACCACAGCACCAGACCTGAGGCTAATTGAAGCCATTAATGTTGCACTGCTGTCTACTGTTCCAAACACAAATTTGTCTCTTCTGCATTTGCCACAACTAGTGACCCTATCAGCAGAATTTAAAGGAGTAGTAGTTCTTGCTGGTTATAGTTAACTGTTTGCCTGCGGAGTCAATACCATCAAACAGCAATAGTCCTATTGTAGCAGATGTAATTTTGGGATGTCTACCACCCTATTATTTCATTATCAAACAGACTTAACAAATCAGAAGATGTGTGCTGGTATAGTTTAGCGCAGCTGAGAACGGAAATTAAAAGGTTAACAAGAAGGATTTGCTTGATGCAGGTGAGTGAGATTAGAGTTTAGAAAAAGAAAATCCATGAGCAGTTCGAGCTTAGTGAAGCTAGTGGCCAGTGAAAAGCTGATGTTGTACCTAAGAGTGAAGACTGGAATGAAAATTCTAGAGTCCATCTGATCATACACCCAGAAAAGGAGGAGGATGACCAGAAATGGAGCAATCATTGAAACAGTCTACAAAAGAGAAGTTCTTGAGACAGAATTTCAAGATTGCATTAGCAGAGATGAAGAATTGATAGTCTTTGTGAATGGTAAGGCAGTTTGAAGAATTACTGTATTAACACTTGTGGGGAATTATTAAGAAATCCCTTAAGTTCTATATTGCTGGATTCTGCATTCAATGTTTTAAGTATACTGTGGGGTCCAAGATTGCAATTTGTTATCCATCTTTAAGACATTTTAATTCTGTGTGCGACAATATAACTTGTAAATGTATTGTTGATTATATTTCTGTTCTAGTTTTGTACAATACAGAACTGGCTCAAAGGCTCAAAGACTTTGAGGGTGGTGGTGGAGGGTTGTTTTTCAGACTGGAGGCCTATGACCAGTGGGGTGCCACAAGGATGGGTGCCCTCTACCTTTTGTCATTTACATAAATGATTTGGATGCGAGCATAAGAGGTACAATTAGTAAGTTTGCAGATGACACCAAAATTGGAGGTGTAGTGTACAGCGAAGAGGGTTACCTCAGATTACAACAGAACTTTGACCAGATGGGCCAATGGGCTGAGAAATGGCAGATGGAGTTTAATTCAGATAAATGAGAGGTGGTGCATTTTGGGAAAGCAAATCTTAGCAGGACTTATACACTTAATGATAAGGTCCTAGGGAGTATTGCTGAACAAAGAGACCTTGGAGTGCAGGTTCATAGCTCCTTGAAAGTGGAGTCGCAGCTAGATAGGATAGTGAAGAAGGCATCTGGTAATCATCTGGTGTGAAATCAAGTTAGCCAGGAAAGACTCAAAGAGAGAGCCAAGAGGGGACGTGAGAAGACTTTGGCAGGTAGAATGAAGGAAAACCCTAAAGCTTTCTATACATATGTCAGAAATAAAAGAATGACTAGAGTAAGATTAGGGCCAATCAAGGACAGTACTGGGAAGTTGTGTGTGGAGTCAAGGAGATCAGAGAAGTGATAAATGAATATTTTTCTTTAGTACTGGAAAAAGACAATGTTGTTGAGGAGAATACTGAGATACAGGCTATTAGACTAGATGGGATTGAGGTTCATAAGGAGGAGGTGTTAGCAGTTCTGGGAAGTGTGAAAATAAATATGTCCTCTGGGCCAGATGGGATTTATCCTAGAATTCCCTGGGAAGCTCGGGAGGAGATTGCAGAACTTTTGGCTTGGATCTTTATGTCATCATTGTCGACAGGAATGGTACCTGAAAACCGGGGGATAACAAATGTTGTCACCTTGTTCAAGAAGGGGAGTAGAGACAATCCTGGTAATTATCGACCAATGAACCTTACTTCGGTTGTGGGCAAAGTGTTGGAAAAGGTTATAAGAGATAGGATTTATAATTAATGTAGACAGGAATAAGTTGATTAGGGATTTTGTGAAGAATACGTCATGCCTCACAAACCTTATTCAGTTCTTTGAGAAGGTGACCAAACAGGTGGATAGGGTTAAAGTGGTTGATGTAATGTATATGGATTTCAGTAAAGTGTTTGATGAGGTTCCCTGTGGTAGGCTATTGCAGAAAACAGAGGCATAGAATTCAGGGTGATTTAGCAGTTTGGATCAGAAATTGCCTAGCTGAAAGTAAACAGAGGGTGGTGGTTGATGGGAAATGTTCATCTGGAGTACAGTGACTAGCGGTGTACCATAAGGATCTATTTTGGGGCCACTGCTGTTTGTCATTTTTATAAATGACCAAGATGATGGCGTAGAAGGATAGGTTCATAAATTTGCGGATGACACTAAGGTCGGTGGAGTTGTGGACAGTGCCGAAAGATGTTGCAGGTTTCAGAGAGACATAGATAAGCTGCAGAGCTGGGCTGAGTGGTGCAAATGGAGTTTAATGGGGAAAGTGTGAGGTAATCACTTTGGAAGGAGTAACAGGAATAAAGAGTACTGGCTAATGATAAGATTCTTGGTAGTTGTGGATGAGCCGAGAGATCTTGATGTCCATGTGCATAGATCCCTGAAAGTTGCCACACAGGTTGTTAGAGTTTTTAAGAAGGTGTTCAGTGTGTTTGGTCTTATTGATAGAGGGATTGAGTTCCAGAGACATGAGGTAATTGTTGCAGCTGTACAAAACTCTGGTGCGGCCACATTTGGAGTATTGTGTACAGGTCTAATCGCTGCATTATAGGAAAGATATGGAAGCTTTGGAAAGGGTGCAGAGGAGATTTACCAGGATGTTGCATAGTATGGAGAGAACGTCTTATTAGGAAAGGTTGAGGGAATTGAGACTGTTTTCGTTAGAGAGAGGAATGTGGAGAGGTGACTTAATTGAGACATATAAGATAATTGGAGGGTTAGATAGGGTGGACAGTGAGAGCCTTCTTCCTTGGATGGAGATGGCTAGAACGAAGGGACATAGCTTTAAATTGAGGGGTGATAGATATAGAACAGATGTCATAGGTAGTTTCTTCACTCAGAGTAGTCTGGGCGTGGAACGGCCTGTCTGCAACAGTAGTAGACTCGCCAACTTTATGGGCATTTAAATGGTCATTGGATAAACATATGGATGATAATAGGATAGTGTAGGATAGATGGGCTTCTGATTGGTTCACAGGTTGGCGCAACATCGAGAGCCAAAGGGTCTGTACTGCGTTGTAATGTTCTCTGTTCTATGGAACTTATTCTTTTTGAGCAATTAATTAAAATTGGAATCTACTGGGCTCCAGTAACATGAAGTGCAAAACAAAAATTGGCCACTTTTTCATTGACAATATACTTTCTTTCAATCCTAATTGAACCTGATGACTTCTTTTGTTTCCAGGTTAAAATCTGTGAAGTGCAGATGCGGGGCACTCCAAGGGATCTATTACCTGGTGATCCTATCTGTAGTCCTGTAGCTACTGTCCTGGCAGAGGCCACTATTCAACTCATCCGTATTCTGCATCGTTCAGACAAATGGACTCACTGTATAAACAAAAATATGATGGACCGTTTGCAGAAAGTCAAATCTTGCATCAAAGAAATCAGCCAGAAATTAAAAAAGAGTCGCTCTGTGCAAAGTAGAGATGAACATGAAATAAAAGAAGAGAGTAAGGAGGAGGAAAAGAGCAAGTATAGCAAGCATGGTTTGGCAGAGCTCTCAGAAATCCAGCTGAGGACCCTGTGCACTGAGGTGTGGCCTGTACTCGCAGTAATTGGTGGTGTTGATACAGGTCTTCGAGTTGGAGGGAGGTGCATTCACAAGCAGACAGGGAGGCATGCTACTCTTTTAGGCGTACTCAAAGAAGGGAGCACTTCAGCAAAAGTACAATGGGATGATGCTGAAATAACAATAAGGTAGGTATGATATTAATCTTTAGTGGAGCTGATTGTTTTTGTTTACCAGTATTTATAATGCATATGGCCATGTCTCTTTCTATCTGTTGCGCTTGTGTATAAATTATACTTTTTTTTTTCTGTTGTCCACAGTGATTTATAGCAGATGTTGTTTTACGACATTTGAGGTTGTAACTGTAGTGTATGACAGGAAAACTGTTTCAGGAAATTCCATGCTTTTTAATAATCAAGATTTTAATGTAATTTATGCATGTAGATCTGTAAGCAATGCATTACAAACAAATGTGTTAACATATTCATGGAACACGTGTTCCCTGTGACTGGTCATATTTAAAGCAAGTGCAATCTTTGAACCCTTATTGTCCCTAGTGGTTAGCACTGCTGCCTCACAGTGCCAAGGACCCTTTTGTTCCCTTATTTAAGAAAGGAAGCAGCGATAATCCAGGAAACTATAGGTCAATGAGCCTGATGTCTCTGGTAGGGAAGTTCTTGGAGAAGGTACTGAGGGACAAGATATATGCAAAGTGGAAGAAAATGGACTAGTTAGTGACGGGCAGCATGGTTTTATATGGTCAAAGTCATGTCTTACCAACCTGAATGAATTTTTTGAAGAGTTGACAAAAATAATTGATGAGGATGTGGTTTATATGGACTTTAGTAAAGCATTTAATAAGGTCCTACATGGCAGATTAGTTCAAAAACTAAAATCACATGGGATTCCGGGTTGGCTGGCTAGATAGATGCAAAACTGGCTGGGTCATAGAAGACAGAGGATAGCATTGAAAGGGTGTTTTTCAGTAACTATTGGTGTTCCACAGGAATCAATATTGGGTCCTCTGTTGTTTGTAGTAGATATAAATGATCTGGAGGAAAATGTGGGTGGTCTGATTCGTAAAGCTTGCAGAATGACATGAAAATTGGTGGATTTGCTGATAGTACCAGCAATTGTGAAAGGATCCAACAGGATATAGATGGATTAGTAACTTGGGCACAGAAATGGCAAATGGAGTTTAATCCAGACAAATGCGAGGTGATCCATTTTGGAGGATCAAATTAAAGTGTGAATTAATCTTTAAATGACAGAATTCTTCGGAATATTAACATACTGACTGATCTGAGCATGCAGGTCCACGGTTACCTAAAAGTGTTACACAGGTGGCCAAGGTGATTAAGGAGGCATATGGCATGCTTGCCTTCATCGGCAGGGGCAAGGAGTACAAAAGATGGCATATAGTTGGAGCTATACAAAAGCCTTGTTACACAATTATGAGAGGCATAGATAGGATGGATCGTCAGAAGCTTTTTCCCACAGTTGAAGTTTCAATTACAAGAAGGGACAGGTTCAAGATAAGAGGAGGAAAGTTTAAGGGAGATGTAATGAGGGAAGCTTTTCCCACAGAGAATGGTAAGAGCCTGGAATGCGCTACCAGAAGAGGAGGTGGAAGCAGACACATTGGTGACATTTCAGAGGCATGTTGGTTACATGAATAGGGAGGGAATGGAGGGATACAGACTGAATTAGGGCAGAAAGTTTCTTATTTAGTTAGAGAAGGACGATCGGAGTTTAGTAAGGGAATGATGATCGGCACAAGCTTGGAGGACCTGTTCCTGCGCTATATGTTTTTCTACTTGTGTTCATTTTTATCCTCAGGCTGTTGGAATTTGCACATTCTCCCTGTGTCTGCGTGGGTTTCCTCTGGATGTTCTGGTTTCCTTACCACGGTCCAAAGATGTGCAGGTCAGGTGGATTGGCCATGCTGGATTGCCCGTAGTGTCCAGAGATGTGTAGGTTAGGTGGGTTAGCCATTGGAAATACAGGGATAGGGTGGGGAGATTGTTTGGTGTGCCAAATGGAGCCCTCCAATTACAGGCCTCCACTGGAGAATGCAGAAACAATTGTTTTTTGTTAATACATTAGTGAGCTGTGTGTGTTATTGGCTACCCAACATTATTGCCCGTCCCTAATTGCTGAGATGGCTGTTCAGAGTCAACCACATTGCTGTGGGTCTGGAGTCACATGTCGGTCAGACTAGACAAGGATGGCAGATCTCTTTCTCTAAAGGGCATAAGTGAAACAGTTGCTTTTACAACAATCGACAATAGCTATACAGTGGCATTAGACAAGCTTTTAATTCCAGATTTTATTGAGTTCAAATCTTACCATCTGTCACAGTAGGATTCGAACACATGTTCCCAGACTATTAATCTGAGTCTCTGGGTTACTCGTCCATTCACATTACCAATATATCATCTCCTCCCACATATGCAAATTTAATTCAAAGTATATCCAAATATGTAAAGTCTGTCAGATTCACATACACTTATTAAGTGGTTAGTCATTTAATTAGCTCTGTGGCTGATTTTTTTTTCTCTGCAATTTTGATTTTTCTTCAAGTTATCTGGCACAGATTGCTTTAGTTTTTCCTTTTTTTAATCTCAACAAATACATGCATTGATTACATTTCCTGTGTAAATTAAAGTAGTGGCTGTATTTTGAAATCATTTGCAAAGTAGCAGCTTTTACGATTGAACAAAACAGCCCTCTTGTGGCTCAGTGATCGTGTCCCTACCCCTGAACCAGGAGGTCCAGGTTCAAGTCCCACCAGCTCCAGAGGTGTGTAATACCATCTCTTGAGTGGATTGATTAGAAAACAAAAGCCTCCCACAAAACCTAGTGCTCTTTGAATTCATCCACATTTCTGGCAACTGTTTGAATTTGGCACCACACTGCAGGGATCTCTAGGCATGCTGAAGCAATGATGTTAATAAGAATGGCAAGAAGCTAGTCACAGTGAAGTATTCTCACCGTTAATCAGAACATTTTAAGTACTGAATCCCTTTACTTTTAGTTTAAATTTTTAAATAACAAAATAAAAGATGGAAACAAAGATGAAAATTACAGTTTTTTTAATGGAGATTTTATCTGAGAATTTTACATTTCTGAAGTCTAAACTTAATTTTTAATGGGGGTGTGTGAGGATGTTCAGTGGTAATTGAGAACAAATATGCCATTAAACAAGTTGCATGCCTTTCAACAAGTTATAAACTTTTTCAAGGGTAAGACTAAGAATATAAGAGTGGGAAATTTTGCCATTTCATTAATTTTCCAATGATTACAAACTGGAGGAATCTCTATAACAAAGTGTAGAATTTCTCACAGTAACTTCTGTTTTTCTGGATCTGTACACTTACTGTCAAATTTAGTAGATTAATGATTACGACTACTAACATTTTAGTTGTCATTACCACCTCAAAACCCAGGCCTTTGTGTGACAGTATTGTCACAAATTGTGATTGGCTTTGAATATTGGTAAAGCCCCTGTTAATCAAACCCATTGTACAGCTGTTGATTAGATTAGATTAGATTAGATTCCCTACAGTGTGGAAACAGGCCCTTCGGCCCAACCAGTCCACACCGACCCTCCGAAGAATAACCCACCCAGACCCATTTCCCTCTGACTAATGCACCTAACACTATGGGTAATTTAGCATGGCCAATTCACCTAACCTGCATATCCTTGGAGTGTGGGAGGAAACCGGAGCACCCGGAGAAAACCCACACAGCCACTGGGAGAATGTGCAAACTCCACAACAGCCAGATGCTGGAATTGAACCTTGGTCCCTGGTGCTGTGAGGCTGCAGTGCTAACCACTGAGCCACCGGGCCGCCCCAAATAGTGAGTCCCTTCATTTCAAATTGTGAATTAATTGGAGGCCATCATTGGAAAAATGGGAAGCCTCGCTCATTTTAAAAACATAGTGTTATAAAAATATAAAAATTTATGGGGTCGATCAATTTTTTAACTCATTCAGTTCCTTGCGTCTGAGTAATTATATCTTAAGTGAAATGTTAAAAAATAATTGAGATGGCAAATATTTTTACGTGAATTATTTATTTTTCTAATTTATCTTGATCTTGACATCCCATTGTTGGATAACATTTGATTTTTTCCAAATTTAAATTGCGGTATTCTTATAATTTCTTTTTAAGGATATAAATGTAAATTCACTACTTGGGAAGCTGCTATGGAAAGGATTTAAGATTAATAGACATTTGAAAGTCTTGCTTGCATGTACAGTTTTGCTTCAAAATTAGAGTTTAAGATTCTAAGCTATTGAAAGAGAGTGATTCATTTATCTTTATCTCTCCTCTCTTTAAAAAGTGAATTTTTACATATTTTACACTTACACCAGTCTGCTAATCCATAAAATTCATGTCTTTCTGCATCCGTATGTTTATTCTTCTATAACTGTCTTCTGTACATTCCTCCTTTCTATCCCTCACTTGCTTTCATCCATGTCGTTCTGAATCTGATTAAAGCTTCCCTACTTCTTGGTCACCCAGTGACACACCGCTATACAACTTGGAACCCTGTGACCCACTGCCTTTTGATGTCTCACGATTCCGTGGGTTGACAGCTTCTCTGCTGCTAGACCTCACCTACTTAACTGGCGTTCATGAAGAGGGAACTAAACAGAGTGCAAGACGTCATGAGAAAAAGCACAGGCACGAATCTGAAGACAAAGCAGAGATGGAGCAGAAATTCGAGGCAGATCTTACTAAAGAAACCATTGATCGAGTGATCACACAGTCAGCTGAGGAGACAAAAGGCATTATGCAAGGTGGAGCTTCCAATTCACGATCAGAAAATGACATTTCAACTTGCACTATGGATTCCGTGCATCTCAGTTTAGATTCTCAACACCATCTGCTGGAAGGAAAACGAAAGCCTCATGAGCATGTACTGAGAAATCATGATTTAGTTCAATCAGAAATTCGAGCAGTTCAGTTATCGTACTTGTGTCTTGGTGCTATGAAGACACTTAGTGTTCTACTTAGCTGTAGCAAGTATGCAGAATTGTTGCTGATCCCAAAGGTTTTAACTGAGAATGGCCACAATTCAGACTGTGCTGGGTCACCAGTTATTCAGGACGATGGAGAAATGAGAACTGCGCTCCAGTTTCTGATGCGCCACATGGTGAAACGGGCTGTCATGCGTTCACCAATTAAGAGAGCATTGGGACTGACTGATCTTGAGCGTGCACAGGCCATGATTTATAAACTGATTGTGAATTCGCTGCTGGACGATCAATTTGGTGGCAAAGTTAAACAAGGTATGACTATTTATGAATATCAACATTATAATGGTTAGGCTGCCAAGCATCGGTTGCCTCATAGGTTTAGGAAATACTTTGTTTGAATAAGTCACTAAGATCAATATGTGTAAGCCATATCTATAGCTGCCATGCTGACTAATTAAAATCTAATATACAGCACAGTTAAATTTGCAAACATGTATGGAATCACAACGAAGTATAACAATACAATAATTTGTTCATTTCAATTGCATTGCTCTATTTAAGATTTCTGCAGGGCACTTCTTTGGTTTCCTTCTTTTACAATTGGTAACCTTTTGCCTCATCGTGTACCCCTGCACAAAAAGAAATGTTCAAACTAAGAACAGGAGAACAATATGTTATAGAACATAGAACATAGAAGAATACAGCGCAGTACAGGCCCTTGGGCCCTCGATGTTGCGCCGATCCAAGCCCACCTAAACTACACTAACCCACTATCCTCCATATACCTATCCAATGCCCTCTTAAATGCCCATAAAGAGGGAGAGTCCACCACTGTTACTGGCAGGGCATTCCATGAACTAACGACTCGCTGAGTGAAGAACCTACCCCTAACATCAGTCCTATATCTACCCCCCCTTAATTTAAAGCTATGCCCCCTTGTAATACCCGACTCAATACGCGGGAAAAGGTTCATACTGTCGACCCTATCTAACCCCCTAATCATCTTGTACACCTCAATCAAGTCACCCCTAAACCTTCTTTTCTCTAGTGAAAACAGCCCCAAGTGCCTCAGTCTTTCCTCATACGATTTTCCTTCCATACCAGGCAACATCCTGGTAAACCTCCTCTGCACCCGTTCCAATGCCTCCACATCCTTCCTATAGTATGGCGACCAAAACTGCACACAATATTCCAGATGCGGCCGTACCAGAGTCTTATACAACTGCATCATGACCTCAGGACTCCGGAACTCAATTCCTCTACCAATAAAAGCCAGTACGCCATATGCCTTCCTCACCGCACTATTTACCTGGGTGGCAACTTTCAGAGATCTGTGTACATGGACACCAAGATCCCTCTGCTCATCCACACTACCAAGTATCCGACCATTAGCCCAGTACCCCATCTTTTTGTTATTCTTCCCAAAGTGAATCACCTCGCACTTAGCTACATTGAATTCCATCTGCCACCTTTCTGCCCAGCTCTGCAGCTTCTCTATATCCTGCTGTAACCTGCCACATGCTTCCTCACTGTCAACAACTCCTCCGACTTTCGTGTCATCCGCAAACTTGCTCACCCAACCTTCTAATCCCTCTTCCAGGTCATTTATGTTCTCAGGCTACTGATAAACAAAATGCTACTGATGGGGTCCCTGACTTAGGAATGTCCAGACTGACAAAAGAGATTTGATACTGTTATTAATTTTAAGCATCCAACATGCTAATGTTTACTCATACAGATATTCTATATTGTACTTCACTGTCTTCCAACTTGCCTGCAAATTGACTAAGGACCACACTCAGGAATGGAACTTGTTTGTAACTCAGGAACAGTCTATAGTTATGATGTGTTTTCTCCTTTTTTGTGGTGGAGAGAGGAAAGGAGACTTTCCCCACAGGAATTTCCTCAGGCCCCTTGTTACTTTTTTTTCTCAGTATTTAATGACCTCTAGTAGTATGGGTTGAAGACGTTGAAGAAAATGCAAAGGCCTGTATTTATTGCAAAAAACTGGGTTTACTTTCCAGTAAAAGAATAATTATTGGCAATACCTCTCCATTGTTAGTCAATGGTAGAATTGAGCTAAGCTGACTCTAAATTGGGGAAACTTGATTCATGCTCATACTGACTACTTTTGACTATTGTGTACAGAGCGGATTATCACCCATGTAAATTCCTGTTTACCTGTGACAAAAATAGAAATTACTGAAGGAACTCCAGACTATCAGAAGGATGTGGATGTTTTGGAGAGGGTACAGAAAAAGTTTACCAGGATGTTGCCTCGTGTGGGGGATTTTAGCTATGAAGAAAGGTTGGATAGACTGGGTTTGTTTGCACTGGAATGCAAAAGAATCTGTAGTGTGTAAGATTGTGAATGGCATGGAATGATTGGAAAGTATGAGGCTTTTTTCCAGGTAGGAAGGGTCAATTACATGGAGTCACAAGTTCAAAGTACAAGGTTAAAAAGAGATGTGTGAGGCAGGAGGAATTGAAAAGGAGCATATTTGATAAGATCCCTCATGCAAGATTTTATTCGGTAAAGTTAAAGCACATGGGGTAATTGGCACACAATATTGATTGTCATACAGGAAACAAGGAGTTGGAATCAATGAGTCTTTTTCTGAGTGCCAAGCAGTGACACTTACCATACCATACTTGGTCTCCAGCTATTTATAAATTACCTGGATGAGGTAACCAAATGCAACATTTCCAAGTTTGCTTCGACACAAATTTGGTTGGGAATGAGAGTTATGAGGAGGGTGTTAGGAGCCTTCAAGGTTATTTAGACAAGTTGAGTGAGTACACAAAAACATGGCAGATATAGTACAATATGACTAAATGTGAGGTTACACACTTAAGTGTGAAAAAACAGGCAGAATATTGTGTAAGTGGTGATATATCAGGAAGTATAGAGGTATAAAGGGATCTAGGTGCCCTTATACACTAGTCACAGAAAGTAGACAGGCAGGTTTTGATTGGTTTTATTGTAGTCTTGTACCTAAGTACAGTGAAAAGCTTTGTTTTGAAAGCAGTATAGGCAGATCATAGCAAACAAGGGCATACAGATCATAATGTACTTAGACAGAGTGAGGCATGCAAGGTTAAAGCTACACAGGAGATGCCCTAAGCAAGATCAGCATTAGTAAGATCAGCATTATTTGAAGTCAGAGAGGTTTGTTGAGAAGTCTAATAACATCAGAGAAGAAGCTGTTTTCGAATCTGTTGCAGCATGTGTTCCAGCTTCTGTATTTTCTGCCTGATGGAAGAGTTGGAACAGAGAGGTGCAGCAAGCAATTAGGAAGCCAAAAGGTATGCTGGCCTTCATTGCAAGAGGATTTGAGTTCTGACGTAAGGATGTCTTACTGCAGCCATGCAGGGTTTTGTTGAGACCACATCTGAAGTATTGTATGCAGGTTTGCACCG
This sequence comes from Chiloscyllium plagiosum, assembly GCF_037043375.1. Lineage (NCBI taxonomy): Eukaryota > Metazoa > Chordata > Chondrichthyes > Orectolobiformes > Hemiscylliidae > Chiloscyllium > Chiloscyllium plagiosum. Next base: position 35,322,273 of record NW_028270180.1, on the reverse strand, counting down.
AAGAAAGGATGTACTGACAGTCAAAAGGGGGTTTCATCATCACATTTGTTCACAGGTCAATTTGTACGCAAGTGGGAACACAATGCAGGACAACATACAGTAGCCATTTGGAAGTCCAAGTAAATTATAGCCCTGTAAGGAATTGCATTCATAGTTACAAGCATTCTTAGAACATAACAGCACAGTACGGCCCTTTGGCCCTCGATGTTGAGCCAACCTGTGGAACCAATCTGAAGCCCATCTAACCTACACCATTCCATTTTCATCCATATGTTTATCCAATTACCATTTAAATGACCTTAAAGTTGGAGGTCTACTGTTGCAGGCAGTATGTTCCACGCCCCTACTACTCTCCAAGTAAACAAAACTACCTCTGACACCTGTCCTATGTCTATCACCCCTCAATTCAAAGCTATGTTTTTTGTGCTTGCCATCACCATCCAAGGAAAAAGGCTCTCACTGTCTACCCTGTCTCATCCTCTGATTATCTTATTTGTCTCAATTAAGTCACCTCTCAACCTTCTCTCTGACAAAAACAGCCTCAATCCTTTAGCCTTTCCTCTTAAGACCTTTCCTCCATACTAGGCAACATCCTAGTAAATCTCATCTGAACCCCCGCCAAAGCTTTCACATCCTTCCAATAATGCAGTGACCAGAACTGTACACAATACTGCAAGTGTGGCTGCACCAGAGTTTTGAACAGCTGCAGCATGACCTTGTGGCTCTGAAATACCTCCTTAACAACCCTGTCAACCTGGGTGGCAACTTTCAAGGATCTTACGTACATGGACACCGAGATCTCTCTGCTCATCTACGCTACCAAGAATCTTACATTTAGCCCAGTACTCTTTATTCCTGTTGCACTTTCCAAAGTAAATCACCTGACACTTTTCTGCATTAAACGCCATTTGCCCCTTCTCAGCCCAGCTCTGCAGCTTATCTGTGTCCCTCTGTAACCTGCAACATCCTTCAGCACTAACCACACCTCCACCAACCTAAGTGTCATTCGCAAATTTACTAACCCATCCTTCTACACCCTCATCCAGGTCATTTATAAAAATGACAAACAGCAGTGGCCCCAAAACAGATCCTTGCAGTACACCACTAATAACTGAACTCCAGGATGAACATTTCCCATCAACCACCACCCTCTGTTTTCTTTTAGCTAGCTAACTTCTGATCCAAACTGCTAAATCACCCTCAATCCCATGCCTCCATATCTTGTGCAATAGCCTGTCATGGGCAACCTTATCAAAGGCCTTACTGGAATCCATATAGTTCATTAGTTGATTGTTTGTAAGTCTGGTTCTCCTTGTACTTGGCATGATGGCAGCATTCTATGAAGAGCTATTAGTTGGACTGGTTCTGCATTCACTGGAATTTAGGAGATGAGAGGGGATCTGATTGAAATGTATAAAATATCAACAAGGTTCTCCAAATGCAGCAAGACCTGGACAATCTCCAGGTTTGGGTTGAAAAGAGGCAAGCAAAATTCATGCCACAAAAAACATCTCCAATTAGCAATAATCTAATGTCTGCCCCTTCCTTTCGCTAAGAATAAGACTGTCTTACTGAAGCCTATTAGGTCCTAAGGCAAATGCAGGAAAAGTGTTCCAAAGAATGGTAATGGCACTCAAAATTAATTTGGTTTTTTTCCTTAGATGCTGCAGATAGGTTGAATTTCTCCAGCACGTTGGTTTTATTTCAGACCCAGCATCTGCTTTAATTTAATTTTATTACAAGGAAGATGTTTCTTCTTATAGGGAGACTAGAACTAGGAGCTCAGTTTCAGAGGTCAGTCTTTTTAAGACAGATGACTTTTCTATTCTCTCAGAAGATTGTTCATCTGTGGAATATTCTTCCCATTAGATAGTGAGGTGTCAGTCGATGAACATATTCATGGTTGAATTAGATTTTTGATCAAGAGATGTAGATGTTTATGATGCACATACAGGAACGGTGGTGTTCAGGCCAAAATCCTATCAATCATGAACCTGCTAAATGGTCTAATTCTGCGCCTAGGTTGTGTGTTCCTAAACACTTTATGAATGTTTCAGGAAAAATTACAAGTCAAGAGCAACATAGTCCCTTAAAGACTAATAATAGTCAATGTGGAAATAGGATATGTGGGCATCTGAATAATTACTTAGCATCAGTATTCACAGTAGAAGAAAATGTTGTCATGTTAGATGACCCAAGAAAACTGTTGTTAAGTCAGGGACTGGGAATCACCAGTTTTGATATAGGTATTACTGCAGTATTGAAGAAATTAATGACCCGAAGGAGTGGCAGATCTTCAGGCCGACTGGTTTTCAACTAAGGATTTAAAAGCAAGTACTTTATATTTAGACGATGATTTCAATTAGTCTTCCAAAGTTCTCTTGACTTGCAAACTTTTCTTTTAGTTTGGAAAGTACTCAAAATGCAGTTGTGACAGGGCCACATAGGACAAATGGAGAGAAACGCTTTGTTTGCTAGTTAGAAGTCTAGAAGGGGGGCATGATTTAAGAACTAAAGCCAAAACTTTCCGTGGTAAAGGACATTTGAAGTTTGGAGGTCTCTCAAATGAAAGTTGATAGATGTATTATCAATTTTAGCTTGAAAATTATAAATAATTGTTAACCAAATATGCATAGGGATATGGGACTACAGTGTGTATATGGTGTGATTAAACAATTAAATTATCTCTATGTTGAACAACCAAGCTATCTTCATAAGTTATACTCAAGTTTCATACATTTGTATAGTTAAATCCCTGTATGTAATGGAATATGATTAAATTGCATATTATATTTTATATGGAAGCACACTAATTGTGATCTATCGATTTATTACTACCCTTACAAATTCCTGACAGATGCCCCTCAGCAGCATGAAGAAATAGATGCTGCAATGCATGCACAAACACCTGTTACTACAAGTCCTTCTGCCTCCAGCACCACTTCATTCATGAGCAGCTCTCTTGAGGACACCACCACTGCTACTACGCCCGTCACTGACACAGAAACTGTGCCTGCCTCAGAGTCACCCAGTGTAATGCCACTCAGCCTTTTACGGTATGTGTTGTCATGCTCAATCTGATTTTAAGTGATTGATTGAAATTTATTCAGAATTGTTTCATTGTTTTAGCTTAAACCTTAATGCTTTTAAGCTAAATATGGGTGTATGTAAAGAAAATTAAATTTAGTTTCTCATTTGGTTAAGAAATTTGTGATTGGTTCTGAGCATTATTGTACACAAGTACTGAATGTTTGCAGCAATATGTGATACCCTAAGAATCGAGAAAGAAGAATTCGAGCAGTTGAAGATGGTGTCATTTATGATCATGTTCATGTTGTTCCTGTGACCTTTAATGTGAAAAGACTTTTTTATCACTAATATTGTTCCCTTCAGTCAAATGTTCTCCAGTTATCCAACTACCACACTGCTGCCTAGTCGACGAGCACAGACCCCACCTGTTTCTTCTCTACCAACCTCACCTTCTGAAGAGGTGGGTAGACGACAGAGTCTCACTTCACCTGAATCCCAGCCCACTCGACCAACAAACCGAACAGGTACTGAAATGACTTGAGCTTAGTTTTGGTTTTGTTTCTTTACATCAGCTGCCGGTTTATAAACTTCTCGAAGGGTCACAGGACCTGAAACGTTAACTTTGATTTCTCTTCACAGATGCTGCTAGACCTGCTGAGCTTTTCCAAGAACTTCTGTTTTTGTTTACAGAATCCGCAGTTCTTTAGGTTTTCACAAACTTCTGTGGTTTGCGTCTACCTTACTTCATGACAAGACATGGAAAACTTTCTTTCCTTTAAAGTTTTGAAAACAATACAAACTTCCTGTTTTACACAGACTCCAGCAAATGCTAGACCCTAGTTTTTAGAAAGAATTAGTTGCTTTGTGTTTGTTCAAGGCCCATGCATGAGGAACTAGACTGTAGGTGGGAGGGGAGAAGGAAGCTTTAAAGCTTTTCAAAATTTGGGAAACATTGTTTGGTATTCATGTTCAGGAGGTCAATGTCTCAACTGTGTTGAGATAACCAAAAATAGTTCATGTAAGACGTTACCAGTCAGTAAATAATGCGTGGGGCTAAAAGAAGGAATGCTCTTCACCAATGGATAGTTTATATCTTGTAGCTCAAAGGTATTTAAGAGGTGTTCAGGTTGATCTTCATGCTACCACACTGCCCAAACCTCAATTACTTTCTTTTCTAGAGGCTTATTTTTCAGATATTCCTCCTGGAAAGGAGATGGTGGCCATACCATCTCCTTTCCAAATGCCCTAACCAAATCTCTTCTCTGCCTTCTTTCCTGAAAGGAAACAGAGTCACAATTCTATTTTCACAATCATCATTCCTGAGACAAGGGACTTTTCTCATGAATATTTTCTGTGCTCTCAGTGCTTTCACATACATCCTAAAGTATGATGCCCAGACCTGTATACAGTACTCTAGCTAAGACCTCTCAAGTGCAACATATTCTCCTTGTTCTAGCACTCTATTAATAGTACTGTTAACCTATCATTCCATCTTCAATGACTTCTGTGCATGTACACTGGTCCCTCTACTGCTGCAATCCCTTTAGAATTATTGCTTGTATTTGACATTACCTCTACATGTCCTTCCTACTGAGATAAGTCATTTCACACTTCTCCATGTTCAACTTCATCTGCCATTTGAATACCCATAAGTATTATGTCATGTGCACCAAATAATATATTAATATACATCATTAATTTATATCAAAAAAAGCACGAGTTCCAACACTGGCCCTTCAGGATTTCCACTTCCCTTCAAGCATTCCCTTGGCTCGAAAACCTCCCATCAACTATTACTTTCTGCTTTGATGAATGGTGAAAGAAATCTTGTTCGTGGGCACATGAGTAGACCGTTTAGAGTGTTGAGCAGTTTCCTCATTGCTGAGCATTTTCCTCAATTCCACTTTCCTGCACTGTCTCCGTCTGCCTTAATGTCATTTATGTTTAAAGTATATCATCTCTATCTTGAACTTCCTCACTTTTGATTGAACTAGCTCAGCCCTTTTAGATAAAGAAGTCCGAAAACCCACCATCTTCTGACTGAAGAAATTCTTCCTCATCTCAGTCTTCATTGGCCTACTCCTTATATTTGGATCATGAGAGAAGGTGACAGCCTAATAGTATTATCTCTGGCTGTTAATTCAGAGATCCAGGTAATGTTCTGGGGACCTGGATTCAAATCCTGCCACAGCCAAAGGTAGAAATTAAACTTGATTTTAAAAATCTGGAATTAAGAATCTAATGGTTTGACCTATGTGTGACTCTAGATCCACAGCAATGTGGTTGACTCTTAACTGCCCTCCTAAGCAATCTGGGATAGACTAGACTCTTCTCCTCCGTGACCTTAAGGAAAGATCCTATCTACATCTACCCTGTCACATTTTCTCAGAATTTTGCAACATTGAAGGAGATCACCTCTCATTCTTCAAACCTCTGGGGAATATAGACCCAGTTTTATCAATTTCTCTTCAGAAGATATTCTGACCATCCCAAGAGTACACTTTCTGAATGGCAAGTAGATACACCTTAGAGTTGCAGATTGCTAGCTCAGGGAATGGTCCTTAAGCCCATTGTATCCACATTGGTCAAGAAACATTCACCCATTCTCATCTTCTATTACTTGGCCCATTTTTGAGGGTGTCTGCCTCAACCACTTTTACAGGTAGAAAGTTCCAAATTTCTACCACTGTTTGGATAAAAATATTTTTCCTCATGTTTTATCTAAACCTAGGGACAGGCAATAAATGATGGACAACCAGCGATGCCCACGTCCCACAAGTGACTTTAAATTTTACAAAAACCTTCTGCCTCTTACATTAAATCTGTGTTCCATATCATTGATCCCTTCATCAAAGGAAAACGTCTCCTCCTATATGTGCTGCCTAAACCACTTTATCTACCTATCCTGATACCTTAAGGAACCCAGTGTCTATTCCCTCTAAGGTCTGCTGATCCTCGGTACTTCCTAGGATCAGACCATTTATCATATATTGTCTTGCCTTGATAAGGTGATCAACACTACATACTACTCCAGGTATGATGTCACTAAGACATACTATTGTAGCAAAATATTTTTTGTATTCTAATCCTCTTACAACGAAGACCAACATAACATTTGCCTTCTTCATTAATGAGCTGTACCTGCATGCTAGTTTTTATTGACTCATGAACAATGTCATGCAGGCCCCCTTTGGATGCCAACACTTCTCAGCCCTTAACCATTATATACTTGGGTTTTCTACCAAAGTAGATAACTTAACTCACTTTATATACAATCTGCTCGCTGACATAGCCTATGTAAGTCTGCTTGAAGCAATCTTGCGTTTTCCTCACAGCTTACATTTGTACTAAGTGTTGTGTCTTCAGCAGAAGTTGTAAATATTACTATTTAACCCCAATTTAAAATCACTTAAATGGCTAAGATCCTAATACTGACCCTTGTGACACCCCACCAGTGACAGCCTACCATTCTGAGAACGATCCATTTGTTCCATCAGATTGGTCAAATATGATATCCCTTTCATAAATCTATGTTGACTGTGCCCAATTTTGCATACTCTGTTATATCCTTTGTAGCAGATTCTAAAATTTTCCCTTCTACAAACTTCAAACTAAAAGGTCTGTAGTTCTCCCTTCTCAAATTGCATTTGGTACTTCTCAGTCTGTAGGAACCTCTTTGAAAGAGAATGCATCCGCTATCCCTGTTGCTGCTTAACTATGACACACTGGAATGCAGCTTATCTGGTCTGGGGTATTTATCAATCTTCAATCCAGTTAGATTTTCAAGGACTACCGCTTTACTAATACACAGAGCCATTTGGTGATACAGAACTGTCAATCATCATTAACTGGTGCACTCTTCACGGCAAGGCTTCTACCAATCAGAGTTCACTTAACACCTAATAATACTGTTGTCTCGTTTACTATAAATGTTGATTTTCCCCTTAAATTCTTGTTATAAAATGTCCTAATTGTCGAAAATATGTTCTTTCTCAACAAAACTCTTTACAATTTCTTTTGGTTCCTCAGTTTCTCCCAGTTGGTTACCTAGTACCTCTGGGAGATTTTCTGTATTCTTCTTTGTGCAGGTAATCTCAGAATAATAAAATAGTTTCCCCAGTAATTCCCTTTCCTCCACTATAAACAGCCCTTGTCTACCTGGAATAGACCCATATTTGTCCTGGATAATATTTTAATTTTTACTTGCCTAAAGTAGCTTTTACAATCTGCCTTTGATTCTCGCCAGTATTCATATTCTCCTTTTCTTTCCTTTCCAATTCCTTGGTCATTTGTATTGGATTCTAAATTGCTCACAAACATTAGGCTTACCACTTTTTCTGGCATGCTTATAAACCACTTCCTTTGATTTAATGCAATATTTAACTTGTTAGCAGTAGTTAATTTACCTTTTCCATTGGATGTTTGTACCTCAAAAGAATGTATATCTGTTGTTGACTTTGTTCGACTTTGTTGAATACCAGCCATTGTTTATCTGGGAAATCCTTGAATATATTTTCTCAGTATACCAAAACTGACTTGCCCCTCACATCATCACACTTTCCCTTGTTCAAATTTAAGACCTAGCTTCAGAATGAACTATATTGCATTTGAACAATGTGAAATTCTATTTAATTATGGTCACTATTTCCCAACGACTCCTTTCCAGCAAGGTTATGAGTCACATCTTCTTGTTACATAATACTAAATCTAAAATTTTGTTGTTTGTTGTTGGTTGTTCAATGCATTGCTTTGGAACCTATCACATACATACTGCAGAAAACCATCCTCCACAGCAGTAGTGTAGATTAGTTTTACCCAGTCGATATGTAAATTGAAGTAACCAATTTCTACTGTATTATCTAAATCATAATTACCTATAATTTCTGGATTTCTACCATGCCCAACGTTACTTCTACTGTTGGTTATGAACATCTCCCTCCAATTTTTCTGACACTTTGCTGTTCATCAGCTCCACCCAAACTGATTGTACATGTTTCTCCCTTTGATGTGAGATCATTCCTCACTGATCCCATTCCTTATTAAGAGCACTACCCCACCTATTTTTCATCTTTGCCTATCCTTCCAAAATGAGAAATACCCTTCATTATACAGTTCCCAAGCTTGGTCACCTAGTAGCCATGTGTTTCGAATAGCATTTAAATCATATTATTTACATCAATTTATGTCTTAAAATCATCAATCCTCTTGTGTACTCATGCAATCCTCTTGCATTTAGTTCTTTTATTTTTATGACCATTATTCCATAGTCTGATATAATTTGATGCCAGCCTTAGACTCAGCATTCTTCTAGTATCACTTACTATCTTTTTGCTTCCTGTTACCACTTTTGCTTTCATTCAATATGAAGAAAAAAGTTTTCATCCAGAGGATGGGGGAGGGGGATGGTCACAAACTCACAATCTTTACAAATCGTATAGACCTACATAGTAAAGTGGGACAAGTGTAGGTGGAGTACTTTATGGCAATGCAGCTTCAAAGGGCTGACGGACCTCTTCTGTACTGTATGATTCTACAAGCTCCCTTTCAATTTCACGTTCCCCGGTCAATCCTTTTCCAACAATTGTAAGAGATCTTTTTTTGGGAATATCCCATCTTGCTTATTGGGATAGCCAATCTCCCCTGCATCAGTTCTTCAGCCACATTTTAATTAGTCAGCTCTCCTGTTCCTGTGATTGCTAGCACATGAGATTGGGAGTAGTCTTGAGATGACCATTTCTGCTTTAACAACCCTCTTTCAAGTTTCCTAAAAGATACTTTTAGGACACAAAGTATTGTACTGCAAGTGCTCTGTGACATATTGATGCTGACAGTTGGGAGGCATCATACCATTCTCAAGTCAAGTCTATGGCCGGAGAAATGCTTGTCTGTTCCCCTAACTAAAGAATTTCCTGTTCTTCTACTTCTTCCTCTCTCCTTTGACCATGTACTTGGTTCTGACTGCACTTCTCTGAGAAAACATTACCTTCACCAGAATCCCAAACAGAGAGCTGATTAGCAAATTACATTGCCTTGGAAACTCTCCTGGCAATCTGAAAGAAGTGGGCTTACTTCCACCTCCTCAAGCATGTTATTCATATGGCTCTCTTTCTCGCAGATAGTCCACAATGACTCCAACGCCCTATCTTCACCAGGGACATCCAGTCCCTATACACCTCCATCCCCCATCACGAAGGCCTCAAAGCCCTCCGCTTCTTCCTTTACCGCCGAACCAACCAGTACCCTTCCACTGACACCCTCCTTCGACTGACTGAACTAGTCCTCACTCTGAACAACTTCTCTTTCCAATCCTCCCACTTCCTCCAAACCAAAGGAGTAGCCATGGCCACCCGCATGGGCCCCAGCTATGCCTGCCTCTTCGTCAGATATGTGGAACAATCCATCTTCCACAGCTACACTGGCACCACTCCCCACCTTTTCCTCCGCTACATCGATGACTGTATCGGCGCTACCTTGTGCTCCCATGAGGAGGTTGAAGAGTTCATCCACTTTACTAACACCTTCCACCTCGACCTCAAATTTACCTGGACAGTCTCAGACTCCTCCCTCCCCTTCCTAGACCTCTCCATTTCTATCTCGGGCGACCGACTCAACACGGACATTTAGTATAAACCGACCGACTCCCACAGCTACCTAGACTATACCTCCTCCCATCCTGCCCCCTGTAAAAATGCCATCCCATATTCCCAATTCCTTCGCCTCTGCTGCATCTGCTCCCAGGAGGACCAATTCCAATACCGAACAACCCAGATGGCCTCCTTCTTCAAAGACAGCAATTTCCCCTCAGACGTGGTTGATGATGCTCTCCACTGCATCTCCTCCACTTCCCGCTCCTCCGCCCTTGAACCCCGCCCCTCCAACCGCCACCAGGACAGAACCCCACTGGTCCTCACCTACCACCCCACCAACCTCCATACACATCGTATCATCCATCGTCATTTCCGCCACCTCCAAACAGACCCCACCATCAGGGATATATTTCCCTCCCCTCCCCTATCAGCGTTCCGGAAAGACCACTCCCTCCGTGACTCCCTCGTCAGGTCCACGCCCCCCACCAACCCAACCTCCACTCCCGGCACCTTACCCTGCAACCGCAAGAAATGCAAAACTTGCGCCCACATCTCCCCCCTCACTTGCCTCCAAGGCCCCAAGCTTCCATATCCGTCACAAATTCACCTGCACCTCCACACATATCATTTAATGCATCCGCTGCACCCGATGCGGCCTCCTCTACATTGGGGAGACAGGCCGCCTATTTGCGGAACGTTTCAGAGAACACCTCTGGGACACCCGCATCAACCAACCCAACCACTTATCAACGGCTGAACACTTGAATTCCCCCTCCCACTCCGCCAAGGACATGCAGGTCCTTGGCCTCCTCCATCGCAACACGACGCCTGGAGGAAAAACGCCTCATCTTCAGCCAAGGAACCCTCCAACCACAAGGGATGAATGCAGATTTCTCCGGCTTCCTCATTTCCCTTCCCCTCACCTTATCTCAGTCCCAACCCCGGACTCAGCACCGCCTTCTTGACCTGCAATCTTCTTCCCGACCTCTCCGCCCCCACCCCCTCTCCGGCCTATTACCCTCACCTTAACCTCCTTCCACCTATCGCATTCCCAATGCCCCTCCCCCAAGTCTCTCCTCCCTACCTTTTATCTTTGCCTTTTATCAAGCTGATCTTGAGCATCTGCAGTCCGCACTTTCTCTACAATGACTCCAGTCACTGCTCAAGTTCTGAAACTTGTGCAATTGATAACACCTCTTGGAGATGGATCACAGTGTGGAAACAGGCCCTTCGGCCCAACAAGTCCACAGCGACCCGCCGAAGCGCAACCCACCCATACCCCTACATTTACCCCTTAGCTAACACTACGGGCAATTTAGCAAGGCCAATTCACCTGAGCTGCACATCTTTGGACTGTGGGAGGAAACCAGAGCACCCGGAGGAAACCCACGCAGACACAGGGAGAATGTGCAAACACCACACAGTCAGTCGCCTGAGGCGGGAATTGAACCCGGGTCTCTGGCGCTGTGAGGCAGCAGTGCTAACCACTGTGCCACCGTGCCACCCACATGGGAGTAGAGGGAGTTAGATTGGAAGTTGGAAGGTAGGACGAGAAGATTAGTAATCTCAGGATTGCTATCGGTGCCATGGCCTAGTGAGGCTAGGAATAGAGAGCGAGTATAGCTGAACACATAGCTGCAGGGCTGGTTTGGAAGGAGGGCTTCGTATCTGTGGATCATTGGGATACGTTCTGGGGAAGGTCGGACATGTCCTCCTTGTACCTGAACTGGAGGGGCACCAATATCCTGGGCAGGAGGTTTGCGAGAGCTCTTCAGGAGGGTTTAAACTAAATTAGCAGATGGGTAGGAACCGGAGCTATGGATCAGATGATGGAGTAGGAGTAAACAGCCAGACACAGCGAGCAGAGAGTCTGAGAGGAGGGATAGGCACCTGATAGGGCAAAGGTTTGATGGGTTGAGGTGTGCCTATTTTAATGCAAGAAGTATCAATAATAAGGGTGACGAACTCAGAATGGATTAGTACTTGGAACTATGATGTTGTGGCAGTTACAGAGACTTTGATATCACAGGGACAGGAATGGTTGTTGATGTTCCAGAGTTTAGATGTTTCAAAACAAATAGAGGGGGAGGTAAAAGAGGTGGACAAATGTCATTGCTAATTCGGGATAGTATCACAGCTGCAGAAAGGGAGATCATCAAGGAGAGTTTGTCCACTGAGTCATTATGGGTGGAAGTCAAAAACAGGAAAGGAGCAAAATCACTTTATTGGGAGTTTTTTACAGGCCACCCAACAGCAACAGAGACACGAAAGAGCAGATTGAGAGGCAGATTTTGAAAAGTGCAGAAGAAATATTGTTTTGGGTGACTTTAACTTCCCTAATATTGATTGGAACCTACTTAGTTCAAATAATTTGGATGGAGTAGTTTTTGTCAGCTGTATCCAGGAAGGATTCCTGACACAATATGTGGATAGGCCGATTAGAGGGGAAGTCATATTGGATTTGGTGCTTGGCAACGAATCATGCCAAGTGTCAGATCTCTTGGTGGGAGAGCATTTCAGTAATAGTGATCACAACTCCCTGACCTTTACTGTTGGAGAGGAATAGGAGCAGATAGTATGGGAAAGTATTTAATTGCGGAAGAGGGAATTACCATGCTATTAGGCAGGAATTGGGGTGCCTAAATTGGGAATATAGGTTCTCAGGGAAATGCATGACAGAAATGTGGAGGTTGTTTAAGAAGCACTTCCTGTAGTGCTGGACAGGTTTGTCTCACTGAGGTAAGGAAGGGATGGTAGGTTGAAAGAACCTTGGGTGACAAGGGATGTGGAACGTTTAGTCAAAAGGAAGAAGGAAACTTACTTAAGGTTGAGGAATAAATGATTGTATAAAGCTCTAGAGGGTTACAAGGTATCTAGGAAGGAACTGAAGAATGGATTTAGGAGAGCTATAAGGAGGCATGATAAAGCTTTAGTGGGTAGGATTAAGGAAAACCCTAAGGTGTTCTACACTTTTGTGAGGAACAAGAGGATGACCAGAGTGAAGGTAAGGTCGATCAGGGATAGTGGAGGGAACTTGCACCTGGAGTCAGAGGAAGTAAGGGAGATCCTTAATGAATACTTTGCTTCAGTATTTATTACTGAGAGGGACCTTGACGTTTCTGAGGACATCACAAACAGACTGATATGCTAGAACAGGCTGATGTTAGGAAGGAAAATGTGCTGAAAGTTTGAAAAACATAAGGATAAATAAATCTCCTGGGCCAGATGGGAAATATCCAAGGTTGCTACAGGAAGCGAACGAAAATATTGCTATGCCTTTGGCAATGATCTCTGCATCCTCACTGTCCTCTGCAGTAGTACCTGATGATTGGGGGAGGTGGCAAATGTTGTTATTCCCTTGTTCAAGAAAGGAAATAGGGATAACATTGGGAATTACAGACCAGTCAGTCTTACGTCAGTGTGGGCAAAGTATTGAAGAGAATGCTGAAAGACAGGATTTATGATAACTTGGAAAACCATACTTTGATTAGAGATAGTCAGCATGGTTTTGTGAGGGGGAGGTCATGCCTCACAAACCTTATTGAATTCTTTGAGGATGTGACAAAACACGTTGAAGAAGGTAAAGCAATAGATGTGGCATACATGGATTTTAGCAAGACATTTGATAAGATTCCCCTTGGTAGGCTTTTTCAGAAAGTAAGGATGCATGGAATAGAGGGAAACTTGGCTGTCTGAATACAAAATTGGTTGGCCAATAGAAGTCAGAAGGTGGTGGTAGGTGGAAAGTATTCAGCCTGGAACTTGCTGACCAGTGGTGTTCTGCAGGGATCGGTTCTGGGATCTCTATACTTTGTGATTTTTATTAATGACTTGGATGAGGAAGTGGAAGGGTGGGTTAGTAAGTTTGCCAGTGACACGAAGGTTGGTGGAGTTGTGGATAGTGTGGAAGGCTATTGTAGGTTGCAACGGGACATTGACAGGATACAGAACTGCACTGAGAAGTGGCAAATGGAGTTCAACCTGGAAAAGTGTGAAGTCATTCACTTTGGATGGTTGAATTTGAATGCAGATTACAGGGTTAATGGCAGGTTTCTTGCCTGTAAGGAGGAACAGAGGTATCTTGGGGTGCATGTCCATAGATCCCTTAAAGTGTGCACTACAGGGCAAGAGTTATAGCTGGGGGCAGGGAAATTATGATGTGGTGAGGCATGACTTTGGATGTGTGGCTTGGAAAAGTAAGCTTCAAGGCAAGGGCGTAATTGATATGTGGCGCTTGTTCAAGGAGCAACTATTGAGTGTCCTTGATAAGTATGTACCTGTCAGGCAGGGAGGAAAGGGTCGTGTGAGGGAGCCGTGGTTTAATAAGGAATTGGAATCCCTTGTTAAATGGAAGTGGGCGCCCTATGTAAAGATTAGATTAGATTACATTACAGATTATATTACATTACAGTGTGGAAACAGGCCCTTCGGCCCAACAAGTCCACACCGACCCGCCGAAGCGAAACCCACCCATACCCCTACATTTACCCTTACCTAACACTACGGGCAATTTAGTATGGCCAGTTCACCTGACCCTGCGCATCTTTGGACTGTGGGAGGAAACCGGAGCACCCGGAGGAAACCCACGCAGACACGGGGAGAACGTGCAAACTCCACACAGTCAGTCGCCTAAGGCGGGAAATGAACACGGGTCTCTGGCGCTGTGAGGCAGCAGTGCTAACCACTGTGCCACCCACTAAGATGAGGCGTAAAGGTTCAATTGGGGCGATTGAGAGTTATAAGGTAGCCAGGAAGGACCTGAAGAGAGAGCTAAGAGCAGCAAGGAGGGGACATAAAAGGTCCTTAGTTGGTAGGATTAGGGAAAACCCTAAGGCTTTCTATAGGTATGTCAGGAATAAAAGAATGACTAGGGTAGGAATAGGTCCAGTCAAGGATAGTAGTGGGAAGTTGCGTGTGGAGGCTGAAGAGATTGGGGAGACACTGAATGAATACTTTTCGTCAGTATTCAATCAGGAACAGGACATTGTTGTCAATGTGAATACTGAGTCACAATTAAGTAGAATGGATGGCTTTGAGGTATGTAGAGAAGAGGTGTTGGAAATTCTGGAAAGGGTGAAAATAGATAAGTCCCCTGGGCCTGATGGCATTTATCCTAGGATTCTCTGGGAAGCAAGGGAGGCGATTGCAGAGCCATTGGCCTTGATTTTTATGTCCTCGTTGTCTACAGGAGTAGTGCCAGAAGATTGGAGGGTAGCAAATGTGGTTCCCTTGTTCAAGAAGGGGAGTAGGGATAACCCTAGTAACTATAGGCCGGTGAGTCTCACTTCTGTTGTGGGCAAAATCTTAGAGAGAATTGTAAGGGATAGGATTTATGAACATCTGGATAGGAATAATGTGATCAAGGATAGTCAGCATGGTTTTGTGAAGGGCAGGCCGAGCCTCACAAACCTTATTGAATTCTTTGAGAAGGTGACTAAGGAGGTGGACGAGGGGAAAGCGGTAGATGTGGTGTATATGGATTTTAGTAAGGAATTTGATAAGGTTCCCCATGGTAGACTACTGCAAAAAATACAGAGGTATGGCATTGAGGGTGAGTTGGAGGTTTGGATTAGGAGTTGGCTGGCTGGAAGAAGACAGAGGGTAGTAGTTGATGGCAAAGGTTCATTTTGGAGTGCCGTTACTAGCGGTGTTCCACAAGGATCTGTTTTGGGACCATTGTTGTTTGTCATTTTTATAAATAACCTGGAGGAGGGGTTAGAAGGTTGGGTGAGCAAGTTTGCAGATGATACGAAAGTCGGAGGAGTTGTAGACAGTGAGGAAGGATGTGGCAGGTTACAGCGGGATATAGATAAGCTGCAGAGCTGGGCAGAAAGGTGGCAAATGGAGTTCAATGTAGGTAAGTGTTAGGTGATTCACTTTGGTAAGAGTAACAAAAAGATGGGGTACTGGGCTAATGGTCGGATACTTGGTAGTGTGGATGAGCAGAGGGATCTTGGTGTCCATGTACACAGATCTTTGAAAGTTGCCACCCAGGTAAATAGTGCGGTGAAGAAGGCATATGGCATACTGGCTTTTATTGGTAGAGGAATTGAGTTCCGGAGTACTGAGGTCATGTTGCAGTTGTATAAGACTCTGGTGCGGCCGCATCTGGAGTATTGTGTGCAGTTTTGGTCGCCATACTATAGGAAGGATGTGGAGGCACTGGAACGGGTGCAGAGGAGGTTTACCAGGATGTTGCCTGGTATGGTAGAAAGATCGTATGAGGAAAGGCTGAGACACTTGGGGTTGTTTTCATTGGAGAAAAGAAGGTTTAGGGGTGACTTGATAGAGGTGTACAAGATGATTAGGGGTTTACATAGGGTCGACAGTGAGAATCTTTTTCCACGTATGGAGTCAGCTATTACAAGGGGGCATAGCTTTAAATTAAGGGGGGGTAGGTTTAGGACAGATGTTAGGGGTAGGTTCTTTACTCAGCGAGTCATAAGTTCATGGAATGCCCTGCCAGTAGCAGTGGTGGACTCTCCCTCATTATGGGCATTTAAGCAGGCATTGGATAGGCATATGGAGGATAGTGGGCTTGGATCGGCGCAACATCGAGGGCCGAAGGGCCTGTACTGCGCTGTATTCTTCTATGTTCTATGTTCTAAAATTGCTATCCAAGTTGATAGGGTTATTAAGAAGGCGCATGGTGTGTAGCTTTCATTAACGGAGGATCGAGTTTAAGAGCCACAAGGTTATGGTGCAGCTCTTTCGAGCCCTTGTTAGACCACACTTGGAATATTGTGTTCAGTTTTGATTGCCTCATTAGGAAAGATGTGGAAATTTTAGAAAGGGTGTAGAGGAGATTTACCACAATGCTGCATGGACGGGAGGGCATGTTTTATGAAGAAAGATTGAGGGAGCTAGGGTTTTTCTCACTGGAGTGAAGGAGGATGAGAGGGGACTTGATAGAGGTATAGAAGATGATGAGAGGCATAGATGGTGTGGATAGCCAGAAACTTTTTCCCATGGCTGAAATGACTATCATGAAGGTGCTTAATTTTAAGGTAATTTGCAAAAAGTTTAGGGAAAATGTCAAGAGGTAGGTTCTTGACACAGTGGTAGGTGTTTAGAATGCACTGCCAGCAGTTATAGTAGAGTCAGATACATTAGGGACATTCAAGTGACTCTTGGAGAGGCACATTGAAGGATAATCGGATCATAGAGTAGGATAAAAGGCCGGCAACACATTAAGAGTCGAAGAACCTGTGTTGTTCTATGTGTGTCCATGACTTCCCACATGCCGCAACTGTATATTTCACTTAGCAAAGCTGCCCTACTAAACCTTATTTCTACAGGCTATGTGTTATAAGTAGAACAGTTTGTAAAACTTGCCATTCAGCACTTCTGTGTAAATGTAGGAACCAAATACTGGACAGTTTTGAAAAAAGGTAGATTAAAAAGTAAAACAAGAACACTTCTTTCATCATCTGTCACTGACCTCGCCAAACTCATATGTGATCACTCTGCTTAAATTGCACTCTGCTTCTTACTTTTTATGAAAGCTTCACACTTCAAGGGCTAAATTCATTTATATCTGTTTTAACATTGAGGTTATTTGGTTTCAACTTTTGATCTTTCTCAAGTTCTCAAGAAAGAGCAGATCTTCGTCCCAGGTTGCCTTTCTTGTAGAGTTTTTGAAATATAATTTTGTTCAGATAATTTCATAAGTTTAGATTTTTGACACATCTCAATGATTGATAATTACACAGAAATGGGCAGCACGGTGGCTCAGTGGTTAGCGTTGCTGTCTCACAGCGCCAGCCTCAGGTGACTGTCTGTATGGAGTTTGCATATTCTCCCACTCTGTGTGGGTTTCCTCCCATAGTCGAAAGATGTGCAGGTTAGGTGAATTGGACATACTAAATTGCCTGTAGTGTCCAGGGATGTGTAGGTTAGGTGCATTAGTCAGGGGTAAATGTTGAGTAATAGGGTAGGGGAATGGTCTGGATGTGTTACTCTTCGGAGAGACAGTGTGGAAGAATGGCCTGTTTCCACACTGTAGGGATTCTTAAAAAATACAGAAATAGCCTGACGAAACTGATGTTTAGCTTGAGATTAACTTGTTGATACATGATTTCATCCTTATAGCTGTCAACTGTCAGAGGGAATCTTCTCTTGGAAACATCCACGTTCATTATTCAGATGAACTTTTTCTTCTTATACCAGTTACATCCAGCTTTTGGCTCACCCATCTGGTCAGAAAATAAATTGGTTTGTTAGTTTGAAGTTTCACTCTTGTTGCTTTATTTTGTTCAGTCTGTAGTACACCAGACTATTGTACAGCTCCTTTCTCCAAAAGCCTTAACAAACTTCTTACAATGTCAAAAAGGGACATAGAGAAAAAGAAACGTGAAATCAGACTTTACATGCAGAGAATGGGTTTTATAAATGTTCCTTGGGTATTTTTAATCAACCTGCTGTGTAATGACACATCTCTGGAGTAGACTGAACTTGAAACTAGTCTCCTGATTTGGTGTGGACATTGCCAATGTGCCATGAGCGCTTAAGTCTTATGACAATCAGTCAAGTTCATTGCATGTCTGAGTTTCTTGTGAAAAACTTAAAACGCTCAACTAAGCTGCATCATCTGAAGCAAATAATGTTCCCTTAAAGATAGCAAACATTTGTACCAAGCTATATTAGAAACTAGTAATTAAATAATATGTTTAAACTGTCACCAACTAATTAAATTTTGCTTTATTTGCTAGCCTCTTCTGATCCTAGTAGCAGACTTTCAACTTCACCGCCACCACCTCCAATTGCTGTGCCTCTTTTGGAAATGGGTTTTTCACTGAGGCAGATTACAAAAGCCATGGAAGCCACAGGTAATTAATTTTAATTCATACAATAATGAGCACATAAAACACTTAAAACCAAACTGACAATTTTGTAATGGATCAATCCCCTGATGGAAGAAATTCTGGATTAGAAAAAGGCAATATGCAATGTACTAGATCCATGAACGGGAGGAGGACCTCATTTGCTGTTCACCATTCAGTTACTGAACTTCCATCTACAGTTTGATAGCCCAGCAATTCCTCCAGGGAAGCTCATCTGACAATTTCTCCTTATCATACATCTGCATACTAAAGGCATCCTTTTTGTAACAATCTCCAATGTGATATTGTCTCAAAGGGACACAAAGTATTCTAAATGTGGCCTTCTCAGTGAACCAGACAAGGTTTACATGCAGGTTAAACCCTTGTTGAAATGGCTATATTATTTGGTTATTGCTTCATGTTAAGAGAGTGGCGAGAGTTACAGATAAGACCCTGTCCTTACTTAGAAAGCTAACAGTTCAAAAACCAATGGTTAAAAAGGAGTGCTTCATTCTGAATTTCAAGGATCACTCACAGTCCAACCAATAGCAAAATGGGGTGTTATTAGGATTGCACATTTGACATCTTTTTGGAATGATGCCTTCCTTAACAAACAAGCTTTTCTTGTGCCACTCTTTTGGTTATTATTAATCAGCATTATGTTAGGCTTATTTTTTAATCCCTAGTTATCCTGCCCCAATACCTCCCAAATCCCTCTATCTTACCTTTCCATTCAAACCCCTGACGTTGTTAGAGTGTGACTGAAATCTATTGCTCATTACATAATCTACTGCAGCTCGTCTCACATTCTGCTTCCAATTTCTGGGATATCTTCCAACTGTACTTAATTCTTTATTGATTCCAATACTTTAGACTTGCTTAGAATATCTGTCTGTGGAACTCTGTAGAATTCTTTCTGAAAGAAGCTTTGCATTGGAATTGAGTGAGAATCTCTGTTACAGTCAGCACTGGCCATATTTGAACTGCAGTTTTGCAAATTTCCATGGCTCTAGCACTAAACGTCTTGCTTAGAGGATGCATGTGGCTGGCGGCTGGCATTGATGTTGCTATTGCTGTCTCTATCTCTCCCATTTCCCCCCTGCCCCCAACCCTCCTCTACCTGGTCTAGACCACATTTTCCACTGGACCTTTGGATGATGGATGGTTTGGAACTATGTGTTGAATGCCATTTGACTTTAGGAAATATTTAAATATTTCCAGGAGACCCTGGCCACTGGATATAGCTTCTTGCAAACATCTTCATCTTGAAAACCTCAGCTAATATCTGATGGTGACCTTTACTCAGGACAATCACCCTTGCTCCCCATAGAACTTTGCTGTCCTATACAGTGAACTGGTCTCGCTGGGTCCAGAAAGGTTTCAATCCTGGTTGCGATGGCTCATTGCCACCAGCTCTTTTAGTTTTGCTAGGACAGGATCTTTGTGTTCTCAGTTGGATATTATCGACAATAACTGGAAGGGTATCCAGGAAGTTTAAAACCAAAGTGGACTCTTCCAGGGGAGTCATGATTTGGAGGTGCTAGTGTTGGGGTGTACAAATTAAAAATCACACAACATCAAGTTATAGTCCAACAGGGGGTTTATTTGGAAGCACTGGCTTTCAGAGTGTCCACAGCCATCTGATGAAGGAGCAGCACTCCTAAAGCTAGTGCTTCCAAATAAACTTGTTGGACAATAATCTGGTGTTGTGTGATTTTTAATCTTTTTCCAGGGGAGGCAGCACCAGTGGAGTGCTTGGCAATGGAAAGTTGTTCAAAGCATCCGCATTAGCCACTTGGCTTCCTCGTCAGTATTCTACCTTGTACTTGTACGCACTGAGAATGAGGAGCCAACACTGAATTCTACCAGAAGCTATGTGGGCGGCACGGTGGCACAGTGGTTAGCACTGCTGCCTCACAGCGCCTGAGACCCGGGTTCATTTCCCGAGTCAGGCGACTGACTGTGTGGAGTTTGCACGTTCTCCCCGTGTCTGCGTGGGTTTCCTCCGGGTGCTCCGGTTTCCTCCCACAGTCCAAAGATGTGCAGGGTCAGGTGAATTGGCCATACTAAATTGCCCGTAGTGCTAGGTAAGGGGTAAATGTAGGGGTATCGATTGGTTTCGCTTCGGCGGGTCGGTGTGGACTTGTTGGGCCGAAGGGCCTGTTTCCACACTGTAATGTAATCTAATCTAATCTATGGCTAGCACTGCCTCGTCTTCCTTCAGTAGTCCCAGCAGCGTTTTGAGATCTGTTACTATGACAAATTTTCATCTGTAAAGATACTGGTGGACCTTCCTCATACCAAAGATGACTACCAAACCTTCCTTCTCTATCTGGCATATTTGCATTCGGCATCAGCCAAAGTCTGGGAAGGATACATTCCCCTCTGTTGGGCCACCAGTGTGCCAACACTACCCGGATATCACAGATGGAGGCATCTCATGTTAGCACTGCCTCTCACTTCAGGTCATTGTGGGCCAACACCTTAGAAGATGATAGTTGCTTTACTTCCCTAAAGGCTACTTCTTGGCAAAGCAACCAGTTCCAACGCTGACCTTTTTTCAGTAGCAGATGTAAGGGTGTCAAGATGGAGGAGAAAGTGAGGGCTGCAGATGCTGGAGATCAGAGCTGAAAATGTGTTGCTGGAAAAGCGCAGCAGGTCAGGCAGCATCCAAGGAACAGGAGAATCGACGTTTCGGGCATAAGGCCTTCTTCAGGAATGAGGAAAGTGTGTCCAGCAGGCTAAGATAAAAGGTAGGGAGGAGGGACTTGGGGGAGGGGCGTTGGAAATGCGATAGGTGGAGGGAGGTCAAGGTGAGGGTGATAGGCCAGAGTGGGGTGGGGGCGGAGAGGTCAGGAAGAAGATTGCAGGTTAGGAAGGTGGTGCTGAGTTCGAGGGATTTGACTGAGACAAGGTGGGGGGAGGGGAAATGAAGAAACTGAGAAATCTGAGTTCATCCCTTGTGGTTGGAGGGTTCCTCGGCAGAAGATAAGGCGCTCTTCCTCCAACTGTCGTGTTGCCATGGTCTGGCGATGGAGGATCCAAGGACCTCCATCTGTCAAGATGGAGGCCAGGTTATTTTCCATAATAATTCAGTAACCCAAGGGAAGACTTAAGCTTCCATACAGACGTCAGAGCCAAGGCTCCTTTGATCACTCTCACTTTATTTTCCAATGAGTGGAAACTAGTTTTGTCAACTCATGTCATCTTTAGTATGAGGAAGGTCCACCAGTATCTTTACAGATGAAAATTTGTCATAGCAACAGATCTCAAAATGCTGCTGGGACTACTGAAGGAAGACGAGGCAGTGCTGCCCATAGCTTCTGGTAGAATTCAGTGTTGGCTCCTCATTCTCAGTGTGTACAAGTACAAGGTAGAATACTGACGAGGAAGCCAAGTTGGTCATGTGGGGTGCCTGGCGTACATTTTTCCTTTCTAAGGCACACGCCCGTCTTGGAGAAACATTTAAGCACTATGTACAAGTTCTCCAAGGTCTGTTTATCCATCTTCCCAGTTATTAGTACATCATCCAGATTATTACGACGCAGAGGTTGGACCCTTCTGTTAATTGAATGAAACAGCCAGAAAAGTGCCCCCTACCTCATAATATGTTAAAATATGAGTGACCGAGAACTCCTAAATTCCACTATTTAAAGAAAAATGATAATTTATTTTCTTAACTGTAATAGTGAACACTAAACAACAGCTATTCACAAATCCAAGTCCCCCTTTTCTAAACTACCTACTGTCTAACTCCAACTGTATTTTAAAAAATGCTGTTCCAATACTCACTCATTAAGCATTACATTAACTTAACCTCAAGGCCACACAGTCTCTGTCTTCTCGACTGATGTCAATATTCCAACTGCTGATCTCCGAGTATTCTTCCTTTTTTTTAACTGCAAGTAAGTTTTACATCTTTGATAGAGAGAGTTTTCTAATTTCTTTGAGAGCAAGATATTAGATCGGCAGTTAGCTCTCCAGCAGTTGCTCGATCTAATTTTCAAAATGTCAGCCTGTTTTATACACCCCAGTGATACATTACATTCGTTTCAAAAACCCTCATATTTCACTTCCGAACACTAACTCAAAATACTAACCAAACTGATTCACTTGGGGTATCTCTAATGTCAAACAAACCTTTATTCCAGTGGTTCCGATAATCCTGACAATACGCTCTTAACATGGTCTTCAGGGACTGATGCCACTTGTCCAGTGCTCCTTGGGATTCAGGATGATACGCACTTGATTTAAAGTGCTGTAAACCTAAGCTATCCATGACTTCCTTAAACAGCCTAGCAGTAAAATTAGACTCTTGGTTTGACTGAATCTCCCTGGGTAAGCCATACCAGGTAACGAAAGCTACCAACGTCTCCACCAATTTGCCTTCATACTCCATAATGGAATTGTATCTGGAAATCTGGTCAACGCATTTATTTTGGTTAGCAAGTACCAGTTCCCACTTCTGGTTTTTGGGAGGGGACCTACACAATCAATCATAACCCACATGAAAGGTTCTTCGAATGTGGCAGTTCTGGTTTTATTACTGCCTGTGGCCTACCTACCATTTGGCATGTATGACATGGACAGCAAAATTTAAGCACATCCTTGTGCAGTCCAGGGCAATAGAAGTGGCTTATCCTGAGTACCTTATCCTGAGTCTTCCTCATGCCTTTTGTACCTTATCCTGAGTCTTCCTCATGCCTACATGACCTCCTACTGGTAATTCATTTGCTACTCGTAATACTTGCTGTCTGTATGCTACCGGCAACATAACCTGGTGCACTTCTACCTGTTTCTTCTCTGCACTAACCTGCCGTGGTCTCCATTTTCATCTTAGGGTTCTATCCTTAAGGTAATAACACTCAGGAATACATTTGGATTCCTGTTCCATATAGGCTTTATTAAACAAATCTTTTATGGTCTCATCTTTTTGTTGTAAGTCCTTTCAGGACTAAACACCTCTGCCTGAGCCTCTACTTGTTCAGGTTTTTCCTGTACCCTTACATCAAACAGGGTGTCCACTAACTGAATCTCAATTCCTTTGTCTTTCTCTTTAGTTTTTCCTTCTTGCTGTAACTTATGATGGTGGGATTTTATTACCACACAGTCTGGAAACATTCATGGGTATTTTTCTTTTAATTCCTCAGTTACTTGGCTTTCTTTTGGCTTCTCCACCACAAAAGGCATCACTCCCACCTTGGATTCTGCCAGGTCGCTCCCAAGAACAAACTGTATTCTTGGAACTAACATTCTGTAAATCACTCCGACTGCTACACCCCCAGTCTTGATTTGGCTCTGCAACTTGACCTTAACACACAATTTCTGTCTTATCTATTCCACAAATCACCAGTCTTTCGGATAACATGTCAGAAAGAGTGCAAATACTTTCATCTCTTCATATTAGAGACTGATTAGCTCCCGTATCTCTCAAAATTGTAACTTCTTTCCCTTCTTCACCAGTTCTTCCTGTAGAAACTTTACCTGCAGAGGTGAAGTCTTTATAGAGATCAGGCACTAACTCCACACCCAGCCCCTGCCTAGGCTGTGCACTGTTCTGCAGCTCCTCAACTTTTTTTGATGTTTCCTTTGCTACTTTCACTGGCTTAGCCTCTTTTATCACATCTTTTCCCACAGTGCCTTTCTTTAATGACCACCACTATGTGTGCCACCTTGCCACAGTGGAAACACCTGAGGCCTTTCACCTCCTTTTCACCCTCTTGGGTATCTTTTTTCACCTGTGGTAAACTATTCCCAGTGTGCTGTACTTATTGTTTTGTAGTGAAGGATCTCCCCTTCTCCAAATTTCTATTCCTCACGGGATGAAATTCTTGCCGGAAGCTAAATTTCACCTTATGCGACAGTGCATATTCATCTGCCATCTCTGCCACTCTTCTCAGTTCTTGAACTTTCTGTTCTTCCACATAAATTGTTATCATGATGGAAGTACATTTCTAAACTCATCCAGCAGAATAATCTCTCTTAGAGCTTCCTTTATGTTATCTATTTTAAGGCCTGCACGCATCTATCAAAATTACTCAGTTTAATTCTTTCGAACACAACATAAGTCTGACTTGTTTTGTTCTTTATATTTCTGAACTGCTGTCTATATGCTTCTGGAACCAATTCACTTGCACTAAGCATAGTCTGTTTGACGTCTGCACAATCTCTTGACACCTCATCTGACAGCGCTATACATACCTCACTAGCCCTGCCTACCAGCTTAGTCTGAACTAGCATTACCCACAAGTTCTTTGGCCACTCCATCTGTCTAGCCAGTTTTTCAGAGGAGATAAAGAAGGCTTTGACATCTTTCTCAAAATGTGGCAATGTTTTCACACACATCACTACTTTCTTCTTCCTTGATCTCCATCCTGTTAATTTGATTTTCCTGACTAATTCACAACTTCTGAAGTTCAAATTCTCTTCTCCCCCCACCCCCCCGCCATCTCTGTCTATCTGTCTCTTTTTTTCTCTCTCTCTTTCCCCCCCCCCACCCCGTTTCTTCTCTCTGTCCTTTTGCTCAGCTAAGAACCTTCTCTCGCTTTCATTTTCCCCTCTCTCTTTCTTCTAACATGGCTCTTCTTTCCCTTCCTTATCTTCTAATTCCATTTGCTTCAATTGCAATTAAAGTTTTTC
This sequence comes from Chiloscyllium plagiosum, assembly GCF_037043375.1. NCBI lineage: Eukaryota > Metazoa > Chordata > Chondrichthyes > Orectolobiformes > Hemiscylliidae > Chiloscyllium > Chiloscyllium plagiosum. The sequence continues at coordinate 35,297,195 of NW_028270180.1, read as the reverse complement.
TAACTCAACTGCACTTGTTGTTTCTCTGATACACCTAAGTACTTGACCAACTCCATTACAATTTCACCCTTCCTTTCATTCCTGGTTAAACCCAATTCTAACCTATTTGCTAATTCTAAAAATATATCCTTCCTCTGTCTTTCTCAACTTTCTTGGCAGATTTGAGAAGCATCTTCAAACCCCAGAGCCCTTTTTAGCAACATTAAGAGCCATTTCTTGCTGTTTAAATTTAACGAACCACAAGTAACCGAAATTAAACAAATTTTCTCACCTCAGTTTTATTTAAAGATTTGGGATACTAATTACCAAATGTTTAAATCTGCTGGGATCTTTGGTACCCCAAATCTGTTTAAATCTGTCCAAATCTCTGACTGGATCTGTCCAAACCTGTCCAAATCCTGGACAATGAGCACCCAAATTGTTACAATGTAGAGGTTGAACTCTTCTGTTAATTAAACCCAACGCTCAGAAAATCTTCCCCCGCCTAGTAATCTGTTAAAATATGAGAGACAGAACTCCTACATTTCACCTAATCAAAGTAAACTAACAATTTGTTTTCTTAACTCTAATTGAACACTCAACAGCTAATCACAAATCCAAGCCCCCCCCCCCCCCCTTCTCCACTTTCAGCTGTAGATCTCCCTGGGTCATTTTTCTGTTTTTTTACTGTGAGTAGTTTTTACATGAAAAGGTACTTTGATAAGAAAGTGTTTTCTAATTTCTTTGAGAGCAGAATGTTAGTTCTACGACAGTTGTTCACTCTAATTTTCAAAATACCCACATACAATTTAATTGGTTCCTGGGTGTCAAAACAATAAATTAAAACTCGATTGGGTTTTAGTATCCTGGGCATAATTTAAACTGATTGATTAAATTCGAAAGGTTGTCAAATCAGCACCAAAACTCAGGTAACCATTTAACAACCATTTGCTACATGTATCTATTTTGGAACAGTTCATCTTCCAGCCTTTCCATTTCGGCAACTTAGCCTGCACTCAAGTTTACTTCAAAATTTAGAAAACGCTTTCTATTTTAAAACGATTAGACAGATTTTCAACCATGGGGTAAAACTTGTAAAATGTTCTGCTGGAAAAAGCATATGCTAATGAAACCCCAAATGGCAGTGTTGTATATTGATATAAACCCATATGGGTGTTAACTGAAGTACACTCTGGGACTCCTCATCCAGCCACACCTGCAGGTAGGCATGGCTCTTGTCCAGTTTCATAAAGGACAGGCCCCCAGCCGACTTTGCGTATACGTCCTCTATGCGAGCAACCAGCTATTCACCCAGCTATGAGAAGCAGTGTACCATTTTCTTAAAAGCTGCACAAAGGCAAACTGAGCCATAAGGCTTCACAATCAGGACAACTGGTGCTGCCCATTTTGCAAACGACACTGGTTTGATAATTCCTTCGCTCTCTAGCCTCCTGATTTCCATCTCTACAAAGCAAATGGCACTGGATGGGCCTTGCAAAGTCTCGAAATTGGTTCTGGTCAACATGTGAAGTGGCTTTGGCCCCTTTGATAGTCCCAAGTCCTCCTTGAAATACTTCAAGCCGTTCTTGAAATCTACTATTTCACTAGGATTTCACGGAGGCAGCCATTTTCTGCTGTTGGAAAATGTTGAGCAATCTAGGTGAATTTTTCTCAAACAATTCCACACCAATAGGCTTGGGCCCAAGTCTTTTACCGCAAGTTCCCCCGAGACGTGATCGACGATGCTCTCCACCGCATCTCCTCCACTTCCCGCTCCTCCGCCATTAAGCTCCGCCCCTCCAATCGCCACCAAGACAGAATCCCACTGGTCCTCACCTACCACCCCACCAACCTCCATATACATCATATCATCCGTCGTCATTTCCGCCACCTCGAAACAGACCCCATCGCCAGGGATATATTTCCCTCCCCTCCCCTATCAGCGTTCTGAAAAGACCACTCCCTCCGTGACTCCCTCGTCAGGTCCACACCCCCCCACCAACCCAACCTCCACTCACGGCACCTTCCCCTGCAACTGCAAGAAATGCAAAACTTGCGCCCACAGCTCCCCCCTTACTTCCTTCCAAGGCCCCAAGGGATCCTTCCATATCCGCCATAAATTCCACACACATCATTTACTGCATCTGCTGCACCCGATGTGGCCTCCTCTATATTGGGGAGACAGGCCACCTTGCGGAATGTTTCAGAGAATACCTCTTGGACACCCGGACCAACCAACCCAACCACCCCGTGGCTCAACACTTCAACTCCCCCTCCCACTCCACCAAGGATGTGCAGGTCCTTGGACTCCTCCATCGCCAGACCATAGCAACACGACGGCTGGAGGAAGAGTGCCTCATCTTCCGCCTAGGAACCCTCCAACCACAAGGGATGAACTCAGATTTCTCCAGTTTCCTCATTTCCCCTCCCCCTACCTTGTCTCAGTCACAACCTTCGAACTCAGCACCATCTTCCTAAACTGCAGTCTTCTTCCTGACTTCTCCGCCCCCACCCCCACTCCAGCCTATCACCCTCACCTTTACCTCCTTCCACCTATCGCATTTCCAACGCCCCTCCCCCAGGTCCCTCCTCCCTACCTTTTATCTTGGCCTACTTGGCACATTCTCCTCATTCCTGAAGAAGGGCTCATGCCCGAAACGTCGATTCTCCTGCTCCTTGGATGCTGCCTGACCTGCTGCGCTTTTGCAGCAACACATTTTCAGCTCTGATCTCCAGCATCTGCAGTCCTCACTTTCTCCCAAGTCTTTTACTACCATCCAGTGGTAACTGCACCAACTGCTTCTCAAAAGGGACCAGAACCAAGGTCATACCTTTAACTTACAATAGTTCCCCAGTGTAAGTTCTCCCCCGGCTGAGGTCTTGCGCAAACTTGAGAATTGGAATTCCAAACAAATCTTGTTAAAGACAGGTTCTGCATCCATAGATACAGCTGCACCATAGGAACTGTATGGGAACTGGGTGACTATTTAACCAAACATTTGGAGGTCACTAAGTAATTTAATCATTCTAACCCACATGTCTCAGGACTTTTCAGGACCTTCAGTGCACACTCCTTTGGTACCAGCCCACGAAATTTCTTACTTACGTCAAGCCTTATAGGACTCCTATGTTGTATCAAGTCTATATACCGGCAGCAACTAGAGTGGCTAGCTGGCCCAGATCCTGAAGGAATATTTAGGCACTTGGCCAAGAATCGGCTTTGTTGTGGGTTATGTTGTGGACTGGCTCAGGATCCCTCTATTCAAGATATGCCCTGTATGAGGCTCTGCGATTGCCTACACTCAAGTGGTATTCCCCAAACTTAATCGAATAAAACTGGTAGCATCTCAGAATTAGAGGAGGTTTGGGGTTGCAATATTCCTTAAGCAACTCGGTCAAATCTTGGAAGGATTTAGTGTCTGGTGCCTCAGGGAAAGGTAAGTCCCATATAATTGAAAATGCTGCAGGTTCACAGCAGTTAGAAGGATTAATCATTGCTTTACATCTGCCCCAGTGCCGTTTGCCAGGAAAAAGTATTGCATTCTTTCCACATACTGTGCCCAGTCATTGACAGCAGGATCAAACGGGTCAAGTTTCCCAAATAAAGGCATGATGCCAGAAATGCTTATCCTAACTCAGGATGACCATTACAAATAAATATTTTTCAGGCATGTCCAGTTTTCTCCTGTCATTATTAAATTAACTGCACAGAGGGCGATATCCCGTCACCAAGTCACCCTTTATTTACTTGCGCAGTACACTGACTGTGGCCAACCAGCTCAGAGTTCCCTGAACTGAGGAGACTCTAAGCTCCTGGTTATACCTATTTTTCTAATCAATCTGTTCAGCAATGTTATTCCATACCTCTGGAGCAGTTGGGTTTTGAACCCAAGATTCTCAGGCCAGCGGTATGAATACTACTACAGTATTTGCCACAGAGAAGGCTGATCTCCTGGCTATACAGATCTCATCTTAGTTTCAGAACAATGAGAAGTTTGTAAGTGTAATTAATTCCTGCAATGCTCTCGAGCCAGGTAGCACTCAAACCTACAATCTCCTGATCAGTAGACAGGCGCATTATCCATTATGCCACTTGCCCCATGCTCTCCTGTTTATATTGGTCAACCCAGGGCTTTACTAATTAACTGAGGTTAACAACCCCAAATAGGATTTCGTAATCAACAAGATCCAGCTGATTCCAATCACTACAACAAGCTAAATATTTTAAACTCATAGAGTCACAGAGATCTACTACGCTGAAAAAGGCACTTTGCCCCATGAGGTCCACCTGAATCAAAAACAGCCCCTTAAACTAATCTAATTCCATTCTCCAACATTTGGTTCATTGCCACCTTTGACTTCAAATTGCAAGTGTACGTCTAATTATTCGAATCATAGAGGTATACAGCATGGAAACAGGCCCTTCGACCCAACCCATCCGTGCCGACCAGGTTTCCTAAACTGGACTAGTCCCATTTGCTTGCATTTGGGCGATATCCCTCTAAACATTTCCTATCTGTGTACTTGTTCCTAGGGATAAAACCTTGGCTATTCATCTGAATATAATCCTCTTGATCTTATAAGCCTCTATAATGTCACCCCTCAGCCCCCTACAGTCAAGGGGAAAATGTCCCAGCCTATCCAGCCTCTCCTGATAACTGAAATCTTCCAGTCTTTGTAACATCCGTATAAATCCTTCTGCATCTTTTCCAGTGTAATAGCATCTTTCCTATAGCAGGAAAACCAAAATTGTATGCAGCACTCTAAACGTGGCCTTACCAATGTTTTGTGCAGCTGTAACATGACGCCCCCCAACTCCTATACTCAATGTTCTGACCAATTAAGGCAAGCATGCTAAATGCCACTTTCACAACCCTCTCTACGTGTGACACCACTTTCGAGGAACTATGTACCTGCACCCTGGATCTCTCTGTTTGACAGCACTTTCCAGGGCTTGTCTATTAACTGTCTAAGCCTTGTCTCATCAAAATGCAACACCTCACACTTATCAGCATTTGTGGGCGGCACGGTGGCGCAGTGGTTAGCACTGCTGCCTCACAGTGCCAGAGACCCGGGTTCACTTCCTGCCTCAGGTCCCGGGTCTGTGTGGAGTTTATTCTTTCTGTGTCTGCGTGGGTTTCCTCCAGGTGCTCCGGTTTCCTCTCTCAGTCCAAAATGTGCAGGTTAGGTGAATTGGTCATGCTAAATTGCCCATAGTGTCAGGTGAAGGGGTAAATGTAGGGGAATGGGTCTGGGTGGGTTGCTCTTCGGTGTGGACTTGTTGGGCCGAAGGGCCTGTTTCCACACTGTAAGTAATCTAAATCTAAACTCCATCTGCCATACCTTGGTCCACTAGCCTGGTTGATCAAGATTCCATTGTACTCTGAGATAACCTTCCTCACTGTCCACTATACCACCAACTTTGTCATTTACAAACTTACTAACCATGACTCTTTTATTCTCATCCAAATCGTTTCCAGAAATGATGAACAACAGTGGACCCAGTACCAATCCTTTTGGCACACCACACAGACCTCCAGTCTGAAAAATACTCCTCTACCTCTGTCTCCAAATTCATAGATGATAGAACATTACAGCGCAGTACAGGCCCTTCGGCCCTTGATGTTGCGCCACCCTGTCATACTAATCCGAAGCCCACCCCACCTACACTATTCCATGTACGTCCATATGCCTGTCCAATGACTATTTAAATGCATTTAAACTTGGTGAATCTACGACTGTTGCAAGCAAAAAATTCCATACCCTTACTACTCAATTGGCTAGCTCTTCCTTGATCCCATGTGATCAATTCTTACTAACCAGTGTACCTTCTTGAAGCCCTTCCATGTAGACAATATTTACTGCCCCATCCTCATTTATCTTCTTGGTTACTTCTTCAAAAAACTTCTCTTTGGCTTTTCCTTCAGCCTTTCTCAAATAATGGCACAACATTAGACACCCTTCAGTCTTTCAGCATCTTACCCATGGTTGTCGATGATAGAAATATCTCAGCAAGGGACCCAGCGATTTCTTCCCTAGGGAAGAAATGTCCTCTGATATACTTGATCAGGTTTCCACTGATTTATCTATCGATGCGTTTTAAGACCTCCAGCACCACCTCCTGCAATGTGGACTCTTTGAAAGACATCACTATTTACTTCCCTGGCTTTGTCTTTGTCCATGGTAAATGCTACTGAGAAATATTGATTTAGGATTGCTCTATGCATAGCAAACCTCATTGATATTTAAGGGATTCTATTCTTTTATGCCCTTTACATACTTGTATAGAACAAAGAAAATTTACAGCCCAGAAACAGGCCCTTCGGCCCTCCAAGCCTGAGCCAATCCAAATGAACTGTCTAAACCTGTCTGTCAATTCTTAAGCATCTGTATCCCTCTGCTCCCCACCTACTCATGCATATGTCCAGACGCATCTTAAATGAATCTACCGTGCCTGCCTCTACCACATCTGCTGGCAACGTATCCCGAACGCCCACCACCCTCTGTGTGAAGTACTTGCCATGTGTATCCCCCTTAAACTTTCCACCTCTCAATTTGAAAGCATGACCTCTCGTTATTGAATCCTTCATCCTGGGAAAAAGCTTGTCTCTATCCACCCTGTCTATACCCTTCATGATTTTGTAAACCTCAATCAGGTCCCCCCTCAATCTCCTTTTTTCTAGTGAAAATAAACCTAACCTACTCAACCTCTCTTCATAGCTAGCACCTTCCATACCAGGCACCATCCTCGTAAACCTTCTCCGCACCCTCTCCAAAGCGTCCACATCCTTTTGGTAATGTGGCGCCAAGAACTGTACACAGTATTCTAAATGCGGCCGAATCAATGTCTTGTACAATTTTAACATGACTTGCCAGCTCTTATACTCAATACCCCGTTCGATGAAGGTAAGCATACTATATGTCTTCTTGACCACTCTATCCACTTGTGCAGCAACCTTCAGGGTACAATGGACTTGCATTCCCAGATCTCTGTGCCCATCAACTTTTCCCAAAGCTCTTCCATTCATTGTATGATTCGCTCTAGAATTAGACTTCCCTAAATGCATCACCTCACATCTGTCTGGATTGAAAGCCATCTGCCACCTTTCCGCCCAACTCTCCAGTCTATCTATATCCTCCTGTATTCTCTGACAGTCCCTTATGCTTTCTGCTGCTCCACCAATCTTTGTGTCATCTGCAAACTTGCTGATCATACCAACAGTGCCCTCTTCCAGATCATTTATGTATATTACAAACAACAGTGGCCCCGATACTGACTCCTGTGGAACACCTCTGTTCACTTTTCTCCATTTCAAGAAACTCCCTTCAACTATTACTCTGTCTCCTGTTGCTCAACCAGTTCTTTATCCACCTAGCTAGAACACCCTGCACACCATGTGACTTCACTTTCTCCATTAGTCTACAATGGGAAACCTTATCAAATGCCTTACTAAAGTCCATGTATATGACATCAACAGCCCTTCCTTCATCTAACAACTTGGTCACTTCCACGAAGAACTCTATCACGATCTTCCCTGCACAAAACCATGTTGCCCATCACCGATAAGCTCATTCCTTTCCAAATATAAAGAGATCCTATCTCTCCGTACCCTCTCTAGCAACTTTCCCACCACTGACGTCAGGCTCACTGGTTTGTAGTTACCAGGAATATCCCTACTACCCTCCTTGTACAGGGGGACAACATGAGCAACCTTCCAGTCCTCCAGCACCTCACCTCTATTTAAGGATGTCACAAAGATATCTGTCAGAGCCCTAACTATTTCTTCTCTCTCCTCCCTCAGCAACCTGGGATAGATCCCATATGGTCCTGGGTATTTGTCCACCTTAATAACCTCTAGCATACCCAACACATCTTCCCTACTTATGCCAACGTGTTTCAGACTAATCAAACTTCTATCTCTAATCTCAAGATTCATCATTTTCCTCTCGTCAGTGAACACTGATGCAAAGTAATCATTCAGAATCTCACCCATTCTCTCAGGTTTGACACACAGCCTTCCTTCATTATCTTTTAGTGTACCGATCCTTTCTCTAATTACCCGCTTCTTATATAAGAATAAAATGCTTTGGGGTTTTCCTTAATTCTGCTAGCTAAAGCTATTTCATGACTCATTTTAGCACGTTTGATTCCTTGTTTAAGACTTGTCCTACTGTTCTGATATTCCTCCAGGGCCTGTTCTGTTCTCAGCTGCCTAGACTTTATGTACACATCCCTCTGGGCTAGTCGTACAATTTCTCCTTTCATCCACTGTTTACGAATCTTGCCCTTCCTATCCTTTGTCTTCAACAGGATATGCCTGTCCTGCACTACCGTTAATCTATCTTTGAAAGCCTCCCACATCTCAAATGAGGACTTCTCTTCACATTTCCACATTTCCCAGCTCCTGTCTAATCTTGATATAATTGGTCTTGGCCCAGTTTAGCACTCTTCCCTTAGGACCACTTTCCTTTATCTACAAGTATTATAAAATTTATAGAATTGTGGTCACTGTTCCCAAAGAAATCCCCTACCGCAACTTCTACCACTTGTCCTGGCTCGTTCCCCAATACCAGGTCCAATATGGCCCCTTCCTTCATCGGACTGTTGACATACTGCTCTTGAAAACTCTCAACGCTTCGTACAAATTCTACTCCATCCAGACCTCTGACAGTAAGTGTATCCCAGTCAATGTTGGGAAACATCCACTACCCTATTGCCTCTACATCTATTCATAATCTGTTTATCTATTTATTCTTCTACCTCACGTTCACTGTTGTGAGGTCTGTAAGGCAGCCCCAACAATGTAACTGCACCCTTCTTATTTCTGAGTTCCACCCATAATACCTCACTAACCAAGACTGCCATAGTGTCCTCCTTTAGCACAGCTGTGATATCGTCCCTGACCAGCAATGCAACTCAACCCCCTCTTTTACTTCCCTCCCTGTCCTATCTGAAATGTCTACACCCTGGAACATTCAGTTGCCAATCATGATGCCCTTCCTTCAACCAAATCTCTGTGATTGCAATAACGTCAAACTCCCAGGCATCAATCCAAGCCCTAAGTTCATTTGCCTTACACACTATACTCCTTGCATTAAAGTAGATGCATTTCAAGCCACCAGTTCTTTTGCGCTCACCTGCTGTCTGCCTATTCTTCCCTTTACTAATGCTATCTTCATAACTCTTACAGTCTTTACCTCACTGCCTACTTGTTTTCTTTTCTGGTTCCCAGTCCCTTGCCACATTAATTTAAAACCTCCCTAACAGCAGTAGCAAAAACTCCCGAAGGACATTAGTTCCAGTCTGGTTCAGATGCAGACCGTCCCTTTTATAATAATCCCACCTTCCCCAAAACCGGTCCCAATGTCCAACAAATCTGAACTCCTCCCTCCTACATCTCTCAAGCCACATGGTCACCCTGCCTATTTTTTCATTTCTACACTGGCTAGCACGTGGCATTGGTAGTAATCCCAAGATCACTACCTTTGAGGTCCTCCTCTTTAACTTCTCTCCTAGCTCCCTGAATTCTTCTTTCAGGACCTCATCTCACTTTCTACTTATATCGTTGGTGCCTACATGCACCAAGACAACTGGCTGTTCACCCTCCCCTTTTAGAATCTCTACAGCCGATCAGTGACATCCCTGACCCAAGCACCTGGGAGACAACATATCATCCGGGAGTCCCGTTTTCGGCCACAGAACCGCCTATCTGCTCCCCTCACAATAGAATCCCCTGTGACTATGGTCCTACGAGACTTTTTCCCGCCCTTCTGGACATCAGTGCCCACCACGCTGCCATGATCTTGACAACTGCTGCCCTCCCCTGGTGAGCCATCTCCCCCAACAGTATCCAAAACTGTATACCTGTTTTGAAGGGAGATGACCGCAGGGGACACCTGCATTGCCTTCCTAATCTTTTTCTGCCTTTGGTCACCCATTCACTGTCTCCCTCAGCAATTCTAAGCTGTGGTGTGACCAGTTCACTAAACATGCTATCCACGACCTTCTCAGCATCGCGAATGCTCCACAGTGAGTCCATCCACAGCTCCAGAGCCGTCATGCGGTCAAACAACAGCTGCAGCTGGGCACACATCTTGCAAATGTAAGAGTCAGGAACGTCAGACACGTTCCTAAGCTCCCACATCAAGCAAGAGTCACATGCCATGGGTCTGAGGTCCCCTGCCTTTGTAAGCTTAGCTTTATATGAACCAAGTAAAACCAAACAATGCACTTGAATAAATGAAAAAGAAATAAGAAATAAAAGCCTTACAGGGTCTTTTTCTTCCGGTTAGAGGAAGGGGGCAGGAGGGAGATACTACACGTGTAATATCTCTGGTTTAGCCATTGCCCAAATATAAATTAAGCCCTTACCATCCCGGCAGCTTCACTCCTCCTCCTCTCCTCGCCGCTCTGGCAAAATGGAGGCCCGACTCCCAAGGTAAGTCCCTTTTTATGTGGGAAAACTCACCCTTCCCGGCAGCCCTTGCTTCACTCCTCCTTCTCTCCTCGCTGCTCTGGCAAAAATACTCTCTTTGCATTCTCCTTTACCTTAACTGCCAAGGCTATCTCATGTTCCTCTTTTTGCACTCCTGATTTTCCTGTTAGGTGTGCTCCTATGCCCCCCCTATACGCCTCAAGGTATTAATTTGATCCCAACTGTCTATACCTGACATAAACCTCTTCTTTTCTTTTGGCCAGAGCCTCAATATCTGTAGTCATCCAGTATTCCCTATTCCTGCCAACTTTGCCGTTCACACTACATGTTGGCCCTGAACTCTTGTTATCTCACTTTTGAAAGCCTCCCACTTGCCAGACGTCCCTTTACCTGCAAACAGCTCCCCCACCCCAGTCAACATGTGAAAGTTCCTGCCTAATACCATCAAAATTAGCATTGTCCCAATTTAGAACTTTAAATTTTGGTCCCAACCTATCCTTTTCCATAACTATTTTAAAACTAATAGAATTATGGTCGCTAATTCCAAGTGCTCCCCCACTAAACCGCAAATCATTTGCTTTGCCTTATTTCCCAAGAGCAAGTTGGGTTTTGCCCTTTCTCTCATAGGGCAATGTAATATTGATTGAGAAATTTGTCCTGAACATAACAAACCCTCCCCATCCAAGACCTTAACACTATGGCAGACCCAGTCTATGTTCAGAAAGTTAGACTCCCCTGCTATTGCAATTTTATTATTCTTACAGCTATCTGCAATCTCCCTACATTGTCTTCAATTTCCCCCTGACTATTGGAGGTGCTTTTAGTACAAACATGTCCAAATGATCACCCACTTATTATTTCTTGGTTCCACCCATATAGCCTTACTGGACAATCCCTCAGGAATATCCTCTCTAAGTACTGCCATGATAATTTTCTAATCAAAAATGTCACTGTCTTCCTCCTCTTTTATCCTTCCTGTCGCATCGGTACACCGGAACATTGAGCTGCCAGTCCTGTCCCTCTCTCAACCACGTTTCTGTAATAGCTACGATATCTCAGTCCCATGAACTGATCCATGCTTTGAGTTCATCTGCCTTACCTCTTGCATTGAAATAAATATAGTTGAATTCATTACTTCCCTCGTTCCCTGCTATGGTGTTGCCTGCCTTATCAATTTAACTTGCTTTTTTTAAACATTTCTTGTGTCTCACTACTGTCTGTGATCCTAGCTCCCTGTCAGAGTAGTTTAAACCCTTCCGAATAGCTTTACTAAGCCTCACTCCAGGTTATTAATCCACCTATAGTTCAGGTGCAACCTGTCACCTCTCCCCAGAAGTGATCCCAATGATCCAAAAACTTGCCCCTATACTAGCTCCTCAGCCATTATCTGCCTTATCCTTCTATGCCTACTCTCAGTAGCATGTGGCACCAGGAATTATATAGTGATTATTACCCTCGAGGTCCTGCTTTTTAGCCTCCTGCCTAACACCCGATGTTCACTCTGCCAGACCTTATCCCTCTTTGTACCTATGTAAGTAGTAGCAATGTGTGCAAAGACCTCTGGCTACTTGTGCTTCCATTTGAGAAATAGTTGCAAACATTCTGAGACGTCCCTGACCCGAGCACCGGGGAGGCAACACACCACCCTGGAATCTCACTCATGTCTGTAATAATGCCTGTCTATGCCCCTGACAAGAGAGTTCCCTATCTCAATTGCTCACTTAGACTTTGCCATACTCTTAAGGAAAGCAAGTTGTGATGACCCAGACCTGGCTGTGCTGCTATTTCCCATAAGAGGCTATTTTCCCCAACAGTCTCCAAAACCGTATACTTGTTTGAGAGGGGGATAGTCACAAGAGACTCCTGCGCTATCTGCCAATCTCTCTTGGCAGACATCCATCTATCTGACTATCTTTGTGACCACCTCACTGAAATTATTTCCTATCACACTCTGTGCCTCCTGTGTGTCCTCTGTGTCCAACTGCAACTCCAACCAATCCATGCAGCCTAAAAAGGAGCTGCAACCGAATACACTTCCTGCACACAGTCGTTACTGCTCCCTGATCTCCCACATTTGACAGAGGAAGCTTACTACTCCAAAGACTGCCATCTCTGTCTCTTTAGCAACTGGTGCACTTAGAAAATAAAAAAAAGCCCTACTTTGCTCTTAACGTAATTCTGCTTATCCTCCTCAACAAAGTCCTTAAGTCAAAGTGCAGGCTTAGGTGAATTATCAACAGTGCTGTGTCTGCAAAGCAGCCCCTCTCTAGAATGGTTGATGCAAGTCTTGGTGGTCAATTGTGAAAGTAATTACTTAAATATTTGGAGGATTACTGCCTCTAACACCTTTAACAGGTAGTGAGTTCCAGATTCCAACCACTCTCTGGGTGAAAACATTTTCCCTCTAAACCTTCTGCCCATTCCCTTCAATCTATGTCCCTGCTCATTGATCCCTCCATCAAGGGGAAAAGTCTTTTCCTGTTTACCCAGTCTAAGCTCCTCATAATTTTATACATCTCAATCATTTTCCCACTCAATCTTCTTGGCTATAGGGGAACCGACCACGATCTTCATATCTGAAGCTCTTCAATCCAGGTAGCATTTCCTCTGCAACCTAGTACGATTGCATCCCTCTTACAATGTGGATTCCAGAACTGCGTATAGTATTCTGGCTGTGACCTAAGCAATGTGTTATACATTTTCAGCATAACCCCCCTGCTGTTAAGTTCTGCGCCTCAGCTAATAAAAAGGCATGAATTAACCACTTTATCTGCCTTTCCTGATAAGGAACGGATGTACATGCACAGCAAGGTTAACTACATAGCTTGAGCAGGTGAGAGGTTTTATGTAAGCAAAATACTGCTTCAGGTAATAGTTATCACATTACCTTGTATGGCAGCATTGATTATCATTCAAACATTGATTATTGAATTACAAGGTTTTGAGGTTACTATGATTTTTAGAAGGGGATTTTTTAAAATTCTAAGTTCTGTGTTTTGGTGTAAAAATTGGATTAGGTGCCAGAGGAGAAGCAGATGCCCAGAATATCACAGTGTTGGCAATGTGGATGATCGAACACCCAAGTACAGAAGAAGATAACGAGCCACAGTCTGCAATCACTACAGATTCATGCCTTGGAGCAACTGCTTCAGGCAGTGGTGATAAGTCGAGAGATCAGGGCTATTTCCAGTCACCTGGAGAAATACCTTCTGTTGATGCCACAGAGCTGGAGGAAGGGTTCAGTGAAAGGTATGTTTGTGACTTTTGATATTTAAGGTTAGGTAATTTTAAAAACTTTAATTGGACAGTTTTATGGTTATGTGTTATAAAATTTGCTCCGAAAAGAGCATTCGGTACCTTAAAAGTGTTCTTTAGACAATTGATAAGCCTTGATGTTCAGATAACATACTATGCCCACCATCAACTACATTTTGCAAAGTGTAACCTTAAAACCGTATAACAATGTTGATTCTTCTTAGCATAAAGATCTTCAACAAAATTTTAGAGACCTGCATAGGAACATGGGGTTAAGAAGCAGGCTTTCAACACTTTAAGCCTGCTCCACCAAAGAACAAAATCACTCATTCTTTTGGCCTTTGTCATGACCCATTAGACTATCAGACTAGCACTTAAGAGAATGATGAAGCCTTATTTCACATATCAAACAAGTTGAGTGTTCATTTACAAGTATCTTACACTGAGCTCACTTGTATAAGATAATTGCATGCAAAGAGTAAATCCTGGAATCTTGCTGAAACTTTGACATGTTTTTCTATAAGGATAAAAGCCAAGAATTACAATGTTCATTAAATGTTTGGATCTCCAATGAATAATGTTTCATGTTTTTTGCAGCCCAAATCAATTGGATCAAGAAGAAAGTGGTTCATCTACCAATATACCTTCTTCCAGAAACCGTTCAACTGTAACTAGAAGGCAAAAGTTTGAGGTAGCAGCTCGAACTCTGTTAGCACGTGCAGGTGATTCAAACGTTCATGCACCAAACCTACACCTTAAACATTTCCTGGTGTGCTTGGCTATTCCCCTTTCTGAAGAATGCTGGCTAATGGTGTCAGTTAACCTAGAAAAGTTGAAGTACAGAGTACAATTTGATTGTTTGCATTTGTGACAACATGGAGGTGAACTTCTCTGTTAATTAAACCAAACACCCAGAAAAGCTCATCTCATTTCACAATCTGTTAAAATGTGAGTGACAGAGAACTCCCAAATTCCACTATTTAAAGAAAATAGCATCAATTTATTATTTAATTCTAAAAGTGAACAATAAACCCAGGTAAATAGTGCGGTGAAGAAGGCATATGGCGTACTGGCTTTTATTGGTAGAGGAATTGAGTTCCGGAGTACTGAGGTCATGTTGCAGTTGTATAAGACTCTGGTGCGGCCACATCTGGAGTATTGTGTGCAGTTTTGGTCGCCATACTATAGGAAGGATGTGGAGGCACTGGAACGGGTGCAGAGGAGGTTTACCAGGATGTTGCCTGGTATGGTAGAAAGATCGTATGAGGAAAGGCTGAGGCACTTGGGGTTGTTTTCATTGGAGAAAAGAAGGTTTAGGGGTGACTTGATAGAGGTGTATAAGATGATTAGGGGTTTAGATAGGGTCGACAGTGAGAATCTTTTTCCACGTATGGAGTCAGCTATTACAAGGGGGCATAGCTTTAAA
Source organism: Chiloscyllium plagiosum (assembly GCF_037043375.1). NCBI lineage: Eukaryota > Metazoa > Chordata > Chondrichthyes > Orectolobiformes > Hemiscylliidae > Chiloscyllium > Chiloscyllium plagiosum. The sequence goes on along the minus strand of NW_028270180.1, from coordinate 35,282,099 downwards.
TTAAGGGGGGGTAGGTATAGGACAGCTGTTAGGGGTAGGTTCTTTACTCAGCGAGTCGTGAGTTCATGGAATGCCCTGCCAGTAGCAGTGGTGGACTCTCCCTCATTATGGGCATTTAAACGGGCATTGGATAGGCATATGGAGGATAGTGGGCTAGTGTAGGTTAGGTGGGCTTGGATCGGTGCAACATCGAGGGCCGAAGGGCCTGTACTGCGCTGTATTCTTCTATGTTCTGTGTTCTAAACAACTTTTCACAACCCTTTCTCTTGACTGCTTACTATCTGCATGCATCTCCATAACAATATGCTGTTCCAATAAATCACTAATTAAAATTACATCAACTTAATTTCAAAACCACAGTCACTCTCTTATGTGTGTTCATTCTTTCGGCTGAGATTGTCCCTGGGTGGTCGTCTTTCCTTTTACTGCGAGTATGTTTCACATGAAAAGGTACCTTTGATAGAAAGTGTTGCCTAATTTCTTGGAGAGCAAAATGTTAGATGGGCAATTAGCTCTCTCTACAGCAGTTGCAGCCTGACCAATTTTCAAAATGTCCACATTCTTATACCCCCAACATCAGACCGTGTCATTGGATCGATGTTGACAAAACATCGGTTTTAGTAGACTGGAGCATAATTTAAACATTGGTTAAATTTGAGTTAGAACATAGAACAGAGAAGAATACAGCGCAGTACAGGCCCTTCGGCCCTCGATGTTGCGCCGATCCAAGCCCACCTAACCTACACTAGCCCACTATCCTCCATATGCCTATCCAATGCCCGCTTAAATGCCCATAATGAGGGAGAGTCCACCACTGCTACTGGCAGGGCATTCCATGAACTCACGACTCGCTGAGTAAAGAACCTACCCCTAACATCTGTCCTATACCTACCCCCCCTTAATTTAAAGCTATGCCCCCTTGTAATAGCTGACTCCATACGTGGAAAAAGATTCTCACTGTCGACCCTATCTAAACCCCTAATCATCTTATACACCTCTATCAAGTCACCCCTAAACCTTCTTTTCTCCAATGAAAACAACCCCAAGTGCCTCAGCCTTTCCTCATACGATCTTTCTACCATACCAGGCAACATCCTGGTAAACCTCCTCTGCACCCGTTCCAGTGCCTCCACATCCTTCCTATAGTATGGCGACCAAAACTGCACACAATACTCCAGATGTGGCCGCACCAGAGTCTTATACAACTGCAACATGACCTCAGGACTCCGGAACTCAATTCCTCTACCAATAAAAGCCAGTACGCCATATGCCTTCTTCACCGCACTATTTACCTGGGTGGCAACTTTCAAAGATCTGTGTACATGGACACCAAGATCCCTCTGCTCATCCACACTACCAAGTATCCGACCATTAGCCCAGTACCCCATCTTTTTGTTACTCTTACCAAAGTGAATCACCTCACACTTAGCTACATTGAACTCCATTTGCCACCTTTCTGCCCAGCTCTGCAGCTTATCTATATCCCGCTGTAACCTGCCACATCCTTCCTCACTGTCTACAACTCCTCCGACTTTCGTATCATCCGCAAACTTGCTCACCCAACCTTCTAACCCCTCCTCCAGGTCATTTATAAAAATGACAAACAGCAATGGTCCCAAAACAGATCCTTGCGGAACACCGCTAGTGACGGCACTCCAAGATGAACCTTTGCCATCAACTACTACCCTCTGTCTTCTTCCAGCCAACCAACTTCTAATCCAAACCTCCAACTCACCCTCAATGCCATACCTCCGTATTTTCTGCAGTAGTCTACTATGGGGAACCTTATCAAACACCTTACTAAAATCCAAATACACCACATCTACCGCTTTCCCCTCGTCCACCTCCTTAGTCACCTTCTCAAAGAATTCAATAAGGTTTGTGAGGCACCCTTCACAAAACCATGCTGACTATCCTTGATCACATTATTCCTATCCAGATGTTCATAAATTCTATCCCTTACAATTCTCTCTAAGACTTTGCCCACAACAGAAGTGAGACTCACCGGCCTATAGTTACTAGGGTTATCCCTACTCCTCTTCTTGAACAAGGGAACCACATTTGCTAGCCTTCAATATTCTGGCACTACTCCTGTAGACAACGAGGACATAAAAATCAAGGCCAATGGCTCTGCAATCTCTTCCGTTGCTTCTCAGAGAATCCTAGGATAAATGCCATCAGGCCCAGGGGACTTATCTATTTTCACCCTTTCCAGAATTTCCAACACCTCTTCTCTACATACCTCAAAGCCATCCATTCTACTTAATTGTGACTCAGTATTCACATCGACAACAATGTCCTGTTCCTGAGTGAATACTGAAGAAAAGTATTCATTCAGTGTCTCCCCAATCTCTTCAGCCTCCACACGCAACTTCCCACTACTATCCTTGACTGGACCTATTCCTACCCTAGTCATTCTTTTATTCCTGACATACCTATAGAAAGCCTTAGGGTTTTCCCTAATCCTACCAACTAAGGACCTTTCATGTCCCCTCCTTGCTGCTCTTAGCTCTCTCTTCAGGTCCTTCCTGGCTACCTTATAACTCTCAATCACCCCAATTGAACCTTCACGCCTCATCTTTACATAGGCCGCCCACTTCCATTTAACAAGGGATTCCAATTCCTTATTAAACCACGGCTCCCTCACACGACCCTTTCCTCCCTGCCTGACAGGTACATACTTATCAAGGACACTCAATAGTTGCTCCTTGAACAAGCTCCACATATCAATTACGCCCTTGCCTTGAAGCTTACTTTTCCCAGCCACACATCCTAAGTCATGCCTCACCGCATCATAATTTCCCTGCCCCCAGCTATAACTCTTGCCCTGTAGTGCACATTTATCCCTCTCCATCACTGGAGTAAAAGTCACCGAATTGTGGTCACTGTCCCCAAAGTGCTCACCTACCTCTAATTCTAACACCTGGCCTGGTTCGTTACCCAGAACCAAATCCAGTATGGCCTCACCTCTTGTTGGCCTATCTACATATTGTGTCAGGAAACCTTCCTGCACACATTGGACAAACACTGACCCGTCTAACGAATTTGAGCTGTAGCTTTCCCAATCAATATCAGGAAAGTTAACAACCACCCTATTACTTTCACTCTTCTCTTGAATCATCCTCGCAATCCTTTCTTCTACGATTCTGGGACTATTAGGAGGCCTGTAAAAGACTCCTAACAGGGTGACCTCACCTTTCCTATTCCTAACCTCAGCCCAAACTACCTCAGATGGTGAGTCATCATCTATCGTCCTTTCCACCGCTGTAATACTATCTTTGACAAGCAATGCCACACCTCCCCCTCTTTTACCCCCACCTCTGATCCTACTAAAACATTTAAACCCTGGGACCTGCAACAGCCAATCCTGTCCCTGTTCTACCCATGTCTCCGTAATAGCCACAACATCGAAGTCCCAGGTATCAACCCACGCTGCAAGTTCACCTACCTTATTTCGTATACTTCTTGCATTGAAGTATACACATTTCAAGCCACTTTCCTGTTTACAGGCACCCTCCTTTGAAATTGATGCCATGTTCCTAACCTCCCTACACTCCAGGCCCTGCACCCTAAAGCTACAGTCTGGGTCCCCATGCCCCTGCAGAGTTAGTTTAAACCCCCCCCAAGAGCACTAGAAAACCTCCCACAAAGGATACTGGTGCCCCTCAGGTTCAAGTGCAGACCATCCTGTTTATAGAGGTCCCACCTTCTCCAGAAAGAACCCCAGTTATCCAAATACCGGAATCCCTCCCTCCTGCACCATCCCTGTAGCCACGCATTTAACTGTTCTCTCTCCCTATTCCTCGACTCTCTATCATGTGGCACAGGTAACAAACCAGAGACAACAACTCTGTTCGTTCTAACTCTGAGCTTCCAACCTAGCTCCCTGAAAGCCTGCCTAACATCCTCAGCCCTCCTACCTATGTCATTGGTGCCAATGTGGACCACGACTTCGGGCTGCTCCGCCTCCCCCTTAAGGACCCGGAAAACACGATCAGAGACATCACGTACCCTTGTCAGATCAGCAACTAAATCTCAGGTCTTGCCATTTCGCAGCCAAATGTTCCATATTTTCAATTTTCCAGTACATTCTGGAATTGCCATCTAGTCATATATACAGCTGCTGTGAGTTCTCAGTTCAGAAAAGCATTCTCTCTCTCTTAAAAGTACAGCACATGCCTTCAATTTGGAACACTGCATATTCATTTGAAAGCCAAGATAAAATAAATACCTATTTTTATGCATTTTGTTTGTGAATCAATTATTTTCAGTTTGGACTGCATTAGTATGTAATAATTTGATAAAGCACTTCTCACTTTAAAATTGCAGCAGGATTGTACCGTTCAGTTCAGGCTCATCGAAACCAAAGCCGGCGAGAAGGGACATCGATGGCACAAGACCCAGCTGCTCTCTATGACTTTAACCTCGATGAAGAATTGGAGATTGACCTGGATGATGAAGCAATGGAAGCCATGTTTGGTCATGACTTTGCAAGTGATAGTGATATATTGGGGATGTGGATTCCAGAGGTACTGGACTGGCCAACATGGGTGTGTGGTTGCAGCTTTTGCTGCTTTTGCTTACTTATTTTAAGCTTCTGCTCTAAGTTTGTTTTCACTATGGAAAATTGTTTGGCACTTGTTGATTGTCTTGGCAACTTTAATGTACCACAGACAGAATCTGAGTTTTAAAACAAATCTTTCCGTTTGTTCTCACCACTGGTTGTATCCTTATCCACGTATCGGGAGGCCTGAATCCATGTCTCACCTGCTCCAGAGATGTGTCATAATGTCTCTGAACAGAATTATTAGAAAATAATTGCTTTTTAAGGTGGAGTCTAAAGTCCAAAGTTGGGGTTAACAGTCTAGATTTCTTTTGTGAGGGTGTGTTGATTTGGCTAGCCAGCAATTGAGGAAGTGTCGACAGCTACTTCTGTTTAACAGTCCCTTTAAAAGTGTTTTTTTAAATTATGGGATGTAAGTGTCACTGGGGCTGACATTATTTCCATCCCTAATTGCCCTTGATAAGATAGTGGTGAGCAGCCTTGCTAAATACTGCTCACCACTATGACCCACAATGCCATTCAGGAGGGAATTCCAGGATTTGACCCAGTAACAGTGAAAACATGGTAATTTGCTTCCAAGTTGGTGAGTGACTTAGAGGGGAACATGCATATGGTGGCATTCCCATGTATCGGCTGTCCTTGTCCTTGTAGACAGATGTGGTCTGGGTTTAGAAGGTTCTATTTGAGGATCTTTGAATTTCTACAAATGCATCTCGTAGGTAGTAGCAGAAGTGTGTGCTGAGCATCTGTGATGGAGGGAGTGGATATTTATGATGTGGTGCCAATCAAAAGGGCTGCTTTGTCCTGGATGATGTCCAGCTTCTTTTGTGTTTTTGAAGCTGCACCCATCCAGGAAAGAGGGGAATATTCTCACATTCCTGACTTGTGCGTTGTAGTTGATGGACAGGCTTTGGGCAATCAGGTGGTGAATTACTTGTCACTGTATTCCTAACCTCTGACCTGCTCTTGTTGATGTGGCAGGTCCAGTTGTGTTTCTAGTCAATGGTAACCTCCAGGACTTTTTTAGTGGGATATTGAATGATGGCAACACCACTGAATGTAAAGGGACAATGGTTAGATTGTCTGTTATTGTTGATGGTCATAGCCTGGCATTTATGTGGTGTGAATGTTACTTGTCAATTGTCAACCCAAGCCTGGAAATTGTCCAGAACTTGTTGCATTTGAACATAGACTGTTTCAGTGTTCGAGAAGTCACGACTGGTCCTGAACACTGTGCAATGATCAGCCAACATCCCCCCTTTTGACCTTTATAATGGACAGGAAGTCATTGATAAAGATCAGCCTTAGACACTAACCTGAGGAACTCTAGCAGAAATGTCCTGGAGCTGTGAAGACTGGCATCCAACTGCCACAGCAATCTTCCTGTCTGCCTGGTGTGACTCTAACCAGAGGAGAGGTTTTCCCCCATACCCATTATTTCCAGCTTTGTTCGGGATTGTTGATGCCATGTTCGGTCAAATACAGCCTTGATGTCAAGTGCTGTCACTCTTAACCTCGCCTCTCAAATTTAACTATTTTAACCGTGTTTGAACCAAGGCTGTGATATGGTCAGGAACTGAGTGGCCCTGGCAAAACCCAAACTGGGCGTCACTCAACAGGTTATTGCTGAGTAGGTGCTGCTTGATAGCACAGTTGATGACCACTTCGATCATTTTACTCGTGATCAAGAGCAGATTGATAAGGTATTTGTTGGATGGCTTAGATTTGTCCTGCATTTTAGGTACAGGATATACCTGGGCAATTTTCCACATTGTTGGGTAGTTGACAGTGTTATACCTCCACTGAAAGAGCTTGAGTAGGGGAATGGCGAGTTCTGGAGCACAAATTTTTAGCACTTTTACCGGAATGTTGTCAGGACCTGTAGCCTTTTCAGTATCCAGTGTCTTCAACCATTTCTTGATATCGCATGAGCTAAATCGAATTGGCTGTAGACTGGTATCTGTAATGTTGGGAACCAATGGAGTAGGCCGCAATAAATCACCCACTTGGCACTTCTGGCTGAAGAATGCTTCAGCTCTATCTTTTACACTATTTTGTTGGCATCTTCCATCATTGAGGATATTTATGATGCCTCCTTCTCCAGTGAATTATTTAATTGTCCACCACCATTCCTGACTGAATGTGGCAGGACTGCAGAGCTTAGATCTGTTCCATTGGTTGTGGGATTGCTTAACTCTAGCAGTTGTTGCTTAAGCAGTTTGACATGCAGGTAGTCCTGTTTGGTAGTTTCACCAGGCTGACACCTCATTTTTAGATATGTCTGGTACTATCCTGGCATGCCTTACTGCACTCTTCATTGAATCAGGGTCGATCCCCTGTCCTATGGATGGATAGGCGATATGCCCAGCCATGGAGTTGCAGGTTGTGCTGGAGTACAATTCTACTGCTGTTGAGGGCCCATCAGAGCAGTCAGAGATGGGTAATTGAGATGACCAGTCATCAGATCTGTTTTATTGATTTCAACCAATCTCATGTTCACTAGTTGGTCATCACCTTGCTAGTGATGCCCACATCCCTGAACAAATGTTTTTAAAAAATCAGTTTCAAGAAGTGCCAACATTTTTAAAAGTTTATGTTTTAGTTGGTTTTTCTTTATGAATAATTTAAAGAACCAGAAACCCCAAATTCTTCCACCAAATTTGTCCACTCTTCCATAATTCCAGTTATAGCCACAAAGCAGGAGGAATTCTATGGCATAGAATTTCTCAGTAGAGAAATTTCTCTTTACAGTCTCTCTGAAGTTCTCTTTCCCCCAGATTTGTTTCTTGAAAATCAGCTGATGTTTTAAGCCAAGAGAATTGAGACATGACAAGTCTGCTTATAAAGGTGCTAAAGTCTGTGCACTTCCAAGGTATCTGTTTCTGTTTATGAAGAGGCCAATCTTTTTGTTTCTTTCTAATTGAATGTCTTAGAATTAAAAGCAAATTGGCAGAATTATTCCATCAGATTGTGATTCTGCAAAAGAAATTAGATTGATTCTATTATGTGTAACCAAGTTATTTAGTAGTGAAGTGACTGAAGCTTTCTGATTTGCCAGTTGTGACACATGTAAAATGCTTCTGCTGTAATATCACTGCTCAATGTACAAAAGCAGCAGTTTTTGTTCATTGTATCGCAAATGGAAATGTGATCACAATACTGAATCTCCCTCTTCTGCCCCCTCCAGTTCTTTATTATTACTCGAGAGAATATGTTATCTAAGAATGCTCTTGGTCGAAGTATGCCGTAGCCTTCAAAAAGTCTTCAGTTAGCATCATTTAAAAACGTCATTCACATGCCATAGAAATCAAATCTATTATCATAAACTCCAGGGAATCCACCACATGAATAATGATAAATAGTTTGGGTTTATTTAGTCAGTTCCTTGATCTTATAGTATCCCAAAAAGCTTCTCAGGAAATTAAGTACTTTTGAAGTCTGGTTACTGTTAAACTTAGGAATCAGGGCAGTCAATGATATGAAATGAGATAAGTCATCAGATCTGTTTTGCTGGTTTCAACCAGTCGCATGTTGACTATTTGGTCATGAACTACACAAAATAGGATGGTGTACATTAATGCATGTCACTTCAAACATCTATAAATGCATCACATTACGAACCGGATTGGTCGTCATAAATTTGTTTCCAGTGTAATTCTTAGCACAGTCTCAATTATTTAATGTGAAACTGCTTTTAGAATATGTTTATTAAATAATTCGTACAAGTGAAAGAAGTCCTGGAATTTGCTGATTTTTGCTGCATTTCCATGACAGCACCCTGGCCAATCACAGTTTAACCTGCCTGATTTGAGAATGAAGTTTTTCTGTTAATAATTCCTGCTACACTTCCATGTCAACTATGGCTTAACCAATCAGCAGCCGACAGTCATGTTGTCCTTTTTTCAACTGTATTTCTTGCATTCTCGTCCTGATGAACACAATGCGAAAAGTTTTGACATCTTTTATCTCCTTTTAGCAAGTTCCTCCAATCATTGTATTTGCAACTGTGTATCTTTGAATCTATGGGTTTTTTATTAAATGATTTAGTATTGTTGTTACTGGCTTTAGTTTTGGCATTCAGATCATTGAACTATATAGGCCACATTTGATAATATTGTCTTTAGGATTCAAACAGGGTCCTGTCAGCCTATTGCCTTGTATTTTACGAGAGCTAATAGAAATATATCATCCATTCCATGATGAGAATGTTTATGGAAATCTAGTTTCTGAGTCTCAAACAAAGTATGTTTGAACACTCTTCTTTTAATTTGTTTCCAACTACGCCCATCAGTCGTATCAATATATTACCCATGGAGCGGTGGATAAGTAGATGGTTGTGTGCATTCTACGTTGCTGTCATTTTATAAAGATAATGCACAGGAAAAGGTGAAAATCAGAGGTTCTTATCATTCTACTTGTTCCACTGGTATTTCTTCGCTATCTATTATCGAGGTTGCAGTTCAATAAAGGTTACAAAACCATCTATCAAGAAATTAATTAAGATATACAATGTACATTTAATCAGGCTTGCATTCATCATATTATTTTTCATTCTACCCGCCATACCACACTATGCCATCTGATCCTGCAGCAGTCTAGGATTTCTGTGTTTTGAAGTTGGCATACTAATGCAATTTAATTTCAAAAGTTAAAGAAGGCCCACATCTTCAATTAGTGACTTAACATGCAGTTGACAATATTACTGTGTGATGAGCAGTTAGTTCCTTCTGAATCGTTTGAGCCAAGTCTTACTCTTGTGGCATATGGATTGTGCGTATTGTTCAAACAACAAAGAAGACAGCATTCCAATTACTAACATTTGGCTTTTGCTTCTTTTTTGCAATTGATTGTGGACTACTTTTAATCCTGGTGTATTAATTGAGTATTATCTTTGTAAATATTTCAGCCCATAACTGATTTGTTATATCATATTTGTTTGCAGCATATTTGTGAGTCTGATGAAAGAGATGAAATAGTCATCTGTGAACTCTGTGATGCAAATGTTGGTCAGTTTAATCACCACATGAAGAGAAACCATCCAGGATGTGGACGTAGTGCCAACCGTCAAGGCTATCGCAGCAATGGGTCCTATGTGGATGGATGGTTTGGTGGTGAGTGCGGGAGTGGAAATCCGTACTATCTCTTGTGTAGTGGCTGTAGGGACAAGTATCTGGCCATGAAGAGCAAGACAAAAGCCCCAATTTCAGAAAGGTGAGATGAGTTGTAAGTAGAAATTTTATTACAGCATTCAAGTTTTTTTAAAAATCCCCAAATCAGAACACATTGTTAATACTTTGATCGGTAGATCTCAGTGCAATTAATTCAAATAGTTTCTGTTGAAGAAATTGTTGCAAAACAAAGTTCACAATTTATAATTCATCCCTGGCTGATTTCAATATAATTTCATTGAATTAGTCCAATATATATGGTATGGTTCCTTTAAGTGGGATTTTCCTGTGTGCTAGCAATGACTGCCAAAGCAGATGAACAGCTGTCCAAGCTTATAGATAAATTATCAATTGCGCGCTAAAAGTTTGTACAAAGAATGTTTCTATTTTGAAAACATCAAGGGTTGTACTGATTAGAATTATTTTTTGTCTTAAATGTACACTTTTTTAATGTTAATTTATGAATCAATTCCTGAACAGCACTTCAAAGATCGATTTTAGCAAATTGTGCCTGTGAACAAACTCATTTTTAAATATTCCAGATTCCATTCCTATTTCTATTGGCACGCTTAAGCCTCTCAATCTCCAGTACAATAACCATAATAATTGAACCGGATTGAAACCTTGTACTTTTCAGTTCTGGCATAATGAGTTCCCTCTGGCAAAGAAAAATTCCCATTGCAACATTTGTCGATATAGATACATTATCTATCAGAAGAAGGATTTCACGTTCTGTTTCAAAATAAGTTGAATTTTTTTTATTTAAGTAATTATGCTCAAGATAGCTAAAGTCATCTCAACTGTGGCTCACTTTCTTACACCAACGTTTTTATTTCTATTCTATCACACTTTTCGTCCTGTTTTATTCTTACAACTCATTTAAAACTCACTTCACACCTTTATGGCAGCTACTGAAACTTGCTGCATCATATGTCATTGTGTTCTGTGAAAGGTGAAATGTAGCAGTCCAAATACAGAGGGAGGTTTGAGGTAAAAGTTATAAAAAAGAAATAAAACATGGAAAAGACATCTAACTTTATGTTGGCTTGAGCGTTTTTTTGCCATCTCAAGTGACCACCTGTAATATGTAGAGGGGCCTATGCCTCCAGAATGGAGGAACCAATGGTAGTTTAGGACCTCTGGAAAGTTGTGTATCCCTAAGTGGAGTAAGCATCTGCTCTTCTCTACTCATCTTTGCCAGTACACCACTCTGCTCCTCTTCATCCAGGACCTAAAACAGTCCTTCCAGGTGAGACAGAGGTTCACCTGCCTCTCTTCCAAACCAGCTTACTGCATCAGGTGCTCCTGATGTGGTCTTCACTGTATTGGGGTGACCAAACATAAACTTAGGGAACGGTTCCCCGAGCATAGCAGCCGGGCCTGTGGGACCGACCAGACCTCCCAATCACCGCCCATTTTAATTCCCCTTCCTCCTCCCTTTCCGACATGACCATCCTTGGCCTCCTCCATCGCCACAACAAACCACACTGCAAGTTGGAAAAACAATAACTCATATTCCACCTGGGCAGCCTCCAGCCCGGAGGACTCAACATTGAGTTCTCCAATTTCAAATAACCTCCCTTCCCATCCCCCAACTCCCTTCGCAGCCCCTCCTCCTCCCTTCTACTCCTCCCAGCCACCAACCAGATTCATTCCTCCCATTGACCAACCACGTTGTACCCTCTGCCTGTCTTTGCTTATCCCCACTTTGCCACCCTGCTCCCGCCACCCCCTTTTATCTGCAGATCCCCCTACATTCACTCCCAGTCCTGAAGAAGGGTTACACCCGAAACATTGACTTCTCCACTTCTTGATGCTGCCTGGCTTGCTGTGTTCTTCCAGCCTCCTGCCTGAGTACTTTGGATTCCAGCATTTGCAGTTTTTTTTTTGTCTCTAATCGACTCAAATGGATGCAAAAGCATTTCTCACAAATAATTCCCAACCTCCTTATGCCCTTCCCCTCGATAATCTCAACATCCCCTCAGTTCCCACACCATCCAAGCTGAATGACATTGTTGGCACGATAAGTGAAACAGAACTGATTATTAGCAGTGGGCTAACTGCAACTAAAGGGATGATTGATGCTTTCTGTTCACCCAAAGATTAAGATGAGGTTCATGGAAATTTTTAATGGAGTACAAACTGAAGGAGAGCAAGAGAGCCTTAGACAAATAACATGGCCAGTGAAATATTGCCAAGACATCAGGCTAGTTACGCACTTCTCCATTTGATGCTTGTGGAAGCATGCTGACACCTGAGTAGCTACATTATAGTAACAGCTCCCGAGGGAAAAGCTCTGGAGATTGAAGCTGGGATACATCTCTATCTATTATGGATGGCATGGTGGCACAGTGGTTAGCATTGCTGCCTCACAGCGCTAGAGACCCGGGTTCAATTCTCGCCTCGGGCGACTCTCTGTGTGGAGTTTGCACATTCTCCCCGTGTCTGCATGGGTTTCCTCCAGGTGCTGCGGTTTCCTCCCACAATCCAAAAAATGTGCAGGTTAGGTGAATTGGCCATGCTGAATTGCCCGTAGTGTTAGGTGAAGGTGTAAATGTAGGGGAATGGGGAATGGGTGGGTTACGCTTTGGCGGGTCGGTGTGGACTTGTTGGGCCGAAGGGCCTGTTTCCACGCTGTAAGTAATCTAATAATATCTTGTTAAAATAACTAAATTTGCCTGAGTATGTTATTTATGCTTTAAAGTTGACATCTCTTATTGGAATAATTATTGTTCATTTTTCAGATACAAAGGCCAGGCACCAGATCTGATAGGCAAGCAAGATAGCATATATGAAGGTATTTGCTTAATCTTTGTTTATTTAAGTAATATGATAACTTAAATTGATCAGATACTTACAAATATGTCTTTTAGTTTGTTTTTATTCTTTCATACAATGAGTGCATTTTTGGTTGGGCCTGCATTTATTGCCTATTCCTAATTGCCCATAAGGTGGTCATTGCCTGCCTTCTTAAACCACTGCAGCGGTGACAAACATTCCACGTCAGGTGAGTGGCTTGGACGGAAAGTTGCAGGAAGTGGGTTTCCACATATTTGCTGCCCTTGTCTTTCTGGATGGTAAAGATTGTGCATTTGAAAGGCAATGTCAAAGGCAGACTGATGAGTTCTACTGCACCTGTGGGTGATGCAAACTATTGCATTTGTGGCGAAGGGAATGAAATATTAGGGTGGCAAGTGGAATGCTGATCAATGGGCTGCTTTCTCCTAGATGGTCTTGGGTTTATTGAATGATTTTGGAACTGTGTTTATCCAGGCCAGTGGAGAATAGTCCATCGCAGTCCTAACTTGTGCTGAGATGTTGGACAGGTTTTGGGGAGTTAGGAGGTGAGTTACTCAGTGCAGAATACCCAGGCTGTGAACGTTTTGTACCAATAATTTTGATATGACTGGTCTAGTGCAATTTCTGGCCAATGTTAACCCAGAAAGTTGAAGGTGAGAGGTTCAGTCAAGAGGAGAAATGTTTAGATTTTCCCTTCTTGAAGTTAGTAATTGTGTTATGGAGTCAAAAGCATGTATGGTCACTTTAAGATAGAAAGTGTTTTTCTGAATTTAAAGTACAGCCACAACTGCCAGCTAAGGTTGGGCTGTTCCAAATGTCACAATTGGTTGTTAATGGATACCTGAGGTTTGGTTGTTGTTTTGACAACAATTCAAATTTAATCAATTATGAGAGAGTGAGGACTGCAGATGCTGGAGATCAGAGCTGAAAAATGTGTTGCTGGAAAGCGCAGCAGGTCAGGCAGCGTCCAAGGAGCTGAAGAAGGGCTTACACCCGAAACGTCGATTCTCCTGCTCCTTGGATGCTGCCTGACCTGCTGCGCTTAATCAATTATGCCCAAGATACCAGTAGCCAAAGGAATTTGAATTTTATTGTTTTGACACCTGGAAACCAATCAAATTATAGCAATTTAATTTGTCATGAGAGGGCATATAAACCCGGTTTTTAAAAATTAGATGGAGACCAACTGCTATCGAACAACACAACAACTGCTGTAAAGCCAGAGATGTAACTGCCCATCTTGCTCAAAGGAATTATAAACACTTTTTAAAATTTTCTTTAAATAGTGGAATTTAGGAGTTCTGTCACTCATATTTTAACAGATTATGAGGCAAGGTGAGCTTTTCTGGGTGTTTGGTTTAATTAACAGTGGGGTTCGACCTTTGTGTCATACCACTGGGGCTTGTGTGACACAAATGTCACTTGCCATTTATTAGCCCAAGCAAAATTCAGGCTCCACAACATACAGGCATTGTTTTTTTTAAAAGTATTTAAGATGAGTTTCTCTACTTACTCAATGATCTGTCTTTTCGCTTACATATGGTGTGCACCATGCTAAACTAGCACTGGTGATGCACAAAAGCATTTTTGAGTAAAGAAACAGGATTATATTATTCAGACCTTTGAACCTGTTCTGCAGTTCAGTTAGGTTGTGGCTGATCAGCATCCAAGCTCCATCCATTCTCTTGGCTTCATTTCTCCTGAGTAGGAACAAAATATTGATCTCAGAATTATTAGTATTAGTTAAAATACCATCTGTTGTGTTTGTGGAAGAATTCCATGGTTCTCCAACCCTTTGTGTGAAAAAGTTTCTTGACTTCTTCCCTGCTTGGTCTGGCTCTAGTTTTAGAATCTAAGACAAGAGGACAAATGTTATCAGTGCAACAGGTTGATTTTTCCATATTTTCTTTATCAGAGAGAAAAGGGGAATAATTATAATTTCAGCTACTGCCCTTCCAAAGCTCATATGATTTATGACCAGGGAACTGGTCATTTATAGGATCAAATCAATTACTTTATTCCTTCATTGGATGCAGGAGTTGCTGTCAAGGCCAACATTTGTTGCCCATCCCAAATTTCCCTTCAGAAGATGGTGGAGCTGCTTTCTTGAAGTGCTGCAGGCATGTTGTAAAAGTACCCACAGCACCGTTAGGGAAAGAGTTGGAGGATCCTGAACCATTGAAGGAATATCAATACATTTCCAAGTCAATGGATATGATTTGATAGTCATTACTGAGACATAGTTGTAAAGAGATCAAAACTGGGAATTTACCATTCAGGGATATTTGACCTTTCAGAAAGACTGGAAGGAAGATAGCGCTGTTATTAAGAGATGAAATGAGTACAGTTATGAGAGATGATTTAGGCTTAGGTGAAGTAGACAGAGTTGGATACTGCAGATGCAGGCGATTTAGAGTCAAGATTAGAGTGGTGCTGGAAAAGCACAGCAGGTCAGGCAGCATCCGAGGAGCAGGAAAATTGGTGTTTCGGGCAAAAGCCCTTCATCAGGAAAGCTGATGAACATTGCCTGAAACGTCGATTTGCCTGCTCCTTGGGTGCTACCTGACCTGCTGTGCTTTTCCAGCACCACTCTAATCTTGACCCATTTAAATGAAGCAGCGTCCATTTGGGTAGAGGTAAAAATCAGCAAGGGAAAAAAAACATCAGTAGGAGTAGTGTATAGAACTCAAATAATAGCCAAACTGGACAAATAATAGAAGCATGGAGAAAGAATAATGCAATAATTGTGGGTGATATTAATCTTCATGTTGGTTGAATGAATCAAGTTGGGAAGGATAGCAACAACAATGACTTTATGGAGTGCATTAGGGATAGTTTGCTCAAACAACATACTGTGGAGCCAACCAGGAAACGGGCTGTCTTGCATCTAGAAATAGTGAGATGTAAGTAAAAGATTCTCCAGGATGTTGTGGTAATAACATGACTTAATCAGTTTGAAAGTGAATAAACTGTTTACAAAAAATTGCGAAGAAATTAGGTTCATTAGCTAAAGTGGATTCAGCAGATAGATTAACAGGAAAATTAGTAAGCAAGCAGTGGCAGACGTTAAGGTGGTAATTCACAACTCTCAGCACGGTGGCACAGTGGTTAGCACTGCTGCCTCACAGCACTAGAGACCCAGGTTCAATTCCTGCCTCAGGCGACTGACTGTGTGGAGTTTGCACGTTCTCCCCGTGTCTGCGTGGGTTTCCTCTGGGTGCTCCAGTTTCCTCCCACAGTCCAAAGATGTGCAGGTCAGGTGAATTAGCTATGCTAAATTGCCTGTAGTGTTAGGTTAGGGGTATGGGTGGGTTGCGCTTCGGCGGGGGGGTGTGGACTTGTTGGGCCGAAGGGCCTGTTTCCACATTGTAAGTAATCTAATCAGTATACCAGTAAGGAGAAAAGATTCTTAGAAAGGGATAAGTCATCCATGACTAATTAAAGCACTTAAGGAGAGTATTAAGTTGAAAGAAAACCCATATTAAGAGACAAAAGTCAATGGGTGGCACAGTCGCTCACTGCTGCCTCACAGCACCAGGGATCCAGGGTCGATTCCTACAATCCAAAGTTGCATAGGTTAGGCGAATTGGGCCATGCTAAGTTGCCCATAATGTTCAGGGATGTGTAGGTTAGGTGCATTAGTCAGGGGTAAATATAGGGTAATAGGGTCAGGGAATGGGTCTGGGTGGGTTACTCTTCAGAGGGTTTGTGTGGATTTGCTAGGCTGAAGAGCCTGTTTCCACACTGTAGGGATTCTATCATGCTATGATAATGCCAAAGTTTGGTATAAACTCAGAATACAGCAAATGGGGACTAAAAAGATAATAAAGAGAGAGAAAATAAGTGAGGGCAAACTAGCAGGGAAAATAAAGTCTGACAGTAAGAGTTTTTTTAAATATACAAAAAGGATGAGAAACATCAAAGTGAACATAGAACTTAGAAAATGCACCTGGAGCAAAAGTTGTGGGGAACATGGAAATGGCAGAGGAGTTAAATAGATATTTATCATCAGCCTTTACAGTGGAAAATACATTGAATGTCTCATTACTATTAAAGAATACAGGAGGGAGGTGGAATCAATAGAGAGAAGAACAACTAATGGGGTTAAAGGTTGGTAAACCTCCTAGCCCTGATGACTTCTGTCCTTGGATCATCAAAAGAAGCAGCTACTGATGGAGATGCTTTGGTCATATTATTCCAAAAATCTTTGGACTCTAGACAAGTGCTGGAGGATTGGAAAACTACCAATGTCACACCCCTATTCAAAAAGGGAAGGTGGCAAAAAGTGGGTACATAGGCCAATTAGCCTAACCCGTATTATTGGAAAAATGTTGCAATCAATTATTAAGGAAGTAATTCCAACACACTTATGAACTAATCAAGCAGAGACAGCATGGCTTCATTAAGGGAAAATCATGTCTGACTAATTTATTAAAATTTTTCAAGAAAGTATCAACCGGAGAGGATAAAGTGGTTGTGTTGTATTTGGACTTCCAGAAGGCATTTGACATGGTACCTCACAAAGGTCAAGTCATAACATAAGAGCCATAAGATCTAGAAGCAAAATTAGGCCAGTTGGTCCATTATTTCTGCCAAGCCAACTGACCATGGCTGATATGTTTCTCAACTCCATTCCCCAGCCTTTTCCCTGGATGGTGTTGAATCTTGGCATGAATAGAGATTTGGCTGATGGAAGGGAAGCAGTTAGTGGGGATAAAGGGTTCTTTTTTGGGTGGTTGACCTTTAATAAGTAGGGTTCCTCAGGGATCCTTGCTGGAACTGCAGCTGTTTGCAATATATATTAATGACTTGGAAGAAGGAAGCAAATGTACTGAAGAAAAATTTGCAGGCAAGAGAAAAATAGGTGGGGAAACATGTTCCCTAAATTGGGAACAGATGTTCTCCGGAAAATGCACGACAGAAATGTGGAGGTTGTTTAGAAAACACTTGCTGATAGTGCTGGATAGGTTTGTCCCACTGAGGCAAGGAAAGGATGGTAGGGTGAAGGAATATTGGGGTGACAAGGGATGTAGAGCATCTAGTCAAGAGGAAGAAGGAAGCTTATATAAGGTTGAGGAGGCAAGGATCAGACAGGGCTGTAGAGGGTTACAAGGTAGCCAGGTAGGAACTGAAAAATGGACTTAGGAGAATGAGAAGGGCAATGAAAGAGCTTTAGCGGGTGGGATTAAGGAAAACCCTCAGGCATTCTACACTTACTTGAGGAACAAAAGGATGGCCAGAGTCAAGGTAGGGTTGATCAAGGATCGTGGAAAGAACTTGCGCCTGGAGTCAGAGGAGGTAGGGGAGATCCGTAATGAATATTTTGCTTCAGTATTCACTGTGAGAGAGACTTTGTCATTTGTGAGGACAGCATGTAACAGGCTGATATGTTTGAACATTAAGAAGAAAGATTTGTTGGAAATTTTGAAAACCTTAAAGATAGGTAAGTCCCCTGGGCTAAACATGACATACCCACGGTTACTATGGGAAGCGAGGGACAAGATCGCTGTGCCTTTGGTGATGATCTTTGCATCCTCCTGTCCACTTGAGTACTACCAGATGATTGGAGGTAGCAAATGTTATTCCCTTGGTCAAGAATGGGAATAGAGATAACGCTGAAAATTACAATCTTAGGTCTGTGGTGGGCAAATTATTGGAGAGGATTCTGAGAGACAGGATTTATAATTCCTTGGAAAACCATAACTTGATCAGAGGTAGTCAGCATGGCTTTGTGAGGGGCAGGTTATGCCTCACAACCCTTATTGAATTCTTTGAGGATGTGACAAAACATATTGACGGGAGTAGAGAAGTGGTGTGGTATACATGGATCTTAGCAAGGCCTTTGATCAGGTTCCCCATAGTAGGCTCATTCAGAAAGTAAGGAGACATAGGATACAGGGAAATTTGGCTGCCTGGATACCGAATTGCCTGACCCATAGAAGACAGAGGGTGGTAGTAGATGGAAAGTATTCAGCCTGGAGTTCAGAGACCAGTGGTTTTCCACGGGGATCTGTTCTGAGACTTCTGCTCTTTGTGATTTTAATCAATGAGTTGGATGAGAAAGTGGAAAGGTGGTTTAGTAAGTTTGCCGATGATACAAAGGTTGGTGGAATGGTGGATACTGTGTGGTAGGTTGTTGAAGTTTGCAACGAGACTTTGACAGAATGCAGAGCTGATCTGAGAAGTGGCAGATGGAATTCAATCTGGAAAAGTGTGAGGTGATTTATTTTGGAAGGTGGAATTTGAATGCAGGTTACATGTTTAAAGGCAGGATTCTTGGCAGTGTGGAGGAACAGAGAGATCTTGGGGTAATCTAATCTAATCTAATCTAATCTAATCATGTCCATAGATCCCTCAAAGTTGCCACCCAGGTTGATTGGATTGTTAAGAAGGTGTGTTGACTTTCATTAGCAGGGGGATTGAGTTTAAGAGCTGTGAGGTTATGCTGCAGCTCTGTTAGAGCCCTGGTTAGGCCACACTTGGAATATTGCATTCAGTTCTGGTCGCCTCATTATAGGAAGGATGTGGAAGCTTTAGAGAGAGTGCAGAGGAGATTTGCCAGGATGCTGCCTGGACTGGAAGGCATGTCTTACGAAGAAAGGAACTAGGATTTTTCTCATTGGAGCAAAGAAGGGTGAGAGACGACTTGATAGAGGTGTACAAGATGATTAGATGCATAGATGAAGTGAATAGTCAGAGACTTTTTCCCCAGGGCAGAAATACCTATTACAAGGGGTCATAATTTTAAAGTTATTGTAGGAAGGTTTAGGGGAGATGTCAGAGGTCGGCTCTTTACCCAGAGAGTGGTGGGTGTGTTGAATGTACTGCCAGTAATGGTAGTAGAGTCAGAAACATTAGGGACGTTTAAGCAACTCTTGGATAGGCACATGGATGATAGTAAAATGCAAGGTTAGTTTGATCTTAGAGTAGGATAAAAGGTTGGCATAGCATCAAGGGCCGAAGGGCCTGTTTTATGTTGCAAGAGGGATACCAGCAATTGAAAAGGAGACAAAAATAGGCTAAGTAAGTGAGCAAAAAGTTGGCAACTTGAATATAAAATGGGCAAATATGAAGCTTTTCATTTGGAACGAAGAACACCACAACTATTGCAGAAAACTGCAACACAAAAGGGCACTTGTGAACAAAATATATGTTGACCCTTATATCAACAAGTTTAGATTGTAAGTTTCAAGAAGTCTTACTGTAATCATACAAGGTGCTAATTTGACCTGAATATTGTAAGCAGTTTTGGTCATAGAGATGTACAACATAGAAACAGACCCTTCGGACCAACTATGCCGACCAGATATCCGAACCCAATCTAGTCCTACCTGCCAGCACCTGGCCCATATTCCTCCAAACTCTTCCTATTCATATATCCATCCAAATGTCTCTTAAATGTTGCAATTGTACCAGCCTCCACCACTTCCTCTGGCAGCTCATTCCATACACATACCACCCTCTGTGTCCTTTTATTGAGGAAAGATATTATTTCAAAGAACATAGTTTAGAGACCATTTACTAGTATGATCCTCTATTTGGAGGAATTGCCATATGAATAAGGATTTTCCAGGTTGGAACTCTACTCAGAGTCAAAAAGTGTGGTGCTGGAAAAGCACAGCCGGTCAGGCAGCATCCATAAGCTCAGGAATGAGCTTATGTTCAAAACATCGATTTTCCTGCTTCTCGGATGCTGCTTAACGGCTGTGCTTTTCCAGCATCACACTTTCTGACTCTGATCTCCAGTATCAGCAATCCTCACTTTCTCCTGGTTGATTATAACCTTACTGCAAAGCCTCTTCCAAGGATGCCTGCCTTGAAGAAGTTCTCCTCCTCCCTCTACAAGGATTGACATTCCTAATGAAGGGCTTATGCACGAAGCGTCAACTCTCCTGCTCCTCGAATGCTGCCTGACTGGCTGTCCTTTTCCAGCACCACACTTTTTCACTCTGATCTTCAACACCTGCAGTCCTCATGTTCTCCCTGGGACTCTACTCACTGAGTTAAGAAGAATGAGAGGTGATCTCATTGAAACATACCAGATTCTTAAGGGACCTGACAGGCTAAATGCTGAGAGGATCTTTCCTCCCATGGGAGAGTCTCTGACCAGAGAGCATAGTCTCAGAATAAAAGGTGTCAATTTAAGACTGAAATTAGAAGGAATTTCTTCTCTCAGAGGGTTGAGAGCCTTTGGAACTCCTTGGGAGAGTGTTGGGAGCAGAGCCCTTTTGTATATTTAAAGCTGAGATATTGTACGTGGACTGCATTGGTCCAAAAAGGCAGATCAGCACCACCTTCTCAAGGCTGCTGAGGGATGACCGATAAATGCTGGCTCAGCTAACAACCCCACATCCCACAGCTGAATGGCAAAAAAAATAGCTTTTTGATCAGTTTTAAAGGGAACGAATAGCAAAGTGGACATGTGGAATGTGCCATGAATGGCAGAGCATTTTGAGGGGCCAAAAGATGTACACAAAGTCTTGTTCCTTAATGTTTTATGGAAGTGGGTGGTGATGTTACCATTTGCCTACTGCCCTTGTTGTTCTAGGTAATGGAGGTTGTAGGCTTGGATGGTGCTGTTAAAGAAGCGTTGGTGAGTGCATCTTGCAAGTGGTACACACTACTGGCTCCATGATGAAGGGAGTGGTGCATGGGGCAGCTTTGTCCCAGATGGTGTCAAACTTTCAAACGCACAATTCTGTCCTTATTGATACTTCTTTATCTTACTCTTGCAGAAGACTGGGACATGTTAGATATTGATGAGGACGACAAGCTAACTGGAGAGGAGGAGTTTGAGCTGTTAGCTGGACCCCTTGGCCTGAATGAACGTAGAATTGTACCTGAACCAGTACAGTTTCCTGACAGTGATCCTCTGGGAGCATCTGTTGCCATGGTAACAGCAACCAACAGTATGGAAGAAACACTTATGCAAATTGGTGAGTCCAACAAAAATCTACAGTGAAATAACATTGGAATTGTTTATAGTGTTTCATTAAATATATAAAACTTGGAATGTAGCCAAGCTAAATATCCAGAAGATATGGGCGGCACGGTGGCACAGTGGTAAGCACTGCTGCCTCACAGCGCCAGAGGCCCAGGTTCAATTCCCGACTCAGGCGACTGACTGTGTGGAGTTTGCACGTTCTCCCCGTGTCTGCGTGGGTTTCCTCCGGGTGCTCCGGTTTCCTCCCACAGTCCAAAGATGTGCGGGTCAGGTGAATTGGCCATACTAAATTGCCCGTAGTGTTAGGTTAAAGGGGTAAATGTAGGGGTATGGGTGGGTTGCGCTTCAGCGGGTCGGTGTGGACTTGTTGGGCCGAAGGGCCTGTTTCCACACTGTAACTAATCTAAAAAAAAAGAATTGCAATCACATCAAAAATTAAAAGAAGCAAGATTTAGTTCTCTTCCCTGCTGCAGACTATTAGCGCTGTTTCAAAAATCAGTTTGTACGTAATATAAGTTCACAGTCAATATATGAAAAGCACTTTTACTCTGGCTTAACATTTAACCAAATCAGTGCTTCAATTTGATCAGGGCATTTGTTCTTTTACTATTTTGTTCTTTTTTTATTTTTCTTAAGTGTTTATAGCAACAAGAGGAAGTTGAGTGTTCTAAGAAAGTGCATGAGACACTGTGGGACAAAGGGAAGATTTGCCTACAATGTGACCTTTCACGTTAGACATCAAAGAACGATAGATTTTATGGAAGAATAGCTAATACCACTTCATCATAGCTGAAATAGCTACAGCCATAAACTATTAATCATTATATGATGGGTGATTTGCTTGAAAAGAAATAGTGAAACTGCAGGATGATAGGGAATGACCGGTGGCAGTGAAATAGTTGGTAGTTTTAAAAAGGGGCAGCATGGTGGTTAGCACTGCTGCCTCACAGCACCAGACTCCGAGAGCTCTGGTTTCCTCCCACAATCCAAAGATGTGCTGGTCAGGTGAATTGGCCATGCTAAATAGCCCACAGTGTTAGGTGCATTAGTCAGAGGGAAATGGGTCTGGTTGGGTTACTCTTCAGAGGGTTGATGTGGACTTGTTGGGCTGAAGGGCCTGTTTCCACACTGTAGGGGATCTCATCATCATCCCCTGAATAGATCTCCTGACTCAAATCAATTTCCTTTCCCATTTCTGATTAGCAGTCATGGGGTGATACAGGACAGATGAGGCCCCTCAGCCCATCAAGTCTGTCTCATCAATACTATAATACTACCTGCACTGGTCCCACTTTCCTGCAGTAGGTCCATAGCCTTGAATGTTATGACTCTTCAATTGCTCATCCAAATATTTTTAAAGTTGTGAATCTTCCAGCTTCAACTACCCTCCCAGGCATTGCATTCCAGATCACTGACACCCTCAAATTTCTTCCTTAAATTTCTTCCCAATTTCTTGCCTTCATTTTAAAATTACAGGTCGTTCCACTATAATGCTCATTTCATCCATGTGAGTTGGCTGTAACGTGATTGATGAATAGGGAACACTGTTTTTAAAGTGCAAGCGTTTAAAACTTGTGTTGGCTATAATGGGGTCGCATCACCAGCACTTTAAGTGCTATTTTTATTCCGCAATTTTTTTATAGTGCTGGTTGCACAAGCATATAACTAGTGTATTGTAGAAAAACTACTTGTGTGCCACTCTTGTTATTGACTGTTTGACTAAGGCAAACAAAGGCTTTCTGTTCATCCTGTCCATGCAGCTCATAATCTAGTAAGCATCTACCAGGTCTTCCCCTCTACGTTCTCTGCTCCAAAGGAAACAACTTGAGTTTATCCAGTCTGTCTCTATAGCTGAAATTTTCCATCCCAGGCAAGATCCTGATGAATTGCCTCCTCACCAACAAACCCCCCCCCAGCCCACGCCTGTGTAATTGTATCCCTCCTTTAGTGTGAAGACCAGAACGGCACACAGTACTCTGGCTTTGGCCTAACCAAAATTCCAACATGACTTCCATGTTTTTATAATCTACTTTAGACTCACTAGTTTGTATTTCCTTGAACCATCTATATCACCTTTGTAAAATTTATTTTATTTATTAATTTGTGGAATGTGGATGTTGCTGGCTGACCAGCAATTTTTGCACATGCCTGGTTGCCCTTGACAACATGGTGAGCTGCCTTCTTGAAATGCTGTAGTCCACATGCTGTGGGTTGACCCACAATCCTGTTAGGGAGAGAATTCCAGGATATTAACCCAGCGATAGTGAAGGAATCCCCATATATGTCCAAGTCAGAATGGTGAGTGGGCTTGGAGGGGATCTTGAAAATGGTGGTGTTGCCCTTGTCCTTCTAGATAGAAGTAGTCGTGTGTTTGGAAGATGCTAATTGAGGATCTTTGGTGAATTTCTGCAAACTATCTTACAGACACTGACACTACTGAGTGTTGGTGGTGGATGGAGTGGATGCTTGTGGGTGTAGTGCCAGAGTTGAGAGTGTGGTGCCGGAAAAGCACCGCAGGTCAGGCAGCATCCAAGGAGCAGGAGAATCAACGTTTAGGGCATGAGCCCTTCATGACGATTCCTGATGAAGGGCTTATACCCGAAACATCAATTCTCCTGCACCTTGGATGCTGCCTGACCTGTGTTTTTCCAGCACCACATTCTCGACTCTGAGCTCTAGCATCTGCAGTCCTCCTGGGTATAGTCCCAATCAAGCAGACTGCTTTGTCCTGGAAAGTGTAAGGCGCCTTGAGAGTTGTTGGGGCTGTATGCGTCCAGGCATATTCTCTCACATTCCTGACCTGTGTCTTGTAGGTGGTGAGTTACTGACCACAGTTTTCATGGCCTCGGACCTTTTTGGTGTTTGTGGTGAGTCCAGTTGAGTTTTTGTTCAATGATAAACCCCCTCCCCCCCAGGATGTTGATAGCGGGGTATTCAGTCTTGGTAGCACCATTGAATGTCAAGAGGCGGTGGTTAGATTGTCTCTTACTGGTGATGGCAATAGCCTAAAGTTTGTGTGGTGTGAATGTTACTTGCCACTTGTCATCCCAAGCCGGGATATTGTCCAGATCTTGTTGCATTTGAGCATGGACTGCTTCAGTATCTGAGGAGTCGTGAATGGCGCTGAACATTGTGCAATCATTGGTGAGCATCCCCATTTCTGATCTTATGATGGAGGGAAGGTAATTGATGAAGTAGCTGATGATGGTTGGGCCTAGGACCCTACTTTGACGAACCTCTCAGAGATGCCCTGGAGCTGAGATGACTAGCCTCCAATAACCACAGCCATCTGTCTATGTGTCAAATATGACTCCAACCACTGGAGAGTTTGCCCTCCATACCCACTCATTCCAGTTTTGCTAGGACCCCTTGATGCCACACTTGGTCAAATGCAGCCTTGATGTCAAGGGCTGTAACGCTCATCCTCACTTCAGGCATTCAGGACTTTTGTCCCATGTTTGTTCCAAGGCTTAATGAAGTTAGGAACAGAGTAGCCCAGGCGAAACCCAAACTGGGCGTCACTGAGCAGGTGCTGATGGATATTATTGTTGATGACGCCTTCCAACGCCATAGTGATGTCAAGAGTAGGTTGATGTGATAGTAATTGGCTGAGTTGGATTTGTTCTGCTTTTTATGTACAGGACATAGTTGGGCAATTTTCCACATTGTCAGTTAATTGCCTGTGTTGTAACTGTACTGGAACAGCTTGGCTCATGGCAGCAGCAATTTTTGAAGCACAAATCTTCAGTACTATTGTCAGAATGTTGTCAGGGCCCATAGCCTTTGCAGTATCCAGTGTCTCCAACAGTTCCTTGATATCATGTGCAGTGAATCGAATTGGCTGAAGGCTAGTATATATGTTGCTGCGGACCACTGAACGCTGCCAAGATTCATCCATTCAGCACTTCTGGCTGAAGATTGCTGTGAAAGCTTCAGCCTTATCTTCTGCACTGGTGGTGCTGGCCTGTTCCACAAGTGAGGTTGGGGATATTTGTGAACCCTCCTCCTCCAGTGAGTTGTTCAGTCGTCGACCACCATTCATGATTGGATGTGGGCAGGACTGCAGAGCTTAGATCTGATCTGGTTGTAGGATCTGTCTATCACTTGCTGCTTATGCTGTTTGGCATGCAAGTTGTCATTTTGGTGGCTTCACCAGGTTGACACCTTATCTTCAAGTATGCCTGGTGCTGCTCTGGCACTCTCCATTGAACCAGGCTTGGCACTCTCCATTGATCCCATTGGCTTGATGGTAATGGTTTAGTGAGGAATATGCAGGCCATGAGGTTACAGATTGCGCTGGAGTACAGTTTTGCTGCCAGTGCCTCATGAATGCCCAGTCTTGAGTTGCTAGATGTGTTCAAAGTCTGTCCCATTTAGCACACAACATGATGGAGGTTATTCTCAATGTGAAGGTGGGACTGTGCGGTGGTTGCATTTACCGATACTGTCACGAACGGATGCATCTGCAGCTGGTAGATTGGTAAGAATGAGGTCAAGTATATTCTTCCCCCTTGTTGGTTCCTACATCACCTGCTTAGACCCAGTATAGCAACTATGCCTTTTAGGACCCAACCAGCTCAATCAATAGTACGGCTGCCAAGCCACTCTTCGTGGACATTGAAATCCCCCGCACACCCAGAGTACATTTTGTGCCCTTGGCATCCTCTTACTACCTAATAGCATGGTTCAGCATGGAGGGGGCCAGGTCTGTCAATCAAAAGTTGGCGTGGAGGCAGAGCGGAAGAGTTGGCCATCGCACAGAGCCGTGGTAATAGGGGACTCCATAGTGAGAGGAACTGACCGGGGTTTTCGTGGCAGCAGACGGGACTTAAGGATGGTGTGTTGCCTTCCTGGTGCCAGGGTTAAAGACATCACAGACAGAGTGCAGGAAATCCTCAAGGACGAAGGTGAAGAGCCAGAGGTGTTGGTACATGTCAGCACAAATGGTGTCGGGAAGAAGAGGAGGAACATACTACAGCGGGACTTTGGAGAACTAGGAAGAAGGCTGGAAAGCAGGATGTCCAGGGTGGTTATCTCTGGTTTGCTTCCAGTTCCTCGGGCTGGTGAGGCCAGAAACAGGGAGATAATGGACTTGAAAGTGTGGCTGGGGAACTGGTGCAGGAAGCAAGGATTTAAATTCTTGGATCGCTGGGGTATGTTTTGTGGTAAGCATAAATTATATAAGAGAGACGGTTTGCACCTTAATAGGTTGGGGACCAGCATTCTGGCAGGCAGGTTTGCTACTGCAACACAGCTATGTTTAAACTAAGTAGCGGGGGGATGGGGACAAACTGGATGTTTAAGAAAGAAATTGAAGGGAAAGTTAGAACAAGGGAAGTCAAGAAAGATAACTGTATCAATGAGGCAGAAAACTCAAAAAGGGATCATGCTATAAGGTTGAGTGAAATAGGGGTTGATGGGAAGGGTGAGGGCAGTAACAAATTAAAAATACTATACATGAATGCACGAAGCATTAGAAATAAGATGGATGAGCTTGAGGCTCTTTTGGAAATTGGCAGATACGATATTGTGGGGATAACTGAGACGTGGCTTCAAGTGGACAGGGCCTGGGAAATGAATATTCAAGGATACACGTGCTATCGTAAGGACAGACTGACGGGCAGAGGGGGTGGGGTGGCCATATTGCTCAGGGATGATATTCAGTCCTTTGCGTGGGTGGACCTAGAATCAGGAGATGTAGAGTCAGTGTGGATAGAGCTGAGAAATTCTAAGGTTAAAAAGACCCTCTTGGGAGTTATCTACAGGCCACCAAACAGTAGTCTGGATGTCAGATGTATGTTAAATCAGGAGCTGAAATTGGCCTGTCGCAAAGATGTTACTACAGTTGTTATGGGGGATTTCAACATGCAGGTAGACTGGGAAAATCAGGATGGTATTGGACCTCAAGAAAGAGTCTTTGTGGAGTGCCTCCGAGATGGATTCTTAGAACAGCTGGTGCTGGAGCCTACCAGAGAGAAGGTATTGTGCAACGAACCAGAATTGATCAGGGACCTCGAAGTGAAGGAGCCATTGGGAAGTAGTGACCATAATACAATAAGCTTCAATCTGCAATTTGAGAGGGGGAGAGTACAATCGGAAGTGACAATATTTCTGTTGAATAAAGGGCTATGAGGGAGGAGCTGGCCAAAGTTCAATGGTGCAATACCTTAGCAGGGATGACCGTGGAGGAACAATGGCAGATATTTCTGGGTATAATGCAGAAGATGCAGGATCAGTTCATTCCAAAAAGGAAAAAAAAAATCCTAGGAGGAGGCATGGGTGGCTGCGGCTGACAAGGGAAGTTAAGAAACATATAAATTTAAAAGAGAAAAAGTATAACATAGTGGGAAAACGGAGGACTGGGAAGCTTTTAAAGAACAACAGAGGATTACTAAGAAGGAAATATGCAGAGAAAAAATGAGGTACAAAGGTAAACTGGCCAAAAATATAAAGGAGGATAGTAAAAGCTTTTTTAGGTATGTGAAAGGCAAAAAAATGGTTAAGACTAAAATTGGGCCCTTGAAGACAGAAACCGGGGAATATATTACTGGGAACAAAGAAATGGCAGAAGAATTGAATTGGTACTTCAGATCTGTGTTCACTGGGGAAGACACAAGCAATCTCCCTGAGGTAACAGTGGCTGAAGGACCTGAACTTAAGGGAATTTATATTTGCCAGGAATTGGTGTTGGAGAGACTGATAGGTCTGAAGGTTGATAAGTCCCCGGGGCCTGATGGTCTACATCCCAGGGTACTGAAGGAGGTGGCTCGAGAAATCTTGGATTCGTTGGTGATTATTTTCCAGAGTTCGATAGATTCGGGATCAGTTCCTGTGTATTGGAGGATGGCTAATGTTGTACCACTTTTTAAGAAAGGTGGGAGAGAGAAAGCAGGAAATTATAGACCAGTTAGTCTGACCTCAGTGGTGGGAAAGATGCTGGAGTCTATTATAAAGGATGAAATTACGACACATCTGGATAGTAGTAACAGGATAGGTCAGAGTCAGCATGGATTTATGAAGGGGAAATCATGCTTGACTAATCTTCTGGAATTTTTTTGAGGATGTAACTCTGAAGATAGACAAGGAAGATCCAGTAGATGTAGTGTACCTGGACTTTCAGAAAGCTTTTGATAAAGTCCCACATAGGAGGTTAGTGAGCAAAATTAGGGCGCATGGTATTGGGGACAAAGTACTAACTTGGATTGAAAGTTGGTTGGCTGACAGGAAACAAAGAGTAGTAATAAACGGCCCCATTTCGGAATGGCAGGCATACTAGTGGGGTACCGCAGGGATTAGTGCTGGGACTATACATATATATATATTAATGATATAGAAGATGGTATTAGTAATAACATTAGCAAATTTGCTGATGATACTAAGCTGGGTGGCAGGGTGAAATGCGAGGAGGATGTTAGGAGATTACAGGGTGACCTGGACAGGTTAGGTGAGTGGTCAGATGCATGGCAGATGCAGTTTAATTGGATAAATGTATGGTTTTCCAGTTTGGTGGCAAGTACAGGAAGGCAGATTACTACCTAAATGGAATCAATTTAGGTAAAGGGGCAGTACAAAGAGATCTGGGTGTTCTTGTACACCAGTCAATGAAGGTAGTGAAGAAGGCTAATAGCATGCTGGCCTTCATAACAAGAGGGATTGGGTATAGAAGCAAAGAGGTTCTTCTGCAGCTGTACAGGGCCCTGGTGAGACCACACCTGGAGTACTGTGTGCAGTTCTGGTCTCCAGATTTGAGGGAAGACATTCTGGCTATTGAGGGAGTGCAGCGCAGGTTCACGAGGTCAATTCCTGGAATGGCGGGACTATCTTACGCTGAAAGACTGGAGTGACTGGGCTTGTATACCCTTGAGTTTAGAAGACTGAGAGGGGATCTGATTGAGACATATAAGATTATTAAAGGATTGGACACACTGGAGGCAGGAAACATGTTTCCGCTGATGGATGAGTGCCGAACCAGAGGACACAGCTTAAAAATACGGGGTAGACCATTTAGGACAGAGATGAGGAGAAACTTCTTCACCCAGAGAGTGTAGGCTGTGTAGAATACTCTGCCCCAGAGGGCAGTGGAGGCCCAGTCTCTGGATTCATTTAAGAAAGAGTTGGATAGAGCTCTCAAGGATAATGGAATCAAGGTTTATGGAGATAAGGCAGGCACAAGATACTGATTAAGGATGATCAGCCATGATCATATTGAATTGTGGTGCAGGCTCGAAGGGCAGCATGGCCTACTCCTGCACCTATTGTCTATTGGAGGAGTACCGGCTCATCAGCTGAGGGAGGATGGTATGTCGTTATCATCAGGAGGTTTTCTTGCCTGTGTTTAACCTGAAGCCATGAGACTTCATGGGGTCTGAAGTCAATGTTGAGGACTCCCTTCCGACTGTATACCACTTCTGCTGGGTCTGTCCTGCCTGTGGGACATTAGTGAACTGGATAGGTTTTTCCAACATTCGACAATGATTTCATGGTCGTCAGTAGATTCCAAATTTTTTTGATTTTATTTAATTGCCATGGCTAGATATGAGCCTAGGTTGCCAGAACGTTACCTGGGTCTCTGGATTAATAACCTAAGTGATAATACCACTACGCCATTGCCTTCCCTCTAGTAGGCAAAAGTGGAACCACGTTAATGGTTTTCCAATCCTCTGGTTCCTTCTGTCTAGCCAGAGGTGATTTAAAAATTTGGGTCAGAGTCCCTGTAATTTCCTCCCTCAGCAACATGGGATACACTTATCCAGACCTGAGAATTTGACCACAGCGGGATATAGATCAGTTGCAGATATGGGCAATAAAATGGCAGATGGAATTTAATCGAATAAGTAACAGCCAGGGAACTATGGACCAGTGAGCATGACATCAGCAGTGAGCAGGTTGTTGGAGAGGATTCTGAAGGACAGGAGTTAC
The DNA here is from genome assembly GCF_037043375.1 of Chiloscyllium plagiosum. Classification (NCBI taxonomy): domain Eukaryota; kingdom Metazoa; phylum Chordata; class Chondrichthyes; order Orectolobiformes; family Hemiscylliidae; genus Chiloscyllium; species Chiloscyllium plagiosum. The sequence continues at coordinate 35,251,705 of NW_028270180.1, read as the reverse complement.
ATGCATTAGGCAAGAACTGATTAGGGATAGTTAACATGGCTTTGAGCAAGGAGAATCGTGTCTCACTAACTTGGTTTGAGTTTTTTGAAGAAGTAATAAAGAGGAGTGTTGAAGGTAGAGCGGTGGATGTTTTCTGTGTGGACTTCAGTAAGGCATTCAACAAGGTTAGATCACATGGAATTTGGGGAGAACTAGCCATTTGGATACAAAACTGGCTCGAATGTGGGAGACAGAGGATGGTGGCGGAGGGTTGCTTCTCAGAGGCCTGTGACTAGCAGTGTACTGCAGGATCTGTGCTGGGTACACTGTTTTTGACATTTGACCTCCCATAGTCCACCACCTCACACTTCCTCAGATTAACTCTATCTGCTGTTCCTCTGCCATATCTGTAACAGATCTATATTCCACTGTATCCCTTGACAACCTTCCACACTATCTACAGCATACGATCTTCGTATCAAACTTAGTACCACACCATCCAAATCATTTATAAATACCACAAACCGCAGACATCCCTGTAGAACACCACGACGTGTCACGGATCTCCAACCAGAAAAGCAGCCTTTCACCACCACCTTCTGCCTTCTACGGGCAAGCCAATTCTGAATCCATGTGGACAAGTCATAATGGATCCCATATACCTAAATCTGGGTGAGCCTACCATGAGGGATCTCATCAAAAACCTTACTAAAATTTATTTAGACAACCTCCACTACTCTACCCTAATTGATCACGATTTGGAGATTTTTAACTAATTGATCACCTTCATCATCACCTCGAAAAATTCTATCAAGTTGGTAAGATATGACCTGCCCCACAGGCAGCTTAACTAGGTAGGCCATGCTTTTCCAAAAGCATGTAAATCCTATCCCAAAGAATTTTCTCCAACAGCTTTCCAACCACTTACGTGAGACTTGCCCAGTCTGTAGTTTCCTGGAATATCTCTTTGTTTGAACAGAGGAACACCATTAGCTACTCACCAATGCTCCAGGACCCTTCCAATGGCTAGCAAGGATACAAAGATCTTGGCAAGGCCCCAGAAATTTTCTCTCTCACCTCTGTCAATCAACTGAGGTAGATATCATTGGACCCTGGGGATTAATCCATGTTAATACTCAAGAAACTCAACACCATTTCTTTCTTGATCTCAAACTGCCCTAACAGATTAGCATGCTCCACACTAATCTCACTTCTACATATCCTTCTGCCGGGTGAATACCAATGCAAAGTACTCATTTAGGATCTCGCCCATATCCTCTGTCTCCAAGCACAAGTTCCCTCCTTTATCTTTGAATGATATGATCTTCTCCCTAGTTATTCTGTTTTTTTAATATATGTTTTGAATGCCTTGTGATTGTCTTTAACCCTACTTGTCAAGGTTATTTTATAGCCCCTGCTTGAGCTGTTTCCTGCTTTCTTTATATTCTTAATGGGGCCCTGTCCGATTTTAATTTTTTACATCTTTCATGTACTTTTTTCCTTTTGACTAAATCTGCAACCTCCCTTGTTATCCAAGTGTGCCTTACCTTGCCATCCTTGTCATTCCTCCTTACTGCAACTTGCCTATCCTGAACTCTGATCAATGAATCTTTAAACAACAGCCTCATGACAGATGTAGATTTGCTCAATAACGGCTCCTCCAAATTAACAGTCCTTAGTTCTTGCCTGATACTGATGTAATTTGCCCTCCCCCAATTTTGTACCTTCCTGCAAACTCCTGACTTATCCTTCTTCACAGCTATCTTAAAACTTAATGATTTATTTACTTCGCATCAGTATTCACTGAGGAGAGGGACATGATGAATGTTGAGATTAGAGATAGAAGTTTGTTTACTCTGGATCACGTCGACATAAAGAGGGAGGATGTGTTGGGTAGCCTGAAGAATATTAAGATGGACAAATCCCCAGGATCGGATTAAATCTATCCCAGGTTGCTGAGGGAGGCAAGAGAGGAAATAGCTGGTGCCCTTATGGATATCTTTGTAACATCCATAAACACAGGTGAGGTGCCAGAGGACTGGAGAATTGCTAATGTTGCTCCCTGTTCGAGAAGGGTAGTAGGGATATTCCGGATAACCACAGACCAGTGAGCCTGACGTCATAGTGAGAAGGTTGCTGGAGAAGGAACTGAGGGATAGGATCTATGTATATTTGGAAGAGAATGGGCTTCTCAGTGATAGGCAACGTGGATTTGTGCAGAGGAGATCATGCCTTACCAACTTAACGGAGTTCTTTGAGGAAGTAACCAAGTTGATAGATGAAGGAAGGGCTGTAGATGTCTTATACATGGACTTCAATAACGCGTTTGATAAGATTCCCCATGGTAAACTAATGGAGAAAGTGAAGTCACATGGTGTGCAGGGTGTTCTAGCTAGGTGGATAAAGAACTGGTTGAGCAACAGGAGACAGTAGTAATTGAAGGGAGTTTCTTGAAATGGAGGACAGTGACCAGTGTGTTCCACAGGGATCAGTGCTGGGGCCACTATTGTTTGTGGTATACATAAATGATCCGGAAGAGGGCATTGTTGGTCTGATCAGTAAGTTTGCAGATGGTACGGAGATTGGTGGAATAGCAGAAAGCGTAGGGGACTGTCAAAGAATACAGGTAGATTGGAGAGTTGGGCAGAGAAGTGGCAGATGGAATTGAATCTGGGCAAATGTGAATTGATGCATTTTGGAAGGTTTAATTCCAGAGCGAACTATGCTGTAAATGGAAGAGCCTTAGGAGAAGTTGATGAGCGCAGAGATCTGGGATTTCAAATACAACTGTACCCTGAAGGTGATTGCACAGGTGGATAGAGTGGTCAAGAAGGCATATGGTGTGCTTGCCTTCATCGGACGGGGTATTGAGTATAAGAAATGGCAGGTTATGTTAAAATTGTACAAGACTTTGGTTCAGCCGCATTTAGAATACTGTGTACAGTTCTGATCGCCACATTACCAAAAGGATGTGGACGCTTTGGAGAGGGTGCAGAGAAGGTTTACGAGGATGTTGCCTGGTATGGAAGGTGCCAGCTATGAAGAGAGGTTGAGTAGGTTAGGATTGTTTTCATTAGAAAAAAGGACATTGAAGGGGGACCTGATTGAGGTCTACAAAATCATGAAGGGTATAGACAACGTGGAGAGAGAGAAACTTTTTCCCAGGGTGAGGGATTCAATAACGAGAGGTCACACGTTCAGGGTGAGAGGAGGCAAGTTTAAGGGGGATACACGTGGAAAGTACTTTACACAGAGGGTGATAGGTGCTTTTAACGTTTTGCCAGCCGAGCTCGTAGAGGCAGGTACGGTAGATTCATTTAAGGTGCGTCTGGACAGATGCATGAGTCAGTGGGGAGCAGAGGGATACAGATCCTTAGGAATTGGATGATAGATTTCGACAGTGGATTTGGATCGGCACAGGCTTAGAGGGCCAAAGGACATGTTCCTGGGCTGTAAATTTTCTTTGTTCTTTATTATCAGCATTTTCCAAAATGCTCTCCCACTGAAAGGTCAGTCACCTGGCCAAGTTCATTAGCCAATATGCAGGGTAAAATGGCCCCTCCTCCAATTGGACTCTCCACATACTGTTTCAAGAAACTCTCTGAGATGCACTTAACGAATTCTAAACAGTCTCCTATGGGGAACCTTGTTGAACACCTTACTGAAGTCCATATAGATCACATCTAACTCTCTGCCCTCATCAATCCTCTTTGTTACTTCTTCAAAAAACTCAATCAAGTTTGTGAGACATGATTTCCCACGCACAAAGCCATGTTGACTATCCCTAATCAGTCCTTGCCTTTCCAAATACATGAATGTTTTAAAAAGCATTAAAGTAGGCAAGACCCCAGGACTTGATACATCCCAGAATGCTAGGTTAGGAAATTGCTGGGGCCTTATCTGAAATCTTTGTAAGCTGTTCAGACACAGAAGAGATACCATAAGATTGGGGAATAGCCAATGTTGAACGTTTGTTTAAGAAGGACAACGTGGATAATTATGGCTCGTGAGCCTCTCGTCAGTGGTAGATGAATTTATTGGAGAAGATTCTTAAGATTTACTTACGTTTGAAAAAATATGGACTTATTAGCGATAGGCAACATTGCTTTGTGCGGGGAAGGTCATATCTCACAAACTTAATTGGGTTTTTTGAAGGCGTTTCAAAGATGATTGGTGCAGGCAAGGCAGTAGATGTTGTTTGAAGGACTTCAGCAAGGCCTTTGACAAAATCCTTCGTGACAAGATGCTACTAAAAAAGAAGTGACATGGGATCCATGGCAAGCTGCTAAGATGGATACAGAACTGGCTTAGTCTTAGAGGTGGAAGGGTGTTTTTCTGCCTGGGGATCTATGACCAGTCGTGTTACACAGGGATCTCTGCTGGGACTTCTGTTATTGTAATTTATAAAAATAATTCAGAGGAGAAAATGGGTGGCCTGATTCAGAAGTTTGCAGTCGATACGAAATTGGGGGAGCTACGGATAATAAGGAAGATTGTCAGATAATACAACAAGATATGGATAGGCTGGAAATTTGGGTAGAGGGGAGTATATAGTAAATGGCAAAACCCTTAGTCTCATCGTCATACACAGGGATCTTGGTGCACAGGCCCACATTTCCCTGAAAGTGCCACACAAGTGCATAAGGTGATCCAGAAGGCATAGAGTATGATCAGTTTTATCGGTCAGGGCAAAGTGTGTGAAAATTGGCATGTTGTGTGAAATTTAGTTAGGCCATATTTAGAGTATTATGTCCAGTTCTGCAGACCATGCTACAGGAAGGATGTGGAGGCATTGAAGAGAGTACAAACACTGTCTCCCAGAATATTGCCTGATTTAGAGGGTGTTAGCTATGAAGAGAGATTGGACAAACGTGGTTAGTTTTCACTTGAATGTCAAAGGATGAGGGGCGATCTGACAGAAGCTTTACAAATATGGGCGGCATGGAATCAAGCGGGTAGTCAGAGTCGTCTTCTCAGGGTAGAAATGTCAATTACGAGGTGACATAGGGCTAAGTTAAAAGGGGATGAGTTTAACGTTTGAGAGGCAAGTTTTTACACAGAGGATGGTAAGTGCCTGGAATGTGAAGCCAAAGGAGATAGTGGAGGCAGATACAGTAACAACATTTAAAAGGCATCTTGACAGAAATGGATAGACGGGAAAGAAATGGATATGAACCATGCAAAGGAAAAAGTTTTTGGTTTAGAAAGGTGTAGTCTTGGTTGGCAAAAGGACCTGTTCCTGTGCAGTACCACTCTTTGTTCTTCAAGGGGGAGTGCTGTCTGATAGCACTGTCAGCGACCTCTCTTTGATCACTTTTATTTTTGAGAATAGAGCTGGGCCAGTAGTTAATTGGAGTGGATTTGGCCTGCTTATGGTCAAAAAAAATTATTTATGTTGTTCATGTTTGGAATCTAGACATAGCTTGAGTATCAAAGTATGAAAGTGGCAAACATGTGGAGTGATTAAAAACTGCCAGTAGTTTGCAGGGCCAAAATGATGCCACATGTAGAAAAATATAGAAGAGAAGTATTAGGAGCACAGACAGAAGCTGGAGCAGAAGTAGACCTTTTGCCCCTCCAACCTTGCTCTACCATCCACTATGATCATGGCCGATCCTCTATTTTAAAGCCATATTCCTATTTTCTGCCCATACAGCTTAATGCCGTTTAAAATCTAAAAACGTTTATCTCTCTTTCTTGAATATATCCAGTGATTTGGCCTTTTGTAGTCGAGAATTCCACAGGTTCATACCCTTTTGAGAAAAGCGATTTTGAACATCTCAGACCTAAATTGCCTGTCCCATTATCTCGAGACTATATCCTCAGTTCTAGACTCCTAAGTAGCTAAAGGAATACAGCAAACCAGGCAACATCAGGAGGTGGAGAAGTCGACATTTTGGGCATAACCTTTCTTCAGGAATGGAGGTGGAGGGTACGGGGAGCTACAGATAAGTGGGGGTAAGGAGAGGGTCAAAGTAATGAGGTAATGATGGGTGAATACAGGTGGTAAGTACAACCTGGTTGGTCAACGGGAGGAATGAATTCAGATGGTAGCTGGAAAGAAGGATCAGTACTAGGATTGGAAGGGAGGAGTCAGGGCATGGAAAAGGCTTTAAGGGATGGTGGAAAGTTTATTTGAAATTGGAGAACTCAGTATTGAGTCCTCCTTCTGCCTAGATGGAAGATAAGGTGTTGTTCTTCCAATATGCAGTCTGATTCACTGTGGCAATGAAGCAGGCCAAAGATGGACATATCGGAGAGTGAGAAGGGGAATTGAAATGGGCAGTGACCAAGAGGTCAAGCTGGCTCTTAAGGGTCCGGCTGAGACGCTCGGCGAAATGTTCCCTTAGTTTACGTTTGGTCTCACCGATGTCGAGAACACCACGTCAGGAGCACCAGATGCAGTAAACTAGGATGGAGAAGAGGCAGGTGAACCTCTGTCTCATCTGGAAGGACTGTTTGGGACTCTGAAGGTGAGGGAGGTGGTGTGCTGACAGATTTTGCATCTTTTATGGTTGCAGAGGAAGGTACTGGGGGGTTAGTGAGGAGAGTGACGCGAACCAAGGAGTGACAAAGGGAATGGTCCTTGCCAAAGGCAGAGAGGAGGGGAAGATGTTCTTGGTGATGGTGTCCAGTTGGAATTGGCGGAAGTGTTTGAGGAAGATACATCGGATGCGGAGACTAGTGGGGTGGAAAGTGAGGACAAGGGGGTCCTTCCCTTTATTATGTTTAGAGAAGCGGTTTGAACAGTGGAGTGGGGAATGGAGGAGATGCAGTGGTGGGCTGTTGGTTAACAGAGCGGGGAAAGCACATTGTTTAAAATAGGTGGCTATTTGGGATACTTGGGAGTGGAACATCTCGTCAGAGCAGATGCAATGGAGGCAGAGGAATTGGGAAACCAGGAAGGAGTTTTTGCAGGATATAGATTTGTGCAGGAAGTGTAGTCCAGGTAGTTGTGAGAGTCTGTGGGCGTATATTAAATGCCACTCCATACGTTGTCAGCGGAAATGGAAATGGAAAGGTCAAGAAAGTGGACGGAGGTGTCCAAGATAGAGAAGTGAATTTGAGGGCCGGGTGAAAGTTGTTGGCGAAGTCGATGAATTGCTCCAGTTAACCCTGGGTGCAGGATGCAGCACCGATGCAGCCATCGATGTCAGGGCAGAAGAGTTGGGGAAAGTATCTATGCATGTACTGAAGAGGGACTGATCAATGTAGCCAACAAAGATGCAGGGTAGCTAGGTACCATGCGTGTCCCCATAGCTACCCCCTGGATTTGGAGGAATTGGGAAGAGTTGAAGGAAACATTATTGAGGATGAGGACTGATTCAGCAAGGCGCAGGAGGGTATTGGTGGAGGTGGACTGGATGGGTCTGTTCCTTGCCATTAGTCTGTCAAGCCTGTTAGGATTTTGTACATTTCAAGCAGATCCCCTCTCATCCTTATACCTGTTAGAATTCTTTGAAGAGGTGACAAGTAGGTTAGACCAGGGAAACCCAGTGGATGTGGTCCATCTAGACTTCCAAAAGGCCTTTGATAAAGTGCCATGCGTGAGGCTGCTGAGTAAGGTGAGGGCCCATGGTGTTCGAGGTGAGCTACTGGCATGGATTGAGGATTGGCTGTCTGATAGGATGCAGAGAGTTGGGATAAGAGATTCTTTTTCGGAATGGCTGCCGGTAACAAGCGATGTCTCACAGGGTTCAGTGTTGGGGCCGCAGCTGTTTACATTAAATATTAATGATCTGGATGAAAGGACTGGGGACATTCTAGCGAAGTTTGCCGATGATACGAAGATAGGTGGACAGGCAGGTAGTACTAAGGAAGTGGGGAGGCTGCAGAAGGATCTAGACAGTTTGGGAGAGTGGTCCAGGAAATGGTTGATGCAGTTCAATGTGAGCAAATGCAAGGTCTTGCACTTTGGAAAAAAGAATACAAGCATGGACTACTTTCTAAACGGTGAGAAAATTTGTAAAGCCAAAGTACAAAGGGATCTGGGAGTGCTAGTCGAGGATTCTCTAAAGGTAAACATGCAGGTTGAATCTGTGATTAAGAAAGCGAATGCAATGTTGTCAATTATCTCAAGAGGGTTGGAATATAAAAGCAGCGATGTGCTACTGAGACTTTATAAAACTCTGGTTAGGCCCATTTGGAGTACTGTGTCCAGTTTTGGTCCCCACACCTCGGAAGGGACATACTGGCACTGGAGCGTGTCCAGCGGAGATTCACACGGATGATCCCTGGAATGGTAGGTCTAACATATGAGGAACGGCTGAGGTCCTGGGATTGTACTCATTGGAGTTTAGAAGGTTAAGGGGAGATCTAATAGAAACTTACAAGATAATACATGGCTTGGAAAGGGCGGACGCTAAGAAATTGTTTCCGTTCGGCGGGGAGACTAGGACCCCTGGGCACAACCTTAAAATTAGAGGGGGTCAATTCAGAACAGAAATGCAGAGACATTTCTTCAGCCAGAGAGTGGTGGGCCTGTGGAATTCATTGCCGCGGAGTGCAGTGGAGTCCGGGACGTTAAATGTCTTCAAGGCAGAGATTGATAAATTCTTGATGTCACAAGGAATTAAGGGCTCCGGGGAGAATGGCCTTACTTCCACTCCTATGTCTTATGGTCTAAATCTTCTCAAAACTCGCTATCAATCCCAACTAATTTTGTGTTATCATCAAACTTGTAAATATTGCATTTTATCTGTTGTCAAAAATGCAAATAACTGGTCCTAAGCATTGATCTTTGCAGTACTGAATTAATCTTTGCCTGTCACTCAGAGAAAGACCACTCTGTTCCCTGTTTGGGCAATGTATTGCCCTCTATCATTGTGGCATGTTGGCTCAATGATAGCACTGCTGCCTCACAGCACCAGGAACCTGAGTTCAATTCCAGCCTCGGGTGACAGTGTGGAGTTTACACATCCTCCCACTGTCTGCGTGGGTTTCCTCCGGGTGCTCCGGTTTCCTCCCATGATCCAAAGATGTGCAGTTTAGGTGAATTGGACATACTAAATTGCCCACACTGTTCAGGGATGTCTAGGTTAGGTGTATTAGTCTGGTAAATGTAGAGTAATAGGTTGGGGAATGGCTGACTGTGTGGAGTTTGCACATTCTCCCCATGCCTGCATGGGTTTCCTCCAGATGCTCTGGTTTCCTCCCATATGTCGTCCATAGTGTCCAGGGTTGTAGGTTAGGTGGATTAGCGATGGGAAATGCAGGGTGACAGGGATATAGGGTAGGAGGGATGGGTTTGGGTGGGATGCTGTTCGGAGGGTTGATGTGCATTTGATGGGCCAAATGGCCTGCTTCCGCATAGGGATTCTATGATGTCATGTGTTTTAATTTTGCCCTTGAAACCTCATATTTGTCTTAGAGCATGGAATGTTTTGAACAGTTGAACCAGTTGCTTTATCTACTAACAGAAGAGTCAATAAGTGGTTTGACCAAAGGGAAGTGCAGGGTATTAGAGAGAACACAAAGTAGTAGCAGTTCAGCTTATCAGCTCCTGTCTTCTCATCATGTCCCATGTTGTCTTGTGCCTGATGTTGTTCTGTCCTCCCTAACTCAACTTGCCACATGATCCTTTTCTTGTGCAGTAACAAGGTAATTTGAATGTTCTTTGTTAAGGTTGCTTTGGATCTGTAGATAAACATTCATCTGGTAGAGTGACACTTGGAGAACAGGCAGCAGCCCTGCACAATCCACATGACCGAGTTATGGCCTTGAGGAGAGTGACTGCAGCAGCACAGGTCCTTCTAGCAAGGACCATGGTCATGAGAGCTCTTTCACTACTGTCTGTCAGGTAGGAGGATCTTTAATCTTTTATTGAATTCCTGTTCAATGGCTATGTTATTTTATATTTGTTCATAGGATGTGGGTATCTAAGCTAGCATTTATTGCCTAACCCTAATTGCACAGGGTAACGATGCTGCTCCTTTAACAAGGTTATGATGTCCTTGGCTTTTTTCACAGAGAGGTGAAAACCAGCAATTCCAAAAAGTCTAGGTTTGAAGGGTTTTAGGGCCAGTTTGATTAAAGCTAACAGATAATGCCTCAGGAAAAAGGCTTTCAGGTTTTGAAAACACATGTGCATCGAAAGGGGAGTGGCCAGTTCTCCCAGCTCAGCTTTTCTTTCATTTGGTCTTTAGCAGTCTAGCTGTTCACTCAAAACGGGCAGTCAGTGTGAGACTACTGGTCCAAGAAAAGAGCTACATGGAAGAAGGTGTTCCGTGCTGAATCTCTCTGCCATCTCTCTCTTTCGTGTAAGATCCTTTGTTTGATTTTACCTGTTGTGTCAAGGAGTGTTTATGGGGATTGTTGCAAGTATTTGGAACAGCATAATTAAATTGGGACAATCTGTTGGGTTTTCGGATAGGTTAAGTTATTGTCTATTCTGTTCTCTTCTGTTTGTGTTTCATTTGGTAGTATTGCAAATAAATTCTGTTTTGTTTAAAACTAAGTGGTTGGGCCAGCTCCATCCCTCCTGGAATAAGCAATTTTCAACTGCTTAAAACAACTAGCAAAGTTAGGGTCCGGGCTACTTTCTTGAAATGTTTTGAGGAGCTCTGGCCTGCTCCATAACAGATTGGGAGCTCTTTGCAGGATTTGTTCTGTAGTTCCACTTTGGGATTAAGGTTGCTGGGCACAAAGGCAGTGAATGATGTGTGTTGAATTTGGTTGTTTCAACAGTGCTTCGGATAGTAATGGCTCTTTCAGGTTGAAGAAATGACTTTGAGGTTCACGTTGTCAGTTAGCTTGCTGAGCTGGAAGGTTAGTTTTCAGACGTTATGTAACCGTGCTAGGTAACATCATCAGTGAACCTCTAGTGAAGCACTGGTGTTATGTCCCGCTTTCTATTTATGTGTTTTGGTTTGTTAAGGTTCTTGATATAAGTTCCGGTTCCTGTTTTTCTCAGGTTGGTAGATGGGGTCCAATTTAATGTGTTTGTTGATGGAGTTCTGGTTTAAATGCCAGGGCTCTAGGAATTCATGTGCGTGTCCTAGGATGGATGTGTTGTCCCAGTCAAAGTGGTGTCATTCTTTATCAAGTTAAAAATCACACAACACCAGGTTATAGTCCAACAGGTTTAATTGGAAGCACACTAGCTTTTGGAGCGATGCTCCTTCAGGTGATTGTAGAGGGCTCGATCATAACACAGAATTTATAGCAAAAGTTTGCAGTGTGATGTAACTGAAATTATACATTGAAAAACTGATTGTCTGTTAAGCCTTTCATCTGTTAGAATACAGTGATAGTTTCACTTCTTTCATGTGTAAATCACAAAACCCTTTTTTTTAAAGTTGCATTCTCGGGTTAGCTGTTAACAATGGTGATAGCTAGACAATATGTTAGCCCCCTGTGTTCTCTGTCTATGACCTGATGTTTAGATTGATTCTAATCTAAAAAGTGAGATAACAGAGTTTTATATAAATTCATGCAGTTTTTGAGCTCAGAGTTCGACATGAATGTATGCAGTTTTTGAGCAAAGTGCAATGTAACTCTGTAATTCACCCCACAAAATATATGTGCGCATGTGGGTCTTTGTATCTGTGTGTGTGTCTGTCTGTCTGTCTGGGGTGGGGGTTGTGAGTGTGAGGAAGTGTGTGTGTGTGTGTGTGTGTGTGTGTGTAGTGAGTGCAGAGTGTCTTAAGTCTGTGAGGGGGTGTATGTGTGAGTGTGGGAGTGTGTGTGTCTATAAGGGTGTGTGTGGGTGTCTGTGTGCGCATCTGTGTGTACCTGTGTCTATGTGTATGTGAGTGTGTGTGTGTGTAGGAATATCTGTGTGTGTGTGTAGTGCAATGTTGATCACTTGTAATTGGACATGAACCCAACGTCCCGGTTGAGGCCCTCCCTATGGGTACCGAACTTAGCTATCAGCCTCTGTTCAGCCACTTTCCTCTGCTGCCTGTCCCGAAGTCCACCTTGGAGGATGGTCACCCGAAGGTCTGAGGCTGAATGTCCTGGACCACTGAAGTGTTCCCCAACTGGGAGGGAGCCCTCCTGTCTGTTGATTGTTGTGCAGTGCCCATTCATCCGTTGTCGTAGCCTTTGTTTGGTTTCCCCAATGTACCATGTCTCCGGGCATCCTTGCCTGCAACGTATAAGGTAGACACCGTTGGCTGAGTCACATGAGTATCTGCCATGTACAAGGTGGGAGGTGTTCCCACGCGTAATAGTGGTATCTATGTCCCCAATCTGACACGTCTTGCATATTCCACCGTGACAGGGTTGTATGGAGTTATCCTGAGAGCCGGGCAGTTTGCTACGAACAATGATCTGTTTGAGGTTTGGTGGTTGTTTAAAGGCAAGTAGTGGAGGTCTGGGGAAGGTCTTGGTGAGATGCTCATCCTCATTTTGTACTTGCAGAGTTACATTGCACTTTGCTCAAAAACTGCATACATTCATGTAGAACTCTGAGCTCAAAAACTGCATGAATTTATGTAAATCTCTGTTATCTCACTTTTTTAGATTAGAATCAATCTAAACATCAGGTCATAGACAGAGAACACAGGGGGCTAACACCTTCAACATATTGTCTAGCTATCACCATTGTTAACAGCTAACCCGAGAATGCAACTTAAAAAAAAAGGGTTTTGTGATTTACACATGAAAGAAGTGAAACTATCACTGTATTCTAACAGATGAAAGGCTTAACAGACAATCAATTTTTCAATGTATAATTTCAGTTACATCACACTGCAAATTTTTGCTATAAATTCTGTGTTACAATCGAGCCCTCCACAATCACCTGATGAAGGAGCGTCGCTCCGAAAGCTAGTGTGCTTCCAATTGTGCTTCCTTGCTTCCAGATAAGGTGGAGCTGGAGCTGCCTCCTTCTGTGTGGAAAGGAGAGATAATTACAGTAATAGCTCAGCATTTAAATTTGCTGGAAACGCCATCAAAATCCGAGATGGCGAATATTCAATTGAAAATGAAGCAACTTGAGTTTGAGACAAAAGATAAGGTAAGGGCAATAGAAATGAAACAGTTTGAATTATGATTAAAAGCGGAGGAGAGAGAAAAAGAATGAATCACATGAACAGAACAGGAAGAAAAGTAGAGAGAAAGAAGGGGAAAAAAAGCAGAGAGATGGCAGAGGGATTCAGCACGGAACACCTTCTTCCATGTAGCTCTTTCTTGGACTAGCAGCCCCACACTGACTGCCTGCTTTTAGTGAACAACCAGACTGCTAAAACCAAACTAAACTGAAGAAAAGCTGAGCTGGGAGAACTAGCCATTCCCCTTTCATTGTACATTGTTTTAAACTTGAAAGCCTTTTTCCTGAGGCAGTATTTGTTAACTATAATCAAATTGGCCCTAAAATCCTTTGAACCTAGACTTTTCAGAATCACTGCTTTTACGACCTTTCTGAGAGAAAAGCCAAGGACAGTATGACCTTGTTAAAGGAGCAGTATCATCACAACAGAAGCAGTTGTGATTCAAACTTATTGCAGTGGATTTGGTGACATTGTAGGCCAGAAGGTAAGGATGGCAGATTTTCTTTCCTAAAAGACATCAGTGAACCAAACAGGTTTTTATAACCATTAACTGTGGTTGTACAGTTGTCATTTTTAAATTCCGATATCTGTAATGGTGGAATTTGAACCCACGTCCCCAAATCGTTGATCTCGGCACTCTGGATTACTGGTTCAGTCACTTTACCTCCAACCATCACCTTCCTGAGACGAGTCTAGTACTGTCTAAGAACTATTAGAACATGATAGTGAACCCTTCTGTTAATTAAACCAAACACCCAGAAAAGCTCACTTCACCTCATAATCTGTGAAAATACGAGTGACAGGGAACTCAAAATTCCATTATTTAAAGAAAATAATATAAATTTATTTTTTAACTCTAAAAGTGAACTTTAAACAACAACTATTCACAACTCTCAGCCCCCATTTCTCTTAACAGCTTATTAACCGCCTCCAACTCTATAACAAAATGCTGTTCCAATAAGATACTTATTAAAATTACATCAACTTAATTTCGGACTCACATAGTGGCCTTCGTCTTTGATGTTTTTCTTCTTCCAGCTGAAGATCTCCCTGTGTCATCTTGTTTCTTTTTACTGCGAGTATGTTTCATGTGAAAAGGTACTTTTGACAGAGGGTGTTCCCTAATTTCTTGGGTCTCTCTCGATGGCGGTTGCTGTGTCTCCATTTTTCAAAAATCCTGCATTTTTATACTCTCATCTCATTGGTTCGATGTTGGCAAAATAATAAATTCAAGCTTAGTTGGATTTTAGTATCCTGGGGCATAATTTAAACTCAAAGTTTGTGCGAAGATTTGTAGCTCGGGTGCTCGTTGTTGTGGTTCTGTTCGCCGAGCTGGAAGTTTTTGTTGCAAACGTTTCATCCCCTGGCTAGGCGACATCATCAGTGCTTGGGAGCCTCCTGTGAAGCGCTTCTTTGATGTTTCCTCCGGTGTTTATAGTGGTCTGTCCTTCCGCTTCCGATTGTCAGTTTCAGCTGTCTGCTGTAGTGGTTGGTAAATTGGGTCCAGGTCGATGTGTTTGTTGATGGAGTTTGTGGATGAATGCCATTCCTCTAGGAATTCCCTGGCTGTTCTCTGTCTGGCTTGCCTATGATAGTAGTGTTGTCCCAGTCGAATTCATGTTGCTTGTTGTCTGCGTGTGTGGCTACTAAGGATAGCTGGTCGTGTCGTTTTGTGGCTAGTTGATGTTCATGTATGCGGATTGTTAGCTGTCTTCCTGTTTGTCCTATATAGTGTTTTGTGCAGTCCTTGCATGGTATTTTGTACACTACATTAGTTTTGCTCATATTGGGTATCGGGTCCTTCGTTCTGGTGAGTTGTTGTCTGAGCGTGGCTGTTGGTTTGTGTGCCGTTATGAATCCTAGGGGTCGCAGTAGTCTGGCTGTTTAATTTGAGATATGCTACGCAGTTAAAAGATATTCCAGGCGGTCATCTTGTCATAGATAAAGTGGATTAAACACTGGTTAGAGTTACATTGAACAGTACAGCACAGGAACAGGCCTTTCTGTCCACGATGTTGTGCCAAGCATGACGCCAAGTTAACATAATCCTTTTTGACTATCCTTAGTCCATATCCCTCCATTCCTTGCCTGTTTATGTGCTTGTCTAAAAGTCTCTTCAACACTCTTATCATAACTGCCTCCTCCATCACTCCGGCTACACGTTCCAGATTCCCAACACTCTGTGTTTAAAAAAAAACTTACTGCTCACAATCACCTTTGAACTTAATGCCTCTCACCTTAAATGTATGCCTCCTAGTATTAGACATTTCAACTCCAGGGAAAAGGATTCTGACCATATGCCCTATCTACTCATCTCAATTTTATAGACTTCTATGAAGTCTCCCCTCAGCCTCTGCTACTCAAGAGAAAACAAACTAAATTTTTCAAGCCTCTCCTTGTACCTCACACCCTCTAATCCAGGCACCCTCTCTGTAGTTTCCATATCCTTCGTTTAATGTGCTGATCAGAATTGAATACAGTACCCTTAAGTGCGGCCTAACCAAAGTCTTATAAAGCTGCAACATGACATCCCAACCGAAAAGGCAAGCATGCCATGTGCCTTTTTTACCACCTTATTTCCTTGCCTGGCCACTTTCAGGGAGCTATGGACTTGAATCCCAAGATCCCTCTGTACATCAAAGCTGTTCAGGGTCCATCAGTTAACTATATACTTTGCCTTGATATTTGATCTCTGAAAGTGCAGCACCTCTTGCCTACCACGATTAAACTCCATCTGCCATTTCTTCTTCCATTTCTGCAACTGATTTCTATCTTGCTATATCCTTTGACATCCTTCTACATGATCCACAGCTCCACTCATCTTTGTGTTGTTTGCCAACTTCCTAAATGATGTGGAGGAAGGTACAGGTGCTCTGATGAGCAATTTTACAATTGACACTAAGATTGGTGAAGCAGCAGATAGTGAAGGGAACTCTCAGAGAATGCAGCAGAATGTAGATAGTTTGGAGAGTTGGGCAGAGAAATGGCAGATGGAGTTCAATTAGGGTAAATGCTAGGTGATGCATTTTGGAAGATCCAATTCAAGTGCTAACTATATGGTAAATGGAAAAGCCCTGGGGAAAATGGTCATACAGAGAGATCTGGGTGTTCAGGTCCATTGCACCCTGAAGGTGACAACACAGGTCGATAGTGTGGTCAAGAAGGCATACGACATGCCTTCCTTCATCGGACGGGCTTTTGAGTACAACAGTTAGCAGGTTATGTTACAGTTATATAGGACTTTAGTTTGGCCACATTTGGAAAAGTTCATACAGTTCTGGTCCCCACATTACCAGAAGGACATGGATGCTTTGGAGAGGGTGCAGAGGAGGTTCACCAGGATATTGCCTGGTATGGAGGGCGCTAACTATGACGGATTTACATATCAAAGAACAGAAACCAGCGTATCCCATTATAAAAGATGAAAGTTTTAATCAAAGATTTTTTACTGTATCACATCTTCATGACAATGGGCTTCTTTGGTTATAATTCTGTTAGCATGTTCTTAACCTCCACAACCACCTGATGAAGGAACAGCGCTCCGAAAGGTAGTGTTTCCAAATAAACCTGTTGGACTATAACCTGGTGTTCTGTGATTTTTAACTTTGTACACCCCAGTCCAACACTGGCATCTCCAAGCTATGAAGTGAGGTTGAGTAGGTTAAGATTATTTTCATCAGAAAGGGGAAGGTTGAGGAGAGACCTTTCTTGAGGTCAACAAAATCATGACAAGTATAGACAGGTTGGATGGCAAGAAGTTTTTTTTTTCCCCAGAGTGGGGACTCACTTAGTAGGGGTCACGAGCTCAAGGTAAGAGGCAAAATGTTTAAGGGAGGCATTCATGGAAAGTTCTTTACATAGAGGGTGGTGGGTGCCAGGAACGCTTTGCTCCCGGTGGTGGTAGAGGCGGGCATGATAGTTAAGTTAAGATGTATCTGGACAGATACATGAATGGGCCAGGAGCAGAGGAATACAGATCATTAGAAAATAGGTGACAGGTTTAGATAGAGATCTGGATTGGCACAGGCTTGGAGGTCTGAAGGGCCTGTTCCTGTGCTGTAATTTTCTTTGTTCTAACCCACCCGTCCACTCATCCAAAGTCATTTATACATACCACAAACAGCAGAAATCCAACTATGAATCCCTGAGGAACACCTTCTCATCACAGACCTCCAGCCAGTAAAACACATTTCCACTACTACCCTCTGCCTTCTATGGGCAAGTCAATTCTGAAACCACACAGGCAAGTCACCACGGATCCCATGCATTTTAATCTTCTGGATGAGCCTACCATGAGGGACCTTTGTCGAAAGCCTTACTAAAATTTATTTAGACAGGGACGTCACGGTGGCTCAGTGGTTAGCACTGCTGCCTCACAGTGCCAGGGACCCAGGTTCGATTCCTGCCTCAGGCAATTGTCTGTGTGAGTTTGCACATTCTCCCCGTGTCTGTGTGGGTGTTCTCCGGGTGCTCTGGTTTCTTCCCACAATCCAAAAATGGGCAGGCCAGGTGAATTGGCCATGCTAAATTGACCATAGTGCATTAGTCGGGGTAAATATAGGGTAGGGGTCTTGATGGGCTACTCTTCAGTGGGTCAGTGTGGACTTTCTGGGCTGAAGGGCCTGTTTGCATACTGTTGGGAATGTAATATAAAAACATCCACTGCTCTGCCCTCATTGATCACCTCTGTTACCTCCTTGAAAAATTCAACCAAGTTAGTAAGCCATGACCTGCCTTGCACAATGCTATGCTGGCTGTCCCTAGTTAGGTCATGCTCTTCCAAATATGTGTACATCCTATCCCTAATGTTTCTCTCCAACAGCTCCCCAACTGCTTATGTGAGACTCACTGGTCTGTAGTTTCCTGGATTATCCCTATTTCATTTCTTGAACAGAGGAACAATGTTAGATACTTGCCAGTTCTCTGGGACCTTTCCAGGGGCTAGCGAGCATACCAAGACCCTGGTCAAGACCCGAGCAATCACCTCTCTTGCCTCTCTCAATAACCTGGGGTGGTCTCCACCGGGCTTCAGGGGTTTACCTAACTCTTCAAGAGAAGCACCACTTCTTCCTTGATCTCAAATGCTGTAGCAGATTAGCATGCCTCAACATTAATCTCATTCTGCTCTGTATCCTTCTGTTGGGTGAATACCAATGCAAAATATTCATTTCAGACCCTGCCCACATCCTCTACCTCTAAGCATAGGTTTCCTCCTTTATCCTTGAATGGCCTAGTTAGTTCTCCTTAGTTCTCTTATTTTTAATGTATGTATAGAATACCTTTGGATTCTCTTTAACTCTACATGTCAAGGTCATTTAATGGCCCCTTTGTGTTCTCCTAATTTCCTGCTTGAGTATTTTTCCTGCTTTTCTTTATATTCCTCATGGGCCCTGTCTGGTTTTAGCTTCCTAAACCTTACATATGCTGCTTCTTTCTCTTTTGACTACATTCACAACCTCTCTTGTTACACAGGGCTCCCTTACCTTGCCACCCTTTGTTCTTCATCCTCACTGGAACATGTAGGTCCTGAATGCTGATCAGTAGGTCCTTAAGCAACAGCCACATGTCAGGTGTGTACTTGCCTGGTAACAGCTTCTCCCAATTAACATCCCTAGTTCCTGCCTAATACAGACATAATTTGCCCCCCTCCAATTTTGTGCCTTCCTGTAAGGTCCTGACTTATCCCTTATCCATAGTTATCAGGAGTTGGGATCGCAGTTGCCAAAATGCTGTCCCACTGAAAGGTCAGCCACGTGGCTGGGCCCATTAGCCAATACAAGCCCCAATATGGCCCCTCCTCCAGTTGGGAGAAAGTGAGGACTGCAGATGCTGGAGATCAGAGCTGAAAAATGTGTTGCTGGAAAAGCGCAGCAGGTCAGGCAGCATCCAAGGAGCAGGAGAATCGAATTCCTGAAGAAGGGCTTATGCCCGAAACGTTGATTCTCCTGCTCCTTGGATGCTGCCTGACCTCCTCCAGTTGGACAACCCACATGGTATTTCAAGAAACTTTCTTAGATGCCCCATCTAAGAAGCATCTTGCTGTAAGGGAGTCCCAGTCAATATTGGGGAAGTTAAAGACATCCACTATGACAACCCTGTTGTTGTTGCATCTTTCCATAATCTGCCTACATTTCTGTTCTTGAATGCCTCGGTGGCTCTTGTGAGGCTTATAGTATAATCCTATCAGAGTGTTGCCTCCACCTTATTTTTGAGCTGTGCCCATATCCCTTCAATGGGTAAGGCCTCCAGTATATCATCCCTGAGTGCACATGTGACATTCTCCCTGATTAGTCAAGCAACTCCTTCACCTCTTTTATCTCCCTTTCTGTCATCGAAAACAACAAAACCCTGGAACATTGAGCAGCCAGTTCTGTCCCTCCCTCAGCCAAGCCTCTGTAATGACCACTAGATCGTAGTCCCATGTCCTGATTGCAGCTCTAAGCTCATCTGCTATAATACTCTTTGCATTGAAATAAACACACTTCAGCCCATTAGTCCCATCTTGCTCATTTACCTGGCTCTGAATGTCCTTCATTTCTGACTTACGGTCCTAACATCTATCTTCCCCTCATTCTTCCACTTACTGCTGTGCTTCTCAGCCCCTTTAAACTGTCCCGAGTAGCACTAGTGTACCTCCCTATGAGGATATTGGTTCCCATTCTCTCATGTACAGGTCACCCCTACCCCAGAAGAGGTTCCAATGATCCAAGAACCTGAAACTCGCCTCTGCACTGGGCCCTTAGCCACTCATTCATCTGTCCTATCTTACTATTCCTTGCCTCACAATACATGGCACTGGTAGTAACCTCTTCAACGTTTTTCCTAACTCCTTCTACTCACTCAGCATGACTTCATCTTCTTTTTACTTATGTTCTTGGTTATGAATGTGGACAATGACATCTGGCAGCTCCCTTATAAATTTCATGCCACCGCTCAGAGACATCTTTGGACCTGGTACCAGGGAGACAATCTTAGAGTCTTGAATGCAACCACATAAACACCTGTCTGTGTCCTTAATTAGCAAGTCTTCTACCATTGTCACTTGCTTGGACTTCACCTGACTCTGCTCTACAACAGAGCCAGTTGTGGTGCCACAAGCCTAGCTGACACAGCTATACTCCCCTGAGAGGCTTCCTCCCACCAACAGTATCGAGAATGGTACACCTGCTGGACAGGGCAATAGCCACAGGAGACTCCTGTACTACCTGCCTGCCTCTCCTGGCAGTCACCCATCTCCTGACTGAACCTGTGGTGTCACCATATCCCCGTAATTCATGTCTATCACACTCTCTGCCCCCTTTATGTTCTTTAGTGTGTCTAAGTGCAGCTACAGCCAAACTACACAGTCTGTGAGGAGCTGCGGCCAGTCACACTTCCTGCAGACATTGTCATCAGGGACACTAGACTGCTCCCCGATCTTCCACATCTGGCAGGAGGAGCACACCACTGCCCTTACAGCCATCTCTGACCCTTTACATTTAGAAAGATAAAAGAATCTCGCCTAAGGCCACACTTACACCAACGGCACTTCCATCACGCAGCCCCTCAAACTAGTTGTTGGTAATTTCTAATTAACTGGTTACTTAATTTACAATGCAGTTTTTACCGTCCCTTAACACCGGATTCGCCCGTGATACGCTGTTCAGTTGTGGTTACTGAGCCGCCTTGTCCCAGAATGTTCTTTCATGAAGTCTGTCTGCCATCCTCAGTTTTTATTCCTGCTTACTGTAGCATGTGATAGAATTGCATTATTATTTTGAGACTGAATTTTATTTTACGGTTCTTTACAAAACAATTATATGTCTTTTACAGAATATTGTTGTACTGCAACAGAAATCATTTCGTTTTTATTTGCAGTGTGTCCAAATTGCTTTTAAAATGACACCTGTGTTTTCTTTAACGATTCACATTTATGTAATAGAAAACTGTGACGGTGTGTGCTTCACCTTTATCCAAAAGGTGATAATAGAATTTGCATTATCCTTCAGTTGTAAAAACCAGGAATAAATTCTTACCAAACAGAATTCATGTGTTCCACTTTTCTCTTTTATGTTGCTTAGAACTACATCTGCCAAGAAGCATCTTGCTTTATCGTAAAACCTAGCACTTAAGTCACTTTATTCACGTAATCATCTTTTAATCAGGAACAATTATTTTCCTGATGAGAAATGTTGAGTTATATATTATATCATTTATGGAATACTGTGTTAGGTTTTGAGAATTTTCTTTGGTGTCTCAAGAAATGTTATGCTATCTCATTCCAAACCTTTTGTTGCTTCTAGTGGTTCTAGTTGCAGTCTGGCAGCAGGTCTGGAGTCTCTGGGATTGACTGATATCAAGACATTGGTTCGGTTGATGTGCCTGGCGGCAGCCAGTAGAGCAGGTCTTTCTCCAAGTCCGGGTGTCATCAGCACTTCAGATCGTCCTCGTGGAGTTCATAACAAAGTTAATAAACCGATTTCCTGCCTAGCCTACCTAAGCACAGCAGTGGGCTGTTTAGCTTCTAATAATCCAAGTGCCGCGAAGTTACTTGTTCAGCTGTGTACACAGGTAAACGTCTGCAAACTATATAACTAATGTTGTGATATCCTGAGGAAAGAATTTCAAGATATTACAATTTGAGTGGAGCATGAGAGTGATGGAAGGTGAAGGCAGCAAGCAGGAGGAGGCATGAGTGGGTTGGCAGAGTCAGTACGTGATGCAGGAGGGAATGTTTAACAGAAAAACAGGCAGCCTGTGCAATTACAGTCAGAAAAGAACAAAGAACAAAGAAAATTACAGCTCAGGAATACGGCCTTCAGCCCTCCAAACCTGCGCTGACTCAGATCCTCTATCTAAACCTGTCGCCTATTTTTCACAGATCTGTATCCATCTGCTCCCTGCCTATTCATGTATTTGTTTAGGTACATCGTAAGTGATGCTATCATGCACATTTGTATGCCCATCCTCTACATCTTCGCTGGCAAGGCGTTCCAGGCACCCACCACCCTCTGCATAAAGAACTTTCCGTGCATATTTCCCTTAAACTTCTCCCCTCTCACGTTGAACTCGTGACGCCTAGTAATTAAGTCCCCCACTCTGGGGGAAAAGGCTTCTTGCTATCCACCCTGTCCATACCTCTCATGATTTTGTCAACATCAATCAGGTCTCTCAAGCTCTGACACTTCTTGCCAGTAACTGTGCTAAATGAAAGTTATTCTGGTACATTGCCTCAGTTGCAAGCCATGCTAAAACAAAATTCACAATACTAGATGTACTTTAAATGTGGATAACTATATTAATGCTTCAAACTTGCTCTTCAGCTTAACTTTTGGTTAATTGTGTAAACTTTGACAAAATGTATTTTTTTATTGAGCCTTATTTTTGGTTAATTTTTCAGCAAGTAAAATCTGTATACATACAATAGGCATAACATCTGGAAAAGAAAGGGACTTATCTATTATTATACCATCTTTGCTTGTCTCCTCAGAACTTGATCTCAGCAGCCACAGGTATGAATCTCACTACTATAGATGATCCCATTCAGAGGAAATTTCTACCCAGTTTCCTTAGAGGTATTGCTGAGGAAAATAAACTTGTGACATCTCCAAACTTTGTCGTAACCCAAGCATTGGTAGCATTACTTGCTGACAAGGGAGCCAAACTGAGACCAAATTATGACAAGACAGAGATGGAAAAAAGAGGTATGTGCTGTCTTTCAAGTTGTTACATGAAAACTGCCATGTGAACCTTTCTCATTATGATGAGAAGCCACATAAAGTTATTGACGTTAGGCTAAAATACTTGCTTGGTATTTTCTTTCATAGTGACTTTTACAAAGTTGTATTTTTCTATTATGCAATTTGAGACAATACTGAGACAATAAACAGTGGGTCAAAACTTGACTTCTGATTGATCTGTATTATTTGACAAGTAATATGCTCTTTATTGCTAATTTGAAGATTTAGAGGTAAAATTTACCTTAATTTTAGTAAGGTTTTTGTAACAATTTATTACGTAACAATTGATCAATTTTGAGTTTTTAGAAAGGTGAGTACAATACCATTGCTTTATTTTCTTGGCCATCATTCACTTGGGATTGTCTCACTGTTTTGTTTAAGCAGGTTTTATTGCCCATTTGTATGCCCATCCTTCCTATGATCCTTCTGCTGTAGGCCCTCTGGAGCTGGCTAATGCCTTAGCAGCTTGCTGCCTCTCATCTAGGCTGTCTTCCCAGCACAGACAATGGGCTGCTCAGCAGCTTGTTCGGACTCTTGCAGCACATGATCGTGATAACCAAAGCAAACCACAGACTTATGCTGATATGGCTGGGGACCTACGGAAATGTCCATTCACCAAGCTTGAAGCACACCAGAATAGGGTAAGAAACACACTTCCACACTAAGTCTCAACTGAGAGGATTATTTTGCAAAATATTGCAACTGTGTTAGCTCACAATAAGCCAGAGGTGAAGATCTCAGGCTGTAAATATTTGGTGTTCAATACCTTACTGTATGGATTTACTTAGATCATCAGTTGCTTGGAAGTGAATTGTTGTGGTCTTGGTTTGGACAGCATCAGAAAAAATCTTGGTCATTGGGGGAGCACTTTGGGGCCAGTCACCATAATTCTATTAGTTTTAAAATAGTGATGGTAAAGGAGAGACAGCATCTAAAAGTTCAAGTTCTAAATTGGAGAAAGGCCAATTTTGATGGTATTAGGCAATAACTTTCAAAAGTTGATTGGGGGTGGATGTTCGCAGGTAAAGGGACAGCTGGAAAATGGGAAGCCTTCAAAAATGAGATAACATGAGTCCAGAGACAGTATGTTCCTGTTAGGGTGAAAGGCAAGGCTGATAGGTATGGGGAATGCTGGATGACTAGAGAAATTGAGGTTTCGGTCAAGAAAAAGACGGAAGCGTATGTCAGGTGTAGACAGCAGACATCGAGTGAATCCTGAGAGTATAAAGGCAGTAGGAGTATACTTAAGAGAGAAATCAGAAGGGCAAAAAGGGGACATGAGATAGCTTTAGCAAATAGGATTAAGGAGAATCGAAAAGGATTTATCAATACAGTATAAAAGGGAAACTAGGGAGAGAATAGGGACCCTCAAAGATCAGGAAAGCAGCCTATGTGTGGAACCGCAGAAGATGGGAGAGAAGTACGTGGAAGGTGTAGAATGTGAGGAAACAGATGGTGACAGCTTGAAAAATGTTCATATTACAGAGGTGGTGGTACTGGTTGTCTTAAAACACATGGTGTACCATAGGACTCTGTGGCAAGCTAGGGAAGTGATTGCTGGGCCCCTTGCTGAGATATTTCTATCATCAATGGCAACAGGTGAGGTACCAGAACACTGGAGGTTGGATAACATGGTGCCACTATTTAAAGAAGGTGGTAAGGAAAAGCCAGGGAACTATAGACTGGTGAGACTGACATCAGTGGTGGGAATCCTGAGGAACAGGGTTTACTTGTATTTGGAAAGGCACGGACTTTTTAGGAATAGTCATTGTGGCTTTGTGAGTGCAACAACATCTCACTAACTTGACTGAGTTTTTTGAAGAAGTAACAAAGAGCATTGATGAAGGCAGAGCAGTGGACGCAATCTACGTGGACTTCAGTAAGGTGTTCAACAAATTTCCCCATGGGAGCCTGGTTATGAAGGTTAGATCACGTGGAATACAGGTAGAACTAGCCATTTGGATACAGAATTGGCTCGAATGTGGAAGACAGAGGGTGGTGGTGGAGGGTTGTTTTTCAGACTGGAAGCCTGTGACCAGTGGTGTGCCACAAGGATCGGTGTTGGGTCCACTACTTTTCATCATTTGTATAAATGATTTGGGTGTGAACACAGGAGGTATAGTTAGTAAGTTTGCAGATGATACCAAAATTGGAGGTGTAGTGGTCGCCAAAGTAATTTACCACAGAGTACAACAGAATCTTGATCAAATGGGCCAGTGTGCTGAGGAGTGGCAGATGGAGTTTAATTTAGATAAATATGAGGTGCTACATTTGGAAAGGCAAATCAGAGCAGGATTCATACAATGAATGGTAAGGACCTGGGGAGTGATGCTGAACAAAGAGACCTTGGAGTGCAGGTTCATAGTTTCTTGAAAATGGAGTTGCAGGTAGATAAGATAGTGAAGAAAGCATTTGATATACTTTCCTTTATTGGTCAGAGCATTGAGTATAGGATGTTGGGAGGTCATGTTGCTATACAGGACGTTGGTTAGGCCAATTTTGGAATATTGTGTGCAGTTATGGTTTCCATCCTACAGGAAGGATGTTGTGAAACGTGAAAGAATTAAGAAAAGATTGACAGGAGTGTTGCCACAGTTGGAGGGTTTGAACTAAAGGGAGAGACTGAATAGGCTGGAGTGTCGGAAGGTGAGGGCTGTGCTTTTATAAGGGGTTAATAAAATCATGAGGGGCATGTTTGGTTTTTAATAAATCAGCTAAAAAGTGTAATTTCACAGCTGTCAGACTGAGAGGTTGCACAAGGGTTCTGGTACTGGGTTTCACTGAAACAACAAACTAGCAGTGCAGTTTTGTAACTGATGTGGGAGGTCTAATATCCAGCTTCAGATACAAGTGCAGAGGTTTCAGTGATTTCAAAAAAATATCACTGCATGAAACTACAGGAAAAGAGAGTGACCTTTGAGTTTTGAGCATGATCGGCTAAGTATTTGATTTTAAGACTTATAAAACCTCTAAATCTTACTCCTATTTTGGATTTACAAAAAAAATTAAGGTGAAGCCTTCTTTTATGTTTATACTGTGATTTGTCTGTTGAATGACTCTTAATATTAAGGATTGGTATTAAGCAATCTCAGAGCAGTGTTTGTCACAGTAAAGCTGTGATAACGATGCATTTTTGTGCAAGGTGAATTACATTTTTATGTAATTTCTAGCTCTAGATTAGTAAAGGAATAGAAATGACTTTTAATGGGGTGATATGTACTTCCTGTCACATATGGGAGATCAGGGAAAATTTGAATGTTTCTGGAAACTGTCTACGGGAAGTGTGTTTGCTTGCAAATCCTATCGGACAGCATGGATCAATTGGAACAGAAGTTGGAGATAATGAGGAATTTACAAGAACAAGGGGGTGTGATGGATGGCAGTTTCAGGAAGGTTGAGACACCACACATAGATGGTTAACTGCTCTGAATGTTAGGAGAGGTAGTGCAGGAGTCTCCTGTAGCTGTCCCCATTTCAAACAGGTATGCCGTTTTGAGTACAGTAGAAGCAGGGAATGACACCTCAGTGAAGTAGACCACTGACAGCCAGGTTTCTAGTATCATGATTGGTTCTATTATAATGAGGGGTATGCCAGATTCCAAGCAAATGGTTGTACTAGTCTGGGGCACAGACAGACATGTTTCTGCGGCTGAGAACAAGACGTCAGGATGGTGCAGTGTCTCCCTGCTGCCAGGGTGAAGGAATTTTTGGAGAGGGTACAGAATATTCTGAAAAGGGAGAGTGACCAGCAGGAGGACATTGTGCATGTTGGTACCAGTGACATTGGTGGGGAAAAGGATGAGGTTCTGCAGAGACAATGTAGGAAATTAGGCAGGAAGTTAAAAAAGTAGGTCCTCAAGGTAGTAAATTCTGGACTACCACCAGTGTCATGTGCTAGTGAAAGTAGGAATAGGATGGATGAATGTGTGGCTGAGGAGCTGATTAGGGGGCAAGTATTCACATTTTTGAACAACTGGGATCACTTTAAGGGTAGAAATTACTTGTATACAAGGGACACATTTCACTTGAATTGGAAGGAGACCAATATTCTTGCAGGGAGATTTGCTAGTGTTACTCTGGAGGTTTGAAATTAGTCAGGAGTCTGGTGGAAGCCAAAGCAATAGTGAGAAAAGAGAAGAGGCTGAGGCAGGTATTGTAGGTAAAGAGAGCAAGTCAAAAGGTCTTGGCAGACAAGAGATTGGCAGAGAATGAGGCAAGACTGATAAATGAAACTGCATTTACTTGTACTTCAATGCAAGAGGCCTAATAGGTAAGGCATATGAATTTAGGACATGGTTGAGAACATGGGACTGGGATATCATAACTATTTACAGAAACATGGCTCAGAAATGAGTAGTCCTGAGGGACAGATGGTATGGGAAGGATAGAAAGGAAGGCAAGGGAGGAACAGGGACTGCGTTTTTAGTTTGGCCTAACATTACGGCTCTACTTAGGGAGGACACTCCTGGGAGATCATCCAGTGAAGTTATATGGGTGGAACTGAGAAATAGGAAAGGGATTGTCACCTTATTGGGATTATATTATAGGCCCCTTAATCATCAGTAAAAATTGAGCAGCAGATATGTCAGAAGATCTCCGATATCTGTAAGAATAATAAGGTGGTTATGGTTGGGGATTTTAACTTTCCAAACATAGACTGAAACTGCCATGGTGTTAAGGGCTTGGATGGGAAAGAAATTAAGTATATTCAAGAAAGCTTTCTTATTCAATATGTGGATGTACCTACTAGAGAAGGAGTAATACGTGACTTTTATTGGGAAATAAGGCAGGGAAGTGACTGAGGTGTCAGTGGGGGAGCACTTTGAGGCAAGCGATCATAATTCTGTTTCTTTTAAAATAGAAAAAGGATAAAATGGATCAGAAGTTAAATTGGAGAAAGGTCAATTTTGACAGTATTAGATAGGAACTTTCAAAAGTTGATTGGGGGAAAGTTATTTGCAGGTAAAGAGATGGTTGGAAAGTGTTAGACTTTTGAAAATGAGATAACTAGAGTCCAGAAATAATATATTCCTGTTAGTGTGAAGGGCAAGACTGGTAGATGTCAGGAATGCTGGATGACTAGAGAAATTGAGTCTCTGGTCAAGAAAAAGGAGGAGGCATATGTCAGGTATAGACAGCTGGAATTAAGTGATTCCCTAGAGGTGTGTAAGGGCAATACGAGTACACATAAGAGAGAAATTAGGAGGGCAAAAAGGAGACATGAGATTGCTCTGGCAAATAGAGTTTCTTTGAGTATGTTATGGAATAAAAAGCAATTAGGGAGAGAATGGGGCCCAGTTATGGAACAGTCCAGACCCCCTCAAAATATATAAAGGAGATAGCCTAGACTCCAACATTTTGTTATTTTAAAGGTAAATGTGAGGTGATGTGTTCCAGATGCAATTCGATTGGTCAAACTACTCGACATTAGTCAAAATAGTTTATTCAAACACTATGGGCAGCACGGCCAGAGACCCGGGTTCAATTCCCACCTCTGGCAACTATCTGTGTGGAGTTTGCACATTCTCCCCGTGTCTGCGTGGATTTCCTCCAGGTGCTCCGGTTTCCTCCCACAGCCCAAAAATGTGCAGGTTAGGTGAATTGGCCATGCTAAATTGCCCGTAGTGTTAGGTGAAGGGGTAAATGTAGGGGAATGGGTCTGGGTGGGTTGCTCTTCGGAGGGTCGGTGTGGACTTGTTTCCAGGGCGAAGGGCCTGTTTCCACACTGTAAGTAATCTTATCTATAGTTAAAATACAACAAAAGACAAAGGAGCTTGTAATAACTCTATTGAAAAATTGTTTGACTACAAAATATTAACTATTCCAATATCGTAACATCCCATAAACACACCCATTGTAAAAGGCAAATTCACAGACAACTCCTTTAGCAGGCAGAGAACCAGCAGCTTTTGGCTGTAACCAAGTGAGCTTTCATTTATTCAAGATCCCAAAAAGACCCCAGAAACCATAAGGGTGGCTAAAATTACACTATGAATCGGAAGGGTTTAGAGGGATACGGGTCAAATACCGGCAAATGGGACTTGTAAGATTGGGATGTCTGGTCAGCGCAGGCGAGTTAGACTGAAGGTCTGTTTCAAACTGTGTAACTTTATGACCCCGATTTCCTAAAGTGGGACCAAATGTCGAAACCTCTGACTCAGAGGTGAGAGTGCTTTTAACTGAACCACAGACATTGTGAGTCATGCATTCTGTACATCTAGGATAACATTAACTGAAAACCAGTCCTAGATTGTGGATATAAAGAAAAGTTGCTAAGTACATTTTTTTTTTCTTCTGGTCTCTGATTGCTCTGTTCATCTCAGCAATGCGCTTTATCCAGGATGAATTTTTACACCTGTATTTGATGCTCCTTGAGCTGGTTACTCAGCAGATGCTGATACATGTGGCCCAGTAAACCACCTCTACCACCAGAATTGCTTTTTAATCAGCTACCTTTGGGGAGGTAGTGTGTCTTGGTATAGACAATGACTTATTCAAGTCATAGTGCTACTATATGCATTGTTGCTTCTGACGGAGTAGTTATGCATCACAGAGTTACAGCCTTATTTAGTGAAAGTATTCTAATTGCTTTAATGTAAAAACATCTCAAGAACAGTTTCTCTTAAATTTCTTCAAAGGTGATCACATGTCAGTGGTGCAGTAAAAAGGGTCTCCTAGCAACAAGTGGCAATGATGGGACTGTTAGAGTGTGGAGTGTCACTAAAAATCATTACATCTTACAACAAACATGTGTCTTCAATAAAACGTGAGTAGCTCCTTTTTTAACTTAAGATTAATTTAAGTTAACATGAATGAGGTACATTAAGTTTCCACAGCTAATGTTCAAGATTGCACTGACTTTTTTTGACAATAGAGAAATTATTTCAGAAGACTTGGGCAGTCTGGGCTCTCCTTGTGAACCAAACTTGTCTCTCATTTGTTGGAGCATTAGTGGCAAATATATTGCAGCAGCACTAGAAAAAGTGGTGAACATCTGGCAAGTTACTGGTAAGGCACTTGATATTTTTGTATTTTTTAAAGTGCAATTCATATCGTTACCCATCTTGATTAGAATGTAAAATAATGTGATTGTAAAATGGTACAGCAACGGTGTCCCTTTGATTTTCTTTGTCACCATGAATTGTTTGTTAGCTAATGGTACTAAAGGCTGAGAAGTCCCCTGAACATAATGGCATCCTAGCACCTTAAACGAAATAGCTATTTGTTATATTTCCAAAATTTCCTAAATTTTGGAAAAGTCCCAGTGGCTTTGAAAGCCACAAGTGAAACATCTCTACTCAAGAAACGATGTTTCAGACAACAGGATACGACATATGAGTTAGCGAAATGTGTCATTGGGGAAGTTCTGGAATTCGTTATTGAGGCAGTCATGGCAGGACTTTATGAAAAATGTGGCAGACATATTTCAAAGTCCTTGACAATATAGCCAACAGAGTAGATAAAGGGGTACTAGTAGATATAGTGCAGTTGGATTTATAACAGTATTTGACAAAGTGCTATATCAAAGGTTAAAAATCACAACACCAGGTTATAGGCCAACAAGTTTATTTGGAAGCACTAGCTTTCAGAGTGCTGCTCCTGCAAGAGGTGAATCACCTGATGAAGGAGCAGCACTCAAAAAGCTAGTGCTTCCAAATAAACCTGTTGGCCTATAACCTGGTG
The DNA here is from genome assembly GCF_037043375.1 of Chiloscyllium plagiosum. Classification (NCBI taxonomy): domain Eukaryota; kingdom Metazoa; phylum Chordata; class Chondrichthyes; order Orectolobiformes; family Hemiscylliidae; genus Chiloscyllium; species Chiloscyllium plagiosum. Next base: position 35,221,329 of record NW_028270180.1, on the reverse strand, counting down.
TTGTGTGATTTTTAACTTTGTACGTCCCCGTCCAACACCGGCGTCTCCAAATCATATCAATGGTTGCCATACAAAACAAGATTTCATGGTATTGTGGATAATTTATTAGCATAGATAGAAAGTTGGCTAATTAATCTGAAACAGGCAGTTGGGATAAAAGGATCTTTTTTTCAGGTTGACAAATGGTAACTGATGGGGCACAACTGGCAAAACAGTATTCTTAATTATTTGCAATCTGCATTATTAACTTGGATGAAGGGACCTATTATGTGGCAGGTTTAAAGATGCAAAGAAGGACAGAAAAGCAAGTTGTGAAGTGGATTAAAGGAATAAGAAATGTTGACGAGGAATAATTTACCAAATGGAATATAGTATTTGAAAATATAAGTTTGTCCCTTTGTCATGGTGCATAGCACATCACAATATATTATAGTTGTTGCGACACAGACAGAGGCATCTGGGTGTTCTCATACATGAATTATGAAAATTATCATGGAAATACTGCAGTAATTAAGAAGGCAAATTGCATGTTGGTCTTTATTGTAAAATATTCTAAGCATATTATTTTAGAATATGTGACATGGTCAATATGGAGAGGAATCTGGAACTGGGAATGCTCTATTTAAATAAGAGATAAAGAGGAAATTCCTTCTCAGTTGTTAATCTTTGAATTCACTACACAGAGAACAGTGGAGGCTGGGTGATTGGATATATTCAAGGCTGAGTTAATACAGAAGTAGAAAAGGTGGAAGCAGGAGTAGGTTTCCGGCCCTTCAAACCTGGTCTGCCATGGCTGATCAACTAACTCAGTTTCCCACTTTCTTCCTGTACCTTTTGATCCTTTTAGGTCTAACTCCTCCTTGAAAACGTTCAACATTATGGCCTCCAACATTTTCTGTGGCAGTGAATTTCACAGGCTCACCATTCTCTGGATGAAGAATGTTTTCCCCATCTCAGTCCTAAATGGCCTGGCCCACTTCCTTGGACTGATGTACAAGGCATCAGGCTGAAAAGTGAAGTTGAGAACATTATCACCTCAATAAGGTCACCTTTTAATCTTCTCAGCTCCAAGGGAATAGCCTCATCCTCCTTATCTAATCTTTCCTTATATCTAAACTCTCTCAATCCTGGTATCCTTCTCATAAATCTCCATGGATTTAACTTGCTTCCCAAAATAAGGTGCCCAGAACTGAACAATGCTCCAAATGTAGTCTGACCAATGATTTGTAGCATTGCAACAGAATTTCTTTGCTTTTAAACTCTGTGCCTCTGTTTATAAATCCATCTTATAAACCTTCCAAACAACTGTTTCAACTTATCTGGCCACCTTCAGAGAATTATGCTCATGAACCTCCAGATCCCTCTGCTGCCAGACTTTCCTCAAAGATGTACCGTGGGCCTGTACTGTCGCTCTGTGTTTCTATGACCAACTGCATTACCTCACATTTCTCTATTCAACTGGCAGGTGTCCTGTCTGTTTGGCCAACTTGTCAATGTCCCTCAGAAGTCACTCAGCATCATCCTCTCAATTCACTCTTCTCCCTAGCTTCGTATCATCAACAAATTTAAAGACTTTTAGAATTTAGAATCTGTACAGTGTGGAAACAGGCCGTTCAGCCCAACACGGCAAAAGTGAGGACTGCAAATGCTGGAGATCAGAGTCAAGGTTAGAGTGGTGCTGGAAAAGCACAGCAGGTCAGGCAGCATCCGAGGAACAGGAAAATCAACATTTCAGGCAGGAACCCTTCATCAGGAATGAGGCTGGGAGCCTCCAGGGTAGAGAGGTAAATGGTGGAGGGTGGGGCTGGGAAGAAGGTAGCTAAGAGTGCAATAAGTGGATGGAGGTGGGGATAAAATTGATAGATCAGAGAGGAGGGTGGAGCGGAAACATGGGAAAGAAGATTGGCAGGTAGGACAGGTCATGAGGATGGTACTGAGCTGGAAGGTTGGAACTGGGGTAAGGTGGGGAGAGGGGGAATGAGGAAATTGGTGAAGTCCACATTGATGCCCTGGGGTTGAAGTATTCCAAGGCGGAAGTTGAGGTGTTCTTCCTCCAGATGTTGGTCACCTGTTCTCCTGCACACATTGTACGAATTTGTCTCCTTCCATGCACATCTTTTCCCAGTCTTCTCTAAGGAATTAAAATCACCAACTGTCGCAATTCTACTTGTCCTCAGACTTTCATAGTATGCCTAAAAATGGTCTCACTTAATTCCTCCCCACTATTTGGAGGACTTGATATCGAGGTGCTGGTGTTGGACTGGGGTGAACAAAGTCAGAAGTCACACAACACCAGCTTATGGTCCAACAGGGTTATTTAAAATCATAAGCTTTCGGATGATAGTCCCTTCATCAGGTGAAGTGAGAGAGAAGCAAACAGACACAAAATTTATAGACAGAGAGATCAAGGACAGTAAGATTTTTAAAAATCAGACAAATGGTGTGAATGGACTGCCGAATAATAATATCTTCGGGTAAGCGTCCTCCAAGATGGCCTTTGTGATACACAACAACCGAGAATTGCTAACCAGAAACTGATAGCCACGTTCCATACCCATGAAGACAGCATCAATCATGATCTTGGATTCATGTCACACTATATGTGACCCTCGCACACTGTTTTGTGTCTGTAAAATCATTCTTACTGTTCTGTTTTGACACCATCAGTTTAATAAATTATGATCTCTCTACCTTAATTAGTTAGCATAGTTTTGGATTATTGATTACTTTGGTGAGACCCTTGGCATGTGACTCTTATACCTATCATGTTATCCCAGCCTTTTGTTTTTGTCTCCGTATTTTAAATTTTTTTTTGTAATTATCTCTCTGCCTCATTTAATCGGATTATAGGTCATCCCTTCACTTGTCATTGAGTTGCTGACACGATCACCTGCAGAGATTTATTATGCCTCCTCCATTGCCACAATAAATCAAACCCAGATTGGAGGAGCAACGCCTCATCTTCCGCCTAGATAGCCTGCAGCCCAGAGTACTCAACATTGACTTCTCTAATTTCAAATGACCTCCCTTCTCATCCCCGGTTCCCTTCCCAGCCCCTCCCCCCTCCTTTCCATTCCTCTCATGGACCCTTCCTTCTAGCCACCAACCAGATTCATTCCTCCCATCAACCAACCAGGTCGTACCCTCTACCCGTCTTCACTTATCCCCGCTTCACCACCTGGACCTGCCACCCCCTTTATCTGAAGCTCCCCCTACACCCACACCCAATTCTGAAGAAGGGTTACACCTGAAACATTGACTTCTCCACCTCCTGATGCTGCCTGGCTTGCTGTGTTCTTCCAGCCTCCTGCTTGGATTCCAGCAGCTGTAGTTTTTTTTTGTCTCTAACCAAGTTTGTACCTCTTCAAAGGATCCCCACTTTGAAGAGATTCTCTGCCTCCCTCAGATGTGCACTCAGTGAGCCTTTTCTCACCGCCACAGTGCCGTGACATCTTCAGCCCTCCAACTCTTTGACCCCATGATGAAACATATTTGCTACTGCAGCCACCTGGCTTTGCTCTGCTGCTGTCTTCGCAACTATCTCATTCCTCAAGGCTTACAGATACATTTTAAACCCTCCAGATTTGGACCCACCTTTGATGCTCCATACTTGCATTACCTCCAATGCCTCCACAAGCAATTCTCTCTCCAGATGCTCCACTCTACCCTCTCTGCAATGCAGAGGCATCTCCATTCCCTCTCCTCATCCCACCCCAGCTCAAGGCCTCCATTTCCCAAACGTGTGAAGGACTCTTACTATTCTACATCCAACGCAGAATGAATCCACCAGCTCAACAAACAGTTTTTCGGTTTCATATCTGATATAAACAATTGAAAGTTGGCAAAATTCTGCTCCACTCACCTCTAGTAGGAGAACTCACTCACTGTTTGAAGTCTAGGCCTTAGTTCCGGCTGCCTCCAGGCCCCGCCCCACACTGCTACCACCGCCATTACCCACGTGGAGACTCCATCCAGCACTGGGCCTCGCCAGTCCAAATCTACTTCTGGGTCAGATACTGCTTCCAGTTTGGTACCCGGGCCGTAGCAATCAACTATTGGGAAACCCAAGTACTCACCCACAACCTTTATCTCTGCTCTGGAAGTCTCCTACAACGCTGCCCTGGATTCTGCAGACAAAAACACTTGGGTCAGCCTCAGCTTTCCTCCAGCTTCTGCTACCACTTCTGGCTCCGCTCATTCTGCAACCAAGACTAGGACTCCAATCCCCTGGGTCCTATTGTCTATCTGCAGCCAGTCAACACACCTGCTTTCCCTCCTCACTCATCCACGCCCACAATGCACCTAATCCCTCTGCCTCTCCCTCTTCACCTCATCCCCCTGCACCCCTTCCCACTCCCCTCCCAATCTCCTTTCTCTCCCACATCCACTCCCTCTCTCCCCCCCCCCCCCCCCAAACACCCCGACCACACCACATTGAACCTTCACACCACATGCCATCAGCCTCCCAACCCCCCCAGCTTCCTCAGGACCCCCCACCCCCAAAACCACATCCCAGAGCCTTGCCATATATTCACTATCCCCCCCCAACCTTGGACTCTGTGATGCTGAACAGTCCAATCTCAGTAAAGGGCGCATGTTTGTGCCCCTCCTCCCCCACCTCAACAAATTCTGTACTCGCCACAGCTCGGAGCTTTTCTTCCGCTGTCTCTGCATCAGTGCTGCCTTCTTTGACAAAACCTCCCAACTTCCCTCCGAGGACCCCTTCTCCCACCTCCAACCTTCCTCATCCACCTGATCAACCACCGCCAGATCATACCTGCCCTAGGCCTCTTCATTGCAGACTGCTGATAGAACATAGAAGAATACAGCGCAGTACAGGCCCTTTGGCCCTCGATGTTGCGCCGATCCGAGCCCACCTAACCTATACTAACCCACTATCCTCCATATACCTATCCAATGCCCGCTTAAATGCCCATAAAGAGGGAGAGTCCACCACTGCTACTGGCAGGGCATTCCATGAACTTACGACTCGCTGAGTGAAGAACCTACTCCTAACTTCAGTCCTATATCTACCCCCCCTTAATTTAAAGCTATGCCCCCTTGTAATACCCGACTCCATAAGCAGGAAAAGGTTCACACTGTCAACCCTATCTAACCCCCTAATCATCTTGTACACCTCAATCAAGTCACTCCTAAACCTTCTTTTCTCTAATGAAAACAGCCCCAAGTGTCTCAGTCTTTCCTCATACGATCTTCCTTCCATACCAGGCAACATCCTGGTAAACCTCCTCTGCACCCGTTCCAGTGCCTCCACATCCTTCCTATAGTATGGCGACCAAAACTGCACACAATATTCCAGATGCGGCCACACCAGAGTCTTATACAACTGCATCATGACCTCAGGACTCCGGAACTCAATTCCTCTACCAATAAAAGCCAGTACGCCATATGCCTTCCTCACCGCACTATTTACCTGGGTGGCAACTTTCAGAGATCTGTGTACATGGACACCAAGATCCCTCTGCTCATCCACACTACCAAGTATCCGACCATTAGCCCAGTACCCCATCTTTTTGTTATTCTTCCCAAAGTGAATCACCTCACACTTAGCTACATTGAATTCCATTTGCCACCTTTCTGCCCAGCTCTGCAGCTTCTCTATATCCTGCTGTAACCTGCCACATCCTTCCTCACTGTCAACAACTCCTCCGACTTTCGTATCATCCGCAAACTTGCTCACCCAACCTTCTAACCCCTCTTCCAGGTCATTTATAAAAATGACAAACAGCAATGGTCCCAAAACAGATCCTTGCGGAACACCGCTAGTAACTGCACTCCAAGATGAACCTTTACCATCAACTACTACCCTCTGTCTTCTTCCATCCAGCCAATTCCTAATCCAAACCTCCAACTCACCCTCAATGCCATACCTCCGTATTTTTTGAAGTAGCCTACCATGGGGAACCTTATCAAACGCCTTACTAAAATCCATATATACCACATCTACCGCTTTCCCCTCATCAACCTCCTTCGTCACCTTTTCAAAGAATTCAATAAGGTTTGTGAGGCACGACCTGCCCTTCACAAAACCATGCTGACTATCCTTGATCACATTATTCCTATCCAGATGTGCATAAATCCTATCCCTTACAATTCTCTCTAAGACTTTGCCCACAACAGAAGTGATGTGACATCAGCCGCCTCAATTTCTCCACCATCCCCCCACCCACTCTAACCTCACTGTCTCAGCAACAACCCCCGGTCCAACACCCCCCAACTTCCCCCTGCCCTCAAATTCATTTGGTCCATCTTGGACACCTCCCTCCCCTTTCTTGACCTCTCCACTTCCACCTCCGGAATAAGTCTGTAGTCGGACATTTACTATAAACCCGCAAACTCTCTCAGCTCCCTGGACAACACCTCCTCCCACCCAGTATTCTATAAGAACTCTATCCCATTCTGCACATTCCTCTGTCTCTGCCGCATCTGCTCTGACAAGGAGACATTACACTTCCAAGCATCCCAGATGTCCACCTATTTTGAACAACATGCTTTTCCACCCTCTGTCATCCAGGTAGCCCTCCATTACACCGCCTCCATTTCCCGTTCCACTGCTCTGTCTGCCCCCCCCAACCAAAACGGAATAAAGACGGAGTCCCCCTTGTCCTCACCCACCACTCCACCAGTCTCCACATCCAACGCATCAACCTTAAGCACTTGCGCCAACTCCAGCTAGACCCCACCACCATCAAGAATATTTTCCCCTCCCCACCTCTCTCCACCTTCTGCAAGGACTGTTTCCTTCATTTGCACCACTCTCCCCACCAACCCTCTCACCCCCCCCCCACAAAACCCCCAGGTACCATCCTGGAAAAGATGTAAAACCTACCAGCTCACCATCCCCCTCACCTCCATCCAGGGCCCCAAACTGTCTTGCCAGGTGAAAGAGAGATTCACCTGCCTCTTCTCCAAATTAGTTTACTGCATCCGGTGCTCCCGAGGTGGTCTTCTCTACGTTGGGGAGATCGGACCTCCCAGTCACCGCCCATTTTAATTCCCCTTCCCACTTCTTTTCTGACATGACCATCCTTTGCCTTCTCCATTGTCACAACCGATCAAACTGCAAATTAGAGCAACAACACTTCATCTTCCGCCTGGGCAAGTCTACAGCATGGAGGGATCAGCATTGAGTTCTCCACTCTCCCTTCTCAAATAACCTCCCTTCCCATTCCCCGACTCCGTTCCCTGCCCCTCCCCCTCCCTTCCATTCCTCTCATTAACCCTTTCTTCTAGCCACTAACCGGATTCATTCCTCCCAACGACCAATCAGGTCATACCCTCTCCCTGTCTTCACCTATCCTCACCTCACCACCCTGATCCTCCACCACCTCCTTTATCTGTAGCTCCCCCTCCCCCGCCTCAGTCCTGAAGAAGGGTTACACCCGAAATGTTGACTTCTCCAACTCTTGATGCTGCCTAGCTTGCTGTGTTCTTCTCGTCTCCTGTTTGTATACCTTGGATTCCAACATCTGCAGTTTTTTTGTCTCTATCTGAAACTTATTATTTGACACTCCATTCACACCATTAGTGTGATTTTTTTGATCTTACTGTCCTTGATCTCTCTGCCTGTAAATTCTGTATCTGTGTGCTTCTCTCTCACCTCACCTGACAAAGGGCAGCACTCCAAAAGCTTGTGGCTTCAAATAAATCAGTTGGACTATAACCAGGTGTTATGTGACTTCTGAATTTGGTGGTCTGTAATAAATATCCTCTCATGATCTCGTTGTTCCCTTTAAAATAAATTCCCTGTGTATAAATTTCCAACATGTACTGTTTGTCAGAAACACAAATTCAGAAGGCTTTTCTTAAGTGATTTATTTTGTCTTTATAGGGGGCAAGGGGCTTCTAGACGTACAACCACATTGGGTTTCTGCTCTTGCATGGCCCGAAGAAGGTCCAATAGCCAGCTGGGCTGGTGACACTTTAGAAGTTCTTCTCGTAGGACGAATGGATGGATCTCTTGGACTCATTGAGGTAGTGGATTCATCTACTATGCACCGACTTGAACTTGAGCACTGCTACAGAAAAGATGGTAAGTTATGCCTTAATTACGGGCAGGGCAGATGTTAGCAGGTAAAGAGACGGGATCAGTGGTGCTGGAAGAGCACAGCAATTCAGGCAGCATGCGGTCTCCTCTACATTGGGGAGACTGGGCGCCTCCTAGCAGAGCGCTTTAGGGAACATCTCCGGGACACCCGCACCAATCAACCACACTGCCCGTGGCTCAACATTTCAACTCCCCCTCCCACTCTGCCGAGGATATGGAGGTGCTGGGCCTCCTTCACCGCCGCTCCCTCACCACCAGACGCATGGAAGAAGAACGCCTCATCTTCAGCCTCGGAACACTTCAACCCCAGGGCATCAATGTGGATTTCAACAGTTTCCTCATTTCCCCTTCCCCCACCTCATCCTAGTTTCTAATCTCCAGCAACATGATCCCCTTGACTTGTCCGGACTTGTCCGACCTGCCCAGCTCCTTTTCCACCTATCCACTCCACCCTCTCCTCCCTGACCTATCACCTTCATCTCCTCCCCCACTGACCTATTGTACTCTATGCTACTCTATCCCCACCCCCACCCTCCTCTAGCTTATCTCTCCATGCTTCAGGCTCTCTGCCTTTATTCCTGATGAAGGGCTTTTGCCCGAAATGTCGATTTCACTGCTCCTTGGATGCTGCCTGTACTGCTGTGCTCTTCCAGCACCACTAATCCAGAATCTGGTTTCCAGCATCTGCAGTCATTGTTTTTACCTAGGTAAAGAGACGGCCTTCACAAATGAGATAACGAGGGTCCAGAGACAGTATATTCTGTTAGGGTGAAAGGAAAGGCTGGTGAGTGTAGGGAATGCTGGATAACTAAAGAAATTGAGGGTTTGGTTAAGAAAAAGAAGGAAGCATATGACAGGTATAGACAAGATGGATCGAATGAATCCTTAGAAGAGTATAAAAGCAGTAGGAGTATACTTTAAGAGGGAAATCAGGAGGGCAAAAAGGAGACATGAGATAACTTTGGCAAATATAATTAAGGAGAATCCAAATGGTTTTTACAAATACATTAAGGACAAAAGGGTAACTAGGGAGAGAATAGGGCCCCTCAAAGATCAGCAAGGTGGCCTTTGTGTGGAACTGCAATAGATGGGGGAGATACTAAACGAGTATTTTGCATCAGTGTTGACTGTGGAAAAAGACACAGAGGATATAGAATGTAGGAAAATAGATGGTGGCATCTTGAAAAATGTACATATTACATAGGAGGAAGTGCTGGATGCCTTAAAATACATAAAAGTGGATAAACCCCCGGGCATATCCTAGAACTCTGTGGGAAGCTACAGAAGTGATTGCTGGGCCCCTTGCTGAGATATTTGTATCATCGATAGTCAAAGGTGAGGTGCCGGAAGACTGGAGGTTGGCTAAAGTGGTGCCACTGTTTAAGAAGGGTGATAAGGACAAGCCAGGGAACTACAGACCAGTGAGCCTGAAGTCAGTGGTGGGCAAGTTGTTGGAGGGAATCCTGAGGGACAGGATGTGGATAATCACAAAGATTCACCCACCTCACCCCTCGAGTGAATTAATTGCTCTACACCTCAGTCTAAAATGATCTACTCCCTTATTCCAACACTCTGTCTCCTGGTTTCAGACTTACTAGATAGGAGAAACATCCCATTCATACCCACTTAGTCACAACATGTAAGCATCAATGAGATCAGAGCTCCAATGACCCTGGTTCGATTCCAGCCTCTGGCGACTGTGGAGTTTGCACATTCTCCCTGTGTTTGCGTGGGTTTCCTCCAGGTGCTCTGGTTTCTGCTCACAGTCCAAAGATTTGCAGATTAGATGAATTGGCTGTGCTAAATTGTCCCTAGTGTTCAGTGATATGTAAGTTATGTGCGTTAGCAGGAGTAAGATGTCAAGTAGTAGAGTAGGGGAATGGGTTTGGGTGAAATACTCTTTGGAGGGTCACTGTGGACTTGTTGGGCCAAATGGCCTGTTTCCACACTGTAGGGATTGTATGATTCAATGAAAGGCAAGGTTACAGTGATCATGGGATTTCAATATGCAGGTGGATTGGGAAAATCAGGTTGGTAGTGGATCACAAGAAAAGGAATTGGTGGAATGGTCTGGCTTTTTGGAGCAGCTTGTTGAGGAGCCTACTGGGGAGCAGGCAATACTGGATTTAGTATTGTGCAGTGGGACAGACTTGATAAGGGAGCTAAAATGAAGGAGCTCTGAGGAGGCAGGGACCATAATATGATAGAATTTACTCTGCAATTCAAGAGGGAGACAGTGGGATCAGATGTAATGCTATAATAGTTTAAATAAAGGCAACTACAAGGCATGAGGGAGGAGCTGGGTAGAATTGACTGGGAAAGGAAAGATAGTGAAACAGCAGTGGCACGAATTTCTGTGAGTAATTTGAGAACAATTCATCTCGAGGGAAAAGAAGGATATTAAAGGGAGGATGAGGCAACCATGGCTGACCAGGGATGTCAAGGACAGCAAAAAAAGTGAAACAGGAAGCCTATAATGTGGTGAAGGGCAGTGGTAAACCAGAGGATTGGGATACCTACAAAGACCAGCAGAGGGCAATGAAGAAAGAAATAAGGAGAGAGGAGATTTAATTTGAGGGTAAGCTAGCCAGTAATATTAGGAAAGATTACAAGAGTTCCTTTAGATATGTAAAGGGCAGAATTGGACATTGGTCTGCTGGAAAACGATGCTGGAGAAGCGATAATGGTACAAAGAAATGCCTGAGGAACCAACTACTTTGCATCAGTCTTCACAGTGGTAGACACGAATATTGTTTCAAACATTCAAGAGAGTCTGGAGCAGAGATGAGTATGGAGCCATCACCAAGGAGAAGGTGCTACAAAAACTGAAAGGTGTGCAAGTGAATAAATCACCTGGACCAGATGGGCTACACCTCAGTGTTCTGAAGGAAATAGCTAAAGAAATAGTGGAGGCTTCGGACTAATCTTTCAAGACCCGCTGGAGTCGGGGAAGGTTCCAGAGAACTGGAAAATCACTAATGTAACTCCCCCCACCCACCCCCCTCCCCCCAAGTCGCTAATAAAGTATTAGAGTCCAATGTGAAGGATGAGATTTCTGAATATTTGGAAATACATGGTAAAAAGGGCAAAGTCAGTATGGTTTTGTCAAGGTGAGGTCATGCCTGATAAAGCTGTTAGAATTCTTTGAGGAGGTAACGAGCAGGTTTGACCAAAGAGAGTCAATGGATATTACCTATGTGGACTTCCAGAAGGCTTTTGATAAGGTGCCACACAGGAGGCTGCAGAACAAGATAAGGGCCCACTGTTAAAGGCAAGGTATTACAATGAATATCTGGTAGAAGGCAGAGTGGGGATAAAAGGGCCCTTCTCAGGATAGAAGCCGATGACTAGTGGAGTTCCACAAAGATCAGTGATGGGACCACAACTTTTCACTTTATACATTAATGATCTGGATGATGGAACTGAAGGCATTCTGACTAAGTTTGCAGATGATACAAAGATAGATGTGGGGGCAGGTAATATTGAGGAGGTGGGAAAGCTGCAGAGAGGTTAGGAGACAGATTAGGAGAGTGGGCAAAGAAGTGGCAGATGAAATGCAGTGTGGGAAAGTATGAGGTCATGCACTTTGGTAGGAAGAATACAGGCATGGACTATTTTCTAAATGGGGAGAAAATTCAGAAATCTGAAGGGCAAAGGAACTTGGGAGTCCAAGTCCAGGATCCTCTTAAGGAGCATCCAGAATAAGGTGGGGGAACTTGCAGCATGGGTTGGTACCGAGGACTTCGATGTTGTGGCCATTTCAGAGACATGGATAGAGCAGGGACAGGAATGGTTGTTGCAGGTTCCAGGATTCAGATGTTCCAGTAAGAACAGAGAGGATGGTAACAGAGGGGGAGGTGCGGCATTATTCGTCAAGGATAGTATTACAGTTGCAGAAAGGATGTTTGGGGACTCGTCAATTGAGGTAGTATGGGCTGAGGTTAGAAACAGGAAAGGAGAGGGGAGTTTTCTATAGGCCTCCAGATATTTCCAGAGATGTAGAGGAAAGGATAGCAAAGGTGATTCTCGATAGGAGTGAGAGAGACAGGGTAGTTGTCATGGGGGACTTCAACTTTCCAATTATTGACTGGGTATGAGTACTATAGATGGGTCAGTTTTTGTCTGGTGTGTGCAAGAGGGCTTCCTGACACAGTCTGTAGACAGGCTATCAAGGGGCGAAGCCGCATTAGATTTGGTACTGGGTAATGAGCCCGGCCAGGTGTTAGACTTGGAAGTAGGTGAGCACTTTGGTGATAGCAATCACAATTCTGTTATGTTTACTTTAGTGATAGAAAGGGATAGGTGTATACCACTGGGCAAGAGTTACAGCTGGGGGAAAGGCAATTACGATGTGATTAGGCAAGATTTAGGAAGCATAGGATGGGGAAAGAAACTGCAGGGGATGGGCACATTAGAAATGTGGAGCTTATTCAAGGAAAAGCTCCTGTGTGTCCTAGATAAGTATGTACTTGTCAGGCAGGGAGGAGGCTGTCGAGCGTTGGAGCCGTGGTTTACGAAGGAAGTGGAATCTCTGGTCAAGAGGAAGAAGAAGGCTTATGTTAGGGTGAGATGTGAAGGCTCAGTTAGGGCACTTGAGGGTTACAAGGTAGTCAGGAAAGACCTAAAGAGAGAGCTCAGAAGAGCCAGGAGGAGACACGAGAAGTTGTTGGCAGATAGGATCAGGTTAAACCCTAAGACTTTAGGGTTTTTAGGGAATAAAAGAATGACGAGAATAAGATTAGGGCCAATCAAGGATAGTAGTGGGAAGTTACGTGTGGAGTCGGAGGAGATAGGGGAAGCACTAAATGAATATTTTTCGACAGTATTCACTCTAGAAAATGACAATATTGTCGAGGAGAACACTGAGATACAGGCTACTAAACTAGGTGGGATTGAAGTTCACAAGGAAGAGGTATTAGAAATCCTGCAGTGTGTGAAAATAAATATGTCCCCTGGGCCGGATGGGATTTATCCTAGGATCCTCTGGGAAGCCAGGGAGGAGATTGTCGAGCCTTTGGCATTGATCTTTAAATCATAATTGTCTACATAATAGTGCCAGAAGACTAGAGGATAGCAAATGTGGTTCCCATGTTCAAGAAGGGAAGGAGAGACAACCCTGGTAATTATAGACCAGTGAGCCTTACTTCAGTTGTTGGTAAAGTGTTGGAACAGGTTAGAAGAGATAGGATTTATAATCATCTAGAAAATAATAATTTGATTAGGGATAGTCAGCACGGTTTGTGAAGGGTAGGTTGTGCCTCACAAACCTTAATGAGTTCTTTGAGAAGGTGACCAAACAGGTAGATGAGAATAAACCAGTTGATGTGGTGTATATGGATTTCAGCAAGGCGTTTGATAAGGTTCCCCACAGTAGGCTATTGTACAAAATGTGGAGGAATGGGATTGTGGGAGATATAGCAGTTTGGATCAGGAAATTGGCTTGCTGAAAGAAGACAGAGGGTGGTGGTTGATGGGAAATGTTCATCCTGCATCTGCAGTCATTGTTTTTACTAGGGTTGTTAAGGAGGCATACAGTGTTTTAGCTTTTATTAATAGAGGGATCGAGTTCCGGAACCATGAGGTTATGCTACAGCTGTGCAAAACTCTGGTGCGGCCGCACTTGGGAGTATTGTGTACAGTTCTGGTCACCGCATTATAAGAAGAATGTGGAAGTTTTGGAAAAGGTGCAGAGGAGATTTACTAGGATATTGCCTGGTATAGAGGGAAGGTCTTACGAGGAAAGGCCTCAGGCAACTGACTGTGTGGAGTTTGCACATTCTCCCCGTGTCTGCGTGGGTTTCCTCCGGGTGCTCCGGTTTCCTCCCACAATCACAAAGATGTGCAGGTCAGGTGAATTGGCCATTGGAAATTGCCCGTAGTGTTAGGTATGGGGTAAATGTAGGAGTATGGGTGGGTTGCGCTTTGGCGGGTCGGTGTGGACTTGTTGGGCCGAAGGGCCTGTTTCCACACTGTAATGTAATCTAATCTAATCTAATCTAATCTAAAAGACTTGAGGCTTTTTTCGTTAGAAAGAAGAATGTTGAGAGGTGACTTAATAGAGACATATAAGATAATCAGAGGGTTAGATAGGGTGGACAGGGAGATCCTTTTTCCAAGTATGGTGACGGCGAGCACGAGGGGACATAGCTTTAAATTGAGGGGTGATAGATATAGGACAGATGTCAGAGGTAGTTTTTTTACTCAGAGAAGTAAGGGTATGGAATCCTTTGCCTGCAACAGTAGTAGATTTGCCAACTTTAAGTAAATTTAAGTCATCATTGGACAAGCATATGGACATACATGGAATTGTGTAGGTTAGATGGGCTTCAGATTGGTATGACAGGTCGGCACAACATCGAGGGCTGAAGGGCCTGTAATGTTCTACGTTCTAAACTTGTAGGTTGAGTCACTAGTTAGGAAGACAAATAGAATGTTGTCATTTGTCTCGCAACGACTACAATGTAAAGCAGAGATTTACTTCTAAAGTTTTATAAGGCTCTGGTCAGACCACATTTACAGTATTGTGAACAATTTTGGGCCCCATACCACGGGAAGAATGTATTGGCCCTGGAACAGGTCCAGAGAAGGTTCACAGGAATGATCCCAGGAATGAAAGGCTTAACATTTATATGGGGAAGGTTTGAGGACTCTTGGACTGTACTGGATGGTGTTTAAAAGGATGGGGGGGTAGATCTTAACTGAAACTTACAGAATACTGAATGGCCTGGACAGAGTGGAGGTTGGAAAGGTGTTTCCATTGGCAGGAGAGAAGAGGACCTAAGGGTAAAAGGCCTTAGAGTAAAAGGAAGATTCTTTAGAACGACGATAAGGAGGAATTTCTTAAGCCAGAGAGTGGTGAATCTTTGAAACTTATTGCCAAAGGAGGCCAGATAATTGAGTATATTTAAAACAGAGATATATAAGTTCTGATTGCGAAGGAGATCAAAGGGTTACGGGGGGGAAAGCAGGATAATGGAGTTGAAAAACCTTTTAGCCGTGTCTGAATGGCAGAGCAGACTCGATGGGTTGAATGGTCTAATTTCTCCTCTTATGTCTCATGGTTATTTGTTCATGTGCCGATCTAAAGTCCCTTTAATGCCCCTATCTCCTGCTTCTCCCACCACTCCAGCAGTGCATTACAGACTCCTGCCACTCTGTGTGTAAAAAGCTTGCCCCTTACATCTCCTTTGAACTTTCCCTCTTCGCCTTAAATGCATACTCCCAGTGCAGTCTGTTTTGATATAACACGATAGTTCTGTTCTCACGTAATCAGTGTTATAAAAAAATCACGTCATAGCAGCACTATTTAAACTAATGGGACCAGAATCGCCAATACAGATAAAGAAAGTTCGCATCCGACAATAATGGTCTAAGTTCTTCAATTGCATTATAGCCAAGCAACACACATTATAGCAGAACCGACTGTATTAGACATTCAATTCTGGGAAAAAGATTCTGACCGTCAACCCTATCTGTGCATCTCATAATTTTATAGACTTCGATCAAGTCTCCCCTCAGCTTGTGCTGCTCCAGTGAAAACAACCTGAGTTTTTCTAGCCTCTCTTTATAGCTCATTCCCTGTAATCCATGCAGTTCTAGTTTTGTCATTTGCAAATTTTGGGATTGTGCTCTGTCTGAATCGTGAATAATTTCATGTCATTGTGACTAAACCATTTATTGTTGCAGCCAGGAAAGAATGCATTCAATCCAATATGTCTTTTTCCCCAGTTCATCTACTTACATGATGTGATTTATCACTAGCTGATGTATGACATCTCTGGTGAAAGTAAGTTCCAAATATCTGTACTCCTGCAATGTTCCAAGAATCTCGCTCTGGTCCTTCATGAAACCAGAACTGAGGGTGTAGCCGAGAAAAGATGCTATAAGCCAACATGACTGGGAATGATCACCTAATACAGCTGTTAGAGTTTAAAGAGGTTATGTCATCAAGAGCATGGTTTCCCTTCATTTTCTTACGAAATGGAAGTGGAACATCTTTAAAGAGTATAAAAGATCTAAGTAAGCAATTACTGGTTTTAAAAAGGTGCTGATTTTCTATAATGAATTACTTAAATCTTTTTGTCAGAACAAATTACTGCAGATCACAGTAGAATCCCTAAGTGTGGAAGCAGGCCCTTCAACACCAACCCTCTGAACAACATCCCATCCAGACCCACCCCATCCCTATAATCCTGCATTTACCATGGCTAATCCAGCTAACCTACCCATCCCTGGATGCCGTGGGCACTTTAGAATGGCCAATTCAGCTAACAACATCTCTAGACTCTGGGAGGAAACCAAAACACCCAGAGGCAATCCTTGCAGACACAGGGAGAACATGCAAGCTCCCCACAGACAGTCACCTGATGTTGGAATCAAACCTGGGCCCCTGACACTGTGAGGCAGCAGTATTAACCACCGAGCCACTGTGCTGCTGGAAATTGTCCTGAACATCATAAGTGCTGGAAATCACAGTGGACATATCACTGGAGGAGATTCTGAGAGACAGGATTTATGATTAAGTGGAAAGCCATAGTTTGATTAGAGATAGTCAGCATGGCTTTGTGAGGGGTGGATCATGTCTCACCAGCCTTATTGAATTCTTTGAGGATGTGGCAAAACTGTTTGATGAAGGTAGAGCAGTGGATGTGATATACATAGATTTTAGCAAGGCATTTGATAAGATTCCTCATGGTAGGCTCATTCAGAAAGTAAGGAGGCATGGGATACAGGGAAATTTGGCTGTCTGGATACAGAATTGCCTGGTAGAAGACAAAGGGTGGTGGGTAGAGGCAAGTATTCAGCCTGGAACTCGGTAACCAGTGGTGTTCTGCAGGGATCGATTCTCGAACCTCTGCTCTTTGTAATTTTTATACATGACCTGTTTGAGGAAGTAGAATTGTAAGTTAGTAAGTCTGCCGATGACATAAAGGTTGATGGAGTGGTGGATAGTGTGGAGGCCTGTTGTAGATTGAAACTGGACATTAGCAGGATGCAGAACTGGGCTGAGAAGTGGTTTATGGAGTTCAACCTGGAAAAATTTGAAGTGATTCATTTTGAAAGGTTGAATTTGAATGCAGAATACAGGGTTAAAGGCAGGATTCTTGGCATTGGAGGAACAGAGGAATCTTAGGGCCCACACCATAGATCCCTCAAAGTTGCCACTCAAGTTGATAGGGTTGTTAAGAAGGCATATGGTGTGTTGGCTTTCATTAGCAAGGAGATTGAATTTAAGAGCCATGAGGTTAGTGCTGTAGCCCTGATTAGACCACACTTGGAATATTGTGTTCAGTTCTGGTTGCCTCATTATAGGAAGGATGTGGAAGCTTTGGAGAAGATGCAGAGGAGATTTGCCTGGATGCTGCCTGGACTGGAATGCTACATGTCTTACGAAGGATTGTTGAGGGAACTAGGGCTTTTCTCATTGGAGCGAGGAAGGATGAGAGGTGACTTCATAGAGCTGTACAAGATGACGAAAAGCATAGTTGGAATGGATAGTCAGACTTTTTCCCAGGGCAGAAATGGCTATCAAGAGGTGACATAATTTTAAGGGGATTGGAGTAAAGTTTAGGGGAGGTGTCAGAGGTCAGTTTTTACGCAGAGAGTGGTGAGTGCATGGAATGCACTGCCACAGTGGTAGTAGACATTAGGGACATGTAACCGACTCTTGGATAGGCACATGGATTAAAGTAAAATGAAGAGTACGCAGGTTAGTTATTCTTAGAATAGGACAAATGGTAGGCACAAAATCGAGGGCAGATGGGCCTGTACTGTGCCATTAGTGTTCTATGATGAAGAGTCATCTGGACTCAAAACATTAGCTTGCTTTCTCTCCACAGATGACAAGCTGAGATTTCTAGTATTTTTTAAATCGTTTTCTCTTTTTCTCTTTATTTTTTCAGATTTTAGGATTTTCATTTGACTGAGTACATGTCAAAGTATTATTATAAAATAGCTTACTATGATCACCTTATGAGAGTCGTGTATTTACAAATTTTGTTTGCTGTCTTTAGTTGCAGTAACAGCCATTGCTTGGTATACTGAAGATAAACCATTTGCAGTGGGATATGCAGATGGAAAAATGCTGATTGGTACAAAAGAGCCTCTGGAGAAAGGAACAGTTGTTATGATCGAGGCATTCAAGGTAGGTTAAAATCAGCAGTAATTCTGAGGCTATGTTATACTTCCAAATTGCTGTGTTTCTTTGTCCCCTGCCCTGACAGGAATAGACCCTTCAGCCCACTATGCCTGTGTCAACTGTGATGCCACTTTCAACTAATCCCATTTCCCCATCTCCCTGCACATTTTTGAGACACCCAATATTAGCTGCTACTTAATATCAACCTGCCTCACAATATTAACAATCCTAATCTTACCATTGTAAATGTCTTTCTTAGTGAATACAGAAGCAAAGCACTCATTAAGGACTTCACCCACTTCCTCAGGCATCACGCATAAATTTCCTCCTTTGTCCTCAAGTGGACCTATCCTTTCCCTAGTGAATGTCTTGCTTCTAATATATATATAAAATATCTTGGGATTCTCCTTAATCCTACTTGACAAGGATATTTCATGGCCCCTTCTAACCTTAATTCCTTATTTAAATTATTTTCTGCTTCCTCTATTCTTCTCAAGGGCCTTGTTTCATTTTTGTTTCCTAAACCTTACCCTGCTTCCTGTTTTTTTTTTGACTAACCTTTCAATTTCTCTCGGCATCCAAGGTTCTTCAATCTTGCAATCCTTATCTCTCATCCTCACCGAAACATGCTAATCCTAAACTCGATCCGCTATCCTTCAAAAGACTCCAACATGTCAGATGAGGATTTTCCCTCAAACAACCATCCCAAATCAAATTTCTCCAGGTTCTGCCTAATACTATTATTAGCCTTCCTCAAATTTAGAACGCTCGATCTCACCTGAAATTTCTAAATCCTGGAATGTTGAGCTGCCAGTCCTGCCCTTCTCTCAGGAGAAAGTGAGAATTGCAGATGCTGGAGATCAGAGTCGAGAGTGTGGTGCTGGGAAAGTAAAGCAGGTCAGGCGGCATCAGAGGAGCAGGAGAATCAACGTTTCGGGCATTTCTGTAATCCAGGCTCTGAGTTTATCTGCCTTACCTGTCATACTCTTTGTATCAAAATAAATATACTTCAGACTCCCAGTCCCACTGTGTTCATTAACTTGGTTCTGCCTGGTCTTCCAATTAGACTTACTTGACTTACCATTGACCTTCTCTCCAGTCACACAATGTACTAACCTACTTTTCTCTTGCCCGCCTCCCTGACACATTAGTTTAAACCCTCCCGAGTGGGGCACGAGCAATCCTCCCTGTGAGAATAATGGTGCCTCTGCAGTTTAAGTGCACCCATCTTATATAGGTCCCACGTGCCCTGAAAGAGATCCCAATGATCCAATCTTCTGAAGCCCTCCCTCCCATGCCAGCTCTTTAGCTGTGCATTCAACTGTATTACCTTCCTATTTCTGGTCTAACTAGCAAGTGGCCCTAGACATAATCCTGCGATTACAACCCTGGAGATCCTGCTTTTCAACTTTCCACTTGACTCCCTAAATTCCCTTTTCAGGACCTCATCTCTTTCTACCTATGTCGTTTATAGCAATATGAACCAACACTGCTGGCTGTTCATCCTTATCTTTCAGAGTGTCCTTTGGCCACTCAGTCCTTGACACTGGTACCAGGGAGGCAACACACCATCCCAGAAACGTTCACGACTGTGGTATCTTGGAGCTCTCCCAGAATGCTGTCAGATAGGCAGACAAAGCATTTAGCTGCAGCGGGAGCTCTTTACCTCCTCACTTCAATGCCTCAGCAGGGATAATATCTGCTCCAGTGGCCTTGTTCTTAAGCTAATGGACCACATTCTCTATATCGTGCAGGGCTTGAGTGTTGCTTGTGGCATGTAGCATGCTGTGGGATGTGGTTAATGATGCTCAGATCAACAACAGAACCCTGGCTGAGGAGGTTTCTGAAATGTTCCCCTCAGCACTATTATGGCTTCTTCGTCTTTGATAAAAGTCACTCCATCCTTGGCCAGCAGTGGGGTGGGGCCTTGAGTGTTTGATCCGTAAGTGGGTCTTGACAGCAGAGAAGAAACTCTGCACAACATGGTTGTCGGCTATTCGTTGGAGCTTCAGTGCTTTCTTCAGCACCACCTGTTCTTTATGTCACGGGTTTGCCATGGAGCCACAGGGTGCTCCTACACTGACTGCCTACTCTTAAAATATTTTCCTGGTGGTCACCCAATGCTTTTATGTCTATGAAGCCATTACTGGTGATGTCACCTCACTAAACATGGTATTCCTGACTTTCTCAGCCTCATGCTCTACAGTGAGTCCATCCCGAGGTCCAGGTGCTCCCTGTGGTAAATCAGGATCTGCAGCTGAACAGATATCCTGCATCCCTCTCCAATCTCTGTCCTTTCTTCACTGTGATCAGTCACAAGCTTGTGGTGACTCAAAGTTCAAAATAGGCTGCAAATTGTGTCTCTCTGAACAGATGCACTTTGATAACAGAATAATGAGGTTACAGTAATGATCTTGCAGCTTCTTTTTCTGGAGATTAATACAATATTGAAAAATGGGTCAACTATTGAAAGCATTGGAAAAGATAAGGGTCTTCAAGAAAATTCTCATACCCCTATTCATATTAGATGAAGTTCAATGAAAGTTGACTGTTGTATTAGTATCTTGAGAAGTAGGGGACAGAATATGGATTATGGAAAGGAAAATTATGTTCTTTCCTCACAAGAAGCAGGGAAAGAGGTTTGTATTTCTTTGAAGCGAAAACCTTCAAATGGTGTGTGCATTGGGGTAAAGGTGACGATACGAAGATTGGTGGAGTTGTGGATAGTGAGGAGGGCTGTTGTCAGCTGCAAAGGGACTTAGATATGATGCAGAGCTGGGTTGAGGAGTGGCAGATGGAGTTCAACCCTGTCAAGTGTGAGTTTGTCCATTTTGGAAGGACAAATAAGAATGCGGAATACAGGGTTAACGGTAGGGTTCTTAGTAAGGTGGAGGAGCAGAGGGATCTTGGGGTCTATGTTCATAGATCTTTGAAAGTTGCCACTCAGGTGGATAGAGCTTGTAAGAAGGCCTATGGTGTATTAGCGTTCATTAGCAGAGGGATTGAATTCAAGAGTCGTGAGGTGATGTTGTAGCTGTACAGGACCTTGGTAAGGCCACATTTGGAGTACTGTGTGCAGTTCTGGTCGCCTCATTTTAGGAAAGATGTGGAAGCTTTGGAGAGGGTGCAGAGAAGATTTACCAGGATGTTGCCTGGAATGGAGAATAGGTCGTACGAGGATAGGTTGAGAGTGCTAGGTCTTTTCTCATTGGAATGGCGAAGGATGAGGGGTGACTTGATAGAGGTTTATAAGATGATCAGGGGAATAGATAGAGTAGACAGTCAGAGACTTTTTCTCCGGGTACAACAGTGTGTTACAAGGGGACATAAATTTAAGGTGAAGGGTGGAAGGTATAGGGGGGATGTCAGGTGTAGGTTCTTTACCCAGAGAGTGGTGGGGGCATGGAATGCGCTGCCTGTGGGAGTGGCAGAGTCAGAATCATTGATGACCTTTAAGCAGCAATTGGATAGGTACATGGATAGGTGTTTAAGCTAGGACAAATGTTCGGCATAACATCGTGTGCCGAAGGGCCTGTTCTGTGCTGTATTGTTCTATGTTCTAAAGGAAGAATGGATTTATGAGCCAAATAACTTTTATATTACCGCAGACTTTGCTGTTGGTACTAGACTACCTATGTCATGTTAAGGGATATAATTTTACATGGACCAGAAACATCATTAGTTATGATACTGGAGCTTGTGAAACCTCGATACCCTATCAAACGAACCATGTAAATGCTGTAAAATGAGCACATTCTGAAATCAATCAAGTGATTTCTTTTTAAGCTTAAGCAAAAATACCTTGGTTTGTGATTCTATAGCACCCCAGAAATACATCAGCACGGTGGTATGTTACAGCCATTGTGCAAGGCTTGTGATTAAGACTGTTGTGGTGAAGTGGTAGTGCACCTACCACTGCAGAAGGAAACCTGAGTTTAAATCTCACCTGCTCCAGTCATGACTTGATTGCATTTTCCAAGGAGGTGACAAAGGTGATGGATGAGAGTTGAGTGGTGGTATTGTCTACATGGATTTTAGTAAGGCTTTCAACAAAGTCCCTCATGGTAAGCTCATCCAGAAGATGAAGATGCATGAGATCCATGATGACTTGGTCGCTTGGAGTCTAAATTGATTTGTCGATAGAAGGCAGAGGGTAGTGGGAGAAGGTTGATTTTCTGGTTGGAGGTCCATGATGAGTAGTATTCCACAGGGATCTATATTGGGATCTCTGCTGTATGTGATACATATAAGTGATTTGGATGAAAATGTACATAGGTGCATTAGTAAGTTTGTGGACAACACAAAGATCAATGGAGTTGTGGATAGTGTAAAAGGATGTCAAAGATTATAGCAGGATATCGATTAGTTGCAGATATTGGAAGAGAAATGGTAGATGGAGTTTAATCCAGGCAATTGTAGAGTGTTGCATTTTGGAAGATGAAATGTTAGTGAAAGGTTTACGGTTAACGGCAGGATCCTGAACAGCATTGATGTCATTGAGATGTACACCACAGAAACAGACCCTTCGGTCCAACTCGTCCATGCCAACCAGATATCCCAACCCAATCCAGTCCCACCTGGGCCATATCCCTCCAAACCCTTACTATTCATATACCCATCCAGGTACATTTTAAGTTTTGCAATTGTACCAGCCTCCACCACTACTTCTGGCAGCTTATTCCATACATATACCACCCTCTGAGTGAAAATGTTGCCCCTTAGGTCTCTTTTATATCTTTCCACTCTCACCTGAAACCTAAGCCCTCTAGTTCAGGATTCCCCCACGTCAGGGAAAAGACAGAAAACTATTTATCCTATCCATGCCCCTCATGATTTTGTAAACCTCTCTTAGGTCACCCCTCAGCCTCCAACGCTCCAGGGAAAACAGCCCTCGCCTATTCAACCTGTCCCTATAGCTCAAATCCTCCAACCCTGGCAACATCCTTGTAAATCTTTTCTGAACCCTTTCAAGTTTCACAACATCTTTCCAATAGAAGGAGACTAGAATTGCATGCAATATTCCAACAGTGGCCTAACCAATGTCCTGTACAGCCGCAACATGATCTCCTACCCTGTACTCAATACTCTGAACAACAAAGGAAAGCATACCAAACGCCTTCTTCACTATCCTATCTTCCTGCGACTCTACTTTCAAGGAGATATATACCTGCACTCCAAGGTCTCTTTGTTCAGCGATCCTCCCTAGGAACTTACCATTAAGTGTATAAGTCCTGCTAAGATTTGCTTTCCCAAAATGCAGCACCTCACATTTATCTAAATTAACGTCCATCTGCCACTTCTCAGCCCATTGGCCCATCTGGTCCAGATCCCGTTGTAATCTGAAATAACCTTCTTCGCTGTCCACTACACCTCCAATTTTGGTGTCATCTGCAAACTTACTAACTGTACCTGTTATGCTCGAATCCAAATCATTTATGTAAATGACGAATGGTAGTGGACCCAGCACGGATCCTTGTGGCACTCCACTGGTCATAGGCCTCCAATCTAAAAAACAACCCTCCAACACCACCCTCTGTCTTCTACCTTTGAGCCACTTCTATATCCAAATGCATAGTCTCCCTGTATTCTATGAGATCTAATCTTGCTCACCAGTCTCCCATAGGGAACCTTATCGAATGCCTTACTGAAGTCCATATAGACCACATATACCACTGTGCCCTTACCAATCTCTTTGTTACTTCTTCAGAAAACTCAATCAGGTTTATGACACAAGATTTCCCATGCACAAAGCCATGTTGACTATCCCTAATCAGTCCTTGCCTTTCCAAATGTATGTACATCCTGTCCCTCAGGATGCCCTCCAACAACTTGCCCATCACCGCCGTGAGTTTCACAGGTCCATAGTTCCCTGGCTTGTCCTTACCACCTTTCTTAAACAGTGGCACCACGTTAGCCAACCTCCAGTCTTAAAGCACCTCACCTGTGACTATCAATGGTATAAATATCTCAGTAAGAGGCCCAGCAATTGCTTCCCTAGATTTTCATAGAGTTCTAGGGAATACCTGATCAGGTCCTGGGGATTTATCCACTTTTATGCGTTTCAAGACATCCAGCAGTTCCTCCTATGTAATATGGGCATTTTTCAAGATGTCACCATCTATTTCCTTACATTCTATATAGAGTCATAGTGATGTACAGCATGGAAACAGACCCTTCAGTCCACGCTGACCAGATATCCCAACCCAATCTAGCCCCACCTGCCAGCACCCGGCCCATATCCCTCCAAACCCTTCCTATTCATATACCCATCTAAATGCCTCTTAAATGTTGCAATTGTACCAGCCTCCACCACTTCCTCTGGCAGCTCATTCCATACACGTACCTCTGCGTGAAAAGGTTGCCTCTTAGATCTTTTTTATATCTTTCCCCTCTCACCCTAAACCTATGCCCTCTAGTTCTGGACTCCCCGATCCCAGGGAAAGACGTTGTCTATTTATCCTATCCGTGCCCCTCATAATTTTGTAAACCTCTGTAAGGTCACCCTTCAGCCTCCTACGCTCCAGGGAAAACAACCCTAAACTATTCAACCTGCCCCTATAGCTCAAATCCTCCAATCCTGGCAACATCCTTGTAAATCTTTTCTGAACCCTTTCAAGTTTCACAACATCTTTCCGATAAGAAGGATACGAGAATTGCACGCAATATTCCAACAGTGGCCTAACCAATGTCCTGTACAGCTGCAACATGACCTCCCAACTCCTGTACTCAATACTCTTGACCAATAAAGGAAAGCATACCAAACGCTTTCTTCACATCCTATCTACCTGCGACTCTACTTTCAAGAGCTATGGGCCTTTACTCCCAGGTCTCTTTGTTCAGCAACACTCCCTAGGATCTTACCATTAAGTGTATAAGTCCTGCTAAGATTTGCTTTCCCAAAATGCAGCACCTCGCATTTATCTGAATTAAACTCCACCTTCCACTTCTCAGCCCATTGGCCCATCTGGTCCAAATCCTGTTGTAATCTGAGGTAACCCTCTTCGCTGTCCACTGCTCCTCCAATTTTGGTATCATCTGCAAACTTACTAACTGTACCTCTTATGGTCGCATCCAAATCATTTATGTAAATGACAAAAAGTAGAGGGCCCAGTACCGATCCTTGTGACACTCCACTGGTCACAGGCCTCCAGTCTGAAAAACAACCCTCCACCACTACCCTTTTCCACTGATGCAAAATACTCATCTCCTGCAGCTCCACACAAAAGCTGCCTTGTTAACCTTTGAGGGACCCTATTCTCTCCCAAGTTACCCTTTTGTTCTTATTGTATTTGTAAAAACCCTTTGGAATCTCCTTAACTCTATTTGCCAAAGCTATCTCATATCCCCTTCTTGCCCTCCTGATTTCTCTCTTAAGTATGCCTTTATACTCTTCAACGGATTCACTCGATCTATCCTGTCTATACCTGACATATGCTTCCTTCTTTTTCTTAATCAAACCCTCAATCTCTTTAGTCATCCAGCATTCCCCACCCTACCAGCCTTCCCCTTCACCCTAACAGGAATATACTTTCTCTAGACTCTCGTTACCTCATTTGTGAAGGCTTCCCATTTTCCAGCCATCCCTTTACCTGCGAACATCTGTGCCCAATCAGCTTTTGAAAGTTCTTTCCTAATACTGTCAAAATTGGCCTTCTTCCAATTTTGAACTTCAACTTTTGGATCTGGTGTATCCGTTTCCATTACTATTTTAAAACTAATAGAATTATGGTCACTGACCCCAAAGTGCTCCCCCACTGACACCTCAGTTACCTGCCCTGCCTTATTTCTCAAGGGTAGGTCAAGATTTGCATCTTTTCTAGTAGATACATCCATACACTGAATCAGAAAATTTTCTTGTACCCACTGAACAAACTCCTCTCTATCTAAACCCTTATGGCAGTCCCAGTCTATGTTTGGAAAGTTAAAATCCCCTACCACAACCACCCTATTATTCTTACAGATAACTGAGATCTCCTTACAAATTTGTTTCTCAATTTCTCTCTGATTATTCAGGGGTCTATAATACAATCCTAATAAAGTGATCATCCCTTTCTTATTTCTCAGTTCCACCCAAATAACATCCCTGGATGTATTTCCGGGAATATCTTCCCTCAGTACAGCTGTAATGCTATCCCTTATCCAAAACACAACTCCCCCTCCTCTCTTGCCTCCCTTTCTGTCCTTCCTGTGGCATTTGTATCCTGGAACATTAAGCTGCCAGTCCTGTCCGTCCCTGAGCCACATTTCTGTAATTGCTATGATATCCCAGTCCCATGTTCCTAACCATGTCCTGAGTTCATCTGCCTTCCCTGTTAGGCCTCTTGCATTGAAATAAATGCAATTTAATTTATCAATCCTACCTTGTTCTCTGCTTTGTCCCTGCCTGCCCTGACTTGCCTTTGTTCTCTACTGCACTAGTCTCAGATTGAAATCTTTCTTCACTATCTCCCTACCTCTCAAGTCCATAGTTCCCTGAAAGTGGCCATGCATGTAGATAGTGTGGTAAAAAAGGTACATGGCATGCTTACCTTTATTGGTTGGAGCATTGAGTACAAGAGTCAGGATGTCATGTTGCAGCTTTATAAGATTTGGGTTAGGGCATACTTGTAGTATTACATTCAATTCTGGTTGCCACATCATGGGAAGAATATAGAGGCTTTGGAGACTGTGCAGAAGGAGTTCACCAGGATGCTACTTGGACTAGAGGGTTTGAGCTATAAGGAGAGTCTAGGAAAACTTGGGTTGTTTTCTCTGGAGTGGCAGAGGCTGAGGGGAGATTTGATAAGAGATCCATAAAATTATGATAGATAGGGTTGACAGTATCTTTTTTTCCCCCAGAGTTGAAATGTCTAATACTAGGGGACGTGCATTTAAGATGAGAGGGGGAAAGTTTAATGGAGATGTGAGGGGTTAGGCTTTTAAAACAAAAAGTAGTAAGAGTCTGGAACATACTGCCAGAGGTGGTGGTGAAGGCAGATACAATAGAGGCATTTAAGGGACTTTTAGATAAGTACATGAATATGCAAGGAATGGAGAAATATGGATCAAGGCAGGCAGAAGGGATTAGTTTAAATTGGTGTCATGTTCGGCACAACATCTTGGGCCAAAGGGCCCATTCTTGTGCTGTACTGTTCTGTGTTCTATATCTGAACAGATTGATCCAAAAGAAATCCTGCAGTTTTAAGATAGGATTCACTCTGTCATAAAAATACAAGAATGAGGAGCAGGAGTATGTCATGCAGCCCTCTGGCTGCTGCACCAATTAACAAGGACCTTAATCCCAAGAGTAGGTGTACAGTACAGTCATCAAAAACCAAAGGGCCTCCTCCTGTGCTGTAAAACTCTGACTCTGTCCTCTTTCCTCACATTCCACATATTCCTTGATTCTGGTGATTGTTGTGTTGACCTCTAAAAATCTTTATGCCACTCAATTGTCATAATTTTGCAAAATTTCCCAAATACTGTGCAGCCCAAAGTTAGAGAATTGAGCTGTTCAACTTCACACTGGTTATAAGATTCCCTGTGCCTTATTTTACATTATTTTATTTTGTTTGCTCTAACAAAATTGCAAGCCCTTATATTCTTGCAATTTTGCTGGGGTTTTGTTTGGTTTAATTCTTAACAAATGTGGGTAACATTTTTTCTCTGATGACAGGAGAACTGTTTGGTCATTAGTGCTATGTGAGTGTTTGCTTCTTCTTACAAAAGCATCGAGGATTTGGTTAAGATAAAGAAGGAAGCATATATCAGGTATAGACAGGATAGATCGAGTGAATCCTTAGAAGAGTATAAAGAAAGTAGGAGTATATTTAAGAGAGAAATCAGGAGGGCAAAACGGGGACATGAGATAGCTTTGGCAAATAGAATTAAGGACAATCCAAAGGGTTTTTACAAATATATTAAGGTCAAAAGGGTAACTAGGGAGAGAATAGGGCCCCTCAAAGATCAGCAAGGCGGCCTTTGTGTGGAGCCACAGAAAATGGGGGAGATACTAAATGAATATTTTGCATCAGTATTTACTTTGGAAAAGGATATGGAGGATATAGACTGTAGGGAAATAGATGGTGACATCTTGTAAAATGTCCAGATTACAGAGGATGTCTTGAAACGGTTAAAAGTGGATAAATCCCCAGGAACTGATCAGGTGTACCCGAGAACTCTGTGGGAAGCTAGAGAAGTGGGCCTCTTGCTGAGATATTTGTATCATCGACAGTCACAGGTGAGGTGCCGGTAGACTGGAGGTTGGCAAACGTGGTGCCACTGTTTAAGAAGGGCGGTAAAGACAAGCCAGGACACTATAGACCGGTGAGCCTGACCTCGGTGGTGGGCAAGTTGTTGGAGGGAATCCTGAGGGACAGTATTTGGAAAGGCAAGGACTGATTCAGGATAGTCAACATGGCTTTGTGCGTGGGAAAATCATGTCTCACAAACTTGATTGTGTTTTTTGAAGAAGTAACAAAGAAGATTGATGAGGGCAGAGTAGTAGATGTGATCTATATGGACTTCAGTAAGGCGTTCAACAAGATTCCCTATGGGAGATTGATTAGCAAGGTTAGATGTCATGGAATACAGGGAGAACTAGAACTGGCTCAAAGGTAGAAGACAGAGGGTGGTGGTGGAGGGTTATTTTTCAGACTGGAGGCCTGTGACCAGTGGAGTGCCACAAGGATCGGTGCTGGGCCCTCTACTTTTTGTCATTTACATAAATGATTTGGATGCGAGCGTAAGAGGTACAGTAAGTAAGTTTGCAGATGACACCAAAATTGGAGGTGTAGTGGACAGCTAAGAGGGTTACTTCAGATTACAACAGGATCTGGACCAGATGGGCCAATGGGCTGAGAAGTGGCAGATGGAGTTTAATTCAGATAAATGCGAGGTGCTGCATTTTGGGAAAGCAAATCTTAGCAGGACTTATACACTTAATAGTAAGGACCTAGGGTATGTTGCTGAACAGAGGGACCTTGGAGTGCAGGTCCATAGCTCCTTGAAAGTAGAGTCGCAGGTAGCTAGGATAGTGAAGAAAGTGTTTGGTATGCTTTCCTTTATTGGTCAGAGTATTGAGTACAGGAGCTGGGAGGTCATGTTGCGGCTGTACAGGACATTGGTTAGGCCACTGTTGGAATATTGCGTGCAATTCTGGTCTCCTTCCTATCGGAAAGATGTGAAACTTGAAAGGGTTCAGAAAAGATTTACAAGGATGTTGCCAGGGTTGGAGGATCTGAGCTACAGGGAGAGGCTGAACAGGTTGTGGCTGTTTTCCTTGGAGCGTTGGAGGCTGAGGGGTGACCTTAGAGAGGTTTACAAAATTATGAGGGGCATGGATAGGATAAATAGGCAAAGTCTTTTCCCTGGGATCAGGGAGTCCGGAACTAGAGGGCATAGGTTTAGGGTGAGAGGGGAAAGATATCAAAGAGACCTAAGGGGCAACTTTTTTACGCAGAGGGTGGTAAGTGTATGGAATGAGCTGCCAGAGGAAGTGGTGGAGGCTGGTACAATTGCAACATTTAAGACGCATTTGATGGGTATGTGAATAGGAAGGGTTTGGAGGGATATGGGCCAGGTGCTGGCAGGTCGGGCTAGATTGGGTTGGGATATCTGGTCGGCATGGACGGGTTGGACCGAAGGTCTGTTTCCATGCTGTACATCTCTATGACTCTATATTGCAAAACAATCCATGACAAAGATAGCAAAATAACTTTTACAGTGAACAAACTGGTTGACAAGTTTATTTCTGAAAATAATAGAAATTTTATAATTCTAAGGTATAAAAGAATCTAATCCTGGTATTATCTTTCCCTACTCCAACCCTTAAACTAGGAAACCATCACATGTATGAAATGGGACCCTTTAGGGATGATGCTATTGACTTGTGCCAAAGAAAACACTGTCAAACTTTGGAGTTTTATTTCTGGAACCTGGCAGTGTCTGCATAAACTATCTCATCTGGCTATGGTAAATACTGTCGCCTGGTGTAGTCAACTAGGTAAAGGTTTCAAGTTGCAGCTCATGTTGGCCAGGTGGGTATAACTTTTTATTCATTCAACCCCATTAATTGTTGGTGAAAATGTTTGACCTCAATAAATAGATAATGTTTATTTGGTTAGGAGTTGATCCTGAAAATGTTATTTTGATCAACTTCAAGGATATTGTTATGGAATGGACGGTACGGTGGCTCAGTGGTTAGCACTGCTGCCTCATAGCCCCAGGGACCCGGGTTCGATTCCCACCTCGGGCAACTGTCTGTGTGGAGTTTGCACATTCTCCCCGTGTCTGCATGGGTTTCCTCCGGGTGCTCCAGTTTTCATCCCACAGTCCAAAGATGTGCAGGTCAAGTGAATTGGCCATGTTAAATTGCCCATAGTGTTAGGTGCATTAGTCAGGGGTAAATATAGGGTTGGGGAATGGGTCTGGGTGGGTTGCTTTTCGGAGGGTCGGTGTGGACTTGTTGGGCTGAAGGGCCTTTTCCCATACTGTTGGGAATCTAATCTTTAAAAAAAAATTTCCATGATGATGATTCACTATATCACAATACCATGTCCAAATGCTGTACGTTTACTTGCAACGGTATTATTTATAAATAATGTTATTCTGTTAAACCTACTGGGTTTCTGATGCAGTGTTTAGATTTATGGAGCTAAATGGTTGAAGGGTCCAAATATCTGATCTCTTAGACCTAGTTTAATTTGAGACTGTTGGGGAGGAGATGAACCATATGACTTGCAAAATATTTTTAAGAAACACGCATGCAATGTCAAACTGTGAAATGGAAGCGAGCAGAGATATTTAGCATAGACAGGACATTGCAGAGGAGAATTATTGGGAACGGCTTTATGATTAGTGGAGCAGTATGGTGGCTCAGTGGTTAGCACAGCTGCCTCACAGCGCCAGGGAGCCAGGTTCGATTCCAGCCTCGGGCGACTGTCTGTGTGGAGTTTGCATATTCTCCCTGTGCTCCGGTTTCCTCCCACAATCCAAAGCTAGGTGAATTGACCATGCAAAATTGCCCATAGTGTTCAGGGATATGTAGGTTAGGTGCATTAGTTAGGGGTAAATATAGAGTAATAGGTTCTGGAAATGGGTCTAGGTGTGTTACTCTTTGGAGGATCAGTATGGACTTGTTTGGCCGAAGGGCCTGTTTCCACACTGTAGAAATTCTATTCTATAAATTTCTAATGTGGTGTGGTTGGAAGTGGGAGGGTGTTGTGTGAGCACTCTGCCAACTCCCTGTCTTCTCCAAAAACAAAACCTGTGCTGAAAGCCTATGGTCATTCTCAAA
The DNA here is from genome assembly GCF_037043375.1 of Chiloscyllium plagiosum. Classification (NCBI taxonomy): domain Eukaryota; kingdom Metazoa; phylum Chordata; class Chondrichthyes; order Orectolobiformes; family Hemiscylliidae; genus Chiloscyllium; species Chiloscyllium plagiosum. The sequence goes on along the minus strand of NW_028270180.1, from coordinate 35,189,847 downwards.
CAAATTGCTCGCTAACAAATATGATTGTTCACCTAGGAAATTCCATGTCGCAGGCAATTGAGTTCTGTGGGTCCTGATGATCCTGACCCTGGAGTTGATTCTCCAACTACTGGGAGATGGAATTGGTCCCTGTGCTTGAAATAGATATCATTCCTTTCTCTTGTTCGTTTTCTATACTTCTGCTTGCGATCAGGTGTTCTCAAAGAATTGTGTCCCTTGATATAGGAACTTTCTCCAAGTGGGTTTCTTCTGAGCCAGGATCTCTCAAGCATTGACATCTATGTTGCATTTCTTGAGAGAAACCTTCAGGGAGCCTTTGAAATGCTTCCTTTATCCTCATTTTGTTCCAGTACATTCCTTGGGCTAGGTGAAGATGATTTGCTTTAGCAGTTGAAACTTGGCTGACGCAATGGAATTGGTTTCAGATGATCATATAAAAGTCACCATGGTCTTAATGGAAAGGACTATTCTGTCATTGGAGAGAAATGACTTGTAGTGGTTTAACCTCAGGTTCACTGTGCCTCAGGTGAGGGGAGAAATTGAGGAGGGCCCTTCATGGTAACCTCATGGTAGCCAAATAATGACCATTTAAGGATCTCCTCTGGTTTGCCTGGTATGAGGCCCACCTGCAATTTTCACCATTTGGCATACACAATGAGTGAGTAATCCTGAACTTGCACCTTTACAGTTTGGGGAGTAAGAGGAAGGTCACTTAATGAAAATCACTCAGTGCCTGATTAGGATCCAGTGCCCAGACTGAAAGAGTCCCTCTCAGAACCCTCCCACTTGGTGCTGACCCCTATCAGCAAAACCCTTGTACAGTAATCGATTGGCAAAACAGCTATCAGGCTTTGATTGTAATTTCTTCCTTAGGTAGACCCATTGCTGCTCACTTAAGTGCCTGAAAGACATTTAAAGCCTTCCTTTTTCCAGCCAGAGGCTTTGACTCCTTTTTCCCAGGCATTCCTTTCCAAACAATAGTTTGTCCTTGTCATTTCACCTCAGGTAACAGTTTATTCCAGAAAAAGTTATTGTTGATTTTTTAAAACCATGAACAGTGACTGTAAGTTCTGAAGTTTACAGTTTCACATCACATTTTTCCAATTTATATTCCATCTGCCAAGTTCTTGCTTATTCACAGCCTGTTCAAAGCTGTGTTGATCTTCCTAATACCACACATTCCCACTTAGTTTTGTGTTATCTATGAGCTTGGAAATGTTAAATTTACCCTCAGATCAAAATCATTGATCCAAATAGGATTACGCAATTTTGTCCCTCGAGCTTATTCGCCATTTGATATGATCATAGCTAATCTCATCTTGCTCTCAACTCCCTTTCCTGCTCAGTCTCCATAATCTTTCAACTCATTACTAATTAAAAATCTGTCTGTCTCCTCACATTTACTCTCTGTCCCAGCAGCCACTACACTCTGCAGTAGTGAATTCCATACATTTACAACACTTAGGGAGAATTAATTTTACCTCATCCCAGTTTTAACTCTACTACCCCTAAAACTATGATCTCCCTCATGAAGATTGTTCCACATAAGGAAGCACCCTTTCAAATCTACTTTGTCAATCCCCTTTAGCATTTTATATACTTCAATTAGATTTCCCCTCATCCATCTAAACTCCAAAGTTTATTCACCATCATCGAAAGTATAGGCTAAACTGCCCAATCTCTCTTCATGAGACAAATCCCTCATCTCCGGAATCAATCTCATGAACCTCATCTGAATTGCCTCCAATGTGACAACATCTCCCCTGAAGTAGGAAGACCAAAATTGTGCACAGTACTCCTGGTGTGATCTCACTAATGGCTTGTACAGTATTTTCTTTTAGCAATAGTTGCCAAAATTCCATTTGTCTCCCTGATTACCTGCTGTACCTGATACTAATTTCCTGCAATTCATGCACAAAGGCATCCAGATCCCTCTGAATAGTTACTTAATTACTTAATAAATAGTCTTTCTATTCCTCTGACCAAAATGGATAGTGTCTCAATTCTCACATATAAATAGTGAAAAGCTGGGAATCATATGCTGAACTTTGAGCTGCCCACCAGTAACAGCTTGACAACATAATGGTCCATTTATTCCTGTTGTCTGTTTTCTGACTGTTAGCCAATCCTTAATCCATGCAGTACATTACCCATGTGTTTTAACTTTGTTAACCACTCTATTTTAGAGGATGTTATCAAAGGTATTCTGAAAGTCTAAGCATCCACCAACTTCCTTTTATTAATTCTATTAACGACATAATCAACAGATGCCAACAGACTGAGCAGACACGATTTTCTATTCATGAATCCATTCAGCCTAAGAACACAAAGTGCTGGAGAACCTCAGCAGGTCTGGCAGTATCTATGGAGAGAGAAACAGACTCAGGTCTATCGGTCTATCATTTCCTGTTCCCCTCATTCTTTAAATAATGAAGTGACATGTACTACCTTCCATTTGACAGGAAACAATTAGTATTTATAAAATTTTGGAAGATGATCGTCAACGTATCCACTGTCTCCGTAACTACCTCTCTCTTTACTCTATCGTATGGTTGTCACTTATCCCTCAAGGTTCTTTTACATCAACATTATTAGCCCGTTTTTATTACAGAAAACTAGATCTAAAATAGCCTGTCATGTTGTCAGTTCTACGACATATTGTTCTAGAAACTTGTTCTAAAAAATTACGCAGGCTGCATGTGAAGTAACTCCACAAAGGCTGGCAGCCCATCACCACGTCGCCCTTTATTTACACATGCATATACATGAAACTGACCCGGCTCGCTTAGATCTGGTTCCAAGAGTGAATAGAACCCCTGACTCCTGTTTATATGTGTCAGCCAGGAATCAGATTGGACCAGGTTAACAACCCCAATCAGGCAACTCGTAATCTATGAGATCCATGTGGCTGATCTCGTTCCATCACTACACCCCTCTAGGTCTAAGTCCTGAGATATAGGCTCATTCTTTTTCCTGTAGCTTCTCCTTGGGCTGGTTCCTCTGACTCTGCCTTGGATACTGGAGGCATGTACCACACTGTAGCCCACCTCTTGTCCCAGGAGCATCTTGGCCAAAAATCCTTGTCATCGGTTGGTATTGCATAGAGGCTACACCATCTGCCATGTCCATCTTGTCCTCAGAGGTTTATTTGATGCTAGGTGGAGGGGGAGAACTCTCAGTTCTGACAGCCTTGCCGCAGAATATGAGGGGCCGGGTATATTTTGCTCCTGCCCTGTTTGTGAGGTTGCAGCTTTCATGTGATCCACATTCTTGTTCAGGACTGCCTCTCCCACATGAACTTTGTACGTCATGGGACCTGATCTAGTGTCAACTATGCCAGTTGCCCATGCAGGGCCATTGCTGTGGTTTTGACACCAAATTTTGTTTCCTAAAGTAAACTCCCTCTCTCGATTAGGGGGATGTTATATCAGGGTTTGGCGTTTCTGATGCCATTTCAATGCTCAGGGCAATCACTCTTGGTCCTCATAACAATATACTGTCCTCTATGGTGATCTAGTCTTGCTGAGTCCAGAAAGGATCAATTCTGGTCGTGATGGCCCTTTTGTTTCCCCAAAACTGCCAGCTGTTTTAGTTTTGCCAGATCAGGATATTTTTGTGTCCACAGTCTGATATTGTCAGCAGTGACCAGAAGGGTATGCAGAAAATTTAAAACCAGAATGGGCTATTCAAATGGTGGCACCACCAGTGGCGAATCCACTAGTGGGAGGCAGCTCAAGGCATCTGCTGCACAGTGTTCCAATTTGTAATTGTACACACTCAGAATAAGAGTCCACCACTGAATTCAACCTGAAGCTATGGCTGGCACAGCCCTGTCCATTTAAGTAGCCCTTGCAGGGATTTGTGGTCCATTTGGGGCGGCTCAGTGGTTAGCACTGCTGCCTCACAGCACCAGGGTCCTAGGTTCGATTCCCGCCTTGGGCGACTGTGCAAACTCCACACAGACATTCTCTGTGTCTGTTTGGGTTTCCTCCGGGTGCACCGGTTTCCTTCCACAGTCCGAAGATGCGTAGGTCAGGTGAATTGGCCATGGTAAATTGCCCATAGTGATAGGTGCATTAGTCAGAGGGGGGTGGGTTACTCTTCGGAGGGTTGGTGTGGACTGGTTGGGCCGAAGGGCCTGTTTCTGCACTGTAGGGAATCTAACCTAATCTAATCATTACTGTTACAAATCTACATTTGTAAAGGAATTGGGGGAGTGCTCTCACACCAAGAATGACTGCCAAACATTCCTCCTTCATCTGGGCATATCTTCATTCAGCATCAGCTAAAATCCGGGAAGTACGTTATTGGGCGTTCCTCTCCGCTGCGCCACCGGTGAGCCAACGCTACCATGATAGCATATAGGGAAGCATCGCATGTCAGCACCGCATCTCGCTTGGGATCGTAATGTGACAATAGCTGCTTCTTCACTTCCCTAAAGGTTTACATCTTGGCTACGAAACTGTATCCAAGTCTGACCCTTCTTCAGTAATGTAAGGGTGCCAGTATAGAGGCCAGGTTACTTTCAAATTTTCTGTACTAATTTACCAAACCAAGGAAAGAACTAAGCTCCGGTACAGACATGTGAGCTGGAGCACATTTGTTGTCCTCACTTTATCTTCCGATGGGTGTAACCTGGTCTTGTTGGCTCTGTAATCCAAGCAGATCACTTGGGGGTGCCTGGAACACATTTTTCCCTCCTAAGACATACTCCCCTGTCTTGAAGGAACATTTAAGCACTATGTCTAAGTTCCCATTTATTAGCATGTCATCCAAATAAAATGTGACTTGGAATAGACCTCGTAAAGTGTTCTCCATCGTCTGCTGGAAAAATGGCACAGGCTGATGATACCCCAAAAGGCAGTGTTGTATATTGGTAAAAGCCGTTCTAGGTATTAAGTGCCTTAATTAGTCATTAGGTATTAATTGTAGCATATTTCTGGGGATCCTCATCTCACTACAATTGCAGATACACATGACTCATGTTCTAGCTTTGTAAAGAACAGCCCCCCTGCCAGTTTTGCAAAGAAGTCCTCTGTGCAAAGGATTGGGTATTTATCCAGTTGCAAAAAGTGGTTTATCGTTTGTTTAAAGACCCACAACAGCAAACTGATCCATCGGGGGACTTCATAATTGATATGGCCAGTGCTGCCCACTCTGCAAACTGTACTGATTTGATGATTCCTTTGCTTTCCAGTCTCCTGACGTCTGCCTCTACTTTTGTATGTGAGGCAAATAGAACTGGGCAGGCTGTACAGAATCATGGAATTGCTTCTTGTTCAATATATGAGGTGGCCTTGGCCCATTTGATATCCCTCGACCTTCCTAAAATATGTCCAGGTTGGGATTTTACTCAGGCAGTCATTTTCTAATCAAAAAATGTTAAGCCAGTCAATTTGAATCTTTCTCAACCAATTTCACCCCATCAAGCTTGGGCCCGAGCCTTGTACTACAATCAGTGTTAATTGAGCCAGCTGCTTCTCATAAGAGACCGGAACTGAAGTTGTACCCCCAATCTGTAGGGTTTCCCTGGCACAGGTTCTCAGCCTGGCCAAGGTTTTATGTAAACTTGAGAGTTGGAATCGAAAGTGAATTTTGGTAAAGACTGGCTCTGCAATCACTGAGACAGCTGTGCTCGTATCGATCTTCATGAGAACTGGGTGACCATTTAAGCAGAAATCTTTTTGATTGGTTCTGATTTGGATTTTGCTAAGCAGTTTAATTATTCTAACTAGTTGTAGGTGGGCTCTCCAGGGTTACACTCTCCTGGATACAGGCCTGTGGAACTTTTATATTGTTTCGAGTCCACATACCAGCAGCAACTACAATGGCCTGCTGAGCTGGATCCTCAAGAAAATTTTAACCATTTGGCCCGAGCTTGGATTTGTTTTGGTGGTTTGCTGTGCGCTGACCTAGCGTTCCATTCCTGATGAAGGGCTCCGGCCAGAAACATTGATTCTCCTGCTCCTCAGATACTGCCTGACCTGCTGTGCTTTTCCAGCAACACACTCTTGACTTCCTCTGTTCAGCCTCTGTCCTTAGTAAGGCTACTCTCAAGTGGTGTTCCCCAAGCTCAGTCAGTCCAGTGAGGCCCATTGGCATACGCTATAACTCATATGTTCCACTTGCTGCATTTTCTCACGACCATGTCAGCTGTGAGGTCCAGTTGGGCTTCAGCTAGTAGGCACTTTTGTCTGGTCACATCATTAATCCCACATCCGAAACAGTATCTCAACATCTCACTTAGGGTCAAACCAAAACCACATGCATGTCACTTTAACCTTGTCACAAATCCCGTTATGGATTCCCCTAGTTCTCAAATTGCTGAGTACAACTAAAAGCATCGCAGAATTAGAGCAGTCTTGGCGTCTTAATCCTTACATAATTCGATCAGTTCTAGAAAGGTTTAGTATCTGGTGCTTCAGTGAAAGTTAAGCTCCTAATGATCAAGAAACCTCTGGGTCCACAAAGCAGATTTACACATTGCTTTTTGTCTACCCCATAGTCATTTGCCCAGAAAAAGAAAAACACATTCTTTCTCCCTGTAATAGGCCCAGTCTTTGACAGCAGGATCAAATGAGTCAAGCTTCCCAAATAGCAGCATGACACCAGAAATGTTTATCCCAACTCAAAGACGACTGTTGCGAATGAATCCCTTCCTGGAGTGGAGGGCTGTTTTTCGTTCGTTTGCCACTGAAATAATTCCATGAAGGACAGTATCCCATCACCAAATCACCCTTCATTTGCACATATTTATACATGGCACTGACCCAATTAGCTCAGAGCTGGCTCCAAGAGTAAGCAGAACCCTGACACTCCTCTTTATGGGTCAGCCAGGACTTCCTGACTGGACCAGGTTAACAGCCCCAATCAGGGAACTCACATTCTGAGATTCGCCTGGCTGAATTTGTTCCAATCACTATAACATGCTTTTCTATTCACCTGATTGATGCCACACTCCACATTGCTACTCATGAGAGAAAAGAAAGGTGATTGAGAGGTGACTTAAGTGAGGCATAAAAGATAATCAGAGAGTTAGATCGGGTGGACAGTGAGAGCCTTTTTCCTGAAATTGTGATGACTAACACGAGAGGACATAGCTTTAAATTGAGGGGTGATAGATATAGGACAGATGTCAGAGGTGGTTTCTTTACTCAGAGGGTAGTAGGGATGTGGAATGCCCTGCTTGCAACAGGAGTAGACACTCAAACTTTAAGGGCATTTAAATGGTCATTGGATAAACATATGGATGAAAATGTAATAGTGTAGGTTAGATGTGCTTCACATTGGTTCCACAGGTTGGCACAACAAGGGCCGAAGGGCCCGTATACTGCGCTGTAATGTTCTATGTTTGTGTGACTGGAGGCCAGTATCCAGTGGTATACTGTGTCTGTGTTGGGACTTTTATTGTTTGTTCATATATTCATCACAATTTAAATAAGAATGTGGGGAGATGGGAAGTCAGTTTGCAGATCACGCAAAGTCTGATCAGGAGGTTGACAGTGAGGAAGTAGGCCTTTTAGGAGGATGTAAATGAATTTGTTAGAAAGGCAGATTAATGACAGATGGATTTTATCTTCGATGAGTGTGAGGTGATGCATTTTGGAAAAAGGAGCAAGACTTAATGTGGGCTGCACGGTGGCACAGTGGTTAGCACTGCTGCCTCACAGTGCCAGGGACCCGGGTTTGATTCCACCTCAGGCGATTGTCTGTGTGAAGTTTGCACATTCTCCCTGTATCTGCATGGGTTTCCTCCGAGTGCACCGGTTTCTTCCCACAATCCAAAGATGTGCAGGTCAAGTGAATTGGCAGTATTAAATTGTCCATTGTGTTAGGTGCATTAGTCAGGGGTAAATATAGGGTAGGGGAATGGGTCTGGTGGGTTACTGTTCAGAGAATTGGTGTGGACTTGTTAGGTCAAAGGGCCTGTTTCCATACTGTAGGGTATCTAATCTAATTAATGAATGGCAAGACACTAGGAAGCTCAGAGGAACAGAAAGATCTTTAGATGTTTGTCCACAGACTTCTGGAGGAATCTGGGCAGGTTAATTGGGGTAGTTAAGGCATTCACCTTTACCATAATAGTACAGATTATTCGAGCAGAGAGATTTTGTTGGAGCTGTACAGCAGAGAAGGCTGAAGGGGGCATCTGATAGAGGTATACGAGATTGAGGGGCATGGTCAGTGGTTAAAAAATAAGGAGGCATAATGTTAAGGCCAGAGGCAGAGGATTTAGAGGTTACTTGAGGGGAATAAAAATTTTCATAGGGTCTAGAATGCACTGCATGGGAGGATAGTTGAGGTCTTTAATTGAAGTATCATTATATTCACGGCTATCGGCCTGTGCAGGAAAGTGGAACTAATGTCGATTTTGTGTATTTTTGGAGATATAGACTCAAGAGGCCAAAGACCTCTTCTGTACTTTATGATTCTATGTTTGTTCACCGTTAATAATTATTTTATGAATAACAAAGCCTCTATGAAGTACTTTTATTCTGAATTGCAGTCATTCAGGTACATTAATCGTTTTGATGGCTTAATGAGGAAGTTACACATTTGTGGAATAGTGAGACTCAATTATTGTCGCAGTCTTCCCAGTTGAGTCATGACACCTGTTTGGATAATCCAATCACTCATGAAGTTTAGATATTTTAACAAAGGAAGCTGTTGTATACTGTCACTAAAACAATTTGCCGGTCTAATTAGCATCTTCTATATCTATGAATTGTGCACATGGGTTAATAGTGGTGCAGACACTGATGAACTCTGATCAATCTTTCTATTGCTGGCATTTTCTGTTGTCTCTGGGCCAATTTAGTGACTCATCAAAAAGGTAGAACACCTTTCAACACTTGTTACCATCTCCTTCAAAGAATTCCTTTACTTTTAGTTTACGACTTCATTAATTAACATCCACATGTATATTTGATACAAAAGAAATATCAGAAGCTGCAACTAGCTGTTGTCAATTTGAATATGTTTACAGATTAGCAAAGTCTTTGTTGATCTCTAAGTGTCTTGAAGAGAGTTTGATAGTACAATATTTTCAATAAAATGTCATGTGTTATCTCTTGCTAGTGGATGTCAGAATGGTTTGGTGTGTGTCTGGACTGTCCCGCAAGAGGTTTTCAAGGTTTCTCAGTCCACTTCCAGCAGCTCTGATGAATGGTGGGAACAAGAATCCAAGAATGAAGTGAAGGTAACACTATTACTAGCATCTCCAGCAGGTATTTCATTTTCCTTGCTAGCAAAGGATAGCTAGTTGGTTTCTGAAGAAACACTTCACATCTATGTGATGTTGGTCAGTCTAATAATATCCTGTCAAGAGAATATCTGCTGCCAGTGTTCTTTTTAACGTTTGATCTTTACTATTGGTAGATGTAGAGGTGGGTATGGCTTTAATTCTATCCAAATTGCGGCCAGTGAACAGTTACAATCCCCCTAATTACTTACTGGCCAGAAAACCACCAGATCACAGGTGTTTAGGATTTTAAGCTTGCTCAACTGACAAGCAGAAAGGGTACACGCCAAAGATGTTCAAGTTTGTCTTGCATATGTGCATACAGGTCCCAATGGCAATTTAAGTGCACATTGAGTGAGGAGTTGCTGCTGCTCTGCCACCAAGCTCAATCAGGTCAACAAATGGTCATCTCCAATGAGGCCAAATCAGTGAATATTTTCCAAAGAAGAGCTGCATTGAACGCAATACATTAACTCTGTTTCCCTCTCCACAGATGCTATCAGACATGCTGAGTTTCTCCAGCACTACTTGTGTTTATTTCAGATCTCTGGCATCTGCAGTAAACATTTTTCTCTCTCAAGGTTTGTGTGAAGATTTGTAGCTCGGGTGCCAGGTTGTTGTAGTTGTGGGTTTGTTCACCGAACTGGGAAGTTGATTTGCAGACATTTCGTCCTCTGTCTAGGTGATACCTTCAGTGCCTTGGAGCCTCCTGTGAAGTACTGCTGTACTGTATCTTCTGGAATTTATTTGGTTATGTTTCTGCTGCTTCTGGTTGCCGGTTCCAGCTGTTGGTTATAGTAGCCGGTATATTGGGTCCAGGTTTATGTGCTTGTTGATAGAGTTTGTGGATGAATGCCGGGCTTCTAGAAATTCTCTGGCTGTCCTCTGTTTGGCTTGTCCTATGATTGTTGTGTTGTCCCAGGCGAATTTGTGGACCCTGTTTTCTGTGTGTATGGCTACTAGTGATGGCTGGTCATGGTATTAGTGGCTGGTTGGTGTTCATGGATGCAGATTGCCAGCTGTCTGCCTGTTTGTCCTATATAGTATTTCGTGCAGTGTTTGCATTGAAACTTGTAAATTATGTTTGTCTTGTACTTGATGGGGATAGGGCCTTTTGTCCTGGTGAGTTGTCTGAGTGTGGCTGTCAGTTTATAGGCTGTCATGGATCCAAGTGGTCAGAGAAGTCTGGCTGTCAGTCCAGAGAGATTTTTTTTTATAGGGTAGCGTGGCTAGTGAGTTAGGTCATGGCATGTCCTCGTCGCTTTGTTTATCTGTAAGGCATCTGTGCATGAAGTTGTGGGGATATCTGTTCTTGATGAACACTCTGTAGAGGTGTTCTTCTTCTCTTTGTAGATCGGGAGTGCTGCAGTGTGTTGTAGCCCTTTTGAGGAGAGTCCTAATGCAGCTTTTCGTGTGTGTCCGGGTGTTTGCTGTTGTAGTTCAGGATCTGGTCAGTGTGTAAGGCTTTCCTGTACACTTTTGTGGTGCATTCACCGTTCTGTGTTCGTCCTACCATCTCATCCGGGAATGGGAGTTGATTGTTGGTTTCCTCTCTCATAATTCTGATCCCTGTGAGCATGCTGTTGATAATTCAGTGTGTGTTCTCGATTTCTGTTCTCTTAATAATAAAAGTGTCATCCACATATCTGATTCAGAGTTGGGGTTGGATTTGGATTTACGGGAGGGGTGTTTGTTCCAGTCTTTGCATCACTGTTTCTGCTATGAGCCCAGAGATAAGTGAGCCCATATGTGTTCCATTGATCTATTCATATATTTTGTTGTTGAATGTGAAGTGTGTCATCAAGCACAGGTCTAGTCAGTCCCTGGTTCACAGGGATCAGATTTACGAGAGAGAAGGAAACCAACAATCTACTCTCATTCCTGGATGAGATGGTAGGACGAACACAGAATGGTGAATGCACCACAAAAATGTATGTAAAAGTGTACACACACTGACCAGATCCTGAACTACAACAGCAACCACCCGGACACACACGAAAAGCTGCATTAGGACCCTGCTCAAAAGGGCTACAACACACTGCAGCACTCCCGATCTACAAAGAGAAGAACACCTCTACAGAGTGTTCACCAAGAACAGATATCCCCACAACTTCATCCGCAGATGCCTTACAGACAAACAAAGCGACGAGGACATGCCATGACCTAACTCACTATCCACGCTACCCTATAAAGAAAAATCTCTCTGAACTGACAGCCAGACTTCTCCGACCACTCAGATCCATGACAGCCTATAAACTGACAGCCACGCTCAGACAACAACTCACCAGGACAAAAGACCCTACCCCATCATGTGCAACACAAACATAATTTACAAGAGCCCATGCAAACACTGCACGAAACACTATATAGGACAAACAGGCAGATGATTAACAAACATGAACACCAACCAACCACTAAATGCCACAACCAGCTATCATTAGTAGCCATAAACACTGATGACAAGGACCATAAATTCGACTGAGGCAACACAGCGATCATAAGACAAGCTAAACGGAGGACAGCCAGAAAATTTCTAGAAGCACAGCACTTGTCCACGGGCTCCATCAACTAACACAGACCGAGACCCAATATACCAGCCACTACAACGAACAACCAAAACCGGCAAACAGAAGCAGTAAGAATGGAACCAAATAAATTCCAGAAGAGACAGTACAGCAGCGTTTTAGTGGAAGCTCCAAAGCACTGAAGATGTTACCTCGACAGGGGACGAAATGTCTGCAAATAAAATTCCCAGCTAGCTGAACATTTTTCTGTCCAGTATTTGGGCCTGAAGTAACATGAGTGCTCCACTGGATCCTACAAAGGAAGCTAATCCCTTGTCCCAATTCAGCTCACAGAACTGTGGGAAGTGCACTAATAGCATGTTGTTAAGCCCCAGTAGTTAGAATAGCTAGGGCATTTTATTTTTTCTGCAACAGGGTTTGAGTTTCAAAATCTCCTCATCCATTTAGAGTTAAAATTGGGGTCTTAGTTTCAGAACATTTAAAGTAGGAGGAAAGGTAGACCATTCAGCCTCTCAAGTCAACTCCACTGCTTAATAAGGTTACGACTGATTCATTTATGTTTTGAATTCCATTTTCCTATCTATCTCAATGACCTTTCATTCCCTCGCCTAATAATTTATCCGCCTTAAAAATATTCATTGACCCTGTCTCTACAACTTTCTGAAGGAGCGAGTTCAAAGTTGTACAATCCTCTGAGAGGAAAAAAGAAAGTCTTGTTCTCACATGGGATCTGTGGTAAGTTGGTAAGGTGGATAAGAAGTGGCGTAGTCATAGAAGACAAAGTAGTGGTAGAAGGGAATTTTTCTGACTAGATATCTGTGACCAGTGGTGTTCTGCAGGGATCTGTGCTGGGACCCGCGTTGATTTGTAACATATAAATGATTTAGAGGAGAATCCAGGTGGCCTGATTTGTAAGTTTGCAGAAGACACAAAGATTCAGATGGCTGTGGATAGTGATGAGGATTGCCAGAGGATACAAAGGATGCAGATAGGCTGGAAACCTGGGCCCAGAAATAGCAGACAGAGTTTAATCCGGACAAAAAGGCTGTGGTGCATTTGGGAGATTTAATGCAGAAAGGAGGTATGCAGCAAATGGCAGAACCTTTAGTAGTATCAACATACAAGAGGGATCTAGCTATACAAGTTCACAGTTGCCTGAAAGTGGCAACACAAGTGGACAAGGTTGTCAAGCAGGTCGAAGGCATGTTTGCTTTTATCATTAGGGCATAAAATATAAAACTCAGCAAGTCATGTTGCAGTTGTACAGAACTTTAGAGAGGGTATACTTGAAGTATTGTGTACATTTCTGGTGACCATGCTACCAGAAGGATTTGGAGGCTTTGGAGAGAGTACAGAAATGGTTTACTGGGTTGTTGCCTGGTTTGGAAGATATTAACTGTGATGAAGGATTGGATACACTTAGTGTGTTTTCACTTGAACATCGAAGGATGCGGAGCAACCTGACCGAAATTTATAGAATTATCAGAAGCATTGGTGGAATGAATAGTCGGAACCTTGTTTTTAGGGTAGCAGTGTCAATCGCCAGGGAACGTTTGTTTAAGGTAAAAGGGGGTGAGAGGCAAGTGTTTTACATCGAGGATGTTAAGTGCCTGGAATACACTGCCGCAAGAGATGGTGGAGGTGGATATAATATCAATATTTAAGAGGCAACTTGATAGATATATAATCAAGGAATAGATTAATATGGACTGCATAGAGGCAAACAATTTTTAGTTTTGAAGGATATCATGTCGATGCAGGCTTGGTGGGCTGGAATGCCTGTTCGTATGCTATGTTTCAGTCCAAAAACTCAACCCCTAATTTTAAAATGGTGTTCCCACAAGAAGAAACATTATTTTCATGTCCACCTTGTCAAGACTGGTCAGCATCACATACAATCACATCACCCGTTTTCTCGACCGCGATGAAAACAAGCCTATGCTCATAAGACAGCCACCTGATTCCAGGTGTGCACCTATTAAACCTCTTCAGATCACTTTCATCACATTAATCCTTCCTTTAAATAAAGAGACCAAAACTGCAGGCAATATTTTAGATTTGGTCTCACTAATGTCCTGTAAAATAGAACTATAACATCTTACTTTTTAAGTTCACTTCCACTCATAATAATTTATAGCAACTCACTAGGCTTCATGATTAAGCACTGTACTTCCATTCTAATTGTTTGTGACTTGTGCACCAGAATACTTAAATCCCTTTCCATAATTGTTCTCCATTTAAATAATGCTCTGCTGTTTCATTCTTTCTACCTCAGTGAATTTCTTATTTTCCCACATTATAGAATCGTTACAGTGTGGAAACAGGCCATTTGGCCCATCGAATCCGCATATCCCATCTGGACCAATCCCCCCCCCCCCCCCCCCGCCCACGCAGTTCCCACAACTAATCCACCTAGCCTGCACATCTCTGGACATAGGAGCAATTTAAGATATCCTCTGGCAATCCACCTAACCTTTGGACTGTAGGAGGAAACCAGAGCACTTCAAGGAAACCCACAAGACACAGGGAGAATGTGCAAACTCCACACTGACAGTCGTCCAGGGTGGAATCAAACCCGGATCCCTGGCACTGTGAGGCAGCAGTGCTAACCACTGAAACACTATGCCACCTCTATTATTATTCCCAATTATACTTCATCTGCCAGATTTGTTTCGAATGTGGGGTGCTGGAAAAGCACCGCAGGTCAGGCAGCATCCGAGGAGCAGGAAAATCAATGTTTCAGGCATAAGCCCTTCATCAGGAATCCTCACCTGCTATGCTTTTCCAGCACCACACTCGATTTCAATCTCCAGCATCTCCGGTCCTCACTTTCTCCCTGCCAGTTTTTTTTTACTCGTTCAACTTATCTTTATCCTCCTGCAAACTCCTTTTGTCACCTTTATACTTTCCTACCTGTCTTTGTGTCATCTGAAAATTTAGTTATCAGGGTTTTGTTCCCTTCATATAAGTAATTGATGTAAAATTTTTGTTCAGGCCCAGAACAGACCGCTGCAAAACTTTAACGGTCGTATCCTACCAATTAGATATGGACCTACTTATCCTCTCCTAGTTTCGGCCAACCAGCCAGTCTTCTATCTATACTAATATATTTGCTCGTGCACCATGTGCTTTTATTTTCTGCAATAACCTTGCATTTGGCATCCTATCAAATGCCTTCTGAGAATCCAAGTACAGTATGTCAGTAGGATTATCCAGGTTCAGGTTACTCCTTCGAAGAATATAGTGAACTGGTTAAATGATTTCCCCTCCACAAAACAATGTTGACTTTACCAATTACTTTCAGCTTTTCTAAATGTGCAGCTGCAGAACGAATTTTTAATTTTTGCTTAATGGATTACAATTGAGCTGCTTCTTTTTGATTCTGTGGAATGTGCCTTAATAAACCTCTAAATAGAAGTAACGCATCAATTGTCAAAGAATATCTGTGCCTTTATAAACTTTTTTTATATGAACAATCCTTGTCTTCTGTTATAATATATTTTAAAGAACATTATACTTAATGTTTGTATTTTAATTTTTATTATCATGGAATTTGAAGAGTGGATGTAAAAATGTCGGAGAGGCAGCGTGCATCTATCAACTGAAGGGGCACATCACTCCGGTGCGCACTGTAACCTTTAGCCCTGATGGACTGGTCTTAGTATCAGGGGGACTTGGTGGACTAATGAACATTTGGTCACTGCGGGTAAGAAGTTAGACTAACATGAATTGTGTTGTTTCTATTCTATTCTAAAGTGCTAGCTTATCAAAAATTAACTAAATTAGGAAATCTATCAAAAAAGCCTACAGTTTCTTCACTGAAATGGATTTTAATTATAACCTTCGAACTTGAATTTTCCACATCGTTTCATTGGTTTACACATATGGTATACTTTTTATGGTTTTCCATTTGATGAAAATGCTAAATAAAAAATCTAGTCTGTTTTTCACTTCATTTAAGTTTTGGAAGTTGCACAAAAAGTTATAATCAGAATTTTATGAACATAATGGACACGTTTGCCAGAGGTGGAGAAAGTGCCATAAAATTCCATGAGTGACTTTCTCCCTGTTGACCCACCCAACCTTGCCACAATTTTACAGGCAGTGAGTGAGACGAAAAGCTGCCCTTTAGGCCTTTGTGACCAATTGATGTCATTTAAAAGCCACTCCCCTCTTAGACCACAATTTGTTAAAGTAGGAGGAGAAGTGCAGGAAACCAGCAGGTTTGTGTACTTTGGCAGGAAAGATTGGTGGAGTTGAAGGTGGAGTGTTGGATAGCTCCTTCAAAAAGCCCCTTTTCTGAGTACCCCCTCAACCTGATTGTTACACCTGTCCTTCATTCCAGACTTGGGTCTGCGATGATCAAAAAACTGACTTTACATCTAGCTTCCACCTCTTTAGTTTGTGGGATAAAGTTAAAAATCATACAGCATCAGGTTATAGTCCAACAGGTTTATTTGGAAGCACTAGCTTTCAGAGCACTAGCTTTTTTGTTCCTAACCCAGGATGGTAGTGTGCTACAGAGTGTCGTGACAGGTACTGGTGCTATTCAGAATACAGCCTGGATTCCTGATGTTGGAGTTGCAACTTGTTCCAATAGGTCCAACAGGTTTATTTGGAAGCACTAGCCATCAGAGTGCCATTCCTCATCAGGTGGTTTCTGGGATAGATTGCAGTCCCATTATTGGCCACAATTCCCAATGGAGCTGCCAAAACATACCTCAGCTTTGAATGGTTCCAAGATAGCTGTCCAAACTGAGGTACATTACAACTGGTGACATCTCTTTTGATGGCAAGCAGGAAATACATTAAATCCTGCTCTATATCTGCACACCTGATCAGAAGTTCTTGTGTGCATCTTCAAAGTTGATTTCTTTAGTTTTTCCAAGGATTCTAATCATTGTTTCTGTTCAGACCTTCCTGAGACACTTCAATACTTGAAGATAAATCAGAATGGAGTATAAATGATCTCTATTTCCTAAATTTAACATTTACACAACTCTATTTCCTAAATTTAACATTTACACTTGGCTGCTTAAGAGTAAACATAGCTGCAAATTTGTTGTCTTCCCAGAAATAATCCAGTGACCCTTTCTCATTTACTTTTTCTTGTTCCTAACCCAGGATGGTAGTGTGCTGCAGAGTGTTGTGACAGGGTCTGGTGCTATTCAGAATACAGCCTGGATTCCTGATGTTGGAGTTGCAGCTTGTTCCAATAGGTCAAAGGTAGGGACCAGAACTCTGGCATTGTATGATGTACTTTTACAAATTCCCTGATATATGTTTGGACACTGAGAATTAAAGTTTTTAAAGTGACTGCTGATTAAATAATTTAAAACAGTTAGTCATCATTTAGGGTGCTCGAGATCAAGACTTTAAGACTCCTACATTTGGTTCGGTAGGATCCGTGCAGAAACAGGCCACTAGACCCAATAGATCTATGCCAATGTTTATACTCCAAATGAACCACTTCCAACCTTGCTTCATCTCGGGGTGTAACCGTATCTTTCTATACCCTTCTTCCAACATGTAGTTATCTATTTTTTTGCAAAATTGCATCTAATCCTCCATCATTCAATTTGGTGGTGAGTTCTGCATTCTCACCATTTCCTTACAAAAAAATTCTTAGATTTATTTATAATTATCATATTTACAGCCTTTGGTTTTGGCCTTGCTTGAACCAGAAACTTCTTTATGGTTATGCAAATGATGTAAATATTTTATTGCCATTCGATCTTGCCTTTTTCAAAGATAAGCTTCAAAGATAAGCAAAACAAATAGAGTGAGTGATCTCTTAATTGAATGACAGACAGCTTCCTTCATATGCAGTATTGTCATGACCAATCCCTAAACAAGGTTCCCCAATTTCCAGACGGGATACCGCAAATCATTAAATTCCTGGATGAGGATGGTTGAACTGGCTCCCTTTCTTCAATCACTTTCCCCCTCAGTTAGTCACAACAATGTTGATGCCTTTCTCCCATTCCAAATATATCTATGTTTTAATTGAAGCAGTTTAATTGGGCTTTCTTGATTTAAAGAAGAGTTTTTAAACACAACATAAATGTTGAGTAATAAGAAGCAAAATGTATAGACACACATTAAGGATTCATAAAAGTAATCATAAAATTGGAGAACACCAGAAGTGTTGAGATTGAAACTTAGCGTCAATTTCATGATCATTGGTTTATTTGAAGATTGAATGAGAATTTTTTTGTCATGGTTTCTTTCAGTGGTGGCTGGCTCAGTGCAAGAGGTGGTATTTTCACCTTCTTTATGTACTGTAGTATCAAATGGCTGTTCCCAAGGTGCAACTTTCACACTATGTTAGATCACATTGCATGTCGGGTTCCTAGTACATACAGACTAGCAGTAATCCCAGTTTTATATAGTCATTTTGGATATTGTATCACAGGTTGTTGACTGAAGCAAGGGAGGAAGTAGCAAGTGTGCTTGCAAGAACTTTCAATTCCTCTCTGGCCACAGGAGATGTGCTGGTAGACTGGAGGACAGCCAATGTTGTACCAATAAAGGGATAAAGCATGAAAGTACAGTCTGAGTCAGTCTAACCTCGCTAGTAGAGAAACTGTTTGAAGGAATTCTGAGCAACACAATTAATCTGCATTTGGAGAGAGACAGGGATTAATGAAGAACAGTCAGCATAGTTTTGTTAAGAGGAGATCTGTTCTGACCATCTTGATTGAATTAGACAAGGAGGTAATCAGATGTGCAGGTGAGAAAAATGCTTTTGAAGTAGATGAGATTACTTACAGTGTGGAAACAGGCCCTTCGGCCCAACAAGTCCACAACGATATTCTGAAGAGCAACCCACCCAGACCCATTCCCCTACATTTACCCCTTCACCTAACACTGCGGGTAATTTAGCATGACCAATTCACCTAATCTGCACATTTTTGGACTGTGGGAGGAAACCAGAGCACCCGGAGGAAACCCACGCAGACACGGGGAGAATTTGCAAACTCCACACAGTCAGTCGCCTGAGGCAGGAATTGAACCCGGATCTCAGGCGCTGTGAGGCAACAGTGCTAACCACTGTGCCACCGTGTCTACTTGGACTTCACTAAGGCTTTTGATAGGGATCCGCATGGGAGATTGATAGCAAAAGTAAGAGCCCTTAGAATCCAAGGAAATTTGGTAAATTAGATCCTCAATTTGCTGAGTGACAGGAAACTGATGGTGATGGTTGAGGTGAGTTTTTCCAGTAGGTCAGTTTTGGAGCCCTGGTTGTTTGTGGTATCTGAATGATTTAGATTTGAATGTGGGAGGGTTGATCAGTAAGTTTGCAGATGATACAAAAATTGGTGGGTTGGTAAATAATGAGAAGGATTGCCTTGAATTGCAAGAAGACATGGACAGGGTGGTCAGATGAGCTGATAAGTGGTAAATGGAATTCAATCCAGATAAATGTGAGGTGATGAACTTGAGCAGGACAAACGAGGCAAAGGAATACATGAACGGTAAAACCCTGGATCAAAGGACCTTGGTGTGTATGTACACTGGTCCCTTAAGGTACCAGGACAGGTAGATAAAGTGGCTAAGAAAGCATAGTCGAGACAGAGAGTTTAAGAGCAAGGAAGTTGTGCTGGAACTGTATAAAATATTGGTTTTGCAACAGCTGGAGGATGCATGCAGTTCTAGAATCCATATTGTAGGAGGGATGTGAAAACATTGGCGAGGGTGCACAGGAAATTTGCCAGGATGTTGCCTGGACTGGAGAGTTTTAATTATGAAGAGAGATTGAGCAGACTGGGATTGTTCTTGGAGCAGAGGAGATTGAGATGTATAAAATTAAGAGGTACAAATAGGGTAGACAGGGAAAAAAAAGACTTTCCACTTAATGGAGAGATCAGTAACCGGGCAGAGATTTAAAGAGAAGCGAAGAGGTCGAGACGTTATGTGAGGAAAAGCCTTTTTCACCTCAAGGGTGGTCAGAATCTGGAACTCATTGCCTTGTCAGGGTGGAAGAAGCCCTCATAACAAAAGAATTATTTAGATGTGCACTTGCGGTGCTAAGGCATTCCAGGTTATGGGCCAAATTGCTGTAAAATGGGAAGGAATATTCCGACAGGCCTTTCTCTGTGCTGTAGACCTCTAAAACTCTCTGATCCTAGAAATGCAAAACACAATCATATCTGCAAGAGATGGCTTCCTGCTCAGTGGGAGTAGGTAGTCAGCTTCTTGTTATCTCTTGCTTCTTATTTTTTTGTTTAAAGTTGCCTCCAACTCTTGTAACCCACTCAGGACTATATGAGACAGTGCCTGAATTTATATTTGCATCATCTTTTGGATCTAATAGTCCTTTTTACAGAAAATAGTGGAATTAAGTACTGAAGGTAATGATTAGTCACTGTGTAGGTAACATGGCACTTGTGTTAGCTTCTCAGCACACAACAGATTCTTAAAATTGAACACTTCGCTTTTGGTGTTGTTTCCTTCAACATAAATCGATGAGTTATAATTTGTATAGGAAAGCTCATTCTCAGCATTTGTCCTAATTTTGTTAATATGACAATGATGTTTGCAAACTTCTACAGTTATTTTGGCTGACTGCTTCATAGGAGAACACTGTCACAAAACGGTGAAGTGCTGAGCGTTGCTCTATAAAGATTGGGGGGATGGAGGTAATCTTGCACAATGTGATTGCATTTTCAGTATTTTCTGTTTTTATTTCCAGCAAGAGTGGTTATGCTACTGGTTCACAACTCTAAAGGTGTAGCAAACATGTGATCAAATGCTAAATAAATGATTATTTGCTATTTTCAGTTCAATGATGGCGTCTGCTCAGGGTCATGAGTTTCTGTTATGGGACTTCATGTGACAAAAGAGGCCAATTCTTGATGTGCATATCTTTGAACATATGGAGCAGGATGTTCCATGTAGAAGTGGGATCTGGAGTGCAGCATTTTCTTCTTTCTCTGTCGCCCACTCTGCTTCAACGTTCAACGTTGGTTCACTGGAGAGTGTAGGAGCAGACCATACCTGAAGCCACCAAACAAGACTACTTGCATACCAAACAACATAAGCAGCAAGTGATAGATAGACCTAAGGGATCCCACAAATATAAGCTCTGCAGTCCTGCTACATCAGTTGTGAATGGTACTGAGCTGAAAAATGTGTTGCTGGAAAAGCGCAGCAGGTCAGGCAGCATCCAAGGAGCAGGGGAATCGATGTTTCGGGCATAAGCCCTTCTTCAGGAATGAGGAAGGTGTGCCAAGCAGGCTAAGATAAAAGATAGGGAGGAGGGACTTGGGGGAGGGGCGTTGGGAATGCGATCAGTGGAAGGACATTAAGGTGAGGGTGATAGGCTGGAGAAGGGGTGGGGTCGGAGAGGTCGGGAAGAAGATTGCAGGTTAAGAAGGCGGTGCTGAGTCCGAGGGACTGAGATAAGGTGGGGGATGGGGAAATGAGGAAGCTGGAGAAATCTGCATTCATCCCTTGTGGTTGGAGGGTTCCTAGGCGGAAGATGAGGCGCTCTTCCTCCAGGCGTCGTGTTGCCATGGTCTGGCGATGGAGGAGGCCAAGGACCTGCATGTCCTTGGCGGAGTGGGAGGGGGAGTTAAAGTGTTCAGCCCCGGTGCGGTTGGGTTGGTTGGTGCAGGTGTCCCAGAGGTGTTCTCTGAATTCCAGAGGTGAGGTGAGAGTAACAGCCCTTGACATCATTTTACCAAGTGTGGCATCAAGGAACCCTAGCAAAGCTGGAATTAGTGGGTATCAGGAGGCAACCCTCTTCGATGGTTGGAGTCATACCTGGTATATAGACAGATAGTCATGATTGTTGGAGGTCAGTCATCTCAGCTCCAGGCCATCCCTGCAGGCGTTCCTCAGGGTAGTGTCCAATGCCCAACCATCATCAGCCGCTTCATTAATGACCTTCCCTCCATCATAAGACCAGAAGTCGGGATTTCCAACAATGATTGCACGATGTTCAGCGCCATTCACAAACTACTCAGATACTGAAGCAGACTCAAATTCCCCTCCAAACCTCTCACCATCCTGACTTGGAAATATATCAGCATTCCTTTACTGTCACTGGGTCAAAGTCCTGGAATTCCCTCTGTAATGGCATTGTGGGTCAACCCACAGCAGGTGGACTGCAGCGGTTCAAGAAGGCAGCTCACCACCCCCTTTTGTTGAGATTTCTTGTGTGCTCGTACATGTCACTGATACACAGTTCAGGCCTCTCTGCAGTACAGATGTGAGATTATGGCACTAACTGTGTTCAGTAGGACCTTTCTTGACTTTAGATTTTTTTTATTTTAGGTTTAGATTTATTGTCATATTTATGTACAAAAATAAAGTGAAAAGTGTTTTTCGCATATTATGTACAACGTGTCGTCAGACTCCAGCACTGTCTTGAAACACTGAATAGAATGCAAGATTTTACCGCAATGGAGTTCATCTTTCCCTCCTCCTCTAGTTTCTCCTCTGCTGCTCCTCTAGTCACTGCTTAAACACAGCCGGAGTCTCTGAAACAGGCTCTGTTTCAGAGACTCCCTATAAAGGCCTCTGTAACAAGCTCTGCGATCTCGGTTATGGTCTTGCAATGCTCTCACAATCATGACTGCCATGTTGAAACTGGAGCTATTGGTGTGGGGATGCGCGGATTCCATCCTTCCTGTTCCCTATCCAGTGCTCTTCCAGATGATGCCGTTGCACATGGTTGTTGGAGTCTCCACTTTCCCTGTCGCTGATGCTGCCGCTCCTTCAGGTGCGGGGCCTAGCTGTGGACTTGGAGCCTTGGCTCAGCCTGTAAGTCTGAGCCAGGGGAGTCAGCCCAGGACTTGTGGGTGGCACAGTGGTTAGCACTGCTGCCTCACAGCACCAGAGACCCGGGTTCAATTCCCGCCTCAGGCGACTGACTGTGTGGAGTTTGCACGTTCTCCCCGTGTCTGCGTGGGTTTCCTCCGGGTACTCCGGTTTCCTCCCACAGTCCAAAGATGTGCAGGGTCAGGTGAATTGGCCATACTAAATTGCCCGTAGTGTTAGGTAAGGGGTAAATGTAGGGGTATGGGTGGGTTTCGCTTCGGCGGGTCGGTGTGGACTTGTTGGGCCGAAGGGCCTGTTTCCACACTGTAATCTAATCTAAAAAACTTGCTCTCACTCGTTAGGAGACCCTGAACTAGGATGGAGCATGTCTGGCTCATCCTGGTGTCACTGCTGCCAGAGGCCTCCACCTTCATCTGCCACCGTCCACACTTTAAAGAAAAGGGCAAAAGCAAAAATAATTTTAAAAAAGGAGAAAGAAAGCTGATGGGAGCAGCCAAATTCCATTCTACTCTGCCACCATCTTGAACTTGCAGAGGTCTTTGTTGTTAATCACCCACTGTTGTACATTGTAGAAAACTGAGCTAGGACAGCTGGTCCAGTATTGGATCCTCTTGTCAATGTCCTCCTTCTGAGAGAGGTGGCTACCATGGTACAGAAAATGCTCTACATCTGTAACCTGGGACATGGAATATTAATTGATCAGATCTGGATTGATATGGGTTTTGTTCTGGCAGTATTCAACAACTGGATAAACCTCTTTTGTGCAAAATTCAAGAGTCCGAGCAAATCTTACTCCGAGTGGACAGTGGGCAGTGACACTGCAGTCATTTGCACACTGTAGGAGTTGTATGTAAGGTCCTAAGAAATAGGAGTAGGCAGCTCAGCTCCACCTACAATTAAGATCATGGCTAATCTGAAACTCCTCACTTCCTCTTTCCTGCCTTTTTCTGTAACTCTTGATTCCCATCCTGATCAAGAAACGGTCTACCTCAGCCTTAAATATACACAAGGACTGTGTCTCCACAGCTCTCTGTGGCAAGAAGTTTCAAAGGCTCCCAATCCTCAGAAGGAATTTCTCCTGTCTTAGTCATAAATTGGCACATCTAAATTCTGCAACTGTGCCCTCTGCTCCTAGACTCTTCCACGAAGGTCAACCGCCTTAGAATTCTCTATGCTTCAATGAGATCACATAGCATTTTTCTAAATTCCAATGAGTAGAGTCCCAACCTATTTAACCTTTGTTCAAAAGACAGTCCCTCCATACTGGAATCATCTGAGTGAACCTTCTCTGAATTGTCTCCAATCAAATAATGTCTTTCCTTAAATAAGGGGACCAAACTGCTTACAACAGTCAAGGTGTGGTCTGACCAACAACTTGTACAAGACTTCACTACACTTGTACGCCAGCATCTTGAAATATGAGACACGATTCCAGTTGCACCTGTCTGTTAGCTTTTTGTGTTTTGTGCACAAGTACTGCAAGTCCCTTTGTGTTGCAACTTTACACAGTTTTTCTCCAATCAAGTAATATTCTGTTCATTTGTTCTCCCTTCCAAAATGAACAACTTCATATTTCCCACATTATACTCTGTTTGCCAATTATTTGTCCCCTTACTTAACCTATCACTGTCTCAGCCAACTGTTCATATCCCTCTCGCAACTTGCCTTTCAAGAATACAAGGTAGACAAACAGGAGGCTGGAAGAACACAACAAGCCAGACAGCATCAGGAGGTGGAGAGTTAACATTTCGGGTGTAACCCTTCTTCAGGACCCTTCAAGAATTAAAAAACAAGAACAGAGGATGCTGCTGAGAAGCAACTGAGGAAGATTCTGGGAGGAATCAGCTCAGTCACCGTGACTAAGGAGGGGATTGCAGAAGAGGTGGTGTCAGTGAACACTAAGAGTATCAAGCAAAGGGCGCTGCTGAGAAGCAATTGAGAGTTCTGGGAGGAGTTGGCTCAGACACTGCAACCGAGGAGGGGTACACAGGAGCGGTGGCATCAGCAAAAGCTGCAAGAGCACCGAACATAGGTACTGCTGAGAAGTGACTAAGGATGATTCTGGGAGGATTTGGATCTGTTGCCAGCAACTGCTCGGGAATAAGGAAAAGAGAGGCAAGCTATAGCAGAATGGCCATTTTTGGAGCAGCCATTTTGAGAAGGGTTGCTTGATGGTTGAAATGCTGCTGCCGGTTTAAGTGTAGGCTTTGGTAAATAGAGTGGTCAGCAACAAGGTATGGGTGTGGTAAGATTCTGTTCTTCGGCTTAGTGTAATGGGGTAGAGATGGCAGTTGAGGCAGTGGTATGCTCCTGACAGATGTGGGAGACCAGGGAGCAGTCTAGTGTCCCTGAGGACAATGTCTGCAGGAAGTGTGACCAGCTGCAGCTCCTCACAGACCTCATTGGAGAGGCAGTTGGACACACTGAGGAGCATACAGGGGGCAGAGAGTGTAATAGACACTAGTTATGGGGAGGTGGTCACACCGCAGGTTCAGTCAAGTAGTTGGGTGACCACTAGGAGAGGTAGGCAAGTAGTGCAGGAGTTACCTGTTGCTTTTCTGCTCTCTAACAGGTGTACTGTTTTAGATACTGTTGTGTGGGGATAGCTTCTCAAGCAAGTATGGCAGCAGCAGTCTGACCTGTGGCACCATGACTGGCTCTGCTGTACAGCAGGATTGAGCAAAGTCCAAGCAAGCATTTAGTAGTAGGGGACTCGTTAGGTGCAGAGGTGGGCGTATCTGTGGCTGCAATCGAGACTCCAGGATGGTATGTTGCCTCCCTGGTGGTAGGGTCAAGGATGTCGCTGAGCAGTTGCATGAAATTCATAAAAGAGGAATAGTGAACTATGTCATTGTACACATTGGTACCAATGACATGGGTAGGAAAAGAGATTAGGTCCTGAAGAGTGATTGTAAGGAGTTAGGTAGAAGTTTAAAATGCAGGACTTCAAGGGTAGAATTTCCTGAAGTAATTCATAGAATCATAGAATCCCAACAGAGTGGAAACAGGCCATTCGGCCCAATAGGTCCACACCAACCCTTTGACGAGCATCCCCACCCAGACCTATCCCCTACCCTACATTTCTGGGATTTACATATTAATCAATCAAAACCTGCATCACCATTGTAAGTGATTAAAGACTTAACAGCAATCTTGGTTTGCTCAATACATTCAAGGAGAAAGTGAGGGCTGCAGATGCTGGAGATCAGAGCTGAAAATGTGTTGCTGGAAAAGCGCAGCAGGTCAGGCAGCATCCAAGGAACAGGAGAATCGACGTTTCGGGCATAAGCCTGAAGAAGGGCTTATGCCTGAAATTCGATTCTCCTGTTCCTTGGATGCTGCCTGACTTGCTCGATACATTGCATCAGTTGTATCACACTTTGATCTTTTACTATAAATTGTGTCCTATGATCCTGCCCCACGAGCTACCTGACGAAGGAGCAGCGCTTTGAAAGCTTGTGATTTTTAAAATTTTGATCACTCCAGTTAAACACTGCACTCCAGTTAAATACTGGCACTTCCACACCATATATTTCACATGGCTAACCCACCTAACGTGCACATCCATGATCACTATGAGCAATTTATTATGGTCAATCCATCTTATCTGCACATCTTTGGACTGTGGGAGGAAACCAGACAACCCGGCAGAAACCAACGCAGACACAGGGAGAATGTGCAAATTCAACACAGATGGTCTCCCAGGGATAGAATCAAACCCTGCTCCCTGGCGCCGTGAGGCAGCAGTGTTGACAACTGAGCCACCATGCTGATTTCCGGTGCCACGTGTTAGAGTGAGTAGGATTAGGATGGTTTGGCAGATGAATGCATGGCTTGAGAGCTGGTGCAGGGGATAGGGGTTCAGATTCTTGGATCATTGGGATCTCTTCAGGAGGAGAGGTGACCTGTACAAGAGGAACAGATTGCACTTGGACTGCAGGGGAACCAATACCCTAGCTAGATTTGCTAGCGTCACTCGGGTGGAATCCAAAGCAGCAGGGAGACAAAACTAGGTTGAGGGCAGTGCAGAGATTAACGAGAGTAAGTTAAATAGTAAAACAGCAGTTTTGGTAATCCCAGTATTGACAAGGCAAGCAAGAGCATGGCAGGAAGCAAGGGAAGCCTGGCTTAAACTGCATTTATTTCAAAGCAAAGAGGCCCGACAGGTAAGGCAAATGATCTCCAGGCATGAACGGGTGTGTGGGACTGGGATATTATAGATATTACAGAAACATGGATGAGGGAGGGATGGGGCTGTCAGCGCAATGTTCCAGGGTACAAATCCTATAGGAAGGATAGAAGAAGAGGCAAGAGAGGAGGAGGAGTTGTGTGTTAGCTTAGGGAGAACGTCATAGAACGACAGAAAGAGTTGAAAGTTCGTTGACTGAGTCTATATGCATTGAACTGAGAAATAAAAAGGGGGCATTATTTTGATAGCATTGCACTATAGACTCACTAGTTGCCAGCAGGAGATTGAGGAGCAAATTTGTAAGGAAATTGTAAATAGCTGCAAGAATAATAGGGTTGTATTAGTAGTGGATTTTAACTTGCTTAACATCGACTGAGACTACCATACTGTTAGCAGCTTGGATGGAGAGAAATCTATTAAATGTGTTCAGGAAGAATTTCTTAGGCAGTATGTAGATGGTAATACTAGAGAAGGGGCAAAACTTGACCTCCTCTTGGTAAATAAGGCAGGGTAAGCAACGAAGTGTTAGTAGGGGAAGGCTTTGGGACAGTGAACATAATTCCATTAGTCTTAAAATAGCTTTTGTGGAAAGACTAGGTCTGATCCACAAGTTAAAGTTCTAAATTGAGGCAAGGCCAATTTTGATGGTCTTAGAACTTTCAAAAGTTAATTGGGAGAGGCTGTTTGCAGCCTGGTAAGTGGGAGGCTTTCGGAAACTAATGAGTTTCAGGACCAGTATGTTCCCATTAGAGTGGCACGGTTCACAGTGGTTAGCACCGCTACCTCACAGTGCCAGAGACCCAGGTTCAATTCCCACCTCAGGCAACTGACTGTGTGGAGTTTGCACGTTCTCTCCGTGTCTGCGTGGGTTTCCTCCGGGTGCTCGGGCTTCCTCCCACAGTACCACAGGTGAATTGGCCATGCTAAATTGCCGTGGTGTTAGGTGAAGGGGTAAATGTAGGGGAATGGGTCTGGGTGTGTTGCTTTTCAGAGGGTCGGTGTGGACTTATGGGCCGAAGGGCCTGTTTCTACACTGTAAGTAATCTAATCAGAGTGAAGGTAAGGCTGACAACAGTAGGAAACCCTGGATGACTTGAGTTATTGAGCCCCTGGTCTTTATACATTAGATATGTCTGCTTCTTAAACAGCTGGGATCAACTGAGTATAGAGGTTGACAAAGTATACTTAAGAGAGAAAGCAGAAGGGCTAAGCTATAGAGGGTCACGAGGTGGCTCTGGCAGAGAAGGTAAATGAGAATCCAAAGAGATTCTACAAGTACATGAATGGCAAAAGAGTAACTAGGGGGTGAATAGGGCTTCTTAAAGATCAACGAAGTCATCTACGTGTAGAGCCAATAGAGATGGGTGAAATCCTAAATGAATATTCTCATTAGTATTTACTGTCGAGAAAGGTATGGATGCGAGGGAACTTGGAGAAGTAAATAGTGATGTTTTGAAGAGTGTCCATATCACAGAAGAGGTGGTGATGAAAGCCTTAAAACGCATTAAGTTAGGTAAATTCCCAGGACTTTGTGGGAGGCTAGGGAGGAGAACACAAATGATAATTGTCTCATCGACAGCCATGAGTGAAGTGCCTAAAGACTGGAGGGTGCCTAATGTGCTGTTATTTTTAAAACGTTGCATGGAAAATGCCTGGAAACTACAGATCAGTGAGTCTGATGTCTGTGGTGGGTAAGTTATTCAAGGGGATTCTGAGAGACAGGCATTTGGAGAGGCAAGGATTCATTTTGCTTCATCCACGGTAAATCATTTCTCACGACTTTGAGTTTTTTTTGAAGGGGTGACTAAGAAATGTAGATATGGTCAGTGCGGTAGACATTGTCTGCATGGACTTCAGCAGGGCCTTTGACAAGGTACCGCATGGTAGTTTCCTGAATAAGGTTGAATCTCACAGGATCCCGGGAGAGCTAACCAATTGGATACAAAATTGGCTTGACAGTAGAAGACTGGTGGTGGAAGAGGGTTGTTTTTCAGACTGGAGGCCCATGTCACAGGGATCCTTGCTGGGTCCACTGTTATCATCATTGATATAAATGATTTAGATGAGAATTTAGGAAGTGTGGTTAATAAGTTTCTGAATGGCAGCAAGATTGGTGATGTCTTGAATAGCAAAGAGGGAGATTTGCTCATGTGGTTAGGGAGGGTTTAAACTAATTTGGCGGGGGGGGGGTGGGAATCAGAGCTAAATACCTGAGAGGGGGGCAGTTGCAGATGGGATAGTGACAGGACGTAGTGAATTGTCAGGAAGGTTTCCCATGTGATGAAAAAAGGGATCGGTTAAAGTGAGTCTGCTTTAACGCAAGGAGCGTCAGAAATAAGAG
Organism: Chiloscyllium plagiosum; assembly: GCF_037043375.1. Lineage (NCBI taxonomy): Eukaryota > Metazoa > Chordata > Chondrichthyes > Orectolobiformes > Hemiscylliidae > Chiloscyllium > Chiloscyllium plagiosum. The sequence goes on along the minus strand of NW_028270180.1, from coordinate 35,160,763 downwards.
TGACTAACTTAGAGCATGGATCAGTACTTGGGACTACGATGTTGTGGCCATAACAGAGACGTGGGTTTCACAGGGACAGGAATGGTTGCTTGATGTTCCAGGGTTTAGAATTTTGAAAAAGAACAGCGAGGGTAGAAAAAAAGTAAGGGGTGTAGCATTTGCTAATCAGAGAGTGTGTCACATCTACAGAAATGAAAGTTGTTGAGGAAAGTTTGCCTACTGAGTCAGTATGGGTAGAAGGTAGGAACAGCAAGGGAACAGCCACCTCATGGGGTTTTTTTTTAACAAACCCCCTAATAGCAGTAGAGAGATTGAAGAAGTGACAGGTCGGAAGATTTTGTTATGGGTATTTCAATTTTCCCAATATCGACTGAAACCTCTTTAGTGCAGATGGTTAGATGGAGCCGTTTTGGCCAGGTGTGTTCAGGAGAGTTTCCTTACTCAGTATGTAGACAGATTGACAAGGGAAGAGGCCATTTTAGATTTGGTGCTCGGCAGTGTGCCAGGACAGGTGTCAGATCTCGCAGTGTGAGAACACTTTGGTGACAGTGATCACAACTGCCTTACATTTACCATAGCCTTGGAGAGGGAAAGGAGCAGTTACCAAGGGAAGATATTTAATTGGGGGGAAAAGGAAATTATGATGCTATCAAACAAGGATTGGGAAGTACAGACTGGGAGCAATAGTTACACAGAAAGGGCACAGCAGACATGTGGAGACTATTTAAGGAGGAGTTGTTGCTAGTGATGCACGAATTTGTTCCTCTGAGACACATAAGAAGGGGTAAGATTAAGGAGCCTTGGATGACAAGAACAGAGGAGCTTCTCGTCAAAAGGAAGAAGGCAGCTTACATAAGGTGGAGGAAGCAAGGATCTAGCACAACTTTAGAAGATTACAGGCTTGCTGGAAAGGAGCTCAGAAATGGACTGAGGGGGCATGAAAAAGGCTTGGCTTGATGTATTAGGGAGAACCCAAAGGCATTACACTCATACGTGAGGAATAAGAGAATGATCGGGAGAAGATAGGGCCAATCATGGAACTTGTGCGTGATAGGGGAAGCCCTAAATGAGTCTTTTACTTCAGTTTTCACTAAGGAAAGGGAATGAGAATTCTGAGGAGCTGGGATGATGTGCTGGAAATTTTGGCAATCCCAGGGCCAGACCAGATTTATCCTAGGCTGCTCCGGGAAGCGACAAAGGAGGTTGCTAAGCTGCTGGTGAAGATCTTTGCTTCCTCCCTCTCCATGGGAGTCGTACCGAGGATTGGAAGGAGGCGAATATTGTTGCTGTTTTCAAGAAGGGTAATAGGGAAATCCCTGGCAATTATAGACCAGTCAGTCTTACGTCTGTGGTCAGCAAAGTTTTGGAAAGAATTCTGAAGGTTGGGTTTATGACTATTTGGAAAAGCATAGCGTGATTAAAAGTAGTCAGCATGTCTTTGTGAGGGAGAAGTCATTCCTCACAAATCTTATTGAGTTCTTTGAGGAGGTGACGAGACAGATCGACGAAGGTCGAGCAGTGGATGTGGTGTATATGGTAGGCTCATTAATAAAGTCACGAAGTATGGGATACAGGGAGATTTGGCTATCTGGATTCAGAATTGGCTGGCTGACAGAAGGCAGAGAGTGGTTGTAGATGGAAAATATTCTGCCTGGAGGTCAGTGTTGAGTGGGGTCCTGCAGGGCACTTTTCTTGGGCCTCTGATCTTTGTAATTTTTACAAATGACCTGGATGAGGAGGTTGAGGGGTGGGTTAGTAAATTGCAGATGACACAAAGGTTGGACGTGCCATTGATAGTACCGAGGGCTATTGCAGGCTGCAGCGTGACATAGACACATGCAGAGCTAGGCTGAGAAATGGCAGATGGGAGTTCAACCTGGATAAATGCAAAGTGATGCATTTTGGAAGGTTGAACTCGATTACTGAATTTAGGATTAAAGACAGGATTCTTGGCAGTGTGGAGGAACAGAGGGATTTTGGTGTTCAAGTACATAGGTCCCTCAAAGCTGCCACCCAAGTGGATAGGGTTGTTAAGAAAGCATATGGTGTTTTGGCTTTCATTAACAGGGGGATTGTGTTTAAGAGCCGCAAGGTTTTGCTACAGCTCTACAAGTCCCTGGTGAGACCAAACTTAGAATATTGTGTCCAGTTCTGGTCGTCCTATTATAAGAAAGATAGAGGGTGCAAAGAAAGTTTACCAGGATGCTGCCTGGACTGAAGGGCTTGCTTTATGAAAGAGGTTGACTAAGCTCAGACTTTTCTCTCTGGAGAGGAGGAGGAAGAGAGGTGACCTGATTGAAGTATACAAGGTAATGAGAGACTTGGATAGAGTCAATAGCCAGAGATTCTTCCCCAGGGCAGGATTGACTGGTACAAGGGGTCATAGTTTTAAGATATTAGGAGAAAGGTTTAGAGGGGACATCAGAGGAAGGTTCTTTATGCAGAGAGTTGTGAATGCATGGAATGTGTTGCCAGCGGTGGTGGTGGAAGTAGAGTCACTGGGGACATTTAAGCGACTGCACATGGACAGCAGTGAATTGAGGGATGCGTATGTTAAGTTATTTTATTTTATGTTAGGATTAATCCTCGGCACAACATTGTGGACCAGATGACCTGTTCTGTGCTATACTTTTCTATGTTCTAAAGTTATCTGGAAATGAGGCGAGATCTTGATCAACTGGGCCAGTGGGCTGAGGAATGGCAGATAGAGTTTATTTTAGATAAATGCAAGGCATTGCATTTTGGTACGGCAAACTAGGGCAAGACTTACACAGTCAATGGTAGGGCCCTGAGGATGTTATAGAACAAAGATATCTTGGGGTACAGGTTCATAGCTCCTTGAAAATGGAGTCACAGGTAGACAGGACAATGGAGAAAGCTTTGGCATACCAGCTTTCATTGGTCCGAGCATTGAGTGCAAGAATGTTGCAGCTGTTCCAAGAATTTGTTGAGGCCATGTTTGGAGTACTGAGTGCAATACTAGTTGCCCTATGAGCGTGGTCAGAGTATTGATGGTCAATTAAAATTTTCTTAATGTTTAAGATAAAGATTTGAAGGAGATTTTTTTTAGATTAAATTACTTAGTGTGGAAACAGGCCCTGCGGCCCAACAAGTCCACATCGACTCGCCGAAGCGCACCCACCCAGACCCATTCCCCTACATTTACCCTCCCCCGCCCCCCCCCCCCCCCCCCCCCCCCCAACATTTACCCCGGCACCTAACACTAAAGGCAATTTAGCATGGCCAATTTACCTAACCTGCACATTTTTGGACTGTGGGAGGATACTGGAGCACCCGGAGGAAACCCACGCAGACACGGGGAGAACGTGCAAACTCCACAGAGTCAGTTGCCTGAGGTGGGAATTGAACCTTGCACATGCACTTTTGTTTGGTTGTTATTCTGAACCTTTATGAAATATGCCTAAGAATTGGGGTTCCATCTATTGATCTGTCAATGGCATGTGCAAGTTGTGAGCAACTGCCTGACTGCTGACAAGTGATTAAGTAGAATGATTTAGTCTCTTCTGTGTGAAATGTCTACTGTAATGGTTGCTCTTTTTTTCTTACTGACTAACTAGGATGTGTTGGTAGTGAACTGCCCAGCTGAATGGATAGCTGCAAATCATGTTCTGGCAACATGTAGAACTTCACTGAAAAAACAAGGAGTTGTTGGCTTAAGTATGGCACCATGTATGAGGACCTTTCTTGAAAGGCTGCCAGTGATGTTGCAAGAGCAATATGCATATGAAAAGGTAGTAAAAATAATAATATTGAAATTAGAATGAAGTTATAATATTATTATATGCCAAAACCTGTTGGTAACATTATAATGCAATAAAATTTCTAATATTTGGCACACACAAGGAATGGAAGGTGCCAGTTACATGATGGGATTGTGGCCAGAAACAATCATAAATCCCATCAACTAGATTTGATCAAAAGGAGAGAGGGAGAGGGAGAGAGAGATGATCAAATGATCAATTCTTAAGAGTAAGAAAACCTAGTCGCGTTGTTTGGTTGCATAAGAATTTCAGATAACAATGGTACCTAATAATGGGGTCTTATTAATTTGAAAGACTTTGCTATGCCAGCTAATGACATCTTTTCCCTTTCAGCCTCATGTCTTATGTGGAGACCAACTTGTTCACAGTCCATACATACAGTGTCTGGCCTCCTTAGCTGTAGGTCTTCAGCTAGATCGACTCTTGTGTAGTCCACCAGTGCCACCTCATCATACTAGTTGCCCCCCTGACCCTGCGAACTGGAACTCCTCAGAGTGGTCCTGGTTAGAATGTTTCTCCACCACTATTAAGGCTGCAGAAGCATTAGCTAAAGGAGGGCCATTCCCTGAATGCTTCACTGTTCCAGATCTAGAGCCTGCACCAGAAGAAGAACTATGTCATGTGATGGTAAGTTAGACAAATCATTAGCTTGTGCATTAGGGATGCAAGGTAGGGAAGGAGGGGGAAAGGATTAACCAGATGCTTAAATGTCTTTACAAGTAAAGTAGGATTGTGCTGAGTGCATTGCCACCTTCTTGCATTACTGGAAACATTACGCTGTTGGTACATGAATAATAAGCTACTGCTCGGCATTCTGAGGCAGAACAGGCCATTTTTCAATGTGACGGCAGGTGTGCACATAACAGAACCTCATTGAAATACCAGAAAATGATTTGATGAAATCACTAGCTAACAGGAAGAAGGATTTGTACATATGGCCTAGGTGACTGAAGACAGACAAAGCTTTGGAAGAATATCAGGAATGTAAGACCAACCTGAAACGGGAATTAAAACGGCTAAAAGAGGTCATGAGATATCCTTAGCGAGCAGGGTTAAGGAGAACCCCAAAACCTTTTATTCATATATAAGGAGCAAGAGGGTAACTAGGGAAAGGGTTGGCCCACTCTAGGACAAAGGAAGAAAGTTATGCATGGATTCAGAGAAAATGGGTGAGATTCTCAATGAGTACTTTGCATTGATATTCACCAAGGAGAGGAACATGACGGATGTTGAGGTTAGGGATAGATCTTTAATTCTTGATAAAGTCAGCATAAGGAAGGAGTAAGTGCTGTGTATTCTAAAAGGCATTAAGGTGGACAAGTCTCCACGTCCAGATGGAATATATCCAAGGTTACCAAGTTACCAAGGGAAGCGAGGATGAAATAGCTGTGGCTTTAACAGATATCTTCGCAGCATCCTTGAACATGGGGGAAGTCCCAGAGGACTGGAGAATTGCTAATGTTGTCCCCTTGTTTAAGAAGGGTAGCAGGGATAATCCAGGGAATTACAGACCTTGGAGCCTGACATTAGTGATAGGGAAGCTACTAGAGAATATACCCATTTGGAAGAAAATGGGCTTATCAGTGATAGGCAGCATGGTTTTGTGCAGGGAAGGTCATGTCTTACATACCTAATAGAATTCTTTGAAGAGTTGACAAAGTTGATTGAAGAGGGAAGGGATGTAGATGTCATGAACTTTAATAAGGTGTTTGATAAGGTTCCCCATAGTAGGCTGATGAAGGTGATGAAGCCGTCTGGGGTCCAGGGTGTTCTAGCTAGATGAATAGAGAACTGGTTGGGCAACAGGAGACAGAGAGTAGTAGTGGAAGGGAGCTTCTCAAAATCGAGACCTGTGACAAGTGGTGTCCCACAGGGATCTGTGCTGGGATCACTGTTGTTTGTGATATACATAAATGATTTGGAGGAAGGTGTAGGTTGCTTCATTAGCTAGTTTGCAAATGACACTAAGATTGGTGGAGTAGCAGGTAGTGAAGGGGACTGTCAGAGAATACAGCAGAATATAGTTAGATTGGAGAATTGGGCTGAGCAATGGCAGATGGAGTTCAATCCGGACAAATGCGAGGTGATGCATTTTGGAAGATGCAATTCAAGAGCAAACTATATAGTAAATGGAAAAGTCCTGGGGAAAATTCATGTACAGAGAGATCTGGGTGTTCAGATCCATTGTTCCCTGAAGATGGCAATGCAGGTCAGTACAGTGGTCAAGAAGGCATATGGCACGCTTTCCTTCATCAGATGGGATATTGAGTACAAGATTTGGCAGGTCATGTTACAGTTGTATAGGACTTTAGTTTGGCCACATTTGGAATACTGCATACTGTTCTGATTGCCACATTACCAAAAGGATGTGGATGTTTGGAGAAGGTGCAGAGGTGGTTCACCAGGATGTTACCTGGTATGGAGGGTGCTAGCTATGTGGAGAGGTTGAGTAGACGAGGATTATTTTAATTGGAAAGGGGGAAGTTGTAGGGGGACCTGGTTGAAGCCTACAAAATCATGAGAGGTGTAGACAGGGTGAACTTTTTCCCAGAGTGGGGGACTCAATTACTAGGGGTCACGAGTTCAAAGTGAGAGGGGAAAAGTTTAAGGGAGATATGCATGGAAGTTTCATCATGCAAAAGGTGATGGGTGCCTGGAATGTGTTGCCAGTAGAGGTGATAGGGGCAGGATGATAGAATCGTTTAGGATGTATCTCGACAGATATGTGAATGGACAGGGAGCAAAGGATTACAGATCCTTAGAAAACAGTGGGCGGGTTTAGATGGAGAATCTGGATTGGCCCAGGCTTAGAGGGCCGAAAGGCCTGTTCCTGAGCTGTAATGTTCTTTGAAAAATGTTAGTAACATTAAATCCAATGATGACATGACCTCATTCTGCAAAAGTAATCTCTTCAAATTCACATACCAAGTGCTGTTGGGAAGGTAACACTCTGATTTTGACTCCATGACAGTGAAGGAACAGTGATATGTTATTAAATCAGAATGGTGTATGGCTTGGAGAGAAATTAATAGATGGTGGTGTACCCACATATCTTGACCTTTTCAGTGATAGAGGTCATCGATTCAGAAGTTGCTTTCAAAAGGGCCTTGCAAATTTTTCCAGAGCTTTATGAATATGGGATTCACTGCCACTGAAAGTCAGTCGTGGAGGGGGTGAATGTGTAAAATCGTGGACGGTGTGCCACTCAAGTAGGATATTTTGTCCTGGTTTGTGTTGAGCTTCTTGATTGCTGTTGGAAACTATTGGAGCTAAAGACCAATGAACCCCCTGGTACTCATGGGGTGCATCTTAAGATATTTAAAATATCTGAAATAGAGGATCTACTGGTAGTAATTTCCAAGAACCCTTAGATTTTGGAAATGTCCCCGAGGTTTGGAAAACTGTCTACCAAACATCTTTATTTAAAAAGGGAAACAGACAAAAAAGGTCTGTTGGCTGAACATCTGTTACTAGGAAAATGTTAGAATCCATTATGAAGAATGTGATAGAGTATTTATGTGCATAATATTATCAAGCAGAGTCAGCATGGCTTCAAAAAGAGGAAATCATGCCTGTCAAATTTAGTAGAATTCTTTGAGGAGATAGGAGTCTGCAGACGAATGTAAACAGATTAAACAGGAATGTAAAGACTTGACAGGAAAAATGTGAGGTTATGCACTTTGGCAAGAAGAATAGAGGAGTTGAATATTATTTAAATGGAAACCTATCCAACAAACCGATTTGAGAATCCTCATACATGAATCACACTAGGTTAGTATTCAAGTTTGGGGGTAATGGGCAACTCAATGAAATGTTTGCTTTTAGTTCAAAGGGAATAAAGTATAAGAGTAAGAAGTTTTTCTGAAACTATATATGGCACAAGACAGACCACATCTGGAACATTGTGAATGATTTTGAGCCCCTTATCTAAGGAACAATTTACCGAGCTTGGAGGCAGTCTATAGAAGTTTCACTATGCTGATCCCAGATATGGAAGGACTGTATTGTGAAGAGACATTAACTAGATTGGGCCTGTATTCACTAGAATTGAGCAGAGTGGGTGGCAACCTCATTGAAACATGCACGATTGCAGGAAGGAAAAACAAAATAACTATGGATGCTGCATATCTGAAATGAAAGCAAAAAAATGGTGGAAAATCTCTGCAGGTCTGTCAGCATCTGTGAAGAGAGAAATCAGCCCTGAAAAAGGGTCACTGGACCCGTAACACTAACTCTGATTTCTCTGTACAGATGCTACCAGACTTGCTGAGATTTTCCAGCAATTTCTGTTTTTGTTCAGGATTTCTGGGGAAAGTACCTTTCCAAATGCAATGCCTAGGACCAGAGGGCATAATCTCAGAATACGAGGCCTCCTATTTGAGACAGAGCTAAGGAGGAGTTTATTCTCTGTGGATAGTGAATCTGTGGAATTCCACAGATTAGCCTGTTGAAGCTGGGTCTTGGAGTATATTCAAGAGTAAAATATACAGATTTTTTTAATCAGTAAGAAAATCAAGGGTTATATGGAAAAGGCAGAAAAGTTGAGTTGAAAATTATCAAATCAGCTGTGATCTCCTTGTATTTGATTGGCTGAATGTCCTACATCTGCTCCTGTATCTTCTGGTTTTATGATCTAATCCACGCTGACAGTTCAGTCTTCGACTAAGTCAGTGCTGCATTATCATTGCAATGGCAGGCTTTCCCCAGCAATGAGAGGTACCCAGGTGGTTGAAGTCCTGCCCACCAAGACTTACCAACTAATTCAACACCAACAGCTCTATTGGAGCAGTACAAGTGGAATACAGTGTCAGCTACTGAGATGACACCCACCAAAGGCCTAGGGTTGTTGCTGAATCCTTGGCCACAATTAAGTGATGGTGGGAGGGAAATCATGGAGTGGATGTGGCAGATGAGTAAGGTTAGGGTAAGGACATGAGATGGCTGTCATGGAATTCCCCATTCTAAATACCAGGTAGTTTGATCAGGCTGTCAGTGCCTTCGGACAAGTTACCTCTCTTTGGACACCGCAAGTAACCATCTGTGAAGTTTTCTTGTGGGTGCTCCTCACATGGTGATCCACCTGCCTGATGCTCAATTAATTGGGTATTAGCCTTTACATGGGGAGTAACTGATCACTTAAGAGGCTGAATTGCCACCAGAGCAGGCATCGTTAGGCCTTCCCAATTGAACTTAATAGGATTTGTATGGGAAGGTAGTGGGCTTCCTACCCAGTGCTCTCCCATTCAATTCAAGTTCACCTCAGGAAAGAGCCTTTAATTCCATTGCACCCTTAGACTGGTGAGAATACGTCAGCTGGCAATGCTGTAAAGGTAGGGTTGCTTTTAACCATTAGATTTGTCTGCGAGTTTGATGCTAATTTGAGGTTCCTTCTCAATAGGAGTTAACTGCTTCTACACTCCCTTTAATATGCTTGGTTTCTGTAGAGCAAGGAGGTCATGCTGGAGTTATACAGAGCATTGGTCAGGCCACGGCTGGAGTATTGTGTGCAATTCTGGTCACCTCACTACAGGAAGTATGTGATAGCACGAGAGGGATTACAGAGGAGGTTCACCAGGATATTGCCCGGGATGGAGAAATTGAGCTATAAGGAGAGACTGGATAGTCTCCGATTGTTTTCTTTAGAGCAGAGAAGACTGAGGGGGGAACATGGTTGAGGTGTACAAAATTATATGGGGTATAGACAGGGTGAATAGAGAGCAGCAATTCACCTTGGTTGAATGGTCCATCATGAGAGGGCATAATTGTAGAATAAAGGGCAGGACATTGAGCGGTAATTTGAGAAAAAACATTTTCACTCAGAAGGTGATGGGAATCTGAAGTGCATGCATGGGAAATTAATGTGAGCTGGAACACTTAATCTTTAAAAAATATTTGGAGTAGCACTTCAAATATCGTAACATTCAAGGATATATGGCAAGTGCATGAAGTTAGGGTTACCCTGCCTTTAGTGGGTAGTTATGTCAGTGTAGACATAATGGGCTCAAGGGCCTTTTCTGCATTGTATGCTTCTATGAACCTATGAATAAAAACTGAGAGCTGCATATGCTTTATGAATACTTCCATTTTTTACAATTATAGGATAATAGTAAATGGTTTGCTGGAATGGATGAACAAATTATGTCGTGGGCATCATCACGACCAGAGGTAACTAATTATTTTTTGCTCCTACATTCTAAACACTCGTTTAATGGTGCTGTAAAGTTTTTAAAAAATCATCTGTCACACTTGTTTAGGACTGGCACCTTGGTGGAAAATGTGATGTTTATCTTTGGGGAGCAGGGCGTCACGGGCAGTTGGCAGAAGCTGGAAGAAATGTAATGGTACCAACTACTGCACCTTCTTTTTCACAAGCTCAGCAGGTATAGTAAAATAATTATATTGGTATTTCAATTTAAATTGTTAGTGTAAGTCCACCATGCAATTAAAAGAAATTTACTAAAGGAGAACTTCAAGCAGGGATTACTACAAAAATGTGCAAAGCTGATTGAAGGCTTTCTAAACGTTAAATCATTAGATTCCTAAGTGTCTTGGTTTACATTGAAGTGAGCTTTGTATCACGCTGACTTCAACAAATTTTCTTTTTATAAACCTTGAGAGGAAAGATGTTTCATAGCTCTATTATTATGACCTGTGATGATGCTGCTTCTTTAACAAGGTTAGATTGCCCTTTTTTTTCAGGAGGTGGTAAAGACTTGGGCTCCAAAATGTCTGGGGTTAGCTTCTTGAGAAGGCTTTCAAGTTTAAGCAATAAACACTTGTATAATGAAAGGGGAGTGCCCAGATCTCCCAGCTCAGCTTTTCTCTGGTTTGGTTTGGTTTGGTTTTAGCAAGCAGAGTAGTGAAGCTGCTGGACCCAAAGAAGTAGGTTTATGCTGATCCTCCCTCTCTGACATCTCTCCTATAAGAACCTGTGTTAGATTTTTCCATTTTTGGGAAGTGGTGTTTTATGGGGATTGCTGCAAATATTTGGAACAGAATCATTAAGTTCAAATAATCTGTTGGGTTTTTGGTTGGATTACGTTATTCTTTATTCTGTTCTCTTTTGTTTGTGTTTCATTCGGTAATCTTGCCAATAAATTCTATTTTGTTTAAAACTAAGTGGTTGGGCCAGCTGTATTACTCCTGGAATATCCACTTTACACCTCCTTAAAACAACTAGCAAAGTTAGGGTCCGGGCTACTTTCTTGAAATGTTTTCAGGGATGTCTGGCCTGGCCTGGTTGTGATTTTCAAAATGGAAAGTAAATGATAATTCTGCGGCAACAGTTCAGTTTTTCCTTCTTAACTTTTGGATCACTGCTGAGATTTGATATAGAGTTGATTGGAAATAAAATGTGTTTCAGTTCTCTTTGACAAACATTACCATCTGAACATTTTCAATAATTTTATTTACTTTATTTGCTATTGCAGGTAATTTGTGGGCAGAACTGCACTTTTGTTATCCAGGCTAATGGAACAGTAATGGCATGTGGGGAAGGAAGTTATGGTCGGCTAGGTCAAGGAAATTCAGATGATCTTCATGTATTGACTGTCATTTCATCGTTACAAGGTACACAGGCTTATTAGGGGAAATCTAGAGCTATAACAACTTAAAAATAAATTCTTGAAGATGAGTACATTTTTTTGGAAAAATTCAGCAGGTCGAGCAGCATCTGTGGAGAGAAAACAGAGTTAACGTTTCAATTCTAGTGACCTTTCTGAAACACACAAAAACAGAAAATATTGGAGGAACTCAGCAAGTGAAAGTCTGAAGATCACACAATGGTCACTGGATTTAAAACATTAACTTTGTTTTCTGTACAGAAAGGCTGCGAGAAGTGCTGATTTCCTGTAGCAATTTCTGTTTCTGTGTTTCAGATCTCCAGCATCGGCAGTTCTTTGTTTTATCATATAAAATTTTTTTTTTTGGCAATCAATGAAATTGCTAATAGCCACATTTTCATTAATGTGATTCTCATTGCTTATGTGTGCACTACAGGGTTTGTAGTAACACAGCTGGTGACTTCCTGTGGATCTGATGGACACTCTATGGCTTTGACAGAAAGTGGTGAAGTCTTCAGTTGGGGTGATGGGGATTATGGGAAATTGGGCCATGGAAATAGTGATCGACAGCGCAGACCTCGGCAGATTGAGGCACTTCAGGGAGAGGAGGTCGTTCAGGTGAGGTTGTTAGATTATTACTAATTGTGGATAATGTAGATTAATGAATAACTAGGTTTGAATTTGGCTTTGGACCATTTAGAGTAAGATTGATCTTGATATTTGTATACATCTTCCACCTGAAATCTTGCGTAATATCCACCATGCCTGTCAATAATCAACATCTTAATTGCTGCTCTGGCGAGCTCCAAAAATCTCTCAAAGTGACTCTCACTAACCTTAGAGATTTTCGCTTAACAAACTGCTCTGAGATACTTTTGCTTATCTCTTGGACCAGGGCTAGGAACACAAACATTGTGCCACAAGTATGCTTCTCACTATCCTTAAATTTTTATGTAACCTATTTCTCCTAATCAAATGGTTTGGAGATGTTATTGCACATCACTAGAGAAGGTTGGACTTGAGCTCAGGCCTCCCAATACAGGGGCAGCACAGTGGCACAGTGGTTAACACTGCTGCCTCATAGAACCAGAGACCCGAATTCAATTCCACCCGAGGGCGACTGTCTATGTGGAGTTTGCACATTCTCCCCGTGTCTGTGTGGGTTTCCTCTGGGTGCCAGTTTCCTCTCACCATCCAAAGACTGGTGGACTGGCCATGCTAAATTGCCCAGAAGTGTTCAGGGATGTGTGGGCTAGCTGTATAAAATGCAGGGTTATGGGAAGAGGGTAGGGTAAATGGGTGGGTTTGGGTCGGGTGCTCATTGAAGGGGCAGTATGGACATGATGGGCCGAATGGCTGGCTTCCACACTGTAGGGATTCGGTGATACCATGCACCACAAAAGGACCCCACATCCAGGATCTAAATAACATCAGCCGTGGGCCGACAATTGTAAAACAATGTTCATGTCACAAAATTACCAGATAGAACATAGAACATAGAACATAGAAGAATACAGCGCAGTACAGGCCCTTTGGCCCTCGATGTTGCGCCGATCCAAGCCCACCTAACCTATACTAACCCACTATCCTCCATATACCTATCCAATGCCCGCTTAAATGCCCATAAAGAGGGAGAGTCCACCACTGCTACTGGCAGGGCATTCCATGAACTTACGACTCGCTGAGTGAAGAACCTACCCCTAACTTCAGTCCTATATCTACCCCCCCTTAATTTAAAGCTATGCCCCCTTGTAATACCCGACTCCATACGCGGGAAAAGGTTCACACTGTCAACCCTATCTAACCCCCTAATCATCTTGTACACCTCAATCAAGTCACCCCTAAACCTTCGTTTCTCTAATGAAAACAGCCCCAAGTGTCTCAGTCTTTCCTCATACGATCTTCCTTCCATACCAGGCAACATCCTGGTAAACCTCCTCTGCACCCGTTCCAGTGCCTCCACATCCTTCCTATAGTATGGCGACCAAAACTGCACACAATATTCCAGATGCGGCCGCACCAGAGTCTTATACAACTGCATCATGACCTCAGGACTCCGGAACTCAATTCCTCTACCAATAAAAGCCAGTACGCCATATGCCTTCCTCACCGCACTATTTACCTGGGTGGCAACTTTCAGAGATCTGTGTACATGGACACCAAGATCCCTCTGCTCATCCACACTACCAAGTATCCGACCATTAGCCCAGTACCCCATCTTTTTGTTATTCTTCCCAAAGTGAATCACCTCACACTTAGCTACATTGAATTCCATTTGCCACCTTTCTGCCCAGCTCTGCAGCTTCTCTATATCCTGCTGTAACCTGCCACATCCTTCCTCACTGTCAACAACTCCTCCGACTTTCGTATCATCCGCAAACTTGCTCACCCAACCTTCTAACCCCTCTTCCAGGTCATTTATAAAAATGACAAACAGATAATGGCACTCTCAGAAGAGAAAATGAAAGGAAGGATTGAGGAACCTTACTAAAGGGGATGATAGTGGATAGACAATGGCACATACATAAAGAATGTATGCATGAATTGCAACCGTTAGTCATCTCTGTCTGCTTCAAAACTAAAAGAGGAAAATAGGCTCAGCCATGTTAAAATTGTCAGAAAAAGCAGCAGGCATGAGGATTGGAAGCAGCTGAAAACTCAGCAAAAGGACCAGGAGATTCATATAGAACATAGACCAATATAGTGCAGTACAGGCCCTTCAGCCCTCGATGTTGCGCCGCCCTGTCATACTAGTCTGAAGCCCATCCCACCTACACTATTCCATGTACGTCCATTTGCCTGTCCAATGATGACTTAAATGCACTTAAACTTGGCGAATCTACTACCGTTGCAGGCACAGCATTTCATACCATTAATTCTCTCTGAGTAAAGAAATTACCTCTGACATTTTATACCTATCTCCCCTCACTTTAAAGTTGTGTCCCCTCATGTTTGCCGTCTCCATACTTGGAAAAAGGCTCTCCCTGGCCACCCTATCTAACCCTCTGATTATCTTGTATGTCTCTATTTAGTCACCTCTCAATCTTCTTCTCTCTAACGAGAACAGCCTCAAGGCCCTCAGCCTTTCTCCATAAGACATTTCTTCCATACCAGGCAACATCCTAGTAAATCTCCTCTGCACCCTTTCCAAAGCTTCCACATCCTTCTTATAATGCGGTGACCAGAACTGTACACCATACTCCAAGTGTGGCCGTACCAGAGCTTTGTACAGCTGCAGCATAACCTCCTGGTTCCAGAACTCAATCCCTCTATTAATAAAGGCCTTCTTAACAACCCTGTCAGTCTGGGGGCAACTTTCAGGGATCTGTGTACATGGACACCGAGATCTCTCTGCTCATCTGCACTCCCAAGAATCCTGCCATTAGCCTAGTACTTTGCATTCCGATTACTCCATCCAAAGTGTATCACCTCACACTTGTCCCATTTGCCACCTCTCAGCCCAGCTCTGCGTCCTATCTATGTCAATCTTCAACCTACTACATTATTCGTCACTATCCACAATTCACCAACCCCTTAGTGTCGTCCACAAATTTACTAACCCACCCTTCTAAGCCCCCATCCAGGTCATTTATAAAAATGACGAACAGCAGTGGACCCAACACCGACCCTTGCGGTATGCCGCTAGTAACTGGAGGGGGAAAATAGAAAATGAGAGTAAACTTACAGGGACGTAAAAATTGGTCATGAGAGCTCTTATAAATATGTGAAGATAAAATTTGGGACAACACAGTGGTTAGCACAGCTGCCTCACAGCACCAGGGACCCGGTTTCAGTTCCTGTTGGGCGACTGTCTGTGTGGAGTTTGCACATTCTCCCCATGTCTGCGTGGGTTTCCTCCTGGTGCTCCAGTTTCCTCCCACAGTCCAAAGATGTGGAGGTCAGATGAGTTGGCCATGCTAAATTGCCCACAGTGTCAGGTGCATTAGTCAGGACCAGAGATGTGTTGCTGGAAAAGCGCAGCAGGTCAGGCAGCATCCAGGGAACAGGAGAATCTACGTTTCGGGCATAAGCCCTTCTTCAGGAATCAGGAGTAAGTGTAGCACTTTGGAGGGTTGGTGTGGACTTGTTGGGCCGATCAACCTGTTTCCATACTGTAGGGATTTTAATCTAATCTTCTAATCAAAAAGTGATGAAAGCAAATGTCAGAAGCTGGGGAAATTGCAATAGGTCATAAAGAAATGGCAGAAGAATTGAACACTTAGTTTGGTTCACACATAACCTCCCAGAAATTCCAAGGAACCAATTGTTTAGTGAGAGGCAGAATTGAAAGAAATCAGTATCAAGATGAATATTGGTCAAAGCATTGCGTATAGGAGTTGGGAAGTCATGTTGTAGCTATACCGAATATTAGTTAGGCCACTTTTGGAGTACAAAGGAACCTCGATTATCTGGCATTCAATTATCCGAATATCGGATTATCAGGCAAGATCGCAAGGTCCCCATGGCTAAACTTTTATCCAGCATTCAATTATCCAGAATTCGATTAACCAAACCAAACCCACCCTTGTCCTTTAGACAATCGAGGTTCCTCCATACTGTGTACAATTCTGATCTCCCTCCTGTAGGAAGGATATTGTGAAACTTGAAAGAGTTCAGAAAAGATTTACAGGAAAGTTGCTAGGATTGGAGAGTTTGAGCTATAGAGAGTGGCTGAAATAGGCTGGGGCTGTTTTCCCTGAAGCATCAGAGACTGCGGGCTGACCTTCTAGAAGTTTATAAAATCATGAGGGGCATGGTTAGGGTAATTAGACAAGATCTTCTCCCTGGGATTGGGGAGACCAGAACTAGGTTTATAATGAGAGGGGAAAGATTTAAGAGAGGCTTAAGGGGCAACTTTTTCATGTAAAGGGTGGTGCGTGCATGGCATGAGCTGCCAGAGGAAGTGGCGGAGGCTGTTACAATTACAACATTTAAAAGGCATCTAGATGGGTATATAGGCCAAGTGCTGCCAATTGGGACTACATTAATTTAGGATAGCTGATCAGCATGGTTGATTTGGACCTAAGGGTGTGTTTCCGTGCTGTGCATCTCTATGACTCTATGATTCTATAAAATGGTGCTGGGGAAATTAATGGGGTTAAAGGCAAACAAATCATTAGGGCCTAATAATCTACATCTGATAGCACCAAAGGAAGTGGAAATATTGATGGCCATCTCCCAAAATTCTGTCAACAGTAGGACAGTTCCTACAAATTACAGGTGACAGCTGAAACCTCATTATTTAACAAGCGATAGAGAAAACAGAACATTACAGACTAGTTAGCCTAACATCAGTAGTGATGAAAATGCTAGCGTATAAAAAGTCGTGATGACAGAACATGCAGAACACATTAACAGAATTGGACAAAGCCAGTACAGGTTTATGAAACGTAAATAATGCTGAGCAAATCCAAGGATGTAACTAGTAGAATAGATAAGGAAAACGAGTAAAAGCAGTGTATTTAGATTTTCAGAATGTTTTTAATAAGCTCCCTCATGAGATTCTTGGGCAAAGTTTGAAGCAAAATCAAATAGATCCCCCTTCTCCTCCTAAATGCTAGTAAATATAGACCTCTCCTTAGACCTTTGGTTCCCTGACACTTCTGGAGGGTTATTTGTGTCCATTTTAGTGATGACAGAAACAAACTGAGTGTTCAATTCTTCTGCCATTTCTTTATTCCCCGTTACAATTTCCCTGTGCTTAAGTGTGGTAACATGTTGCATAGATGAGAATTGGTTGACAGACAGGAAACAGAGAGTGGGAATAAATGGGTCTTTTTTCCTAGTGTCAGGCAGGCACTTAGATATAACTAGAAGAGAGTGTGAGTTGAGAAGGATACAAGGAAGCTTTAAAGCAATGTTAAGTTAAGTGAGTAGGCAGACACAGAGCAGATGCAAGATAATGTGGCTAAATGACACCTTGTTTTGAAAGAGCAAAAAATTATCTAAATGAAGAAGTATTGGGAAGGATTTATGTAGAAAAACATCAGGGTGTCCTTATACACTAGTCAATGAAAGTAGACACGCAAGTGCAGCAAGCAATTAAAAAAGCAAGTGGTGTCTGGACTTCGTTGGGTTGAATTGAGTTCAGAACTGGGAATGTTTTATTAACGTTTTACTGAATTGCATGCAGAGTCGGTCTCCACAGCTAAGAAAGGGTATACTTGCCATAAAGCGAGTATAATGGAGGTTCATGAGGCTAATACTGGGGATGATGAGATTGTCCTATGAGGAGAGATTGGTTCACCTTCATTTATATTCACTGGGGTTTAGAAAGATGAGGGAAGATCTGATTGCCAGGACTCAAGGGTCTGAGTTACAGGGAGAGGTTGAACAAGCTAGGACTTTTTTCTTTAGAGCATTGGAGACGGAGGGGGCATCTTATAGAAGTGTATAAGATCATGAGAGGCATGGATATGGTGAATGCACTCTATTTTTCTCCGGGCTGGGGAATCAAGGATTGGAGGGCATCAGTTTAAGGTTAGAGGAGAAAGAATAAAAATGAATCACCTCACACATGTCCGCATTAAACTCCATTTCCCACCTCTCAGCCCAGCTCTGCAGCTTATCTATGTCCCTCTGTAACCTGCAACATCCTTCGTCACTATCCACAACTCCACTGACCTTAGTGTCATCTGCAAATTTACTAACCCATCCTTCTATGCCATCATCCAGGTCATTTATATAAATGACAAACAGTGGATCCAAAACAGATCCTTGCGGTACCCCACTAGTTACTGAACTCCAGGATGAATATTTCCAATCAACCACTTCTTTCAGCTCACCAGTTTCTGATCCAAACATTTTCCGCCTCACAGGTCTATAATTACCAGGTTTGTCTCTACTCCCCTTCTTAAACAAGGAGACAACATTTGCTTTCCTCCAGTCTCTGACACTATTCCTGTAGATAATGACGGCATAAAGATCAAAGCCAAAGGCTCTGCAATCTCCTCTAGCTTCCCAGAGAATCTGAGGATAAACCTCATCCGGTCCAGGGGACTTATCTATATTTACACATTCCAGAATTGCTAACCCCACCTCCTTTTGCACCTCAATCCCATCTAGTCTAGTAGCCTGTATCTCTGTATTCTCCTCGACCACATTGTCTTTTTCTAGCATGAATACTGATTAAAAGTATTCATTTAGCGCTTCCCCTATCTCCTCTGACTCCACGCACAACTTCCCACGACTATGCTTGATTAGCCCTAATCTTACTCTAGTCATTCTTTTATCCTAGATATAGCTATAAAAAGCCTTAGGGTTTTCCTTAATCATTTCCACCAGTGACTTCTCATGTCCCCTCCTGGCTCTTCTTAGCTCTCTTTTTAGGCCTTTCCTGGCTAACTTGTAACTTGTAATGGAATACTCATCACTTGCCTGTGCAGGTGTGGCTCCAGCAATACTCAAGAAGCTTGAGCCATCCAAGACAAAGCAGCCCACTTGATTGGCACTACATCACAAACATCCTCTCCCTCCATCACTAGCACTCAATAGCAGCAGTGTGTACCAACTACATAATGCACTGCAGGAATTCATCAAAGATCCACAGACCGCAACTTCCAAACAATGACCACTTCCGAGAAAGCGAGGACCGCAGATGCTAAAGGTCAGAGTCAAAGAGTGAGGTGTTGGAAAAGCAATTCTCCTGCTCCTCAGATGCTGCCTGACCGGCTGTACTTTTCCAGCACCACACTCTTAAAACATGACCACTTACATCTAGATGTACGCAGGCATCAGATACATGGGAACATAATCACTTGCAAGTTCCTTTTTAAACCACTCACCATCCTATATTGGAAATATATTTCCATTTCTCTACTGTCCCTGTGTCAAATCATGGAATTCCCTCCCTAATGACATTATAAGTCAGTCTACAGCACATGGACCTCAGCAGTTCAAGAAGGCAGCTCATCAACCATCTTCTCAGAGGAAACTAGGGATGGGCATTCAATGCTGCTCAGCCAGGAAGTCCCACATCCCAGAAGTGAATTTAAAAAGAGTGATAGATTTGAAGGCTGATAAATCCTAGGCACAATAATCGATATCTAAAAGTATTTATGGAAACGTCCCTAGAAGTAATGGATTTCTTGATGGTCATTCTGTCAAGATTCTACAGACTCTGAAACAGTTCCTATAGATTGGAGGTTAGCTAAAGTAACCCCATTATTATTAAAAGGAGGTGGGGAGAAAACAAGGAATTCTCGACTAGTAGCCTGATGTCACAATAGTAGAAAAACTGCCAGTATCCATTTTAAAAGATTTAATAGCAGAACACTTAGAAAACACTAACAGGATTGGAGAGAGTCAACATGAAAGGGAAATCATGCTTGACAAATCTACTTGAATTTTTCGAAGATGTAGCTGGCAGAATTGTTGAGGGGAAGCCAGTGGATGTGATTTACTTGAACTTTCAGAAGGCTTTCTACAAGATACCACATAAGACAAACATGTAAAATTAAGGTGCAGAGTTAGTGCATTAACATGGAAAGAGAATTGGTTAGCAGATAAATGAAGAATAGGAATATCCTGTTTTTTTTGAATGGCAGGCAGTGAGTAGTGGGCTACCACTGGGATCAGTGCTTGGACTCCCCAACCTATTCTCAATATATAGTAATGATTTGAATAAAGGAATCAATCATAACATCTCTTAAAGTTTGCAGATGACGTAAAGCTGGGTGGGAGGGTGAAAAGTGTGGAGGATGCAGAGATACTATGTGTGATTTGGACAAGTGTGTGGGCAAATGCATAACAGATGAAATACTATTTGGATAAGTGTACTTGGTATCAAAAGCAGAAAAGCAGATTATTATCTGAATATCAATAGTTTAGAAAAGGGCAAGGTGCTACAACACATGGGTACCCCTGTAAAACATTCACTGAAAGTATGCATATAGATGCAGCAGGTGGTGAAGGAGGTAAATGACCTTCAGAGCGTGCGGATTTTAGTACATTATCAGGGATGTCCTGCTGCAATTATTCATAGCCTGGGTGAGACCACACCAAGAGTATTATATGCAGTTTTGGTCTCCTTAGCTGAGGAATGAGGAAAGGCTGAGGCACTTGGGGTTGTTTTCATTGGAGAAAAGAAGGTTTAGGGGTGACTTGATAGAGGTGTATAAGATGATTAGGGTTTAGATAGGGTCGACAGTGAGAATCTTTTTCCACGTATGGAGTCAGCTATTACAAGGGGGCATAGCTTTAAATTAAGGGGGGGTAGGTATAGGACAGCTGTTAGGGGTAGGTTCTTTACTCAGCGAGTCGTGAGTTCATGGAATGCCCTGCCAGTAGCAGTGGTGGACTCTCCCTCATTATGGGCATTTAAGCGGGCATTGGATAGGCATATGGAGGATAGTGGGCTAGTGTAGGTTAGGTGGGCTTGGATCGGCGCAACATCGAGGACCGAAGGGCCTGTACTGCGCTGTATTCTTCTATGTTCTATGTTCTATGAATGAAGTTCTGGCTGTATAGAGAGTACAACAAAAGGCTTACCAGCCTGAGATGGCAGGACTGACATGTGAAGAGAGACTGGATCAGATAGCACAATATTCACTGAAGTTTAGAAGAATGAGTGGATGGTTGGAGGGAATTTCAGAAACTTCTAAAATCCTGATAGGACTACATAGGGTAGATGCAGGCTGTATACTCCTGGTGGTGCAGGAGTCCAGAAGCAGGGGTCACAGCCAAGGTAAATCATTTAGTTGAGGAGAAATTTCTTCACTCAAAATGATAAGTCTGTGGAATTTTCTGCCACAGAAGGTGGTTGAAAGCAAAGTATTGATTATTTTTCAGAAGAGTTAGATATAGTTCTTGTGGTTCTGTTCACCGAGCTGGGAATTTGTGTTGCAGACGTTTCGTCCCCTGTCTAGGTGACATCCTCAGTGCTTAGGAGCCTCTTGTGAAGCGCTTCTGTGATCTTTCCTCCGGCATTTGTAGTGGTTTGAATCTGCTGCTTCCGGTTGTCAGTTCCAGCTGTCCATTGCAGTGGTCGGTATATTGGGTCCAGGTCAATGTGCTTATTGATTGAATCTGTGGATGAGTGCCATGCCTCTAGGAATTCCCTGGCTGTTCTCTGTTCTCACAACAACGAGCACCCGAGCTACAAACCTTCTCACAAACTTTGATATAGTTCTTGGGATGATCAGCCATGATCGTATTGAATGGAAGAGCAGGGTCAAAGGGCTGAATGATTGACTCCTCCTACTTCCTATGTTTCTGTGTTAGAACCTTTTATACTCCAGTTCTGGGAGAGATTTCATGAAGACAAAAATGAAGAAAAAACAGTATTATAAGATATGGTCCCAAGAGCAAAACTGTCCAGAATTTTAACAGTCATGGGAGGCTAACTTTTTATAATGTCAAAATGTTGAAATCTTTCCATCAGTTTAATTACCCCATTGTAATGTGGTGTGAGATATAAATCCAAAGCCCAAAATAGGGAGTGTTAGAAAAACATATGTGGATGATACCGTGCGAAATCTATACCTGAGTCCCTATCTGGACAGTATGGTGCTAACATACCGTCAGTTTAATGCAGAATAACACCCTTATGGTATTCCTTGCTCTAAAGAGTTACGTACAATGTTGATTATGTCAGCCTTGTATCTTTAACAAGATCTAGGTCATAAACTAGAACTTTTCCGGTTCTAAAGTTTGTCGAGAGATTTTGATGTCAAGGTAGAGAAAGCAGTCACTCAATTCCATCAGATATTTTCCATACTGTTTCCAAAGAACCAGAGCTGTTGATATCTTATAATTTGGTATGGATTGTTTATTCTAGCTTGGAGATGTGGTGAAACAGACTGTGTAGTTTCTCTGTTGAGTTTGCATGTTCATATTATTATTAAAGATAGTGAAACATAAACAGTTCAAATGTGAAAGAACTAAAGTTGGACAATTAACTACTTACATATTCATCACTCATTTCTTGTCTCGAACTGTATTTTTAAATGCAGTTTTCCCCAAAATTAAAAGTACTGTATTATTTTCAACTGTTTTAATTTTAGTTGTAAAGAAAAAGACAGCTAACAACTCCAAGAGTTAAGCTGGATTTTTAAAAATGTCTGTTTCATTGGAATATTGTGCTTGATCGCCATAATTAGTTACCAACACCAGTGAAAGCAGGCAGATATGTTTTCACCCTTATTTGTCAGCAAATAACATATCCCTGAAACTAATGGATGAATTTCAACTAAAATTATGCATATAGTTTGGTACAATAAAGAGCTGATTAGGTTTTGGTGAAAACATGAATTCAGATCCTGGAATGTTTTAAAAGATCTATTAACATTGGCAGAATGTTGTGGTTTGTTTGATTGAGAATGTTCTGGGGTCCATCGGCTGTAGTGCAATTTGTCACACCTGTCAAAAGATGAACAGGAATTTTCAGAGCAGTTCATCGGATATAATTTGACCTGAAGTCTCCTCAGTCAGATAGAAGCCCTAAATAAAAAGTTTTTTTTTCAGCTTTATAGTTACTGGCCATTAGCTAGGCAGGGAAAACCTTAGAGGAAATGTACGATTGTAATAATGTTGAATTGACACATACTTTACAGTATAGAGATACATACTTTACAAATGCTCTCTTCACTCACTTGTTCCTGTTTCAAACAGATGTCATGTGGCTTTAAACATTCAGCGGTTGTTACTGCAGATGGGAAGTTGTTCACATTTGGAAATGGTGACTATGGTCGTTTGGGACTCGGTAACACATCTAATAAAAAGCTGCCTGAGAGAGTGATAGCATTAGAAGGCTATCAAGTTGGACAGGTATGGTATATTCCATTTTATTAAGTATCAAGAAATCAGGGCTTCGCAGTGATTACTGAATCCAGAAATGATAAAATATAGTAATAATTATCTTTAGAATTCTTTGCAGTGCCTGTTAATGCCCAATGATATATCGTCTGTCACCAAGGTTACATGAACATTGAGATGCTTAAAATCATCACACTGTAGAGGATTTGTATAAACCTAAATAAATTATCAGGCCAAAACTAGACCATGCTGGATATGTACCAGTGGTCAATCAATTCTCTGGAATTTCAGTTCTTCAAAAGCACTGCTGTATTTGTGAATTCCAGAACTTTAAGTTTGTGCTTCAGCTTTTGAGAATTTGCAGAATCTTTTTCCTTACATAACTACTCATTTATGGCAATACTCAGAGGAAGTCTAGACTCAAGGTAATGCTGTGGTTCTGTTCGCCGAGCTGGAAGTTTTTGTTGCAAACGTTTCGTCCCCTGTCTAGGTGACATCCTCAGTGCTTGGGAGCCTCCTGTGAAGCGCTTCTGTGGTGTTTCCTCCGGCATTTATAGTGGCCTGTCCCTGCCGCTTCCGGTTGTCAGTTTCAGCTGTCTGCTGTAGTGGCCGGAATATTGGGTCCAGGTCGATGTGTTTGTTGATGGAGTTTGTGGATGAGTGCCATGCTTCTAGGAATTCACTGGCTGTTCTTTGTTTTGCTTGCCCTATAATGGTAGTGTTGTCCCAGTCAAATTCATGTTGTTTGTCGTCTGCGTGTGTGGCTACTAGGGATAGCTGGTCGTGTCGTTTCGTGGCTAGTTGATGTTCATGGATGCGGATCGTTAGCTGTCTTCCTGTTTGTCCTATATAGTGTTTTGTGCAGTCCTTGCATGGGATTTTGTACACTAAATTAGTTTTGCTCATGCTGGGTATCGGGTCCTTCGTTCTGGTGAGTTGTTGTCTGAGAGTGGCTGTTGGTTTGTGTGCTGTTATAAGTCCTAGTGGTCGCAGTAGTCTGGCTGTCATTTCAGAGATGTTCTTGATGTATGGTAGTGTGGCTAGTCCTTTGGGTTGCGGCATGTCCTCGTTCCGTTGTCTTTCCCTTAGGCATCTGTTGATGAAATTGCGAGGATATCCGTTTTTGGTGAATACCTTGTAACAGCACACAAACCAACAGCCACACTCGGACAACAACTCACCAGAACGAAGGACTCGATACCCAGCATGAGCAAAACTAATGTAGTTTACAAAATCCCATGCAAGGACTGCACAAAACACTATACAGGACAAACAGGAAGACAGCTAACGATCCGCATCCATGAACATCAACTAGCCACGAAACGACACGACCAGCTATCCCTAGTAGCCACACACGCAGACGACAAGCAACATGAATTTGACTGGGACAACACTACCATTATAGGGCAAGCCAAACAGAGAACAGCCAGGGAATTCCTAGAAGCATGGCACTCATCCCCAAACTCCATCAACAAACACATCGACCTGGACCCAATATACCGGCCACTACAGCGGACAGCTGAAATTGACAACCGGAAGCGGCAGAGACAGACCACTATAAATGCTGGAGGAAACACCACAGGAGCGCTTCACAGGAGGCTCCAAAGCACTGAGGATGTCACCTAGACAGGGGACGAAACGTTTGCAACAAAAACTTCCAGCTCGGCGAACAGAACCACAGCAACGAGCATCCGAGCTACAAATCTTCTCACAAACTTTGAACTCAAGGTAATGTTCAGATGCTAGGTCTTCAAGGACCCAGGTGATCCTGGAAAAGTGCATGGATTTAACAGATGAACAGAGTCAAATGTTTTGGTCAAGAAGGTGGTTTTGCCCCTGTCCAAATGTTTTTAAGTCACTGCACTATTTAAAATAATACAGTCTAATCAGGAGTTATAGAATCATGCAACTCAGAAGAGGCCTTTTGGCATATTGAGTCCATATCACAAAAATACGTTACTGCCTTCGGTAGATCCACTTCCCTGCAATAGCTTTAAATCTTATGACATTTCAACTGCACACCCAAGGACTTTTAAAGGTTATGACATTACTGATCTTAACTTTTCTTTTTTTCTCTCTCTCTCTCTCTCTCTCTCTCTCTCTCTCTCTCTCTTTTTCTCTCTCTCTCTCTCTCTCTCTTTTCTCTCTCTCTCTCTCTCTCTCTCTTTTTCTCTCTCTCTCTCTCTCTCTCTTTTTCTCTCTCTCTCTCTCTCTCTCTTTTTCTCTCTCTCTCTCTCTCTCTCTTTTTCTCTCTCTCTCTCTCTCTCTCTCTCTCTCTCTCTCTCTCACTAACTCACTCATCTTCAGATCCTTCTTAACTTCCTGCCTTTTACTTCAAAAGTATGCTCCCTTGTTATTGACCCTTCCACCTTGGGAACCGCTACTTTGTACCCACCCTGTCCATGCCTCTCAACATTTTACACATCTCAGTCAGGTACCCCCCAACATTCTCTGCTCCAAAGAGAATGGATTTGTTATGTCTTAGATCATGTTTTCTGGAGCCTTGTTGAGGAGCAGCCCCAAGTGGTCCACATAGGTAGGAAAAGGGATGGGCATTTAAGGCACAAATTCAGGGAGCTATGGTGGAAGCTTAGAGCTAGAGCAAACAGAGTTGTTATCTCTGGTTTGTTCCCCATGCCAAGGTGAAGAATATGGAGAGAGAAGAACACATGGCTACAGGTATGGTGCAAGAGGGAGGGTTTCAGGCACTGGGATCATTCTGGGATAGGTGGGACCTCTACAAGCAGGATGGCCTACACCTGAACCAGAGGCGTACCAATATCCTGGGGGGGGAAATTTGCTAATACTCTTTGGGAGGATTTAAACTAATTGCGCAGGGGGATGGGAACCTAAATTGTAGTTCCTGTGTCCAGAAGGTTGAAAGTAGTGAGGTCAGAAAAAAGGTTTCAAGGTCGCAAGAGTGCACCAGCAGGCAGGTAAGTGGTTTGAAATATGTCTACTTCAACGCCAGGAGCATCCAGAATAAGGTGGGGGAACTTGCAGCATTGGTTGGTATCTCGGACTTCAATGTTGTGGCCATTTCGGAGACATGAATAGAGCAGGAACAGAAATGGTTGTTGCAGGTTCCAGCATTTAGATGTTTCAGTAAGAACAGAAAAGATGATAAAAGAGGGAGAGGTGTAGCATTGTTAGTGAAGGACATTATTACGATAGCAGAAAGGACGTTTGAGGACTCATCTACTGAGGTAATATGGGTTGAGGTTAGAAACAAGGAAGGGGAGGTCACCGTGTTGGATGTTTTCTGTAGGCCTCTGTATACTTCCAGAGATGTAGAGGAAAGGGTAGCAAAGACTATTCTGGAAAGGAGCAAGAGTAACAGGGAAGTTGTTATGAGGGTTTTTAACTTGCCAAATAGTGACTGGAAATACTGTAGTTTGAGTACTTCAGGTGGGGCAATGTGTGCAGGATGGTTTCCTGATACAGTATGTAGACAGGTCCACAAGGGGCAAGGTGTTTTAAAAAATTCTCAAGGTCAGGTTCGTAGGAGAGTAGTCTGACACAGAACAAACGACCAAGAGGCGAGTCTGCTAGAATATGGGCATTTTATTCCCCGCAGCGTCGCCACAACCAACGGGTCTGGCTTATACTCACTCTACATGTTACCGGAACTGGGAGCCGTCAGTTCTCGTAGAGCGGTTGCCAACAACCCACGCTCGGCGGTTAAACGTAACCCCGGAGCAGACTCACCGAACTGGAGACTTTTCCAGCTGATATACTCTTTTCCAGATATAAACATTCATGTGAACAGCAGAGCAAGGCTAAAAAACACATTCCATTCTGGTTACATACAGATAAGAAGATTCACACGGGGAGGTGTGTAATAAGATTCACACGGGACTAAGCAACACCTTCATTCCGGTTAGATTCACACATGTATTGGGACATAATTTTTAACCGTTTCACCACATTCCACTGCTTGGCCCAATACATGTGTTACATTATGATTCACACATGTATTGGGACATAATTTTACACCACACAAGGCCACATTGGATTTGGTACTGGGTAATAGACCTGGCCAGGTGTTAGATTTGGAGGTAGGTGAGCACTTTGGTGATTGTGCCCACAATTTGGTTAAGTTTAACTTAGTGATGGAAAGGGATAGGTAGATACCGCAGAGCAAGAGTTATAGCTAGGGGAAAGGCAACTATGATGCGATTAGGCAAAAGTTAGGATGCATAGGATGGGGAAAGAAACTGCAGGGGATGGACACAATTGATATGTGGAGCTTATTCAAGGAATAGCTACTGTGGGTCCTTGATAAGTACCTACCTGTCTGGCAGGGAGGAAATGGTGGACCTAGGAAGCCATGGTTTACGAGAGAAGTTGAATCTCTTGTTGAGGAAAAGAAGGCTTATGTTAGGATGAATGTGAAGGCTCAGTTAGGGAGCTTGAGACTTGCAAGTTTATAGCTGAAATGCTCCATCCCAGACAATCATGCGAATCTCCTCTATACCGCAACCAATGCAATCATATTTTATTTATTGTGACCAAAGCTGCGCACAATACTGACCAAAATTCTGTACATGAACTCCATGCTCTTAAATCAACTCATAAAGGCAAGTGCCCTGTATACCTTCATAATTATCCGATTAACCTGTCCAGCTGCCTTCACCTTGTGTATACAGAAACTAAATAAACAAAACTTGGCTCACTCTGAAATGGTAATAACTTCTAGAAGTTGGGTTAAGTACATGAGGAGAAAGTTAGAATCATCACAGCATGCTTAACAGTCAACTGGTCAAAACAAGGAAGAATCCCATTTCCAAACGATCAGCAACTGCTCCAATTCCTTCAAAAACATCTTATC
Source organism: Chiloscyllium plagiosum (assembly GCF_037043375.1). Lineage (NCBI taxonomy): Eukaryota > Metazoa > Chordata > Chondrichthyes > Orectolobiformes > Hemiscylliidae > Chiloscyllium > Chiloscyllium plagiosum. The sequence continues at coordinate 35,132,834 of NW_028270180.1, read as the reverse complement.
AGAAAGAGAGAAAAGATTGGGGGCAATCTGGTTCTGCTTTATCACTCCTCTCTAAACTTTTCACACAACATAAAATACTTCAAAATTCTGCAACCTTTTGCACCAAATATCACAGCTGTATGATTTGTTACAAATAATTTGTTCAATAAACATGTAATAACATCAATTGAGAGAGTGCTGGGAGAATTCTCCACACTTTTTCTAAAGTGGCATTGGATCAGTTGAAATTGTTACTGCTCATTTGAAGGATTGGAACAGGCCTTGGAAGATGTCCAATATGTTGGAGGTTAACCAAATGTGGAGTGACCAAAAGCTTTGCAATTCACCCCAGTAAGGTACTAACACTCTGTTAAGGTGCCAACACATCAAGCAGTGAGAGAAAGGATGAAATTTAGATCAGGGAAAAGAAAAATTAGCAAATGCAAGTAATTTTGGTAATAAAACTAGAGTGTTGAAGAGTTTCAGCAGAAAATCCTGCTGGAAAATCTCAACAAGTCTGACCAGCAACTGTGGAGTGAAAAACAAAATGACTCTTTGGAGTTGAATTGAAATGAATTCCAGTGAAAACTTCTATTGGACTGGCAACATTAACTCTGTTTCTCTCATCATAGTTGCTGCCAGATCTGCTGAGATTTTCCATCAGGATTTTATGTTTTTTATATCATATAGCAGCCACAGTACTTTGCTTTCATTTGATTAACTTGAGTAATGATTGTTCTTTCTGTTTTTTGGTACTATCATTGATATCTGATGTTAAATTGTCATGTTTTTCTTTACAGGTTGCATGTGGTTTAAATCACACTTTAGCTGTCTCTACCGATGGGATGATGGTTTGGGCTTTTGGTGATGGTGATTATGGAAAGCTTGGTCTTGGCAATTCAACAGCCAAATCATCTCCCCAGGCATGTGTCACCAAGCTTTGGTCATTATATTGGTGTGATTGCGTGGCTTTCTGTCTTTCCAGCACTGCTTCCTGACTGTCTCAAGTGAATCATAGTATTTGAGGTCACAGCTGACTTGTGTGACAAAGCTTCTAGTAATTCATTCATTGAATGTGGGCTTTCTAGAAAGGCTAGCATTCATTTCCCATCCCTAATTTGCTTTTGAGAAACTTCTGTTGGACAGGTATGGTATGTTCCATGTGGTGTAAGTACCCCACAGTGCTGTTCGAGGTGGTGTTTTCACACTGCAACATTGAAGCTCAAAGATACAGTTCCAAGTCAGGGTGATGTAGCTGGAGGAAACCTGCTGGTGTTAGAGTCTCCCTTGCCCTTCTTGATGCAGGTTTGGAAGGTGCTGCTTTAGGTGCTTTAGCATGTTGTTGCAGTGCATCTTGTAAATGTCGCACACTACTGCCACTATGTGCTAGGAGTGGAGGGAGTTACTTGCTTACAAAAGGATGAGTACAAGAGTTGGCAGGTGATGTTACGGTTGTATAGGATTTTGGTTCGGCCACATTTGGAATACTGTGTACAATTCTGGTCGCCACATTACCAAAAAGATGTGGATGCTTTGGAGACAGTGCAGAGGAGGTTCACCAGGATGATGCCTTGTATGGAGGGCACTAGCTATGAAGGGAGGTTGAGTAGATTAAGATTATTTTCATTAGAAAAACGGAGGTTGAGGGGGCGCCTGATTGAGGCCTACAAAATTATGAGAAGTATAGACAGGGTGGATAGCAAGAAGCTGTTTTACAGAGTGAGGGACTCAATTACTAGGGGTCACAAGTTCAAGGTGAGAGAGGAAAATTTTAAGGGAGATATGCGTGGAAAGTTCTTTACGCGGAGGGTGGTGGGTGCCTGGAACGTGTTGCCAGCAGCGGTGGTAGAGGGAGGCGTGATAGCGTCATTTAAGATGTATCTGGACAGATACATGAATAGGCAGGGAGCAGAGGGAAATAGGTGACTTTTAGATAGAGGATCTGGATCGGTGCAGGCTTCGAAGTCCAAAGGGCCTGTTCCTGTGCTGTAATTTTCTTTGTTCTTTGCCATATGTCAGTCTAAGCTATGATTGTCTTGATTTGGAGGTGCCAGTGTTGGACTTGGGTGTACAAAATTAAAAATCACACAACACCGGGTTATAGTCCAACGGGTTTATTTGGAAGTATTAGCTTTCGGAGCGCTGCTCCTTCAGGTGGTTGTGCAGTGTAAGATCATAAGACACAGAATTTTTAGCGAAAGTTTACAGTGTGATGCAATAGACACTCATATCCACCCCCTACCCTGGCGCGCGCACACACACACAAGTTTGTGGGGTGAATTTGTATTTGCAGATTTACATTTTATTTTTCTCTGAAACAGCATGAATCCATGTAAGATTCTGTAAATCCCTTTTTTAGAAATAGAATCAGTCTAAACATTGGGGCACAGACAGACTCACACAGGACACTTCACACTTTCAGTGCATTATCTGAGCTGACATGGTGCCCATTGTTAAAATGCACTTGAGAATGTAACAGTTTTGGGTTTACATATGAAAGAACTGAGACCAACATGATAATTCTATAAGATGAGAGACTTAACAAACAATCCAGGTTTTTTTCAATGTATCATTTCAGTTGCATCACACTGTAAACTTTTGCTTACATTCTGTGTCTTACGATATTATACTTCACAACCACATATTGAAGGAGCAGCGCTCCAGAAGCTAGTGTTTCCAAATAAACCTGTTGGACTATAACCTGGTGTTGTGTGATTTTTAACTTTGTCAGCCATGATTGTCCAGATTTTGCTGCACGCGGGCATAAACTGCCTCATTGTTTGCTACAATTACATCTGAACATAGTGCAACTTTCAGTGAGTGTACCCATTTCTGAGCTTCTGATGATGTAGTAGCATGGTTGGACCCAGGACAGTGCTCTGAGAAACTCCCGTAGTGATATCTTGGTTCCTGAAATGATTGCTCTTCAAAACCACAACCATATTCTTTTATGATGGGTGTGATTTGTTCCATGGGAGAGTCTCCAGCGATACTCACTGATTTCCTTGAATCAACCCAGTCAAGTGCTGCCTTGCTGTCAGTATCAGTCACTCTCACCTCAGAAGTGAAATTCAGGCTTGTTTTGATCGTGGTTGGGTCTAAGGCTACACTGAAAGCTGGTGCCAAATGGATCTGGTAGAACCCAAAATGAGCATCAGTGAGTGGGTTTTTGGTAAGTTTGTGCCATTTGATCCCATTGTCAATGCTTTCATTACTGATGATAGGTTGTGATCTAATGCAATAGTAATAGCTGGATTTGATTAGTCTTTTGTGTGGGCAATTTTCTTTACAATAGTTGGGTGAATTTTACAATTCAATTTTATGATAAGTCTAGGGAAAATTATGTTCGTAATTGATGAATGATGTAATTCAGCTATTCTGTTGTTTATTTTTCATAGCTCTGTCTTTTGTTTTTGTCTTAAGGTTTTTTAACTTCTCTTTTTGCAGAAAGTGGATGTTTTGTGTGGCATAGGAATTAAAAAAGTTGCTTGTGGCACCCAGTTTTCTGTTGCCCTGACAAAAGACGGCCATGTGTACACTTTTGGCCAAGGTAGGATAATTATCTAGGCTTTTCAAAATTATGTTTAGAATGGCACCAATGATTAATTTTAATTCATTCCAAATAGCTATAGAAACAGATGACTTTTCTATGTTGTCCATCATCCATTTATCAAAGCAAGAAATAGGAGTCAGTCTGTCTTCCACAACTGTTCATTTAAATTTCATAGTTCAATACAAGATCCAACCTTCTTTCTTCTTTTCCTAATCCACCCCTTAATGGGGAAAAACCAATCATTTTTCTTTTTCCATAACCAGAAGTGCTCTTACACAAAACTGAACGTTTCTTGCCCTCACCAAATCAGCTGTGATGTTTTTTATCTATTTACCACCACTGGTAAATCATCCATGTTTACCAATTGATTAATTTATGTGCAAAGCCCATTAAGAACAATGCAAGCCATCAAAGAGGAGGGAGAAGTGAAAACCAACCCTTATTTTCTCTGAATCTTGTATCCAGAAGTGCTCATACATACAAGTAAGCTGTTTTCTTTCTATCACTAAATCACTTTTTTTTTTATCTATTAACCATGACCAGTAAATCATCGGTGTTTCCAATTGAATAATTTACATGCAAAACCCATTAAGGGTAAAGCAAACCAGAGTTAGCGTTTCGGGTCCAGTGACCCAACAGTTCTGAAGAACGGTCACTGGATCTGAAACATTAACTCTGTCTTGTCTCCACAAATGCTAGCAGACCTGCTGAGATTCTCCAGAAATTTCTGTTGCAGGTCCAATCATTCTTCAGTCTACCAGCTAGAAATTGGCATTCAAGTGCTGTGCCATCAGTCACTTCTCCTCATTCTTTTCTGTCTATATATTTACTATGCTTGACACTGGATTTTTTTTTAAGTAATCTTTTTGCCCAAACGTAATTGAGAGAGATTGAAATATCTTTAAATGTTCAATATGTTTTTAAAGGTGACCGATTTTTTTTTTTCTCAACCTTTCTCACCTCCATTTTCTAAAAGATTCTGAATAATAATCCTGGAAATTGGTATGGAGATTGAAAATCCAGCAGGTTTTTATCATTACAGTTTCTAAATCTAATACTCTCTATATGAAATTTTATTTAACCAATCAGTTTAATTAAGTTCAGGCTGACTAGATTGAATATTCAAAATGATGAAACTAAGATTCCCATCACTAATGCCTTGAGAGAAGACTTGCAGCTCACCAAGGCTTACACAATTAAAAGATAGTGTTGTAGAACAAAGAGACCTAGGGTTTCAGGTACATAATTCTTTGAATTTGCGTCACAAATAGATAGTAGTTAAGAAGCATTGGGCACACTTGCGTTTAAGCTCAGACCTTTGAGTATAGGAGTTGGGGCGTTATGTTGAGGTTGTATAGGATGTTGGTGAGGCCTCTTAGGGTGCACTGTGTCTAGTTCTGGACGCCGTTTTAGGAAGGATATTATTAAGCTGGAGAAAGTTTATAAGAGATTTACCAGGATATTGCCAGGAACGGAGGTTTTGAGTTATAAGGAAAGGCTGGGACTTCTTTCACTAGAGCGTAGGAAGTTAAGGGATAAGCTTGTAGAGGTTTATAAAATCATGAGCGGTATAGATAAGGTGAATGGCAGGTCTCTTCCCTAGGTTGGGAGGTTTCAAGATTAGGGGCATGTTTTTAATATGAGAGGAGGAATGTTTAAAAAAGACATGAGAACAATTTTTGTTTGCACAGAAGTTGATTCATGTGTAGAATGAACTTGCAGAGGAAGTGATGGATGCTGGTACAGTTACATATGTTTAAAAGACATTTGTACATGAATAAAAAATACTTGGAGGGGTATGGGTCAAGGCAGGTGGGACTATCTTAGTTTGAGATTATGGTCAACATGAGTCGAAGAGTGTGGCGTTGGAAAAGCACAGCCGATCAGGCAGCATCCGAGGAGCAGGAAAGTTGACTTTTTGAGCAATAAGCTCTTCATCAGGAATTCCTAATGAAGAACATTATTAAGAACATGATGAAAACTTCATTTCATTTCCACTTCCAAACATAAATTAACAGATGCCATCCAATACAACTCTAACAAATTTACAAAGCTATCTGAATTTAATCTTCTCCCTCTCCTCGTGTAGATATAGAAAAAAAGTAGAGGTTAATACCAAGGTTTGAGCAACTTGAGTTTCTTGAGGCCAACCCAAAAATCACCTTACTGATGATGGCAAGTGTAGATAACCTGTGATGCTGCACCAAGTGTGAACAGAGCTCCTTACCAGCTCAAATAGTAAACAAAACCTTCTGTAACAATATCTGCCAGACGGACCAAACTATCATAAGAAAATGAAAATGCTAAGTTTGTCCAACAGATATGAAAGCTAAAATTTGAATTAAATTTTGTATTTTGAGTTAATAAGGGAGAACATGATTAGTGATTTTTAAAGTTCAATTTGTGAGCTTGGAACTGTACCAAGAAGAATGGAGGTCTGTTTTATTGACACTTAACACCGACTGTTGTGCAACCTTGACTTGAAGACCATGGGTGGGTTAATAGATTGGTGAATTTAATTTGAAAAGTATTCATGCTGAGTAACAGGAGTGCAGTGCACAAACCAAACAATCTAGACAGCTGATCTGTGTTGTGAAGGATTGCTGCATACTGGATACATAGGACACCATATGTAGGGAAAAAGCGGCAGAGCAATTGCTGAAAGGAATCCAGTCTGAACAAAGAACTCGCGTGTCTTAGTCGCAGTTCTTCATTAGAGTTGAATGTTTGTAAGAATATCACTATCTTGAAAGAAGTCATGTGAATTTGAACCTTTGTCTTATGTCTGTAATGAAATCTATGCAACATTTCATTTAGTGTAATATAGTCCATTATTTTCCCCGTTTAATTTATTATTCTTTGTGCTCAAAGTGCACAGCTTTTCGTGAATGTGTTCAGTAAGTGACCTCTGCTGGTTTAAAGGAAAAAATAAAGTCAGGATCGAACAAGCCAGGTTTTATTGTGGGATCTAATTTATCCTGTATTAACTATGAGTGTCATGTCCATTCAGACTCTGACAATTCCTTTTCCATGCCAACAGATCGCTTGATTGGCTTGCCTGAGGGTCGTGCCCGCAATCATAACAGACCTCAGCCAGTACCTGCTCTGAATGGAGTCTTTATTGAGGACATAGTTGTGGGTGCTGAGCACACACTGGGTCTTTCAACACCTGGAGATGTTTATGGCTGGGGCAGCAATTCAGAAGGGCAGGTAAAAAATCTTACTGCTACAGAGATCTTTTCAACTATTTTGTTTCTTGGATTATAAATACAAAGTTAGTAAACACAGGCTCACACTCAACTCGCCACAAGCAAGACATGAATTTTCCTGTAATGGTACCCCTTTTCACTAACATTAGCTGATGCTATGTCAATATAATCTGCTTCAAAAGCAGCAGGACAACTAGAAGCAGGAGTAAGACATTTGACCCTTCAAACCTGCACTGCCATTCAGTTTGATTATGGCTGTTCCTCCATCCCAATGCCATGTTCTTGCTTTCTCTTTATACCTTTTTATGCCTTTAATATCAATAAAACTGTCAATCTGTTTCTTGAATATACTCTGCAACATGGCCTCCACAGCTTTCTGTGATAGTGAACTCAACAGGTTGACCACCCTTTGAGTGAAGAAATATTTCCTCACCTTGATCTGAAATGGTCTTCCCCATATTCTGAGACTGTGACCCAATTTCTAAACCATGGGAAGCAAACAAGATAATGAGATTCCAGAGACTGTATGTTCCTGTTAGGGTGAACAGCAAACCTGGTAGGTATGGGGAACGCAAGACGTCTGGATGGGTATTTGAATAGGAAGGGTTTAGAGGGATATGGGCCAAGTGCTGGCAAATGCAACTAGATTAGGTTAGGATATCTGGTCGGCATGGACAAGCTGGACCAAAGGGTCTGTTTCCATACTGTACATCTGTGGCTCTAGTCTATCCAGTCCTGTTGGCATTGTATACGTTTCGATTAGATTCCGCTTATCCTTATAAATATAAGGAATATATTTATTATTTATATATGAATATAAATACAGTTGAACCAATTTCTCATTAGACATTCTGCTGTTCCTGTTGTCAACCTAATAACTCTACAGCATTAACTCTACATATTTGCATTAACTCTACAGCAAATATACCCTCTCTTAGGTAGAGAGACGAAAACTGCATACAGTACTCAAGGGTGGTCTTGGCAAGGTCCTGAATAAGTTTGTAATGTATTCCTACTAATGAACCCAAATCCCTTTGTCTTGATGGCCAGCATAATATTTGCCTTCCTAATAGCTTTCTGCACCTGCCTGTTTACTTTCATTGACTAGTGTATGAAGACACCAGGATCCCTTTTGTACATTCAAATGTCCCAATATATCACCATTCAAGTGATCATCTGCCTTTCTGTTTTTCACACTGAAGTCTATCACTTCACATTTTGGTGCATTATATTACATATGCCATGTGCTTGCCCACACACTCAACTTGTCGAGATTGCCCTAAGGCCTCCTTGCATCCTCCTCATAACTCTGAATCACACTCAGTTTTGTGTCATCAGAATCTTGGAAATATTGCATCTGGTTCATAGAACAGTACAATACAGGCCCTACAACCCTCAGTGTTGTGCCAACCTTTTAACCTAGTCTAAGATCAAACTAACCTACATACCCTTCATTTTACTATCATTCATATGCCGGTCCAAATGTCGTTTACATGTCCCTAATGTCTCTCACTCTACGACCACTGCTGCAGTGCATTCCATGCACTCACCACTCAGTGTAAAGAACCTACCTCTGACATCTCCCCTAAACCTTCTTCCAATCACCTTAAAATGATGTCCCCTCGTGATAGCCATTTCCACCCTGGGGAAAAAGTATCTGGCTATCCACTCTATCTATGTATCTCGTTACCTTGTACATCTCTATCAAGTCACCTTCTTCACTTCAATGAGAAAGGCCCTAGCTTCCTCAACCTTTGCGGCATGGTGGCACGGTGGTTAGCACTGCTACTTCACAGCGCCAGAGACCAGGGTTCAATTCCCGCCTCAGGCAACTGTCTGTGTGGAGTTTGCACATTCTCCCTGTGTCTGCGTGGGTTTCCTTCGGGTGCTCCAGTTTCCTCCCACATTCCAAAGATGTGCAGGTTAGGTGGATTGGCCATGCCAAATTGCCTGTAGTGTGTTGGTGAAGGGGTAAATGTCGGGGAATAGGTCTGGGTGAGTTGCTCTTCGGAGAGTCAGTGTGGACTTGTTGGGCCGAAGGGACTGTTTCCACATTGTAAGTAATCTAATCTTTCTTCATTACACATACCCTCCAGTCCAGCAGCATCCTGGTAAATCTCCTCTGCACCCTCTCTAAAGCTTTTACATCCTTCCTATAATGAGGCGACCAGAACTAAATACAGTATTCCAAGTGTGGTCTAACATAGAACATTACAGTGTAGTTCAGACCCTTCGGCCCTCGATGTTGCGCCACCCTGGGTCATACTAATCTGAAGCCTATCCCACCTACAATATTCCATGTACATCATTTGCCTGTCCAATGACGACTTAAATGCACTTAAACTTGGCGAATCTACTACCGATGCAGGCAAAGCATTCCATACCCTTACTACCCTCTGAGTAAAGAAACTACCTCTGACATCTGTCTTATACCTATCTCCCCACACTTTAAAGTTGTGTCCCCTCGTGTTTGCCGTCCCCATACTTGGAAAAAGGCTCTCCCTGTCCACCCTATCTAACCCTCTGATTATCTTGTGTATCTCTATTAGGTCACCTCTCAACCTCCTTCTCTCTAATGAGAACAGCCTCAAGGCCCTCAGCCTTTCCTCGTAAGACATTCCTTCCATACCGACAACATCCTATTAAATCTCCAAAGCTTCCACATCCTCCTTATAATGCGGTGACCAGAAAAGTACACAATACTCCAAGTGTGGCTGTACTAGAGCTTTGTACAACTGCAGCATAACCTCCTAGTTCTGGAACTCAATCCCTCTATTAATAAAGGCCAAAACACTGTATGCCTTCTTAACAACCCTGTCAATCTGGGTGGCAACTTTCAGGGATCTGTGTACATGGACACCAAGATCTCTCTTCTCATCTGCACTCCCAAGAATCCTACCATTAGCCCAGTACTTTGCATTCCGATTACTCCGTCCAAAGTGTATCACCTCACACTTGTCCACATTAAACTCCATTTGCCACCTCTCAGCCCAGCTCTGCATCCTATCTATGTCTCTCTGCAATCTACAACATCCTTCATCACTATCCACAAGTCCACCGACCTTAGTGTCGTCCACAAATTTACTAACCCACCCTTCTAAGCCCTCATCCAGGTCATTTATAAAAATGACGAACAGCAGTGGACCCAACACCGACCCTTGCGGTACGCCACTAGTAACTGGACACCAAGATGAACATGTTCCATCAACTACAACCCTCTGTTTTCTTTCAGCAAGCCAATTACTGATCCAAACTGCTATGCCTCCCACCATCCCATTCCTCCGCATTTTGTATAATAGCCTACTGTGGCGAACCTTATCGAACGCCTTGCTGAAATCCATATACACCACATCAATCGGTTTACTTATCTACCTGTTCGGTCACTTTGTCAAAAAACTCAATAAGATTCATTAGGCACGACCTACCCTTCCCAAAACCGCGCTGACTGTCCCTGATCATATTATTCTTTTCTAGATGGTTATAAGTCCTATCTCTTATAACCTTTTCCAACACTTTACCAACAACTGAAGTGAGACTCACTGGTCTGTAAATACCAGGGTTGTCTCTACTACCCTTTTTGAACAAGGGAACCACATTTGCTATCCTCCAGTCCTCAGGCACTATTCCTGTAGACAATGATGATTTGAAGATCAATGCCAAAGGCTCGGTAATCCCTTGCTTCCCAAAGGACCCTAGGATAGATCCCATCCGGCCCAAGGGACTTATCTATTTTCACACTCTGCAGTATTTCTAATACCTCTTCCTTGTAAACCTCAATCTCTTCTAGTCTGGATGCAAGTATCTCTGTACCTTCCTCGCCAACATTTTCATTTTCTATAGTGAACACTGTCGAAAAATATTTATTTAGCGCTTCCCCTATCTCCTCTGAGTCCACACATAACTTCCCACCATTATCCTTGATTGGCCCTAATTTAACTCTCGTCATTCTTTTATTCCTGACATACCTATGGAAAGCCTTAGGGTTAACCCTGATCCTATCCGCCAACAACTTTTCATGTCCACTCCTGGCTCTTCTGAGCTCTCTCAGGTCTTTCCTGACTTCCTTTTAACCCTCAAGCGCCCTAACTGAGTTTTCACATTTTGTCCTAACATAAGCCGCCGCCTTCTTCTTGACCAGGGATTCCACTTCCTTCGTAAACCACGGCTCATGCGTTCTATATCTTCCTCGCTGCCTGACAGGTACATACTTATCTAGGACACCCAGGAGCTTTTCCTTGAATAAGCACCACATTTTTAATGTGCTCATCCCCTGCAGTTTCCTTCCCCATTCTCCACTTCCTAAATCTTTCCTAATTTCCCTTCCCCCAGCTGTAACTCTTGCTCAGTGGAGTACACCTATCCCTTTCCATCACTAAAGTGAACTAACAGAATTGTGATCGCTGTCTCCAAAGTACTTACCTACTTCCAAATCTAACACCTGGCCAGGCTCGTTACCCAGTACTAAATCTAAAATGGCTTTGCCCCTTGTAGGCCTGTCTACATACTGTGTCAGGAAGCCCTCCTGCACACACTGGACAAAAACTGACCCGTCTATAGTACTCGTAGTGATCCCAGTCAATATTTGGATAGTCGAAGTCCCCCATGACAACTAACCCTGCCACTCTCACTCCTATCGAGAATCATCTTTGCTATCCTTTCCTCTACATCTCTGGGACTATTCGGAGGCTTATAGAAAACTCCCAACATGGTGACATCTCCTTTCCTGTTTCTAACCTCAGCCCATACTACCTCAGTTAATGAGTCCCCAAACATCCTTTCTACAACTGTAATATTGTCCCTGATCAACAATGCCACACCTCCCCCTCTTTTACCATCTTCTCTGTTCTTACTGAAACATCTGAATCCCGGAACCTGCAACAGCCATTCCTGTCCCTGCTCTATCCATGTCTCCGTAATGGCCACAACATCGAAGTCCCAGGTACCAACCCACGCTGCCAGTTCACTCACTTTATTTTTGATGCTCCTCACATTGAAGTACACATACTTCAAACCAGGTTCTCGCTTGTCAGATACTTGATTTGGGAACTCCCTACTCTCATCCTCTTCTGCACCTGTCCTACAATTTTGGTTCCCAGCCCCCTTCTGTATTAGTTTAAATCCACCTTAATAGCTTTCGCGAATTTCCCACCCAGGATATTGGTACTCCTCTGGTTTAGATGAAGACCATCCTGCTTGTAGAGGTCCCACCTACCCCAGAAAGAGCTCCAATTATCCAAGAATCCAAAACCCTCCCTCCTGCGCCATCCCTGTAGCCACGTGTTCAACTCCTTTCTCTCCTTATTCCTCACCTCACTAGCACGTGGCACGGGCATCAAACCAGAGAAAACAACTCTGTTTGTCCTAGCTCTAAGCTTCCATCCTAGCTCCCTGAATTTCTGCTTCAAGTCCCCATCTCTCTTCCGACCTATGTCATTGGTGCCAATGTGGGCCATGACTTGGGGCTGCCCTCCCTCCCCCGAAGGATCCCAGTAACACGATCAGAGACATTACCGACTCTGGCACCTGGGAGGCAACACACCAACCGTGAGTCTCTCTCGTCCCCACAGAACCTCCTATCTGTCCCCCTAACTATCGAGTCCCCAATGACTACTGCTCTGCTCCTCTTCCCCCTTCCCTTCTGAGCAGCAGGTGCCCCACTTCTTTCCCCTGGTAAGTCATTCTCCCCCAACAGTATCCAAAACGGTATACTTATTGTTGAGGGGAATGGCCACAGGGGATCCCTGCACTGCCTGCCGGTTCCCTTTCTGTCCCCTAACTGTCACCCATCTGTCTTTTTCTTTTATCTGGGGAGTGACTATCTCTCTGTAAGTCCTGTCAGTAACCCTCTCTGTCTCCCAAATGATCCGAAGTTCATCCAACTCCAGCTCCAGTTCCCTAAAACGGTTTTCAAGGAGCTGGTGTTGGGTGCACTTCCCACAGATGTAGTCAGCAGGGACACTAGTGGTGACCCTTACTTCCGACATTCTGCAGGAGGAATATTCCATTGCCCTAAACTCCATTCCCACTATTCTAACTCCCGAAGTGACTACTAAAAGAAAAAGGATTAGGAAATAAACTTACCTTGTCAATCTGGCTCCCACAACTTTTTCTTTAGGTTAGAGGAGGAGGATTGGTGGGAGACCCTACCCGAGTAGTGTCTCGGGTAACGCAACCACGCAAATATAAACTGTTCTGCTTACCCTTCCCAGAAGTCCTTTGCTCGCTCCCTCCCTTCCTCGCTAGCCTGAAAGTAAGAAGTTTAAATATACTTACCTGCCTTCCGACAATCACCTCGCACCAACGTCACCTCCTCTCTGCTCTCGCTGCTCCGTCGTGGGCTTGAAAGAGCTACAGCATAACCCGCGGCTCTTAAGTTCAATACCTCTACTAATGAAAGCCAACACACCATAGATCATCTTAAGAGCTTTGTCAGATTGGGTGGCAACCCTCCGGGATCTATGGACATGGACCCCAAAATCCCTCTATTCCTCCATACTGCCAAGAATCCTGCCTTTAACACTGTAATCTGCATTCAAATTCAAAGTTCCAAATGAATCATTTCACAGTTTTCCAGATTGAACTCCACCTGCCACTTCTCAGCACAGCTCTGCATCCTGTTAATGTCCCGTTGCAATCTACAATGGCCTTTCACACTACCCACCGCTCCACCAACCTTCGTGTCATCGGCAAACTTACTAACCCACCCTTCCACTTCCTCATCCTAGTCATTTATAAAAATCACCAAGAGCAGAGGTACCAGAACAGATCCCTGCAGAACACCACTGATCACCAAACTCCAGGTTGAATACTTTCCATCTACTACTTACCCTCGGTCTTCTATTGGCCAGCCAACTCTGTATCCGGACAGCCAAATTTTCCGTATCCCATGCCTCCTTACTTTCTGAATGAGCTGACCATGCGAAACCTTATCAAATACCTATGTATATCCGTCCATTGCTCTACCTTCATCAAACAGTTTTGCCACATCCTTAAAGATTTCAGTAAGGTTTGTGAGATATGACCTGCACATCACAAAGCCATGCTGACTATCTCTAATCATACTATGCATTTGCAAATAATCATAAATCCTGTTTCTCAGAATCCTGTCCAATAATTTGACCACCACCGATGTATGACTAACTGGTCTGTAATTCCAAGAGTTACCCTGTCCTATTTGTTGAGCAAAAGAATAACAGTTGCCACCTTCCAATCATCTGGCATTACTCCAGTACATGGTGAGGACGCAAAGATCATCTCCAAAGGTGCATCGATCTCTTTCCTAGCTTCCCATAAGAACCTTGGGTATATCTCATCTGGCCTAGGGGACTTACTTTTCCTCATATTTTTCAGCATTTCCAGCACATCTTCTTAACATCCACCTGTTCAAGCATATCAGCCTGTTTCACGCTGTCCTCACAAACAAGAAGTTTCCTCTCATTGGTGAATACTGAAGCAAAGTGTTCATGAAGAACCTCCCCTACTTCCTCCGACTAGTTGCCCCCATTATCCCTGATCAGTACCACCCTAACTCTGGCCATCCTCTTGTTCCTCACAGAAGTGTAGAGCGACTTGGGGTTTTCGTCAATCCTACCAGCCAAGGCTGTTTCATACCCAACACACTGACTGGAACTTTGCCCTGTCAACTGTCTATCCTTCCTCATAGACTTTCTGCATGCTGTATTTGCCTGTTCACCAGCTACCCCTTCCTCTGATCCGTAGCTCTGGTTCCCATCCCCCTACCAAACTAGTTTAAACCCTCCCAAATAGCCCAAACACTCCTATTATGTCCAAATTCCTGAATTTATTTTATTTTAGTTAATGGACTTCAGTTTAATTTTTAGACAAAGTAGAAGTACTCATCTGACCTTATTTTAGATGTTTTCTAATTTGCAATTATTTATCATCCAGCACTAAGTCGCTGAATTCACCACTCTTCATTCATGCTGCTTTATGCATTCATGTGTTTCTTTATACCAATGTAGTTAGAAGCACGTAAGATGAAAACCAACTGTCAAAAACATTCTCAGCATAGATGCATGGAAGTGTGGAGTACATTTAGCTATAAAATAAGTGTTTATAGTGAAAGTTTATTGTAGTACCTTGTCTCTGACTTTCCACATCTGTTTTTCCTGTTATAGCTGGGTTTGGGTCATACCAATCATGTAAGAGAGCCAACCCTAGTCACAGCACTCCAGGGAAGGAATATTCGACAGATTTCAGCAGGACGTTGCCACAGTGTAGCATGGACAGCTCCTCCAGTACCACCAAGAGCACCAGGTGACATGGTTTCAACTTTCCTTTTATTTTACTGTAGACTGTATCAAAGTGATATGTTTTCTTGTCAATGACCCAGACACAGTTTAATGTGCTGAATTTTAATTTGATCTCTTTTCAAATTCAGATTTTTTGCAGATTTTTTACTTAATATTAAAAATTGGAATATATGCCATAAAAAGAATACATGCTGGGGAGACTCAACAGGTTTAGCAGCATCTGGAAGACAAATAGTTAACATTTCCAGTATAATATGACTTCTCCATATTGAAGAAATGCACTGGACTCAAAACATTAACACATATTTGGTCCATATGTGTTGTTTTCCTGTAGACGCTGGTTTGAAGTTCCACATTGGTTGTTCGCTCTACTGCGAACATTAAGCAGGGAAAAGGAAGAAAACACACTCAATACACAAGAAAGGAAAGCACTAGAAAGACTAAAAAAAGATTAAAAACATTGTTATCCTACCTGCAGACAAAGGACGCTTGACAGTCATTTTAAATCAAAGAGAAAGCAAATGCACTACTTGGAGATACCAACACTTACCAACAAATGGCAATAGACCCGACCCCACAACTAGAGAACCAAATCACAACCCTATTCAAAAAAATTTCAGAAATCTGGAGAAATAAATAACTTCGACTTCCAAAAAAAGAAACCAGACGGATCAAACACACCACGCTTCTATGGATTATCCAAAATTCACAAGCTAGGAGCCCCCCCTCAGACCCATAGTCTTGCTACCTGGAACACTAAAGAGAACACTAAACACTAAATTCATTAAAGAGGAGGAAAACAACAACAATAACAAACTGCCATTTCTAGATGTTATATAGAGCAAACAGCCAATGGGGAACTTCGAATCAGCGCCTACAGGAAAATAACACATACTGACCAAATACTGAACTACAGAAGCAATCACAAAAGAAGCTGCATCAGAACATTATTTTAATGAGCCACCAGCAACACAGAGGAACTACTTACACCTCAGCGAGCAAACCTACATCGAGAACCTCTACCTGAGCTACAAATATTGTCAATACTCGCTAGAAATCAGGTCGTCTTAGGAGTAGGAAGAGAAATCCAGCTTCGAGCTGTAACTAAGAGAGGAAAGAAAATAGCTTCTACTTCTTCAAAAATCCAGCTTCTGCTGAACATAAAAGCTGAAAAAAATACCAGAAATGCTGGTCTGTGAAAGCTGGCCCCACCCATTCAGGATGCTTCTATTGTTCCAACTTTGAAAAAACTTCCAAGGCTCACAAGCTGTTTACTTCACCACAGACCACTCATGATCTCTTGTTCAACCTCTTTCTTAAAAGAAACCAGGACAAAGTACACCTGTGAATGGCACAGTATTGTCACAACGTCTAATGTGAAAATCTCTTCCTCCTCTTACTAGGTGTATCTGTGCCTCTGCAGCTAGGTTTGCCAGACTCCATTCCACCCCAGTATAGCTCTTTGAAGGAAACAAATATTGAAACAATCAGGGCCAGGCTACGTTTGCTGTACCACTTCTCAGATCTCATGTACTCCTCATGGAGGTTACTTAACCTGAGTCCAAACAATCAGGTAAGCAGTGCTTGGAATAAGTAAACTAACGCTGGATGATATAACTTAAGTAAATAATTCAAAGTTTGAAGAACAGATAATTCATGTTTAGAATTGTAATTACAGAACAGCACATCTCACTACAATGCTGGAACATGGGGAATAGTCCAGGGACAATTAAGACCATTGCTGGCACCAAGAGTGTACACTCTTCCTATGGTACGTTCCATTGGAAAGACAATGGTCCAAGGCAAAAATTATGGCCCTCAGATTACAGTAAAAAGGATTTCTACCAGGTAAATGTTGTCAATTTTCTTTTATGCATACTGTCTTACCCTGAATCCTGTGTAAAACAAAATGCTTATTTCTACTATTTATGAAGCTCCAATTTCTATATATCAGGTTATTTTTATTTAAATGATGAAAATGATTTCTATATGTGATACAAATTTTCATGGCTTTTTCAGAGGTCGCAAGTGTAAGCCCATCTTTGTACAGATTGCTAGGCAAGTAGTTAAACTCAACGCATCAGACTTGCGGTTACCTTCACGTGCCTGGAAGGTGAAACTGGTGGGCGAGGGTGCTGATGATGCTGGTGGAGTATTTGATGACACCATCACAGAGATTTGTCAAGTAATTAAACCACTTTTATTTTGTCTGTGTTGTTCTTATCAATGAAAAAATGAGGCTGAGTAACTGCCAATTTTTCTGGTGAGTTTTAGAAACAAACAGCAAAGCTTTTCAGATGCAAAATCATAGAATCCCTACAGTGTGGAAGCAGGTCATTCGGCCCATTGAGTCTACAGGAACCCTCCAAAGAGCATCATACCCAGACCCACCCGCCTACCTTATCCATGTAAGCCTGCATATCACATGGTTAATCCACCTCATCTGCACATCCCTGGACATACAGGGCAATTTAGCATGGCTAATCCACCTAACCTACACATCTTTGGACTATGGAAGGAAACCGGAGCGCCCAGAAGAAACTCCTGCAGACACAGGAAGAATATGCAAGCACCACACTTAACAGTTACCAGAGGTGCAAACGAACCCAGGTTCCTGACGCAGTGTGGCAGCAGTGCTGACCACTGTGGCGCCCTGGCATTATATGCAGCTGAAAATTACATTTGGACCATAAATTAATTTACTTAAAGTTTCAGCCAATTTCTGATCACTTAAAAAAGGAGTTAATAATAAATATCATCCTTCAGTTAATTAGAAACATTAATTGGGTTTGCATTTTTACTTGCAATGCCTGATATTCTTTTTCATTTAAACAGGAGCTTGAGATGGGGATAGTAGACCTTCTCATTCCTACTCCAAATGTCACAGCTGAAGTTGGCTACAACAGAGACAGGTAAAACTTGTTACTAAGTTCCAGTGCAAGTTTTGTTAATGATGTGCTGGCAAGCAATGGTGAAGGTTTTTGCTGTTCATTGCAGAAAGCAGTTTGATGTTCAAAGACTTTTGGAATTAACAGATTGCCTTTTCAGAAAAGGTTAGTTAGGCTAAGCTTGTAAACTCTGGAGTTTAGAACAGTCAAATGTGACTGAATTGAAACGTATAAGATCCTGAAGGAACTTGACTGAGTGGATGTGAAAAGAATATTTTCTCTTATGGGAGAGTCTAGAATACGCGTTTATAGTTTAAAAATAAGAGGATACCCTTTTAAAACAGATGAAGAAGCATTTTTTCTGAGGGTTGAGTATCTTTGGAATTCCTACCTCAAAAGGCAGTAGATACGGAATCCTTAAATACTTTTAAGGCAGAGGAAGATAGATTCTTGATTACCAAGGAGATGAAAGATCATTGGGGATATATAGGAGCGTAGAGTTGAGGTTAAAATCAGATCGGCCACAGAATTATTCAATAGCAGATCAGGCGAGAAGAGCTGACTACCCTACTCTTGTTCCTTGTTCCTATGCTCATGTTTATTTTGATACTCCTCTAACGGAACACAATGTGATCTTCCTTTCCTACATATACTAGTCCTGAATGCTTGTTGTCTATTAATGATAATGGTCTGATAATAACGCAGCAGGGATTGATTAGCTCTAAGTTAGTTAATTTCAAACAGTAAAACATATTACAGATTATCAAATGGACATGACAACAAACCAGGTGATTTCTGTGTGCAGCTTGCAAACTCTCAGCAGGCTGCCTTCCAGAAAATGTCTCAAGCTTGTATAGACACAGCAAAGTAAAGTTGCCATTGTCTTACCAGATCATTGGGCTGCTCTCTCTAGAAAGGGAGAGATGACTGGTAGGGTTTAACCTCAAGGTCACAACATCTCAGGCAAGGGAAAGAGGTTGAAAGGACAATCCTTCATGGTAACCTCAGCTGATACAGGAATTGAACCCACACTTTTGGCATCAGTCCACGTTGGAAACCAGCCATCCAGCCAACTGAGTTACTGACCTCCATACACACAGCACATGGAATCCTTAAAGGTGAATTCTCTTAAAACCGAGAGAAGCATAAAGTAGTCAGCACTGGTCGTCTTCAGAAGGGTTACTGGACTCAAAACATTAACTCTGCTTTCTCTCCATAGATGCTGCCAGACCTGTTGAGTTTTTGCAGCAATTTCTAATTTTGTTGGCGTAGTTCTATTTGTTCTTCATTCGTATAGTTAGAGGTCAACAGCATAAAAAAGGCCCTTCAGCCAATCAAATCTTTGCCAGTCAAAAATAAACACACTATTTTGATCCCTTTTTTTCCATCACTTAACCTTGTATGCTTGGATATTGCGAGTGCACATCCAAATGCCTCTTAAATATTGAGAGTTTCGGCCTTTATCACCTCTGCAGGCAGTGAGTTCCAGATTCCTACAATCATCTGAGTGAGAAAATGTTTCCTCACATCCCATCTAAACCCTCTGTCATCAATCCCTCTCCAAAGGAAAAGGTTTCTTCCTCCCTATGCCCTCAGAATTGCATACATGTCAATCATGTCTTCTCTCAATTTCTTTGCTGCAAACAAAGCAATCATGTTCTATCACATCTCTTTTTGTAACAAAAACTCTCCAGCCTAGGCAACATCCCAATAAAACTCCTCTGCTCCCTCTCCAGTACAATCACATCCCTTCTAAAATGCAAATTCCAGCTCGAGACCAAGGAGCAATGTGACAGAAGTGTGGATAGTTGGAAATTTTCCAGGGCTAAAATGTCAAATACTAGGGGCATAGGTTTAAAAACAGAAGACGACAGCAGGTTCTTAGAACATGCTACCCGGGGAACTGGTAGAATCAGATATGATAGCAACCTCAAGAGGCATTTATGCAGACACATGATCAGGCAGCTAGTAGTGATACAGACAATGTGCAAGCAGATGGGGTTAATTTAGAATGACAACCTGATCGGTGCAGACATAGTGGGCCAAAGGGCCTGTTCCTGTGCTGTACTGTTTAATGTTCCATATACACAATACTCTGTCACCTAACCAACATTTTATACAGCTCCATAGATGAACTCTGTGCTTCTGCTAATGAAGGCAAATATCCTATATGCATTAATCACTTTATCCACCTGTCCTGCTACCTTAAATGACGAGTAGATGTGCACACGAAGATTCCTCTGATCCTCAGTGTTTCTCAGGGTCCTATTGTTCATTATGTATTCTCTTGCCTTGTTTCTCCTGCATCACCTCAGAATAATCCAGATTCAGTTCCATTTGCTGCTGATCAGCTCATCTGATCAGCCCATCCATACACTATATGGCTAAGGTCCTATTTTTTTTTTGAAAGCTTACCGATCAACCCTCCTCCATTCAAGTCAAAACCATTTGCATGTTTCACAAACAGCAAGGATCCGAACACTGATCCATGTGGGAACTCACTGAACCACAGCCTTCCAGTACAAAACACTCCTGGACTATCACCCTCTGCTACCAGTCACTCAATCAACTGTGGATCCAATTTGCCAACTTTCCTTGGATCATTTGGGCTGTTACCTTTGCTATCAATCTCCTACATAAGACCATATCAAAACCTTGCTGAAATCCAAGTATATGAAAAACAGTGCCCTCCCCTGTATACCTGGTCATGTTTTGGAAAACATCAGTCACGTTAGTCAGACATGACCTTCCCTTAACAAATCCATGATGACTGTTCCTGATTAGTCCCATCCTTACCAAATACAGATGTATTCTGACCTTCCAGTCATGTCCCAACCACTAAAGTTAGATTGACTGGTCTGTGATTTCCTTTACTCCCTAATTGAAAGCAGTTTTGTGACGATGTTGCTCCTTTAACAACGTTATGCTGTCCTTGGCTTTTTTTTTTTCCGGAGAGGTCATAAAAGCAGCAATTTCAAAAGATCTCATTTTGTAGGGTTTTAGGGCCAATTTTGATTATAGCTAAAAGATACTGCCTCAGGTAAAAGACTTTCAAATAAAATAAAAACTTGTACAATTACAGGGGAGTGGCCAGTTCTCCCAGCTTAGGTTTTCTATGGTTTGGTTTGGTTTTTAGCAGGCAGTCTGTTCACTGAAAGCAGTCAGTCAGTTGTGAAGCTGCTGGATTCAGAGAAGCAGGTCCATGCTGATCCTCCATCTCTCTCTCTCTCTCTCTCTCCTGTAAGTACCTGTATTTCATTTTTCCCTTTTTGACAAGGGATGTTTATGGAGATTGTTGCAAGTATTTGGAACAGCGTCATTAAGTTGGGATAATGTGTTGGGTTTTCGGATAGCTTAAGCTATTCAGTATTCTGTTCTCTTCTGTTTGTTTCATTCGGCAATTTTGTAAATTAATTCTGTTTTGTTAAAAGTTTGACTAGCGGCATCACTCCTGGAATATCCATTCTACACCTGCTTAAAACAACGAGCAAAGTTAGGGTCTGGGCTACTTGAAATTTTTGAAGGGTTCTGGCCTGGTTCATAACAGTATCATACTGGCATTCCTCCAGCCCTCTTACAACTCTCCTGTGGCCAGGGAGGAATTGGAAAGACAGTGTTTGCTAACACTGACAACTCTGATCGACAATGCATGTGCATCCGTTGGGGATCACATGGTTTCTAGCATTGACATCATCACATAGACTTTACTGTGACATTACTGCACAGTGCAGGCAAGTGCATAATTTTTAAACTGGGCTTCAGTAGTGGGGAGAGGGATGAGGGATGCCAATGCAGTTTAGGGGTGATGGGGAATTTCCAGAATAAGAATGGAAGAGAAAGAGAGCCCAGAATTGGGGTTGACAAGGAGAATCCATGATGCCTTCTCCCACCTCTGTCTCCCTTCTGCATTCCTCACAATTCTTAGACTCTCCTTTCTTCCCCACCCCCTGTCCTATCCTCCCAGATTCCAATCTCAATCCAATCATTGTGTGGGAGTCTTTTAAAAGTAGTATGGTGAGAGTTCAAAGACAGCATGTTCCTCTAACAGTGAAGGGTAGGGCAGCAAGTCCAGGGAACTGTGGATGTCATGGGATATTGAGAGTTTGAAAAGGAAACAAAAAGTATATGTCCGTTACAGAGTATTAAAACCAGGAGGTCCTTCAAAAGTGTAAGGGGCTGCATACAAAGAAACTACGAGGGCAAAGAGGTGGCCACGAAATATCCTTGGCCAATAGGATTAAGAAAAACCCCAAAGGATGTTGTAACTATATTAAGAGTAGGAGGATTAACATGGGGAAAAAGTAGGAGCTCTTAAGAGAACAAAGGGGCACTCTGTATGAGGAGTCAGAGGACATAGGTGAGGTCTTAAATGAATATTTCTCATCTGTTTTCAAAAGGAGAAAGACGTTGTAAACTAGAGATTTCAGATGGAATGGTGAGATTAATAGAGGTTTTAGTGACCTTAAAGAAGCATAAATCTTGATGGATGTATCCCAGGCTGCAATAGGAAACCAAGAAGGAAATTGCAGGGGCCTGGGCAGACACACAGGTGGAGTGCTAGATATCTGGACAATAGCTCATGTGATTCCCATGGTAATTGCATACCAATTAGTCTGACATCAGTGCTGGGGAAATTGTTGAAAAAAGTGCTGAGGGGCAGGATTAATCAACAGTGGATTGATCGGGGATAGTCAGCATGGATTTGTTAGAGGGCGATCCTGTCTGACTAATTGAGTTTTTTGAAAAGATGACTAAATATATTGACCAATATATATCTCACCCTCCTCCAGTGTTCCCCAGCATTACAGATAACTGTCTTCAGTCAATTTGATTCACTCCATGTGATATCAAAATAGTGGTTGGAGCACTGGATACTTGTTATGGATCAGGCCAGACCCCCTCAAAATCTTTCAAAACAGTAGCCCGAAGCCCAACTTTGCTAGTTGTTTTAAGCAGGTGTAACATGGATATTCCAGGAGGGATACAGCTTGCCTAACCACTTAGTTTTAAACAAAACAGAATTTATTTGTAAGATTACCAAATGAAACACAAACAAAAGAGAACAGAATGTAGTATAACTTTAAGCTATCCAAAAACCCAACAGATTATCCCACCTTAATGATGCTGTTCCAAATTCCTGCAACAATCCCCATAGATGCCCCTTGGCAAAAAAGTTAAAATCAAATACAGGGTCTTACAGGAGAGGGATGGCAGAGAGATTCAACATGAAACACCTTCCTCGATTTATCTGTTTCTTTGACCAGCAGCATCAAAATTGACTGACTTCTTGCTCTGAACAGCTAGACTGTTAAAATCAGAACAAACCAAACCAAACCAGACAAAAGCTGAGCTGGGAGAACTGGCTGCTCCTCTTTCATTGTACAAGTGTTTTTTTTTAATTTAAAAGCCTTTTGCCTGATGCAGTATCTGTTAGCTATAATAAAATTGGCCCTAAATCCCTTCAAATATAGACATCCCAGAACCTGTGTCCTTATGACCGCTCTGAAAAAAAAAAGACAACATAACCTTGTTAAAGGAGCAGCATCGCCACGTGCTGCAAAGGCTAAGCCTTGACAACATTCCGGCAATAGTATTGAAGGCTTGTACTTCAGAACTCGTCTTAGCCAAGCTGTGTTCCAGTACAGTTATAACACTAACATCTACCTAATAATGTCCTGTGCTCACAAGGCAGGACAAATCCAGTCCAGCCAATTACTGCTTCATAAGCCTACTTTCGATCATCAGTAAAGTGATGGAGATATTATGAGGAATGGTATCAAGCAGCACCTGCTCAAAAATAACCTGGTCAGAGATGCCCAGTTGGGTTCCATCAGGGTCATTCCGCTCCTGACTTCATTACAACCTTGGTTCAAACATGGGCAAAAGAACTGAATTCCAGAGGTGAGGTGAGAGTGTCAGCTGTTGGCATCAAGGCTGCATTCAACAGAGTGTGACATCAAGGAGCCCTAGCAAAACTAGAATCAATGGGTATCGGGGGCAAACTCTCCAGTGGTTGGAGTCAGACCTGGCCCATGGTTGTTGGAGGTCAGTCATCCCAGCTCCAGGACATCTCTGCTGGAGTTCCTTAGGGTAGTCTCCAAGGCAAAACTATCTTCAGCTGCTTCATCAATGACCTTCTCTCCATCATAAATCAAAAGTGTGGATGTTCGCTGATGATTGCGCAATGTTCAGCACCATTCATGACTTCTCAGATACTGAAGTCGACCTTGTTCAAATGCAACAAGATCTGGAGAATATCCAGGCTTAGACTGACAAGTGGCAAATAATATTCGCACCACACAAATTCCAGGCTATAATCATCACCAATAAGAGACTATCATCACCAATGGCGTTGCCATCACTGAATACCCTGTTAATAACTTCCTGGGGTTTGTCATTGACCAGAGACTCAACTGGACTCACCCACATAAACACTGGCTACAAGAGCAGGTCACAGGGACTAGGAATACAGCAGCGAATGACTTACCTCTTGACTTTTCAAAGCCTACCCACCATTTACAGCACAAGTCAGGAGTGTGATGGAATACTTCTCACTTGTCTGGATGGATGCAGCTTCAGCAACATTAAGAAGCTTGACACCATCCAGGACAAAGCAACTCACTTGATTGGCACCACACCCATAGCATTCACTCCCTCCATCAATGATGCTCAGTAACAAAAGTGTGTACAAGATGCACTCCTGAAATTCACCAAACAACATCTTCCAAACCCACAATCACTTCTATTTAGAAGGGACAAGGCAGCAGTTACATGGGAACATCACCACCTGCAAGTTCCCCTCCAAGCCACTCACTGCCCTGGCTTGAAAATATATCTCTATTTCTTTACTGTTGCTAGGTCAAAATCATGGAATTCCCTCCCTATTGTTATTGTGCGTCAGCCCCATAGCAGCTGGACTGCAACAATCCAAGAAGACAGTTCACCATCATCTTCTCAAGGGCAATTAAGTCCAGGCAATTCATGTTGGCCAGCCGGTGATGACAATGTCCCATGAGAAAAATAGACTGGCAGCTTGCCTTTATTGGCTTTCAATGTTTTAGACAAGATTGGGAGGTGATGTAAAAGAGGTGGGGGGAGTTGCATTACTGATAAGTCAGATTATCACCATTGTACTGAAGGAGGACACCTTTTAGGGCTCATCTAGCAAGGCCACATGGGTAGAACCCAGGAATAGCAAGTGTGCAGTCACTTTGAAGGGATTGACCTACAGACCTTCCAACAGGCAGCAGATGATAGAGTAACAGATATGCGGGCACATCATAGAAAATGTATGTTAATGTGATTTTAACTTCCTCTATATGGGCTGGGACCCACTTAATGCCAAGGACTTGAATGGGGGCATGTGGGTTGAGGATGGAATTTGTTTTGTGTCTCCAGGATGGTTTTTTGAAACTATGTAAATAGTCCAATTAGAGAAAGGGTCATACTCGACCTGGTATTGGGGAATGAGCATGTCCAAGTTATCCAGATTTCAGAGGGGAAGCATTTTGGGAACAGTGACCATAATTTTGTAGGTTTTAAGTTACTTATGGAAAAGGATAAGATAGTCCTTGGGCACAAATTCTAAATTGGGGGAAAGCTAGCTAACATAATATCAGGCAGAAGCTGGAGAATGTAGATTGTGAGCAGCTGTTTGAGGGTAAGTCCACATCCGGCAAGTGGAAATCTTTTGATTAGACTTCAGGACCAGTATGTTTCTGTGATGAGAGCATAGTTAAAAAGAAAAAGATAGCTGGAAAGAACTCAAACAAGGAATTAGGGGGATGAAAAAGGAGCCTTGAAATGTCTTTGGTAAGCAGAATTAAGGAAAATCCCAAGGTGATTTATAGCTATATAAGGAGCATAAGAGTTTAAGAAGGGCAACAGGTATCTGTAAAATTACACACTGGTGAGCCTTACATTAATGGTAGGGAAATGATTGGAGAAGATTCTTCGGGCTGTGATTTACTCATGTTTGGAAAAATATGGATTTAGTAGTGATAGGCAGCATGGCTGTATGTGGAGAACAACTTGTCTCACAAATGTGATTGAGTTTTTTGAGGGAGTGACAAAGATGATTGATGAGGACAGGACAGTAGATGTTGTCTATGTGGACTTTAACAAGGCCTTTACAAGCTCCCTCATGGCAAGCTGTTACAAAAGGTGAAGTCACATGGGATCTGCAGTGAACTGTTAAGATGGCTGCAAAGTTGGCTTAGTCATCGAAGTTAGAGAGTAATAGTAGGTGTTTTTCTGACTGAAGAACTATGACCAGTGGTGTTCCACAGGGATCAGTGCTAAGACCATAGAGAAGAATGTAGATGGTCAGGTTAGTAAGCTTGCAGACAAAGATTGAAAGAGCTGCGGATAGTGAGGAGGATTGCCAGAAGATACAGCCAGTGTATAGATATGCTGGATACTTGGGTGGAGAAATGGTGGGTGATGTTTAATACAGGCAAATGTGAAATGATGCATTTTGGAAGATTAATACAAGAAGAAAGTACACAGTGAATGGCAGAATCCTTAGTAGCATCAACATACAGAGAAATCTAGGTTCACAAGTTCAGTTACCTGCAAGTGGCAATATGAGGGGCATGGACAGGATAAATAGGCAAAGTCTTTTCCCTGGGGTCGGGGGAGTCCAGAACTAGAGGTTATAGAGTGAGAGGGGAAAGACATAAAAGGGCAACCTTTTCAAACAGAGGGTGGTATATGTATGGAATGAGCTGCCAGAGGATGTGGTGGAGGCTGGTACAATATAAGATTGGATGGGTATATGAATAGGAAGAGTTTGGAGGGATATGGGCCGGGTGCTGGCAGGTGGGACTAGATTGGGTTGGGATATCTGGTTGACATGAACGGGTTGGTCCGAAGGGTCTGTTTCCATGCTGTACATCTCTATGACTCTACAAGTGGATAAGGTGGCCAAGATGGCATATCTTTTGTACTTCATCAAGTACAAAAGTTGTCAAGTCATATTGCAGCTGTATAGAACTTTATTTAGGCTATACTTGGAATATTGTGGACAGTACTGGTTGCCACACTACTATAAGGATCTGGAGGCTTTGATCAGGGTATGGAAATGGTTCACCAGGATGTTAGAAACAAAAACAGAAATTGCTGGAAAAGCTCAGCAAGTCTGACAGCATCTGTGGAGAGAAATCAGAGTTCACATTTCAGGTGCAGTGACGCTTCCTCAGAACAGCGTGGAAGGTTGGTGGGGGGGCGGGGGGGGGTGTCTGATAGAATGTTTGCAAAATTATGAGATGCAGGGATAGAATGGATAGTCAGATTCTTTTTCCCAGAGAAATGTGCATTACAAAGGGATATAGGTTTGATATAAAAGGAATAAGTTTAAAGGAAATTGGAGAGGCACATTTTGTTTTTAGTGTGTGGTAAGTACCTCGATTGCACTGCCAGAGGTGGAATCAATAGCAACATTTAACAGCACTTAGACAGATCTATTAATAGAAGGTTACATACTTTGTAAAGGCAAAAGGTTTTTCGTTTAGAAAGACATCATATGTTGACTCAAAGAGTCAGTTCTTGTGTTGTACTTTCTTTTTCTTATTCAAAATGAGATATACGTGACCATATCTATAACTTGGATGTAGGTTTGCTCGCTGAGCTACAAGGTTCATTTCTAGATGTTTCGTTACCTTACTAGGTAACATCTTCAGTGGGCCTCAAGCGAAGCAATGCTGAAAATTCCTGCTTTCTATTTATATGTTTGGGTTTCTTTGGGTTGGTGATGTCATTTCCTGTGGTGAAGTAACTTCCTGTTCCTTTTGTCAGGGAGTGGTAGATGGGGTCTAACTTGCTGTGTTTGTTGATAGAGTTCCAGTTAGAATGCCATGCTTCTAGGAATTCCCATGCAAGGACTGTAACAAATGCTACATTGGACAAAAAGGCAGAAAACTAGCCACCAGGATACATGAACACCAACTAGCCACAAAAAGACATGACCCTCTCTCACTAGTATCCTCACATATGGATGAGGAAGGACACCATTTTGACTGGGACAACACATCCATCCTAGAACAAGCCAAACAGAGACACGCACGAGAATTCCGAGAAGCATGGCATTCCAACCGGAACTCTTATCAACAAACACATCGAGTTAGACCCCACCTATCACCCGCTGAGAAAAGGAACAGGAAGTAACTTCATCACAGGAAATAACATCACCACAGGAAATGACACCACCAGCCCAAAGATACCCAAACATATAAATAGAAAGCAGGAATTTTCAGCATTGCTTCACCTGAGGCCCACTGATGATGTTATCTAGTAAGGTAACGAAACATCTGGAAATGAATCTTGCAGCTCAGCGACAAAACCTACATCTAAATCCTCAACCTGAGCTACAAATCTTTTCAAAACTCGCAAATATCTATAACTACTTATACACAGCCTAGAAGCAGCTTTTGTCATGTATGGTGTATCTCTACTTTGAAGGGAGGTATTTAGGCAATCTGGCGAATGCAGCAGAACCTTCAATTTACCAGCCATTGAACAGCTCCCATGACCACTCCACTTCATTACTCTTCCCACAGATTTGTTTATCTTTTTCTCCATTTGTTTGATGACTTACTGGATTTCTTGCAGCAATTTATTTTCATGGAAGTTTTGAAAGACTGAAGCAACACTTTTACACCAGCATGATTGTTATTTAAACCTAATTGCTGTCATTTAGAGCTGCTGGTGAAATTTTCTTGACAGTATGTGAAAATGCACTGCCTTATTCAGCTAATTATTGAGGGACAATAACAAATTATTAAATTTACAAAGGGCAGCACGGTGGCTCACAGCACCAGGGTCCCAGGTTCAATTCCAGCCTCGGGCAACTGTCTGTGTGGAGTTGGCACATTCTCCCCGGGTCTGTGTGGTTTTCCTCCGGATGCTCCGGTTTCCTCCCACAGTCCAAAGATGTGCAGGTCAGGTGAATTGGCCATGGTAAATTGCCCATAGTGTTAGGTGCGTTAGTCATGAGGGAAATGGGTCTGGGTGAGTTACTCTTCGGAGGGTCGGTGTGGACTTGTTGGGCCGAAGGGCCTGTTTTCACACTGTAGGGAACCTAATCTAAGTAGGAAACCTAATCTAAGAACTTACTTGTTTTTCTGCAGATTCCTCCTGAACCCTTCAGCGTGTTCAGATGAGCACCTAATGCAGTTCAAGTTTTTAGGAATTCTTGTGGGTGTTGCCATTCGTACAAAGAAACCATTGGATCTCCACTTAGCACCAATGGTATGGAAGCAGCTTTGCTGTATTCCACTTTCATTGGAAGATCTTGAGGAAGTGGACTTGCTTTATGTGCAAACACTTAACAGCATTCTTCACATTGAAGAAGGTGGGATAACTGAGGAGAATTTTCATGAGGTTAGTGTTTCATCAAATTCGATAAGGCCTATTTCAATTTTTGAAGGCTCTTTCTCCTAAGGAAACAGTGATTTTTGATCAATATTATTTAAGGCAGGCTTGTTAAGTTACTACTGATAAGCCTTGAGGTTTTTTGTATTATTTTAAAATATTAAATATTCTATCCTTTCTTAATATTAAATATCCTTGAATATTCAGCTCTCAATCTTGGACCTCTGTTCGCAAATAGAGGACAGAATGAATTGGGTCTAAAGCTAATGAGGAACTGAATGTCAAGTTTAATGATTTTGGACTTCATTGGAAGTTCTTTAGCAATATGCTTCATGTACTTATTGATTCCTTAACTGTCATAGATTTACTTTTTGACTAGTTGCAGAACATCGCTTTAAAAAAAAACAGGGTGAGATGTTTATGCTTATGTTTGCTTTGTAAGAGCCATCTGATGTCTTTTTTCCCCTTTTTTGAACAATAAACTGGAAAATGAAAGTTGAAGTGATTAATAGCTGAAAGTGCCAAGACAGTTTTCGCAATTGAAAATTGAGTAACATACACGCTAGCTGCACAATATTATGTTATTTTTTGGTGCACTAAGGTGATTACCTACTCTCTCAAAAATTTCAGGAGCCTTTGAATTTAGGGAAAATTGCTTATTGACAGCCTTTGGATTGGTCCAGCTGCGGTGTATTACTCAGAAATGTCCAGAATCCTGCAAACAAGAAACACCTTTGAGTGAAAAAGAAATGAAAACTCTGAATAGAAAGTGTTCTAATTCAAGTAAAGACAGAGGTTTCCTGGTCAGCTATTGAATCGAAAATCGACTGTTGCTTTGAGGGCACCATTATGTCATCAACACTAAAAAATTCAAAGGAACTGATATACAACCCACCTCGTCTTTATGGCCTGAATGAGATAAATTTGTTTCTCCCTGTCTGTATTTTTCCACTTATAGTATTTTGTCAAACTGTCTCTTTTTGTCTGTCTTATTTGTGAATGAATGAATAAGTTGTATTTTGAGTTTTAAAAGAACTAAGTTGCACAGTAGTAAAGAATAACCTACTTTGGTTTTCCATTGTTCAAAATCTAAATATTGACGTTCTAAATTGGAGAAAGGGCAATTTTGACAGTATTAGGCAAGAACTTTCAAAAGCTGATTGGGGGCAGGTGTTCACAGGTAAAGAGATGGCTGGAAAATGGAAAGCCTTCAGGAATGAGAGAATGAGATTCCAGAGAGAGTTTATTCCTGTTCGGATGAAGGGAAACACTGGTAGGTATAGGGAATGCTGGAGTACTAAAGAAATTGAGATTTTGGTTAAGAAAAAGAAGAAAGCATATGTAAGGTATAGACAGGATTGATCGAGTGAATCCTAAGAGTATAAAGGCGTATAAAGGAGGATACTTCAGAGGGAAATCAGAAGGGCAAAAAGGAGACATGAGAAAGCTTTGGCAAATAGAATTAAGGACAGTCCAAAGGGCTTTTACAAATATATTAAGGACAAAAGGGTAACTAGGGAGAGAATAGGGCCCCTCAAAGATCAGCAAGGCGGCCTTTGTGTGGAGCCACAGAAAATGGGGGAGATACTAAACGAGTGTTTTGAATTAGCATTTACTGTGGAAAAGGATTTGGAAGATATAGAATGTAGGGAAATAGATAGTGACACCTTGCAAAATGTCCATATTACAGAGGAGGAGGTGCTGGGTGTCTTGAAATGCATGAAGGTGGATAAATCCCCAGGGCCTGATCAGGTGTACCCTAGAAATCTGTGGGAAGCTAGAGAAGTGATTGCTGGGTCCCTTGCTGAGATATTTGTATCATTGATAGACGCAGGTGAGGTACCGGCAGACTGGCGATTGGCTAACGTGGTGCCACTGTTTAAGAAGGGTGGTAAGGACAAGACAGGGATCTCTAGACCAGTGAGCCTGACGTTGGTGGTGGGCAAGTTGTTGGAGGGAATCCTGAGGGACAGGGTGTACGTGTATTTGGAAAGGCAAGGACTGATTAGGGATAGTCAACGTGGCTTTGTGCATGGGAAATCATGTCTCACAAACTTGATTGAGTTTTTTGAAGAAGTAACAAAGAGGATTGATGAGGGCAGAGCGGTAGATGTGATCTGTATGGACTTCAGTAAGGCATTCGACAAGATTCCCCATGGGAGATTGCTTAGCAAGGTTAGATCTCACGGAATACAGGGAGAACTAGCCATTTGGATACATAACTGGCTCAAAGGTAGGAGAGTGGTGGTGGAGGGTTGTTTTTCAGACTGGAGGCCTGTGACCAGTGGAGTGCCACAAGGATCGATCCTGGGCCCTCTACATTTTGTCATTTATATAAACAATTTGGATGCAAACGTAAGAGTTACAGTTAGTAAGTTTGCAGATGACACCAAAATTGGAGGTGTAGTGGACAGCTAAGAGGGTTACTTCAGATTACTACAGGATCTGGACCAGATGGGCCAATGGGCTGAGAAATGGCAGATTGGAGTTTAATTCTGATAAGTGCGAGGTGCTGCATTTTGGGAAAGCAAATCTTAGCAGTACTTCTACACTTAATGGTAAGATCCTAGGGAGTGTTGCAGAACAAAGAGACCTTGGAGTGCAGGTTCATAGCTCCTTGAAAGTGGAGTCACAGGTAGATAAGATAGTGAAGAAGGTGTTTGGTATGCTTTCTTTTATTGGTCAGAGTATTGAGTACAGGAGTTGGGAGGTCATGTTGCGGCTGTACAGGACATTAGTTAGGCTACTGTTGGAATATTGCGTGCAGTTCTGGTCTCCATCCTATCAGAAAGGTGTTGTGAAATTTGAAAGTGTTCAGAACAATTTATAAGGATGTTGACAGGGTTGGAGGATTTGAGCTATAGGGAGAGGCAAACAGGCTGGGGCTGTTTTCCCTGTAGCTTCGGAGGTTGAGGGGTGACCTTATAGAGGCTTACAAAATCATGAGGGGCGTGGATAGGATAAATAGACAAAGTCTTTTCCCTGGGGTTGGAGAGCCCAGAACGAGAGGGCATAGGTTTAGGGTGAAAGAGGAAAGTTATAAAAGAGGCCTAAGGGGCAACTTTTTCATGCAGAGGGTGGAACATGGATGGAATAAACTGCAAGAGGAAGTGGTGGAGGCTGGTATAATTGCAACATTTAAAAGGCATTTGGATGGGTATATGAATGGGAAGGGTTTGGAGGGACAGGGGCCTGGTGCTGGCATTTGGGACTAGACTGGGTTGGGATATCTGGTCAGCATGCACGGGTTCAACCGAAGGGTCTGTTTCCATGTTGTAATTGCTATGACTCTAAGAATTAAGTGGGCGGCATGGTGGCACAGTGGTTAGCACTGCTGCCTCACAGCGCCAGAGACCGGGGTTCAATTCCCACCTCAGGCGACTCTCTGTGTGGAGTTTGCACATTCTCCCCATGTCTGCGTGGGTTTCCTCCGGGTGCTCCGGTTTCCTCCCACAATCCAAAAATGTGCAGGTTAGGTGAATTAGCCATGCTGAATTCCCCGTAGTGTTAGGTGAAGGGGTAAATGTAGGAGAATGGGTCTGGGTGGGTTACGCTTCGGCGGGTCGGTGTGGACTTGTTGGGCCGAAGGGCCTGTTTCCACACTGTAAGTAATCTAATCTAATCTAATCACGTGGAATCCAGGGTAACTTGGCACATTGCGTCGAAAGTTGGCTTAGTGGCAGAAGACATAGATAGTGGTAGCATACTGTTTGTGTAACTAGAGGTATTCTAGTGGTATGCCACTGGAATTAGCTTTGGGTTTCATATGGTTTGAGATATGTATAGATGCGAATGTGAGAGAAATGATAACTAAGTTTGTGGATGACATAAAAATCAGCTGACAGTGAGGAAAAAGCTCTTGGGTTACAGGAGGATGTAGATGGGTCAGTCTGATGGGTAGATCAGTAGCAGATGGAATTTGAGCCTGATAAGTGTGAGACAATGTACTTTGGAAGAAGGAACAAGACAAAGGTGAATTGCCCTAGTGTTCAGGGATATGTAGGTTAGGTGCATGAGTCAGGAGTAAATATAGAGTAATAGGGGAATAGGTCTGGGTGGGATACTCTTCGGAGAGTTGGTGTGGAATTGCTGGGCCAAAGGGTCTGTTTCCACACTAGGGATTCTATGAAATATTTTTCACCCAAAGATGCACCGCCTGGGAGGATAGTTGAGGTGGGTAACTTCGCCTTTATGAAGTACTTGGATGAGCACTTGGATGTCGTAGTGCTGGAATGTGGGACTAGTGTGGATTTCATGTATTTTTGACAGTTACAGACTCTATGTGCTGAAGAGCTTCTTCCATACTCTCTGATTTTATCATCATGGAAAATCCAGAATTCAACTCTTGCTAAATTTTCAATTTTGTTGAGTAGAAGAATAACACTTCCCTTTGCATTTCAGATGATACCCCTTGATTCTTTTGTGGGTCAAAGTGCTGATGGTAAAATGGTTCCGATTATCCCTGGTGGGAATAGTATCCCACTCACCTTTTCCAATAGGAAGGAATACGTGGACAGGGCAATTGAATACCGGCTGCATGAAATTGATCGGCAAGTAAGTGAATTGAATTGAATTGAATTGAATTGAATTTCTTATCACGTGTACTGAGGCACAGTGAAAAGTTTTGTCTTGCGAGCAATACAGGCATATCGCATAGTTAAGTAGCATAGATAGTAAATAATAGGTAAACAGCAGCACAAACAAAAACACAGGTACAGGCGAATGTTAAGAGTTTGTAGGTTCATTCAGCATTCTAACAGCAGTAAGGTAGAAACTGTTTCGAAAGCAGCTGGTGCATGTGTTCAGGCTTCTGTACCTACTCCCTGATGGTAGAGGTTGTAGAAAAACATTGCCAGGGTGGGATGGATCTTTGAGAATGCTGGTGGCCTTTCCTTGACAGTGGGCTTGGTAAATGGATTCTATAGATGGGAGGTTGGCCTTTCTGATTATCCGGGCTAAGTTCACCACTCTCTGTAACAGTCTCCATCTCTGATCTTGAATGGTATAGTTGCCATATACGTCCAGACAGAATGCTCTTGATGGCACACCTATAAAGGTTGGCAAGGATATTCGCCATCATGCCACATTTCCTCAGCTGCCTGAGGAAGAAGAGATGTTGTTGGGCCTTTGTAACCTGTGCATCCACATGAAGAGTCCAAGAAAGCTTATTGTGGATGACCACTCCCAGGAGCTTGACACTCTCCACTCATTCTACCTCTGTCCTATTAATGTGTAGGGGGGCATGAGTAGCATCTTGCCAAAAGTCAGTAATGAGTTCCTTGGTTTTTCTGGCACTGAGAGCTAGATTGTTCTCAGTGCACCATTTTCCCAGGTCTTCCACCTCCTGTCTGTATTCTGTTTCGTCATCATCTGAGATTTGACCGAATATGGTGGTGACACCAGTGAACTTGTAAATGGCATTAGTCTGGTATTTGGCGACACAGTCATGGGTATACAGTGAGTACAGAAGGGGGCTGAGTACACACCCCTGTGGGGCTCCAGTGTTGAGGGTTAGTGAGGATGAAATACTGTCCCCAGTCTTCACTGATTGTAGCCTGTGGGTCAGGAAACTGAGGATCCAGCTGCAGAGAGTGGGGCTTAGTCCGAGATCACTAAGTTTAGTAATCAGTCTCAAGGGGATAATAGTGTTGGAAGTTGAACTGTAGTCAATGAGTAAGATTCTTACATAGATGTTCTTGGTGTCTAGATGTTCTAGGGAAGAGTGAAGGGCAAGTGATATGCATCTGACATGGATCTGTTGGTCCAATAGGCAAATTGGAGTGGGTCAAGAGTAATGGGGAGTAATGGTCATGAGACATGCTGCATGAGCCTTCTTAGGCACAGGGATGATGTTGGACATCAAAGTGGATAACAGTCACAGTTTGATTTCTTACACAGAGCATCTCTTAGATAGAATAACTAGTACAGGATTGGAATATGGATTCAGAAAGCATTACGCAACAACATCTGTTGTGTAATTCTGGTATTCCATTCATCTCTGCTGATTATTATAATTTTGTCATATGCTTATAGGTCATTCTGATATAACATGACAGTTATGTTCCTCTATAACCGCTCGCCATGGAAAGCTGCTATAGAAAATCACGCTGTAGAAGATCGCTGTGCCCATTCAGTAGAAATCTTGCATTATCCAAACAGCGTCCACAATTCATTAGTCGCACTATGACCAATTTGCATTGACAAAACATGCATTATACCAGATCGACCTGTATTTATTTCCTTCTGAAGTGACCTGAGATGTTTTTCTACATTTTTAAAAAGAATGCTTGTTGATGTTTGGCTCACCTCTACGACCAGTATTTTGATCCATCTTTGATCTGACTTTAATGAAAATCAACCTTTAGTCTTTTTGTGATGTCCAATAATGTGATGAACATACAAATTAAGAGCAGGGGTAGGCCATTCAGTCTGCTCTTCTATTTCGTAAGATCATGGCTGAACCGTCTATAAGCTCCAGCCCTGCCTACACCTACTAGTCTTTCACCAGCTTGTTTACCAAGAATTTATCTACCTTAATAATGTTTTAAGACTCTCCTTCAAAGGTGGGTGGAACTAGAATTCCAAAACCACCCAATCCTCTGAGAAGAAAATTCACATTAACTGATTAAAATGGGAGATCCCTTACTTCTAAGGCTGTTTGCTGACACCACTGAATGAATGGTTCTCATTGTGCATGTATGGGCCCTTTGTGAAATGCCATGCCAATTTAAAACAAAGGGCAGCAACCAAATAAACAATAGTTTTCAGCAATTATGGGCGAATAACGTCACTGCGGTACTGGTAGAAGAATTCTACGTTCTGCTTTGCACAAGAGTGAGAGTGTCTTTTGCTGATGTCAGAAAAAAAATCTATTTTTAGACAGTGACCAGCTGGTTCTAGATTTGCAATCTCTCAAAGTCACCCTGTTTCAGCGTGATTACTTGATTGTTAGGTTTAGGTCTCATGTGTAATAGATGTTTACCTCGATCTCCGCAACCAATGCAGCTCCACATTCCACACTAGAGTGTTTCTAAAACATTCAAAGTGCACTTCACAATTGATCCCCACAAGGGAGCTCTCATACACGTCGCCAATAATGAAGGGCTTTTTGCTTCTGGTTTTGGAAAAATGAAAAGAATTTGTGTTAGTGTTAAAACCGTTCTAAAATAATTTTCTTTACTTGAATGTATCTGAAAAGTAGGTGATTGTTTTAGAAAATATAAATGATAATGAAACTGATATTAGGAATGGGCAAGAAACTCCCATGTCCTTTGTAAGAATAAAGCATTTATGATTCTGTATTTACTAGTTCTCCACTCCTGCAGCAAATTCTTGCCTATAATAGACAATAGGTGCAGGAGTAGGCCATTCAGCCCTTCAAGCCTTCACCGCCATTCAATATAATCATGGCTGATCATTCCTAATCAGTATCCTGTTCCTGCCTTATCTCCATAACCCTTGATTCCACTATCTTTGAGAGCTCTATCCAACTCTTTCTTAAATGAATCCAGAGTGTGGGCCTCCACTGCCCTCTGGGGCAGAGCATTCCATACAGCCACCACTCTCTGGGTGAAGAAGTTTCTCCTGAGCTCTGTCCTAAATGGTCTACCCGTATTTTTAAGCTGTGTCCTCTGGTTCGGCACTCACCCATCAGTGGAAATATGTTTCCTACTGCCAGAGTGTCCAATCCTTTCATAATCTTATACGTCTCAATCAGATCCCCTCTCAATCTTCGAAACTCAAGGGTATACAAGCCCAGTCGCTTCAGTCTTTCAGTGTAAGGTAATCCTGCCATTCCAGGAATTGACCTCGTAATGCACTCCCTCAATAGCCAGAATGTCTTTTCTCAAATTTGGAGGCCAGAACTGCACACAGTACTCCAGGTGTGGTCTCACCAGGGCCCTGTACAGCTGCAGAAGCACCTCTTTGCTTCTATACTCAACATCAGCAAATTTGCTAATGTTATTGCTGATACCATCTTCTATATCATTAACATATATTGTAAAAAGCTGCGGTCCCAGCACGGATCCCTGCGGTACCCCACTGGTCACTGCCTGCCATTCCGAAATGGAGCCGTTTATCACTACCCTTTGTTTCCTATTACCCTTTGTTTCCTATTTCAATCCAATCTAGTACTTTGCCCCCAATACCATGCGCCCTAATTTTACTCACCCCAACCTCCTGTGTGGGACTTTATCAAAAGCTTTCTGAAAGTCCAGGTACACTACATCTACTGGATTTCCCTCATCCAACTTCATAGTTACATCCTCAAAAAATTCAAGAAGATTAGTCAAGCATGATTTCCCCTTCATAAATCCATGCTGACTCTGTCCTATCCTGTTACTACTATCCAGATGTGCAGTAATTTCATCCTTTATAATAGACTCCAGCATCTTTCCCACCACTGAGGTCAGACTAACTGGTCTATAATTTCCTGCTTTCTCTCGCCCACCTTTCTTAAAAAGTGGTATAACATTAGCCACCCTCCAATCCTCAGGAACCGACCCAGAATCTATTGAACTCTGGAAAACAATCACCAATGCATCCACGATTTCCAGAGCCACCTCCTTCAGTACCCTGGGATGCAGACCATCAGGCCCCGGAGACTTATCAACCTTCAGACCTAACAGTCTCTCCAACACCAAATCCTGACAAATATAAATTCCCTTAAGTTCAGGTCCTTCAGCCACTGTTACCTCAGGGAGATTGCTTGTGTCTTCCCCAGTGAACACAGATCTGAATACCCATTTAATTCCTTGCCATTTCTTTGTTCCTAGTAATATATTCCCCTGTTTCTGTCTTCAAGGGCCCAATTTTTGTCCTAAACATTTTTTTGCCTTGTACATACCTAAA
This sequence comes from Chiloscyllium plagiosum, assembly GCF_037043375.1. Taxonomy (NCBI): domain Eukaryota; kingdom Metazoa; phylum Chordata; class Chondrichthyes; order Orectolobiformes; family Hemiscylliidae; genus Chiloscyllium; species Chiloscyllium plagiosum. The sequence goes on along the minus strand of NW_028270180.1, from coordinate 35,094,709 downwards.
AAAGATTTTACTATCCTCCTTAATATTCTTTGAGGAGAAAGTGAGGTCTGCAGATGCTGGAGATCAGAGATGGAAATGTGTTGCTGGAAAAGCGCAGCAGGTCAGGCAGCATCTAGGGAACAGGAGAATCGACATTTCGGGCATTAGCCCTTCTTCAGGAATCTTCCCCTGAAGAAGGGCTAATGCCCGAAACGTCGATTCTCCTGTTCCCTAGATGCTGCCTGACCTGCTGCGCTTTTCCAGCAACACATTTCCATCCTTAATATTCTTGGCCAGTTTACCTTCATACCTCATTTTTCCTCTGCGTATTTCCTTCTTGGTAATCCTCTGTTGCTCTTTAAAAGTTTCCCAGTCTTCAGTTTTCCCACTTATCTTAGCTATGTTATACTTTTTCTCTTTTAACTTTATATGTTTCTTTACTTCCCTCGTCAGCCACGGCCACACATGCCTCCTCCTGGGATCTTTCTTCCTTTTAGGAATGAACTGATCCTGCAACTTCTGCATTATACACAGAAATATCCGCCATTGTTCCTCCACGGTCATCCCTTAAGGTATTGCACCATTGAACTTTGGCCAACTCCTCCCTCATAGCTCCATAGTTCCCTTTATTCAACAGAAGTACTGTCACTTCCGACTGTACCCTCTCCCTCTCAAATTGCAGATTGAAGCTTATTGTATTATGGTCACTACTTCCCAATGGCTCCTTCACTTCGAGGTCTCTGACCAATTCTGGTTCGTTACACAATACCAGATCCAGAATTGCCTTCTCCCTGGTCGGCTCCAGCTCTAAGAATCCATCTCTGAGGCACTCCACAAAGTCTCTTTCTTGAGGCCCAATACCATCCTGATTCTCCCAGTCTACCTGCATGTTAAAATCCCCCATAACAACTGTAGTGACATCTTTGCGACAGGCCAATTTCGGCTCCTGATTTAACTTACATCCGACATCCAGACTACTGTTTGGGGGCCTGTAGCTGACTCCCAAGAGGGTCTTTTTACCCTTAGTATTTCGAAGCTCTATCCACACTGACTCTACATCCCCTGACTCTAGGTCCCCCCGCGCAAGGGACTGAATATCGTCCCTTACCAACAAGGCCACCCCACCCCCTCTGCCCGTCAGTCTGTCCTTACGATAGCACGTGTATCCTTGAATATTCATTTCCCAGGCCCTGTCCACTTGAAGCCACGTCTCAGTTATCCCCACAATATCGTATCTGCCAATTTCCAAAAGAGCCTCAAGCTCATCCATCTTATGTCTAATGCTTCGTGCATTCATGTATAGTATTTTTAATTTGTTACTGCTCTCACCCTTCCCATCAACCCTTATTTCACTCAACGTTACAGCATGATGCCTTTCCGAGTTTTCTGCCTCATTGATACAGTTGTCTTTCTTGACTTCTCTTGTTCTAACTTTCCCTTCAATTTCCTTTTTAAACATCCAGCTTGTCCCCTCCCCCCCGCTACTTAGTTTAAATGTAGCGGTGTTGCAGTAGAAAACCTGTCTGCCAGAATGTTGGTCCCTAACCTATTAAGGTGCAAGCCATCTCTCTTGTAGAATTTATGCTTACCACAAAATATACCCCAGTGATCCAAGAACTTAAATCCTTGCTTCCTGCACCAGTTCTCCAACCACACGTTCAAGTCCATTATCTCCCTGTTTCTGGCCACACTAGCCCGAGGAACTGGAAGCAAACCGGAGATAACCACCTTGGACGTCCTGCTTTTCAGCCTTCTTCCTAGTTCTCCGAAGTCTCGCTGTAGTATGTTCCTCCTCTTCTTGCCGACATCATTTGTGCCGACATGTACCACCACCTCTGGCTCTTCACCCTCATCCTTGAGGATTTACTGCACTCTGTCCGCGATGTCTTTCATTCTAGCAGCAGGAAGGCAACACACCATCCTTAAATCCAAGAAAAATTTTACAAAAGGTTGGCTCGAGGGATGACTTTCAATAGATCGCAGCGAGGTAGCTGCTCTGCTACTTACGAAACCCTGAGCCAGAATCAGGTCGTCTACGAATGATTTAGCACCAGGTTCCCCATGAACATGCAAGTAAAGGAGAGAGGCGGTGCCCATACGGCCGCACTCCAGACCAGAGTCGAATGGCGATACGCACCGACCGGAGTCGGTTATCCTAGGCCAACCAGTGATCCACGGCGCTCGGGTATCGTTACATTTAGGCAGGATTCTGACTTAGAGGCGTTCAGTCATAATCCCACAGATGGTAGCTTCGCACCATTGGCTCCTCAGCCAAGCACATACACCAAATGTCTGAATCTGCGGTTCCTCTCGTACTGAGCAGGATTACTATTGCAACAACACAACATCAGTAGGGTAAAATTAACCTGTCTCACGACGGTCTAATGTTAGGGAGGCCTTACCAGTCCCGTATACTATAATTTTGGCCCAGTTCCATTCAAGAGTTTTGCCAAATGTACGTTTGCCCTCCCTCATTTTGACCATCAGCATTGTACTATCAGGAAAAAATTTACTAAAGTGTAATTCTTTCTTAATTTCTTCCACTTTCAAGGTTTTAATTGGATATTGCTTTCTTTTCTATCCTTAACAGTCAGCGACTGCTTTCGCTCACAGCTTAGGCTAGTTTCTTCCATCAATGGAACATAAGCTCCCTTTGGTTTTCCATGTTCACCCTGGCCCAACATCATTTCAAAGTGTCCCTGCATCTATTTGCAATAAACAAAAGTCTTGCTGAAAACAAAATATACATCTTGTCACAATTTTTTTTTTATTTTACACTCATCGGGACAATTTACAAGAAATATCAATGTGAAGGAAGGCATTTATATCTAATGATAAGAGAATGCTGATTTGTTAGCAAGTGGATGCTGGTAAAGTCATTGCCACTGAGAATGAACTAGTCAGATAATAACTGACAGTTGACTCCAAAGCTTTGTTTAAACCTTAACCAGTTATGTTGACTCTGATTAATATATTATCCTGAGAAATTAACCAGAGAGTGGCTGTTAATCGATTTTGTTGAATTAAAACAACTCTTTCTGTCTGCAAAGAGCAGGTGACTTTTTATGTAATTTCCACTGTATCCAAAGTGATCCTAACCATCATAAATTAGTTTCAGTATTATTTACATACTTGGGATTATTTATGCAACGTTGTCCAATTGTAGAATCAAGTTTAATGTTGGAAACTGTGTTTTGAATTATTGCAAGCATAGACTGGTTGGGTATGGTCAGTATCTTCCTTGTTGAGAACAAGGAATCAGGCTGAGAGTACATAACGTTTGGAACCGGAAGCTACACATACTTAGGTTCTGTACTATCAAATGACTAATTGATAAACTATTTGGCTGGAGTTTTGCATCTCATCATTAAGATAATTAGAAATGCTTAATGTTCTTACTCATTATACAAGCAAGCAATGAGGTTGCTCTTAAGCTGACACAACTTGTGGAGTATTACTTGTAAAGGAGCAAACTGTGGATGTGCTTTTTTTAACTTTAGCAGCTGTTTGACTTTCTGTTTGCCTTTTCTTTGCTACTCATTCAGGTAGCTGCAGTTCGAGAAGGGATGTCTTGGATCATTCCAGTTCCCCTGCTGTCTCTCCTTACTGCTAAGCAGTTGGAACAAATGGTTTGTGGGCTGCCCGAAATCTCTGTAGACGTTCTAAAAAAGGTTGTACGGTATCGAGAGGTAGATGAGCAACATCAGTTGACACTGTGGTTCTGGCAGACACTGGAGGAATTCTCCAATGAAGAGCGAGTTCTTTTCATGCGTTTTGTGTCAGGCCGATCTCGTCTGCCAGCAAACACTGCCGATATCTCTCAGCGATTTCAGATTATGAAAGTTGATAGGGTAAGAAACATTTATTCTCTTCTGGAAATTTTTTATCCATTTACTTTGACAAAGTCCCACATAAGAGATCGATGTGTAAATTAAAGCACATGGGATTTGGGAGTGTGTATTAAATTGGTAGAAAACTGGTTGGCAGACAGGAAATAAAGAGTAGAAATAAACGGGTCTTTTTTCCAAATAGCAGGCTGGTGGTGCACCACAGCTATTCACAATATGTATTAATGATTTAGATGAGAGAATTAAATATCATCTCCACATTTGCAGCTGACAAAAACCAGATGTTACAGTCTGATTTGGACAAACTGACTGAGAAAATGCATGTCAGATACAGTATGATGTAAATAAAATGTGAGGCTATCCACTTTGGGAGCAAAATCAGGAAGAAAGATTATTATTTGAATAGCTGTAAATTGAGAGAGAGGACTGCGTCGTGAAACTTTGGTACCCTCATGCACCTGTCGCTGAAGGTGCAGCAGACGGTCAAGAGGGCAAATGGTATGATGGCCTTCATAGCGAGAGGTTTGAGTAAAGGAGTAGGGATGCTTTGCTGCAATTATACAGGGTCTTAGTGAGACGCATCCAGAATATTGTGTGCAGTTTTGGTCTCTTTATCTGAGGGAATATGCTTTTCCTCTGAAGGGAGTGCAGGAAAGGTTTACCAGACAGGATGGCAGGACTGACGTTTGAGGACAAGTTAAATTGGTTAGGATTATATTTGTTGGAATTCAGAAAAATGATTGCGATCTTCTAGAAATCTGTAGAATTCTGAAAAGAATTTATGGTAGATGCAGAAAGGATGTTCTCAGTGGTAACGTGTCCAGAACTGAGGTCACAGTTTGAGGACACAGAGTAAACCATTTAGGAATAAAATGGAGAGAAATGTCATCACCCAGAAAGTGTTGAGCCTGTGAAATTTGCTACCACAGAAAGCAGTCGATTTCAAAACATTGTATGATTTCAAGAAGTGGTTGGATATTGCATTGCATTGGGACTAAAAAGCTGTGGGAGATAAAGCAGGAACCGGCTATTGAGTTGGATGATCAACCATGAACATAAATGAATGGTGAGGCAGGCTCAAAGCACCAAATGGCATATTCCTGCTTCTATTTTCTATGCTTCCAGTGTCTTAGGACCAACCGTTTTCAGCTATGCACATCAATGGCATTCCCTCCATCATAAGGTCTGAAGTGACGCTACTCACTGAGGTTTGCAAATATTCAACACCATTCATGGCTTCCCAGTCACTAGTTTAAGTCCATTTTCAAAAGCAGTAAAACCTGGACAACAATCAGGTTTTGATAATTGACAAGTAGCATTCACGCTACAGAGTGCCAGATAAGAATAACGACCATTTCGGATAGGAGAGAATTTAGCCATCATTGACCTTCAATGGCTCCCACTAATATGAATATCCTGGTGATTACCATTGAACGGTAACTAAACTGGACCAGCTATATAAATGCTGTGGTTACAAGAGCAAGTTAGCGATTTGGAATCTTGAGGTAAGGATCTCACCACTGACTCCTCAAAATCTGTCCACCATCTAAAAGGCATAAGTCAGGAGTGTGATGGAATAATTTATGCTTGACTGTACAGTTGCCTCCATTTGTTGCAATTTTGCACATTCACGTACTCCATTAATTATCTTTGTCATCCTTTGCTTATACTGCTTACAATCCCACCTTGTCATTGTGATTGATTGATTTGGATATGTGACTTTCTATTCCATGTATTAATTAATACATTGAATACTTGAGGCATGAACATAGATTCTCAGACACCACTTGTCAATTTGAGTACCTCCCCAACAACTCCAGTCTGAAGAAGAGTCACTGTATCCAAAATGTTGACTCTGCTTCTCTCTACAGATGTTGCCAGACCTGTTGAGTTAGTCTAGCAATTTCAGTTTATATTTCAGATTTTGCAGTTCTTTACCTTTGTCTAATCCCCATTCTGTCTTTTGATGCTCAGCCAGTTTTGTAACCAGCTTCAACACTAGCCTCTTCTGAGGGGTTTTATGAAATGCCTACGGTGGATATATAAATAATATTCTCTTTTCCACTTCTTCAAAATCATTACTTCTTCAAAAAAAACTGAACAGATTCTCCAAGGCATGACCTATCTTTGATAAACACATGTTGGCTCTCTGAGCAGCTGCAAGTCACCCTGCCTTCAATTCTTGAGTTATTTCCTGAACAAATCATTCTTTCTTGCATGCTCAGCAGAATTCAATCAAACTCCAACATCTGTATTTTTGTGCTCTACCTGGAATAATTATTGATTGTAAAACTTGCCTCAATATGACCTTTGGCTGTCATAGTAGTTGACTTCTATGACTGACTGACTGTTAGCAGTATACTGGATGAAATAATTTGCATGCTATCAAGCAAAGTTACTTCACATTTTATAAGCTAAAGTTTTGATGCTCTACAAGAATGTATGGCTTATGAATTAATTAAATGTACCTGTGTATATACTGATCTGTTGAGTGGTTTAAAATTTGCTACCCAATAATATGATGTTCTAAACTATGTCTGACCACCACTCATTATCATGTGTCTCTTTCCTGACAGCCTTACGACAGTTTGCCTACCTCACAAACTTGCTTCTTTCAGTTGCGTCTACCTCCATACTCCAGTCAGGCAGTCATGGCGGAGCGGTTACGCTATGCTATCAACAACTGCAGATCCATAGATATGGACAACTACATGCTGTCTCGTAATGTGGACAATGCAGAAGGCTCTGATACCGATTACTAATTGAACAAAACTGCTGCACCAAGGGGCAATGGTTAGCAAAGTCAATGGTATTGCAAGTATAAGTGACTACTGCAGCTATAGTGAAGAACCCAGAATATTTTAATTGTATATGAACTTGAAGAAAATTGAATGTGATCAATGTTATTGTTTGATTTTAATTTCAACTATAAGCAGGTTTAAAAAAGTTCTCCTGATATTTGTTTTTGTTCATTTTTAATAGGTTTGCATGGAGATATTTTGGTGCATTTTTGAGTGGTATAGATGACCCCTCCAAGTGTTGGGGGCTATGAAATTAAAGTTTAACAGAAAATGTACATTGTGTATAATTGTTCATGAGGGAGAGCAATTTTACATAAATATTCTTATATTTATTTTTGTTTTAATTTGCATTGCCTGTGCTGAGTTTCCTATCAGAACGACATCCAAAACAATAAAGCATTAATTTAAAGCCATTGTGTTTGTGCATTACTTCAAGCTGTTCTAATCAATGATTTTAAACCTTTGGGTATATTTTTTAACCCAGAGTAAATTGTTTAAAAATATATTTAATCGGGTTAAGAATTACCAAAATAGGACTTGTGCAGATTTCACAGTAAAAACCGCTGAAGATCATCAGATGCTTTCAGCACAAGAGGCTATGCCACCTGTTGTGTCTAGGATTTCCTGGAAGAAATGTTCAACTAATTTCACACCCACTGTGTAACTTGTTTGTTAAACACTATTTTCCCTCAATAAATCTCATCTTACTTTCTTGCATCTTACATTGGTAAAGTGATGTTTTGTTTTGCATTAATTTTTAAAAGCTTTCTCTCCTCCGCAATCCAACACTGAGAATGCACTGAATGACCTGTAGTTCCTCTTTATCCTTATAAGGGTGAAATATTTAGGATTCTCCAGGCTTCTAGTGTCATCCTATATTGAAGGAAGATTAGTAGATTATGGCCAGTTCCTCTGCAATTTTCACCTTTCTTTTCCTCCATATCCTAGGATGTATCCAATCTGGTTCACTTCTCAACTATATACAGGCAGCCAATGTGATACTAGGTTATAGTACAACAGGTTTATTTAGAAGCACTAACTTTCAAAGCTCCACTCCTTCATCAGGTGGTTGTGGAGGACACAATTGTAAGACACAGAATTTAAAGCACAAGTTTACAGTGTGATGTAACTGAAATTATACATTGAAAAATACCTTGATTGTTTGTTGAGTCTTTCATCTGTTCGAATACCATGATAGTTTTACTTCTTTCATATGTAAATCACAAAACTTTTTTTAAAAAGTTACATTCTCAGGTTAACTATAACAATTGGTGTCAGGCCAGATACTATGTTAAAGGTGTTAGTCCCCTGTGTTCTCTGTCTGTGCCATATTGTATAGACTGATTCTAATCTAAAAAGTGAGTTAACAGAGTCTTACATGAATTTATGCAGTTTTGAGCAAAATACAATGAACTCTGCAAGTACAAATTCACCCCAAGATAACAAGGTTGGGGTGCATGTGTGCATGTGGGTTTGTGTGTGTGTGTGTGTGTATATATGTCTGCCTGAGGTGGGGGGAGTTGTGAGTGTGAGAGTGTATATGTGAGCGTAGAGTATCTAAGTCTGTGAGGGGGTGCATGTGTGTATGTTTGTGTGTCTGGGATGGGTGTTGTGAGTGTCCTCTACTTCTCTATCATTTTTAACATGTCTCAATTATCTCCTATTTCATTATGATCTGGTAAAATCATCTTGGTAAAGTAGATGTGCAGTATTTATTTAATACCTCAGTCATGCCAGTGCTCCCATTAAGGCCCAGAATGAAGTCCAGCTTCTCTTGGTACAATCCTTTTTCGATTTATATTCTACAGAATAGTTTTAGATTCATTTTGCTGTTAACTGCCAGTTTCTTCTCATGCTATCTCTTTGTTTCTCTTATTTTGTCTCTTCTCCTCTGAATCATTTACATTCAGCCTGGCACTCGGTTGTAGTATCTACCTGATGTCTATCATGTACATCCTTCTAGATTTATGGGAATGTATCATTACTGTGCCTGAACTATCTCCTTGATAAAAAGGCAATCCATTGTTTTGTTACAAATTTGCCTGGCAACCTTTAATTCCAGTTTACCTGGACCAGATGTGTTCTCAGCTAATTGAGGTTTGACTGATTATCCTTACTCTAATGTAAGGATTATGTGCCTTTTAAGAGATGTCTTCTGACCTGTTCCTCTTAGAGAGGGGTGTTGTTGCATTGGTAGTGAAATGACTCCGTCAGACAGGCAGTTGATAAACAGCGTTGAGTTCTCTCTGTACTTTTTATTTATATAAAGTAGGACAAATGAATCATGATCAGGGGATTTTAGTTTTTCGTTCAGTGAGTTGGAGAGTTTTGTTGACTGTTGGAGCTGAAAGATTAGATTAGATTTTTTTAGATTCCCGACAGTGTGGAAACAGGCCCTTCGGCCCAACAAGTCCACACTGACCATCCGAAGAGTAACCCACCCAGTCCCATTTCCCTCTGACTAATGCACCTAACACTATGGGCAATTTAGCATAGCCAATTCACCTAACCTGCACATCTTTGTGACTGTGGGAGGAAACCCACACAGACGCGGAGAGAATGTGCAAACTCCTCACAGACAGTCGCCCGAGGCTGGAATCGAACCGGGTCCCTGATGTTGTGAGGCTGCAGTGCTAACTGCTGAGCCACCGTGCCACCTGTGTGAGTTCTTTGCTGCTAGAGTGATGTCTTAGTCAGAGTGGCTTCCTCTTAAAAATCAAAAAGGGGAAATTGTTTCTGTGGCATTTCTTTCTACTGGGCTGGTTAGAGGCTACACGTAAAAATAATAACTGCTGCTGAATTGCCTTTGCCAAGGGTATGTTTATAGAATACTGCCTTTTTTGGAACAGTTCGTGATTAGTAGTTAAATAATACATTATCTTGTTAAGCCTTTCAAGTTATGCCAATTTGTTTGGTATTTTAACTGTCTTGTAAGAATAAAGTGTGTTTTGATTAAAGGTCAGTGGTGGATCAGTCAAATCATGGGACTCCTTAAACAACTCCTTAAACTTGCCTTTAAAAAAATATAGTGTTTAGGCTATCTCTGTAATACACTTTGGGGGCATCCAATTTGGTCCATAACAAATTGGGTATTTACAATTTTTGGGCTCAAAGATGGTGAGTGTCAATGTTCTCTTTACAGGTGTTGCGTTTGGTTGGTTTAGATAAAGAATGCTTTGTGTATTATTGTCTCTTTCAGTGGCTAAGAGTTTGCTGGGTATGGAAGAAGTCAGTTTTTGTTTACAGAAGGTGGGTAAGCTTTTGGAATTGGCACACAAGTTGAAGTTGATGTTGCCTGCGAGCATGAGGAAAATAGAGATAATTGCAGCAATAGCTAAGCATTTGCAATTGTCAAAGATACAGTTGGAATAGTTGAAAATAGCTGAAACTCAATTGCAAATGAAGCAGCTTGAATTAGAGGCAATGGCAAAGGAAAAAGAAAGAATACCTGAGCTGAAAAAAGGGATAGAGATTTTTGAACTTCCGAAGTTGGCACTGAAAAGTGAAAGTAGACTTAAAGTGGGGGGAGTAAATGTTTTTACATAGGTTAAAACAGTGATGAGGACAGTAATGAAGAGCAAGCCCATCGGAGTTAAAGACCTGGTGGGATTTGTTTAAATATGTGCAAGCATTGCTGTCAGTGCTATACTCCCAAGGGGCTATCCCCCACCCCTAGTGTATTCAAAATGGCGTACCTGTTTGAAGTGAGGATAGTGCAGGAGTGTCCTGTGGCTACCTGGCTACCTCACCTACTCCTAGCAGTCAACCAGCTACCTTCCTCCACCTTCCTGAAACTACCATCCATCACACCCCTTGCTCTTGTAAACTCCACGTTACATCCAAATGCTGCTCCAACCAACCCATGCAGTCTGATGAAATCCGCGAGTAAACACTCTATCTGCAGACATAGCTTCCAGAAACATTCAAATTCTCTCAGGTCTGACAGGAAGAGCACATCACCCTACCACAAGTCATTTCTGCCCCTTTACCAATCTACACAGCCAGAAATTACCTAAAAATCAAAACACACTATGCTCAAAAACTCAGCATTAGCACAGTCTTACTACTCAAAAACAGCACTCTGGGATAACTCAGTGTCAATCCTTAATATTAAAAGTCAATCAAGAGACAGATCTCAGTATAAACATAATAAAAACAATGCCTCCACCTTACTCACTATTACAGATTTACAAAAAAAAGATTCAGAAGTTTTATAAAGCTTAAAATCAAACACAGCTGATCTGGCTCAAAACCAGATACAGGTACTCCTGTAGTTTCAGGCAGTGATGTTTTTGAAATCACTGATACTTCTGGATGGATATTAGACCTCCCACATCAGCTGTGAAACTGCACTGCTTGTTTGTTGTTTCAGCAAAACCTGATCTCCAGAGCCCTTGTACAATTTCTCATTCTGACAGCTGTGAAACTACACTTGTTAGCCGCTTCATAAAATGCGAGTATCTATATACACCATTCTCTTACTCCGATTTACCACAACTTCCCCAGTTTGATCCCTTACCTATTTAGTTTTCAACCCTCTCCACTTCTGTAGCTATGCAGTTCACTAGAACATTAGCCCAATACGGTTCAGGTAGGCTAATGTTACATAAACCTGATACCAATTCTCTCTCAAGTTTTTGTGAATGTGTTAATTTTTTTTAATCCTATTTGCACATTGCTCAGTTTGTCAAAAATAAGCAGAGCTTCAAAGGCACTTTGTTGTTGCTACATTAAACTGTCAGTTCTCTGGGATGGTGTACATCATTGGACCTAAGCTAATCCAGAGACCTTAAGCTAATGATCTGGGGACAGAGGTAGCTGATGGAAATGAAATATATATGACTCCAGACCCACAGCAATTTGATCGATTTCCAACTGCCCTCCAAAACGGTCTTGCAAAGCTTTTAAGTTGAAGGGTAACAAGTAGGGATTGGCATTAATGCTGGCCTTGCCATTGGAGGAAAAATACAAGGAAAACGGTGAAATAAAGACAAACAAAATAATTCACTTCTAATTATTCAAATATGGAACCTTGAATAAAGTAAAAGGTTGAATCATAAATTTTCTGAGAAGGTAAAAAGCTGATTCATAAACAAAACAAATGCAAACACACCTTTGGTAGGGGTAAAGTCACTCAATAATTTGGGAAAAAATAAAGGAATGTCTTTTCCTAAGCAGTCTCAAAAGTCTTTTTGCACAGCTTGTATACATTATTTACTTGCATGAGTTTTGCCTGATTTATCAAAACTGCTAGGGGGAAAACTATAGAAAGACGCAATTATGGGATGGAGGAGACAGGAAGGAAGAAATGGAGGATAAAAAAAACTATTTAAGTGATGACTGGTCAAGAACTTACAATGATAAATATTGTCAGCACATTTTGTATATTTCACATTCCCAATGTCACAAAGCTATTTTTCTAAAGCTGTTCCTTGGCTCAAGGATACTCGGTCGTTGACTTTTTTCCAAAAGAGCAAAATACCAGGCCAGGCTCCGATCAGTCTGGTTTGGTACGGAGATGAAAAGGCTTTTTGAGAGGCCTTTTGTTTATATGCAAACAGATGAGACTCTGGGCCAAAGTGGTCTGTTTTAGAAGTGGCCTGTATAAAGAAAGGAGAGTGGTCAGCTCTCGAGCTGAGCAGTTTAGTTCAGTCTTAAAATGGTGAGGAGTTCAACAGTGAGCTGTGTGGAAACTCACTCTGCCTTTCAACTTCAACCTGTAAGCATGTGTTCCATTTATAATGGGTTTTAAAGGGAGTTTGATTATTGGAACTGTTGTGTATATTGAAAACAGCATAATTAAGTCTAGTTTCAATAGACTGAGTTCTGTAGGGGTTCATTATTTTGTTCTTAGTTTCATTGTGTAATTTTGAGAATAAATTTTTGTTGGTTTTAAAATCTAGTAGTCAACCTCGCTAACTTACTCTGGGTAATTTTCATTGTACACTTACTGAAATAAAATTGCAAAGTCATGGTCTGGGCTGCCTGCTTAAGAATGTTTTGAGTGGTCTGTCCTCGTCCATAACAGATTGGAATAGTACCAGATGGTTGGAGGGTGGAAAATGTTATTCCCTTGTTCAAGGAAGTAAATAGGGAGAACCCTGGGAATTACAGACTAGTCAGTCTTACATCAGTGGTGGCCAAATTACTGGAGAGGATTCTGAGAGACAGGATTTATGATTATTTGAAAAAGCATATTTTGATGAGAGATTGTCAGCATGGTTTTGAGAGGGGCAGGTCATGCCTCACAAGCCTTATTGAATTCTTTGAAGATGTGACAATACACATTGATGAAGGTAGAACAGTGGATGTGGTGTATATAGATTTTATCACGCTATTTGATAAAGATCCCCATGGTAGTCTCATTCAGAAGGTAAGGAGGAATGGAATATTTGGAAATTTGGTTGTTTGGATACAGAACTGGCAGTCCCATAGAAAACAGAGGGCAGACAGAATGTATTCAGCCTGGAATTCAGTGACCAGTGGTGTTCTCTAGCAAACTGTTCTGGGAACTCTTTTTTTTCCTGTGATTTTTATAAATGACTTAGATGAGGAAGAAAAAGGGTGGGTTAATAAGTTTGCCGACAACACAAAGGTTGGTGGAGTTGTGGATAGCGTGGAGGGTTGTTGTAGGTTTCAACGGGACATTGACAGAATGCAGCGCTGGGCTAATAAGTGGCAGATGGAGTTTGGAAGGTGGAACTTGAATGCAGATTACAGGGTTAAAGGCAGGATTCTTTGCTGTGTGGAGGAACAGAGGAATTTTGTGGTCCATGTCCATAGATCCCTCAAAGCTGCCACCCAAGTTGATCGGGTTGTTAAGAAGGCGTATAGTGTGTTGGCTTTCATTAGCGGGGGATTGAGTTTAAGAACAAGGTTATGTTGCAGCTCTATAAAGCCCACACTTGGAATATTGTGTTCAGTTCCATTTTCCTCTTTAATGGAAAGATGTGGAAGCTTTAGAGAGGGTACAGAAGAGATTTACCAGGATGCTGCCTGGACTGGAGGAGATATCTGATGAAGAAAGTTTAAGAAATCTAGGGTTGTTCTCACTGGAGTGAAGAAGGACGAGAGGTGACTTGAAAGGTACGTGCAAAATGATGAGAGACACAGATAGAGCGGATAGCCAGAAACATTTTCCCAGGGTGGAAATGGCTATCATGAGGGGTCATAATTTTAAAGGTAACTGGAGGAAGGTTACAGGGAGATGTCAGAGGTAGATTCTTTACAGAGAGTAGTGGGTGCGTGGAATGCATTGCCAGCAGTGATAGTGCAGTCAGACACATTAGGGACATTTAAGTGACTCTTGGATAAGCACACGGATGATAGTAAAATGAAGGGTACATAGATTAGTTTGTTCTTAGAGTAGGATAAAAGGTCCGCACAACAGAGGGCCAAAGTGCCTGTACTGTGCTGTACTGTTCTATGTACAGCAAAGGAAGCAAGTCAAAGTGAATTCAGCTGTGTTGTGTGTTGAGAGAGTAAGGCAAGGCTGGACGGTCTTTAATGCTCGAAGTGTAATAGACAAGACTGATGAGTTAATGGCACGAATTGACACACTTATTATATTGTTGCCATCACAGAAACATGGTTGAAGGGTTGGACCTGCAACTCAACATTACAATGATCTTTAGGCAAGATGAGGAGGGTGTGAAAAAGGTGCTGGTGCAGCATTAAGGAGGGGCACAGTGGCGACCACTGCTACCTCACAGTGCCAGAGACCTGGCTTTGATTCCTACTTCAAGTGACTCCACCTCTGCGTGGAGTTTGCCCATTCTCCCTGTATCTGTGTAGGTTTTCTCCAGGTGCTCCAGTTTCCTCCCACATTCCATAGATGGGCAGGATTGGTCTTGTTAAATTGCCCATAGTGTCCACGGATGCATAGCTTGGGTGGATTAGCCATATGCTATGCAGGGATACAGGGATAGGGTGGGTGGGATGCTCTGCGAAGGGTCAGTGTGGAATCAATTGGAGAAATATCCTGGTTCCACACCTTTCTGTGGAAGGATCAATTACTGCAATAAGGAGAGATGATATCTTGAAAGGGTCCTCAAACAAGGCTTTACGGGTAGAATTTCAGAATGTTAAAGGAGCAGGTACTTTACTGGGAGTGCATTTTATTTTAGATTACCTACAGTGTGGAAACAGGCCCTTTGGCTCAACCAGAGTTGAAAAATGTGGTGCTGGAAAAACACAGCAGGCCAGGCAGCATCCGAGGAGCAGGAGAATCGACGTGTCGGCAGAAGCCCTTCTTCTGGAAACGTCGATTCTTCTGCTCCTCGGATGCTGCCTGGCCTGCTGTGTTTTTCCAGCACCACATTTTTCAACTCTGGTCTCCAGCATCTGCAGTCCTCACTTTCCCCTTCGGCCTAACCCTCCGAAGAGTAACCCACCCAGACCCACTTCCCTCTGACTAATGCACCTAACACTATGGGCAATTTAGCATGGCCAATTCACCTAATCTGCACATATTTGGACTGTGGGATGAAACCAGAGCACCCAGAGGAAACCCACGCAGACACAGAGAATGTGCAAACTCCACACAGACAGTTGCCCAAGGCTGGAATCAAACCTGGGACCCTGGTGCTGTGAGGCAACCGTGTTAACCACTGATTATGGATTAAGTGTCAGCAGGAAATAGGTGAGCAAACATGTAGGCAGTTCAGAGGTGTGTAAGAGTTATAACCAGGTAAATATAGGAGGGGATTTCAACTTTCCCAACATAAATTGGGATAGTCATAGTGTTCAGGAGTTAGATGGCCAATTTCTTGCAAGTATCCAGGGGTGATTTTTGTATCAATACATAGAAGGCCCAAAAAAAAAGGAACACGCAGTGCTGGATCTGGTACTGAGCAAAGAAGCTAGACAATGTTCAATGTGGCAGTGAAGTACAGCTTTTTCCTTGCTGTTTTGCGACTGAATTTCAAATTTCAAGTCTAATGTTGGTCTTACAGCTGCACAGAAGGTATACAAAAGTAAGTTTGTATGCCTCACTCGGTGATCTGTACTTCCTTATCTGTAACGTTCTGCCTGTACTGCATGCAAAACAAAGGTTTTCACTATACTTAGGTACATACGATAATAATAAATAAAATTAAAACCGTATCAAACATTTAGGCAATAGTGACCATAACACAGAATAGTTCAAATTTGTTCTGGACAAGGAAAAAGATGGCCTGCAGAAAAGAGTTTTGGACTAGGGAGGGTGATGGCAGATTTTATTAAAATAAAGGAGGATCTGGCCACAGGAGACTGTGAACAGTCCCTTGTGAATAAGTCTACAGCAGAGCAACAGGGGCATTCAAAAAGGAGCTGGGGAGAGTTCATGTGCAACATGTCCCCTTTAGAGGGGAATATGGGAGCAATAAGTTCAGAGAACCCTGGCTGTCTAGGACAATTCAGGATTAGATAAAGATGATGATTAGGCCTTTTAGCAAGTCCAAAGGGAATAATTCAGTTACGGCCCTAGTGGAATATGGAAAGTCCAAGAGGGAACTTAAGAAAACAATTAGAAGAGCTAAAAGAGAATATGAGAAAGAACTTGTAAACAGGATTAGGGAGAATCCAAAAATATTTTACAAACGCATTAAAAGGAAGAGACTAACCAGGGAAAGAGTAGGGCCCAATAGAAAACAAGGGGCAACCAATGTCTGAAGCCACAGGATATTGGATGGGAGCTGAGTGAATGCTTCTCTTCAGTCTTCACTGTGGAAAAGGAGAACTTAGGGCGGCACGGTGGCACACTGGTTAGCACGGCTGCCTCACAGCGCCAGAGACCTGGGTTCAATTCCTGCCTCAGGCGACTGACTGTGTGGAGTTTGCATGTTCTCCCCGTGTCTGCGTGGGTTTCCTCCGGGTGCTCCGGTTTCCTCCCAGAGTCCAAAGATGTGCAGGTCAGGTGAATTGGCCATGCTAAATTGCCCGCAGTGTTAGGTACAGGGGTAAAATGTAGGGGTATGGGTGGGTTGCGCTTCGGCGGGTCGGTGTGGACTTGTTGGGCCAACGGGCCTGTTTCCACACTGTAATGTAATCTAATGTAATTCAGGAAAAGGGACTGTGAGGAACTAACACAATTTGACACAGGAAACGGGGAGGTATTGGAGCACTGCCAAGCTTACATAGAGACAATCCTCTGGCCCAGATGAATTGCATCCTAGGCTGCTGTGGGAGGTGAGGCAGGAAATTGCAGGAGTTGTGACACAAATTTTTAATTCATCTCTGGTCACAGGGGAAGTACCAGGGGACTGGAGGATGACTAACGTGGTTCTACTTTTTAAGAGGAGTGGTAGAGAATGAACCAGAAAATTACAGACTGATGAGTCTGAAGTCAGTGGTAGAGTTACACAGCCCTTCAGTCCAAGCTGATCATAATCACAAACAAACTAATCCCACCTGCCTGCTTCTAGCCCACACCTCTCTAAACATTTCTTATTCATGGACTGATCTGAATGTCTTTTTTAAAAAGTTGTAACTGTATCCACATTCACGACTTCCTCTGGAAGTTTATTTCATGCAAAAATCACTCTTTAAAAAAAAACCCGTCATCTTTTAAAATCTTTCTCCTCTCAATTTCAAAATGTGCTCTCTCCTTTTGAAATTCCCCACATTAGGGAAAAGACACTTGCCATACACCCCTATAAGGTCACCCCTCAACCTCTTGTGCGCCAGTGAAAAAAGTCCCAGCCTATCCAGTCTCTCCTTAGAACTCAAACCTTCCATTCCCAACAACATAGAATATAGAACAATATAGCGCAGAACAGGCCCTTCAGCCCTCGATGTTGTGCCGACCTATGAACTATTCTCAGCTCGTCCTCCTACACTATCCCAAAATCATCCATGTACTTATCTAAGGATCGTTTAGATCTCCCTAATGTGGCTGAGTTGACTACCTTCGCAGGTAGGGCATTCCATGCCCTTACACACACTGCTAAAGAACCTGCCTCTGACATCTGTCTTACATCTATCACCCCTCAATTTGAGGTTGTGCCCCCTCATACAAGCTGACGTCATTATCCTAGGAAAAACTCTTTTCTACCCTATCCAATCCGATCATCTTGTATGTCTCTATCAAATCCCCCCTTAACCTTCTTCTTTCCAATGAGAACAGACCCAAGTCTCTCAGCCTTTCCTCATAAGACCTTCCCTCCAGACCAGGCAACATCCTGATAAATCTCCTCTGCACCTTTTCCAATGCTTTCACATCCTTTCTGTAATAGGGCGACCAAAACTGTACACAATATTCCAAGTGTGGCCGCACCAGCATTTTGTAAATCATGGTAAATCTCTTCGGAACTCTCTCCAGTTTACTAATATCCTCCTAAAACAGGGTGACGAAAACTGGACAAAGAAGAGGCTTCACTAATGACCTGAACAGCCTTAACTCCTATACTCAAAAAGTCTGCGCAAAGAAGGTAAGCGTGTTAAATGCCTTATTAACCACCCTGTCTACATGTGGCGCATACTTCAAGGATTATGTACCTGAACCCAGACATCTCTCTGTTCAACAACATTATCCAAGGCCCTACTTTTAACTGTATATATGTCCTACTCCTGCCCTTGTTTGTTCTATCAAAATGCAATATCTCGCATTTATGCAAATAAAACTCCATCTGTCATTCCTCAGCCCGTGGGCAGCACGGTGGCACAGTGGTTAGCACTGCTGCCTCACAGCGCCAGAGACCCGGGTTCAATTCCCGCCTCAGGCGACTGACCCTGTGTGGAGTTTGCACATTCTCCCCGTGTCTGCGTGGGTTTCCTCCGGGTGCTCCGGTTTCCTCCCACAGTCCAAAGATGTGCAGGTCAGGTGAATTGGCCATGCTAAATTGTCCGTAGTGTTAGGTAAGGGGTAAATGTCGGGGTATGGGTAGTTTGCGCTTCGGCGGGTTGGTGTGGACTTGGGCCGAAGGGCCTGTTTCCACACTGTAAAGTAATCTAATCTAATCTAAGATCTCTGTGTAATCTTAAATTGGTGTACCACCAATTTTGGTACAAATTGCAAACTTACGAACCATGCCTTCTATATTCTCATCTAAATTATTTATATAAAATGATAAACAAAATTGTACTCAGCACCAATCCCTGTGGAACACTGTTGGTAACAGGCCTCCAGTGCAGGAAAAAAACCCTGCACTACCACACTGTCTCCGGTCATTATGCCAATTTTGTATCCAATTGGCTAGCTCCTCTGAATCCCATGTGATCTAATGTTACTAATTAACCTACCATGCGGAACCTTGCCAAAGGCTTTACTAAAGTCAAAATAAATGGCATCTACCACTCTGTCCTTATTAATCCTCAAAAAAAACTCCGTTTGAGAGACACTATTTCCCCTACACAAAACCATGCTGACTATCTCGAATCATTCCATGCCTCTCCAAATCCTATTTTTCAGAATCACCTCCAAAAACTTACCCACCAAAGTCTATAGTTTCCAGGCTTCTCCTTACATCTCTTCTTAAACAAAGGTACAATATTAGCCACTCTCCAGTCATCCACCACCTCACCCATGGTTATAGGTGATAGAAAAACCTCTGCAAGGGGTCCCGCAATTTCGTCCCTAACTTCCCACAATGTCCTGGTCAGGAACCAGATTTATCCACCTTTATATTTTCTAAGGCCTCCAAGCACTTCCTCTTCAGCAATATGAACTGTTTTGAAAACATCAACACTTATTTCCTGGAGTTCTCTAGCCTCTGTTTCTTTCTCCACAGTAAATGAATATTTACTAACCCTCCCATCTCCTAGGTTCAACATAAAGATGACATCTTTGATCTTTAAAGGAGCCCTACTGTCTCTCTAATTGCTCTTTTGCTCTTAAAGTACTTGTGGAATCTTTTTGGATTATCCTGAACCTTATCTGCCAAAGCTTTCTGATATCTCCTCTCTGCTTTCCTGATCACCCTCATAAGAATGCCCCTACACTCTTTATACTATTCAAGAGGTTCAGTTGAACCCAGTTGTCTATATCTATGAATCTTTTTTATTCTTGACGAGAACCTCACTGTTCCCTAGTCCTACCAGCCTTACCTTACACATAATGACTCTGAACTCTCACCATCATTCTTTTGAAAACCTCCTGTTTATGAGACATTCCTTTACCTGAGAACAGTGAACGCTAATCAACTTTTGAAAGTTTTGTATCACACCATTTAATTTTGCCATGCTCCAATAAAAGCTTTAATTTTTATAGATGGCTTATCTTTTTCCACAGCTATTTTAAAACTAATAGAATTTTACTCACTAGATCCAAAGCATTCCCCTACTCTCGTTTCAGTCACTTCGCCCTGTCTTATTACCCAAAGGAAGGAACATTTACATAAAGAACATTTTCTTGAACACAAATTCTTCACCATCCAGACTTAACATTGGTAGTCTCAGTCATTGCAGATCACCTTTTAATAAAATTCGTTCTGGACTCCAGCCCTCAAATTTGCACAAGACTTCAGCCAGGGCCGAGAGCTATACTGGGAGGGGAGCCTTTGAAGATTAAGAGTACAGCCTCTGTTCTGGTCTCGAATGAAAGGCAGCTGGTTCAGTGATTGTAGGAGGAGGCTCAGATACAAGCTTGTTGGCGTGAAATTGAGAGATATTCACCTAGATTGGCTCAACATTTTTCGATTAGAAAATGGCTTCCTCACTGAAGTTCTAACTAATTCCTGGAAGGTTACTAGGAAGGTCTAGGAACGATCAGAAAAGCGAAAGCAACTTCTGCAATTCTGCAAGGCCTGTCCAGTGCCATTTGCCTTATGGGCAAAAGCAAAAGCACAACTCAGAAAAGTGAAAAGTGAAAACAAAATCATCAAACCAATCCAATTCACTGAATGGACAGCACCAGTCGTACCAATTTTGAAGTCCAATAGGTTAATTTGACTTTGTACGGATTTTAAACAGTAAACCATTTTTCGCAGTTGGATAAATACTCAATCTCTAGATAGAGGAGTTTTCTTTCATGAAGCTTGACATGAGCCATGCTTATTTGCAATTGTGTTTAGAACAAGATTCTCAGAAACGTGCTACAATTAATACCCATAAAGACTTATATCAATATATAAGATTGTCATTTAGTGTATTGCCACCTGATTCAATTTTTCAGTAGTTGGAGAACATTTTGCAAGGCCTACCTAAGATCCCACTTACCTAGAGGACATCATGATAACAGGGAAAACAAATAAGGATAAGTTAGAGGAAACGAGTACAGTTTTTAGAAGTTTTTCTGAGGCAGGTAAATGCCTATGATGGGAAAAAATGCGTGTTCCAGTGCCCTAAGTGACCTATGTGGGCTACAAGTTTGATAAAACCAAGTAATATATGTAAAGTTAGGGTGATCAGAAGTATCCCAGCTGCCACATCTGTCCAAGTGATTAGGTCATTTTTGGTTTTGGTAAATTATTATGGAAAGTTCATACACAACCTAGCCACATAAAAAAAGGGTCAGCCTTGGAAATGATCTCATCGATCCTAACTTTCAATAAAAAAAACAATCATCCTCCTCTAAGGAGTTGGCATACAATGATTCCACGAGATATCTTATGACTTCATCTTTTGGTATCTTCTTGAACACCTTCAGGAAGTAAAATATAACATATTAACCGATTCCCCTCTAACCTCTCTGGTTGAGACTTCCTCAAAAACAAGTCAGATACAATTTCTCTTTCATGAAGCCATGAATCTGCTTAACAGATATGACTTTCAAAATATAGAATATTTCCTTAATAATTGATACCAATATTTTTACAACAGTAGATGTTAGCATAAGTGGGCTATTTGTTGTCTGCTTTTACCTGTCCTCCCTCTTTTAAAATGGGGTGTCACGTTGGCAGTTTTCTAATTCTCCGATATCTCTCTAGAATCCAAAGATTTTTAGAACATTACAATCAATGCAAGCATCCACTCTCTCTGTTGCTGCTTCTTTTAGGATCCTAGGATGCAAGCCATCAAAGCCAACGGACATAACTGCTTTTCATCCCATTAACTTTTTAAAATGTATTTTCTCGAGTGATATACAGCATGAAAACGGACCCTTTGGTCCAACTCTTCCATGGCGACCTAATATCCTAAATAAATCCCATCTCCCAGCAATTGATTCATATACCTCGAAAGCCTTCCTATTCATATACTCATCCAGCTGCCTTTAAAATGTTTCAAATTTACCAACCTCCACCACTTCCTCTGGCAGCTCATTCTATACACACACCACTTTCATGAAACATTTGCACTTTAAGTCCCTTTTCAAATCTTTCCCCTCAACTTAACCCTATTCCCTCTAGTTTTAGCCTCTCCTATCCTGGGGAAGCGACCTTGGCTATTCACTCTATCCATGCCCCTCATGATTTTATAAACCTCTATAAGGTCACCTCTCAGCCTCCAACTTTCCAGGGAAAATAGCCCCAGCCTATTCAACCTCTCCCTATAGCTCAAACCCTCCAATTCTGGCAACATCTTTGTAAATCTTTTCTAAACCCTTTCAAGTTTTGCAACATCCTTCGTACAGGAGGGAGACTATAATTGAACAATATTCCAAAAATAGTCTAACCAATGTCCTGCTCAGATGCAACATGACATTCCAGCTCCTATGCTCAATGCACTGACCAATAAATGCAAGCATACCAAGTGCTGTCTATCTGCGATTCCACTTTCAAAGAACTATGAACCTGCATTCAAAGGTCCCTTTGTTCTTCAACACTTCCCAGGACCTTACCATTAAGTGTACAAGTTCTGCCCTGATTTGTCTTTCCAAAATATAGCACCTCACGTTTACCTAAATAAAACTTCATCCGTCATTCCTTGACCCATCTATTCAAGGTCCCATTGTACTCAATGGTAACCTTTTTCACTGTGCATTACACCTTCAATTTGGTGTCATGTGCAAACTTACTAACCATTCCTCCTATATTCACATCCAATCATTTATATATAATGACAAAAAGCAGTGGACCGAGCACCGATCCTTGCAGCACACTGCTGGTCACAGGTCTCCAGTCTGAAAAGCAATTCTCCACCACCACCTTCTGTCTCCCACATTCAAATGGCTAGTTCTCCCTGTATGAAAAGCTGAGTGTAACATATCCAGGTTTATAGATATAATGTGAGGAATCCACATCATAAGAAGGATGTGATGTATGGGAGAGGATGCAAAGAAATTGTTTTCCTTAGACAGGAAGAGACTGAGAGAGGAATGTGATTGAGATGTGTAAAGTTATGATGACCATGATGTGGAGGTGCTGGTGTTGGACTGTGGTGTACAAAGTTAAAAGTCACACAACACCAGGTAAAAATCCAACACGTTTATTTGGAAGTATTAGCTTTCGGAAAGACCAGCGCTCCGAAAGCTAGTACTTCTAAATAAACCTTTTGGACTATAACGTGATGTTGTGAATTTTTAAAAAACTTATGATGGCATAGATAGGTAGACAATTGTAAGAAATGACATAGGCTCAGATAAGGTTTGAATCTATTTGGGGAGGTGAAGAAGTGGAAGGTAAATAGAAACACTGGTAGGAGTCGTATATAGACCCCCAAACAGTAGCCACACAGTAGAAAAGGCTGTCTGTTAACAAATAATAATATCATGCAAAAAGAAGAGAGTAATAATTATGGGTGTCTTTAATCTTCACATTGGTCATGCCAATAAAGTTAGAAACAGTAGCTATGAAAATAGATTCATAGAGTTCATTAGGGATGGTTTCTGAGAGCATATGTCAGGTAGCCTGCTCCCTGGCTGACTATCTTGGATCTGGTAATGGCTAATGAGGCAGATTTAACAAATTAACTGTGATTAGAAGATCCCCTAGGAAGTAGTAATCATAACATGATTACTAACAATTTAATCAGTTTGAGAAATGTGGGTTGGAAATAACTGTACTTAAGTCAAGAATGGAATGAAGATAGAGTTAGCTAAAGTGGATTGGGCAGATAGGTTAGCAGTAATGATGATAAGCAAGCAGTGGTAGACATTTTGAGGAGGTAATTCATTACTGTCAGTAAAATATATCCCAGCGCAGAGGAAAGATTCTGAGAGAGGAATAAATCAACCATGGCTAATCAAGGAAGCTAAGGAGAGTATAAAGTTGAACAAAAAAGCAGATGAGGTAAAAGTCAGTCATAGCCACAAAGACTGGCATAAAATCAGAATCAGGTAGGTAAAAACAAGGACTGCAGATGCTGGAAACCAGAATCTAGTTTGGAGTGGTGCTGGAAAAGCACAGCAGGTCAGGCAGCATCTGAGGAGCAGGAAAATCGATGTTTCGGGCAAAAGCCCTTCATCAGGAATAGAGGCAGGGTGCCTGCAGAGTGGAGAGATAAATGAGAGGGGGGTGGGGATGGGGAGAAAGTAGCCAAGAATACAATAGGTGAATGGGGGTGGGGAGGTGATAGGTCAGAGAGGAGAGTGGAGTGGATAGGTGGAAAGGAAGATAGGCAGGTAGGACAGGTCATGAGGGCGGTGTTGAGCTGGAAGGCTGGAGATGGGGTGAGGTGGGGCAAGGCGAAATTAGGAAACTGGTGAAATCCACATTGATGCCATGGGGTTGAAGTGTTCCGAGGCGGAAGATGAGGCGTTCTTCCTCCAGGCATCGGGTGGTAAGGGAGTGGCGGTGGAGGAGGCCCAGGACCTGCATGTCCTCGGCTGAGTCATTGAGACGTACAGCACGGAAACAGACCCTTTGATCCAACCCATCCATGCCGACCAGATATCCCAACCCAATCTAGTCCCACCGCCAGCACCCAGCCCATATCCCTCCAAATCCTTCCTATTCACATACCCATCCAGATGCCTTTTAAATGTGCAATTGTACCACCATTTCCTCTGGCAGGTCAGTTCATACATGTACCACCCTCTGCGTGAATAAGTTGCCCCATAGGTCCTTTTTATATCTTTCTCCTCTCACCATAAACCCTATGCCCTGTAGTTCTAGACTCCCCCCAGGGTGGGAGGGGGAGTTGAAATGTTGGGCCACAGGGGCGGTGGGGTTGATTTAAAATCAGAATCAAGCAAAGGAGAACTACAAAGATAATAAAAAGAGAGAAAATAAACTGAGGGCAAACTAATGAGGAATATATAAACTGACAACAGTTCGACAAGGTTCCCCATGGGAGACTGATTAGCAAGGTTAGATCTCACGGAATACATGGAGAACTAGCCATTTGGATACAGAACTGGCTCAAAGGTAGAAGAAGAGGGTGATGGTGGGGAGGTTGTTTTTCAGACTGGAGGCCTGTGACCAGCGGAGTGCCACAATGATTGGTGCTGGGTCCGCTACTTTTTGTCATTTACATAAATGATTTGAATGCGAGCATAAGAGGTACAGTTAGTAAGTTTGCAGATGACACCAAAGTTGGAGGTGTAGTGGACAGCGAAGAGGCTTACCTCAGATTACAACAGGATCTTGATCAGATGGGCTGAGAAATGGCAGATGGAGTTTAATTCAGATAAATGTGAGGTGCTGCATTTTGGGAAAGCAAATCTTAGCAGGACTTATACACTTAATGTTAAGGTCCTAGGCAGTGTTGCTGAACAAAGAGACCTTGGAGTGCAGGTCATAGCTACTTGAAAGTGAAGTTGCAGGTAGATAGGATAGTGAAGAAGGCGTTTGGTATCCTTTCCTTTTATTGGTCAGAGTATTGAGTACAGGAGTTGGGAGGTCATGTAGCGGCTGTACAGGACATTGGTTAGGCCACTGTTAGAATATTGCGTACAATTCTGGTCTCCTTCCTATCGGAAAGATTTTGTGAAACTTGAAAGGGTTCAGAAAAGATTTGCAAGGATGTTGCCAGGGTTGGAGGATTTAAGCTATAGGGAGAGGCTGAACAGGCTGGGGCAGTTTTCCCTGGAGCATCGGAGGCTGAGGTTTATAGAAGTTTACAAAATTATGAGGGGCATGGATAGGGTAAATAGGTAAAGTCTCTTCCTTGAGGTCGGGGAGTCCAGAACTAGAGGGCATTGGTTTAGGGTGAGAGGGAAAAGATATATAAGAGGCAGCTTTTTCACGTGTATGGAATGAGCTGCCAGAGGATGTGGTGGAGGCTGGTACAATGTAAGAGGCATTTGGAGGGGTATATGAATAGGAAGGGTTTGGAGGGATATGGGCCGGGTGCTGGCAGGTGGGACTGGATTGGGTTTGGATATCTGGTCGGCATGGACTGGTTGGACTGAAGGGTCTGTTTCCATGCTGTACATTTCTATGACTCTTAAGAGTTTCTTTAAACGTATAAAAATCAGGAGACGGTCAAAGCAAACGTAGGCCCCTTAGAAAGTAAGTATGGGGAGATAGTTATGGGGAACAAGGAAAGGGCAGAGGAGTTAGATATTTTGTATCGGTCTTTATGGTGTAAGATACATTAAACATCTCATTCATAGTACTTCCCTGCATTCTTTATTATGTAAGAATAATAGGGTGATAATGATAATTATCTTTCCAAACATAGACTGGGACTGCCATAGTGTTATGGGCTTGGATGGAGAGGAATTTATTAAGTGTGTACAAGAAAATTTTCTGATTCCGTATGTGGATGTACCTACTAAAGTCTGAGCAAAACCTGACCTTCTCTTGGAAAATAAGGCAGGGCAAGTGACTGCAGTGTAAGTGGGAGAGCACTCTGGGGCCAGTGGTCATAGTTATATTAGTTTTAAAATAGTGATGGAAAGGATAGACTTGATCCAAAAGTTCAAGTTTAAAATTTGGAGGAAGGCCAATTTTGATGGTATTAGGCAAGAATTTTCAAAAATTGATTGGGGCGGATATTAGCTGGTAAAGGGATGACTGGAAAATGGGAAGCCTTCTGAAAAGAAATAACGGGAGTCCAGAGACATTCCTGTTAGGGTGAAGATTAAGGCTGATCGCTATGGGGAATGCTGGATAACTGGAAAAATTGAGGTTCTTAACAAGGGGAAAAAAGGAAGCATATGTCAGGTAGAGACGGCAGGGATCAAGCGAATCCCTAGAACAGTATAAGGGCAATAGAAGTATGCTTAAGAGGGAAATCAGGTGGGCAAAAAGGGACATGAGATACCTTTGGCAAAAAAGAGTTTGGGAGAATCCAGATGGATTCTACAAATGCATTAAGAGCAAAAGAGTAACCAGGGAGAGAACAGAGCCCTTAAAGATCAGCCACGCCAACTGTGGAATCGCAGGGGATGGGGAGATACTAAATGAGTATTTTGCATCAGTATTTACTGTGGTGAAAGATATAAGAAAAATAAGGGGGAATAAATAGTAATATCTTAAAGTGTGCATATTATAGAAAAGGAGGTGCTGGTCATCTTAAAATGCATAAAGGTGAAATGATCCCCAGAACCCAATAAGGTGTACCCTTGAACTTTGTGGGAAGCTAGAGAAGTGATTGCTTCGCCCCTTGCTGAGATATTTGTATCATCGATAGTCATGAGTGAGGTACTGGAAGACTCTGGAGGTTTGCTAACATGGTGGTAAGGAAAAAGCCTTCTAATAATGAGGTCAGTGTTTTCTTTGCCAGGTTAATGTTGGTTGATGTAACAGCCCTGTTTACATCAAAAGGAGACCATTATTTCATCCTCTTCTATTCTTGGGTGGATTAGATGGAGTGGCGTGAATCTTCTACTAAGCATTTTAGTCTTTGGTGTAGCTCCTTGGCTAATCTGTAAGTTGGTGTTCCAGGTAGCAAGACTATAGGTCTGAGAGGGGGGCTCCTGGTTTGTGAATTTTGGGTAATCTTTAGAAGCGTGATGTGTTGGATCCATCTGGTTTCATTTTTTGAAAGTTGGTCTTATTTATTTCTCCAGATTTCTGAAGTTTTTTTGAGTAGGGCTGTGATTCGGTTCTCTAGTTTTGGGGTTGGGTCTATCGACACCTGTTCGTAAGTGTTGGTATCTGTAAGTACAGCGTTCGCTTTTTCAATGTAATCTCTTCGATTTAGAATGACTGTGGTGACAATGTAATCTCTTCGATTTAGAATGACAACTCACAGAAGAAACCCAGCAAACCGTCAGACAGGTAGTCGCACCAATGTTGCTTAATGTCTGATGATTTGCTGGATTTCTTCTGAGTTGGTTGTCTTTTAGTGGGATGTCTGATTTCAGGGTTCTTAGCAGAGGCAGTAGTGCAGAGACTTGAACAAACAGCTCTGCCAACCATCCAACCCAAACTTTGGGTCCGCTACGTGGATGACACCTTTGTCATCACAAAACGAAACAAATTAGTGGAAACCCTCAAGACCATCAATAATACCCTTACTGGCATAAAATTCATTAAAGAGGAGGAAAACAACAACAAACTGCTATTCCTAGATGTCACAGTAAAGCGAACAGCCAATGCAGAACTTCAAACCAGCATCTACAGGAAACCAACACTGCAGCACAGAGGAACTACGCAGAGCAGAGAAAAATCACCTATACCGTGTATCCATAAAGAATGGGTACCCAATGAACACAGTCTGCCGATTTCTCAGCAACAAACTCAAATGAGCAGACAGAACACATCCAGGAAACCTTAGCCACTCTCCTCTTTGTCAAAGACATCTTGGAAATGATTGCCAGACTACTCAGACTCCTTGGCATCATGGTAGTCCACAAACCCACCAACACACTAAAACAGCAGCTAATGAATTTGAAAGACCCTATACAGACAACAAGCAAAACTAATGTCATTTACAAAATACCGCACAAGGACTGTAATGAACACTACATTGGACAAACAGGCAGAAAACTAGCCAGCAGAATACATGAACACCAACTAGCCACAAAAAGACATGATCCGCTCTCAGTAGTATCCTCACATACAGATGAGGAAGGACACCACTTCGACTGGGACAATACATCCATCCTAGGACAAGCCAAACAAAGACACACACAAGAATTCATAGAAGCGTGGCATTCCACCCCGAAACACTCTCGACAAAGAGTTAGACCCCTCTACCACCCCCTGAGAAAAGGAACATGAAGTGACTTCATCACAGGAAATAACATCACCACAGAAAATGGCATCACCAACCCAAAGAAACCCAAACATATAAATAGAAAGCAGGACTTTTCAGCATTGCTTTGCCTGAGGCCCACTGAAGATGTTACCTAGTGGGTAAACGAAACGTCTGTAAATGAACCTTGCAGCTCAGCGAGCAAACCTACATCCAATTCAGTAAGATGTTCAACAAGGTTCTGAATGGTAGACTGGTTAACAAGGTGACAGTATACCCATCCCAACATTTGAGGAGCCCTTTACATGACCCTTAATTGGTTGTGCAGGACCCGTCCCTCAAACAAAATGGGAATCAATATTTGTTTACTATAATGGATGTGTCTACCAGATTTCCAGAGGCCATTCTGTAGTCAATATGCTCAAACAGTATTTCAATGGAGAAGGAAATTTTGGCTTTCATGACTCCAAATGGACTTTACCCGTTTAAAGTCATGTCATTTGGTTTGAAGAATGCACCAGCCACATTTCAAAGAGTATCCAATAAGATCATATCTGGATTATTCAACTATGCAGTGTAGATAGACAACCTGTTGATTTTTTTAAGTCACACATGGAACATTTGGAGGAGCAACTTGCAGAAATGTTTGATTGACTTCATGAGGTGGGTTTGGTGATATACCTGGCTAACAGTGAGTTTGCAAAAACCATTCCAATGGAATAGACAGATGTGAAATCAAAGGTCATTGGGAGTTTCCCATACTGTCAACAAAGAAGGAAGCATTGGGCTTGAGTGGTTTTGTTTTTTTGCTCGACATTCAGACTGACCTTTAGCAATATGGTTGCTCCAAGGACCTGTTGAAGAAGAGAAGAAAATTTCAGTGTACAGATGAATATCGGAAGGCATTTGACAGCCTGAAAGCTGTATTGAACACCACCCCAGTGTTAAGAATACCCAATTACACAAACCTGTTCCAAAGGGGCTATGTCGGTGCAGTACCCTTACAAGAGTATGAAAAGATTTACTGGGTATTTTCCCCAAAAATTGAATATTTATCAAAAAGAAATATTTCACCATTGAGAAAGAGACCCTTAGTTTGGTGTTATCTTTGCAACATTTGGACATTTATGTGGCCAGTAATGTATCTGAGACAATTATGTATACTGATCTGACAGCCCCCTGACATTTATGAGGCAGGGCAAAAAAAATGTAAATGATGTTTTGTCACAACTTGATGAAAGAAGATGAATGTTCAGTGACAAAAGGAACAAACTGAAATAAATAGTATTATTGGATGTTTACATACTCAGAATTAATACAATGTGTAGCTCTAATGTAGAATACTAATAGTATGGGACTAAAGGCTATGAAAATGAAGTCATGTTTGCTCATGGATTTTTTTAGGAAGGGCCAGATGTGACCATACTATGCCTTTCTTTTGGTATTTATTTCCAGCAGACTGGAGAAAGATAGCTTATGAGAATAATAAGTGTTCCTGAATTGCCTTTTCCAAGGGCATGTTTATGGGATGCTGTCTATATTTGATGGTTAAATAATACCTTGTCTTGTTAGGTTTTTCATAGAGTAAAGCTATGCCAATTCTTTTTGTTGTATTATAACTGTGTGTAAGATGAAATTGTGTTTTAATTAAAGATTGGTAATGTACTAATCAAATCATATCTAGAACACAGCACCTTGCATTTGTTTTGTAAAGAATATAAAATTAGGGTCTAGGCCACTGTATACTTTGGATCTGGTCTGGTCCATAAAACTAGATTGCCCTTTCTCTTTTTCCATAGTCATAAGATACAATGATTACTGTCTCCTAGATGTCTCTCTATGGACTCAATCCACTTGGCCCACTGATTCCCTAGCAATGCCTCCTTTCCCAATGAGTTTAAAACATACTGATGTAGAAAATTCTCCCAAATACATTATTGAAACTCTCACTTCTCTCTGCCTTTAACCTTACAACAGGGGACTTCAATTATCAGATTGAGCACTGTGATAGTATTAAGCCGAAAATGTGTTGCTGGAAAAGCGCAGCAGGTCAGGCAGCATCCAAGGAACAGGAGAATCGACGTTTTGGGCATAAGCCCTTCTTCAGGCTTATGCCCGAAACGTCGAAACTCCTGCTCCTTGGATGCTGCCTGACCTGCTGCGCTTTTCCAGCAACACATTTTCAGCTCTGATCTCCAGCATCTGCAGTCCTCACTTTCTCCTCGAAGTTAGTATTAAGCCCCCTATTATAACCTCCGTACAATTCTTGCATTTCTTTTTGTAGTTGATCTGCAAATTTGATCATCTATATATTTCTACCTTGTTTCTGGCCAGTATGTGTAATGTAGTTGTACCATGATTGTTTCTTAGCTCTGACTGAATAGATTCTGTTCCTTTCACCTCTAGGACA
The DNA here is from genome assembly GCF_037043375.1 of Chiloscyllium plagiosum. Taxonomy (NCBI): domain Eukaryota; kingdom Metazoa; phylum Chordata; class Chondrichthyes; order Orectolobiformes; family Hemiscylliidae; genus Chiloscyllium; species Chiloscyllium plagiosum. Next base: position 35,063,786 of record NW_028270180.1, on the reverse strand, counting down.
TCCCCTGTCTTCAACATTGCAATGTTGCCAACACTGCTAGACTGCCTCCTTTCTTTCCTCATTATGAAATCATAAACCTGCACTACCATTCAGTGAGATCATTGCTGATTTGATTGTGGTCATATCTTCTCTCTTTTAAACTCATTTTCTCATAAACAGCTCCGTCATCTCAAGATCAGCCAAGTGAACCTTTGCTGAACTGTTTCCAATCGACCTTTGATTCTCCTTAAGTAAAGAGACCAAAACAGCATACAGTACTCCATGGAATGGTCTCACCAATACCCTGAACAACTATAGCAACTATAGCAAATCATCTTTACCTTTATACTTGTAAAAATACAATAGGAGTTTGTTCTGTGTAGTCTCTCTTGGAGAGAAAGCTGGTGCCAAGGTGTCTACTCCATGGAAACAGACAAAATAGCTTTGGGTTCCTTTTTAAATTAGACAAAAGAAGCATGAGTGGGTGGACTCAGGCTCATACTGACCGAGAGTTTTAGTTTTGCTCTCAGTTGTTGAAGTTAGGGTTTTTTAGATTAGATTACTTAGATTAGATTAGATTACTTACAGTGTGGAAACAGGCCCCTCGGCCCAACAAGTCCACACCGACCCGCCGAAGCGCAACCCACCCAGACTCATTCCCCTACATTTACCCCTGCACCTAACACTACGGGCAATTTAGCATGGCCAATTCACCTGACCTGCACATTTTTGGACTGTGGGAGGAAACCGGAGCACCCGGAGGAAACCCACGCAGACACAGGGAGTACTCCACACAGTCAGTCGCCTGAGGCGGGAATTGAACCCGGGTCTCTGGCGCTGTGAGGCAACAGTGCTAACCAGTGTGCCACCGTTTCTGAAGTTGAAGCTGATAGATGCTGCCAAAAAAGGTTTGAGTTCTGCCTCTGCTCTAGATTCATTCTATTGGTGCTTCTTCTCCTGGACTGGAGGGGATAGCAAGTGAGGAAATTTGCCTTTGCCTTTGTTTATGGGATGCTGCTTGATTTGAACAGTTGATGAGTTGGAGTTAAGTAATAAATTATTTTATTTAAGTATTTCGATAGCTTAAAGTTATACAAATTCTCCATTATTTATTTGTTTGTATTTTAATGGTACTGTAAGAATTAAATGTGTTTTTTTTTACTTAGAACTGGTAGTTTGGCCAATTGAAAACATTTGGAATGCAGTGCCTTACAGTTGCCTTTAAATGTGATAAAAGTTAAGGTCTAGGCTATTTCCTTGATATGTTTTGAGGGAATTGATCTACTCCATAACAAACTGGAGGCTTTTATCAGGATCAAAGTCTCTAATTCCAGGTTGGTTTTAGGAATATTGGACTTGAAGGTGGTGAGTGTTGATATTCTTTTTTCGGTTGTTTAAGTAGGGTGTGTCTCGTATAATAATGGTTATTTTTGTGGCTAAGAGTTTCCTGGGTGTGGAAAAAGTCACTTGAGGTGTTTTACCAAAGGTAAGGCAAAACCTTCGGAATTGGTGGACAAGCTGGAGTTGGGGTTGACTGTGCCCGTGAGGAAGGGAGAGATTATTACAGCAATACTTTAACATTTACCATTGCCAAAAATGCTATCAAAATCATTGGAAATGGTTATACTTTTAGTTGCAACTGAATTTTAACTATGAAAAGGAAATGAGACTATTTCAGTTATGATTAAAAGTAGAAGTAAAAGGAAAAAGAATAGACCTGGCAGAAGAAAGGGATAAAAAGAGAGACGAAAGGGAGAAAGAGAGAAGTTTTGAACTTTGGAAGTTGGCACTGAAAAGTGAAATTGTAGAGAGAGAGGCAAAAGGTGGGATTAGGACAGTGGTGAAGAACAAACCCATTGTAACTAAAGCTGAAAATGTGTTGCTGAAAAAGCACAGCAGGTCAGGCAGCATCCAAGGAATTGGAGAATCGACGTTTCGGGCATAAGCCTGAATAAGGTCTCATGCCCGAAACGTCGATTCTCCTCTTCCTTGGATGCTGCCTGACCTGCTGCGCTTTTTCAGCAACACATTTTCAGCTTTAGTTACAATGGGTTTGTTCTTCACCACTGTCCTAATCCCACCTTTTGCCTCTCTCTCTACAATTTCACTTTTCAGTGCCAACTTCCAAAGTTCAAAACTTCTCTCTTTCTCCCTTTCGTCTCTCTTTTTATCCCTTTCTTCTGCCAGGTCTATTCTTTTTCCTTTTACTTCTACTTTTAATCATAACTGAAATAGTCTCATTTCCTTTTCATAGTTAAAATTCAGTTGCAACTAAAAGTATAACCATTTCCAATGATTTTGATAGCATTTTTGGCAATGGTAAATGTTAAAGTATTGCTGTAATAATCTCTCCCTTCCTCACGGGCACAGTCAACCCCAACCCCAACTCTAATCCAGCAACGCATTTTCAGCCCAGAGTACAATCCACCAACATCTGTCACGTGTACACTTCCATCACATACATTGGGTATTCCAGTCATCATGACTGTCCAGGCATCTTCCAACCTCTGGCACTGCCAGGGCAGACTGGTCCAGCAGGGTATACTGGCAGATGGGGTGTACAGCTGCATCACATACAGGTACCGCACAGGAAAAGGAGCAATCACACAGCATGGACCAGGCTACTTACCAGGCCTGCTCCATTTCTCTCTCAGCCTGCATTCAATTGGTACCAAATGGCATGCTTGTGCCATTCAGGCCTTGCCTTGCCACGCTGTGCCTTGTACTGCCAGTTGACACAATCACACAGCTAGGCAGATGGCCATGCTCTGCAGTAATCCTCAATCAAAGGAACATACACCTAATTGGGCATTACTCTAGCACCTGTACTATGTGGCCTGAGCATTCGTGCCATACACACATCATCTTTTGTAAAATATGTCTGGAGGTTTTCGGGCATTTATCCACAACGAAGTCCATGAGGGCACCCATCAGACTGGAGGCACAGCAAAACTAGTCAAGGGCAGCTTCCCAGGCCAGTCCAAGTGATCCCCTTTCCATTGTTGAGCTCGGAGTAAAGCACTTGTTTGGGAAGTCTTGTGTCGTGCTAACCTGTGACGCAACTTTGAAGGATTGAACCAGTTTTTCATCTCTGAGGATCCTTATCCTGGTATTAATCTAGCTGTAAAAAGCCTATCATAATGTAGAATCTCTGACACATCAAACTGCACAGGCAGCTCATCAGCAGTGTGGGGTGAGGGACTGGGCAAAGTGATTGGATCACAGGTGCTCAATGATTCCATATGGGACAAGGAAACTCTGTTAGTGAGTCATCCCTTGCCTCTGTCCTCAGCATCCCCTGTCCCTTTGACTTGCCTCTGCAGGGCTACCAATTTGTCATTTGTTATATTCTCCTCAGTGCTGGTGTGAAGTGTCTCTGATTGGACTACAGTTGTTGCTGGGCGGACAATAAAATTAGAATTAGATTTTTTGATTCTGAACAAAGGTTCATTAGTCGCCTTGCCTGTGCCTGATTGGTGTATAGTTCAATGAATCATAGAATCCTTACAGTACAGAAGACATAATTTGGTCCACTGAGTCTGCACTGACTCTTAGAGGAACACACCGGCCCTGAACTCTCAGTTTACTACGTTTAAAAAAACTCCCATTTTCCAAATGAAGACATATCTGCAAGTAACTGCTCCCAGTTAATGTTTGCCAGATTCTGTCTAATGATACTGAAATTGGCCTTACCCCAATTCAGACACTTAATTCCTGCACAATCTTTATCGTTTTCCAATAATGACTCTGGAACAAGAGTTTTAGTCTCTTAACTTTGAATGCTCAACCACTTGACTGGCTTCATTTCATAGGATTAGGTTCAGTATTGCGCCATCTCTAGTGGGACTATCTATATAATGTTAAAAATCACACATCAGGTTATAGTCAAACAGATTTATTTGGAAGCACTAAATTTGTGCGATTCTTTTTACTTTGTCCACCCCAGTCCAACACTGGCTCCTCCATGTCATATCTATAAAGTGCTCTCCTGGATGCACTTTAAAAATTCCATCCCGTCTAATCGTTTCCTAATTGGGTGATCCCAGTTGAAATATCCTGTTATGAGAACCCTATTCCTCTTAAACCTTCCTGTCATTTAAAACGTTTATCCCCTGGAATATTGAGCTGCTAGTTCTGCTCTTCTTTCAACTGTATCTCTGTGATTTCATATTCTGACCTGCTGATCAATGATCTCGGTTCAATCTTACCAGTCAATCTCCTTGCATTAAAATAGATACAATTTAGCTTTCTGGTCCTCCCATGTGCCACATTCCTTACCATGTCTTCTCCATCTATGAACTGTCCTATTTTCCTTCCTTTTTTTTGGAATTCACTCCTCATTTTAAATTTACTCTGTCCCATCCCCTTGCCAAATTAGTTTAAAACCTCCCAGCGAGGATATTGAACATATTCCGGTTCTGATGCAACCTGTCTAGCTTGTGAAGGTCGCACATAACCTCAGAAGCTATCCAAATAATTCAAAAATGTAAAGCCCTCCCTCCCTTTCACCACATGTTCATCTGACCTATCTTTCTATCCCAATACCCAGTAGCGCATGGCACTGGAAATAATCCAGAGATTACAAATTTTGTGGAGTTCACCATGAATTTACTACGTAACTCTAAGTTCCTGCTGTAGGACCTCATTTCTTTCTTTAACCATGTAGTTAGTGTCAACATGTACCAATACGTACAGAGAATTATAAGAGTAATAGTCTGATAATACTGCTTTCCAACTTTCCCAACATAAATTGGGATATACATAGTGCTAAGGGTTTAGAGAGGATGGATTTCTTGAAAGTTTTATTTTGAAGAGTTTTATTTTGTATCAATATGTAGAAGGCCCAACTGGTTCTGGGGGGAAGTATTCAATGGGTTACACTTGAAAAGTTGACTTTCTCACCTTCTGATGGTGTCGGCTTGCTTCCAGTCTCCTGCTTCTCTACCAAGTATTCAATGTGGCAGTGGGGGATCATTTAGGTGATTGTGGCTACAACATGGTACGGTTCATATTTGTTCCAAGCAAGGAAAAAGATATCCTGCAACAGTCGGCTTTGGATTGGGGGAGGACAGATTTTATTAGAATAAAGCAGGATCGAGCCACAGTAGATTGGGAGCAACTCCTTGCAAGTAAGTCGGGGCACTCAAAAGGTGTTGAGAAGAGTACGGTCCAACGTACACCCTTCAGAATAATGTAGAAGCAATAACTTTAGAGAATGCTGGATGTCTAGGGCAATTCACAACTGGGTAAGGAAGAAGCATAAGGCTTTTAGCAATCCACAGGGAGCAATTCAGCTGTAGCCTTAGAGGAATAGAGGAGGAGCAAGAGAGAATTTAAGAGAACAACTAATACAGCAAAAATGGACATGTAAATGGTCTTGTAAATATTGTTACAGAGAAAGCTAAGGTATTTCATAAATACATTAAAGGGAAGAGTAAGGGCCCATTAGAGACCAAGGGGGCAACCTGTGTGTGAAGCCACAAAATATTGGAAGGGTGTTGAATAAATAATTCTCTTTGGTTTTCACTTTAGAAAAGGAGAATGTAGGTATGGAATTCAGGAAAAGGGACCATGAGGAACTTGCACATCTTCGCATAAGAAATGTGAAGCTCTGTCAGGCTTAACAACAGGCAAATACCCAAAACTAGATGAATTGCATGGTCAGCATGTCCATGATATCCTAAACTAATCTAGTCCCATTTGCCTGCACTTGGCCCATGTCACTCTAAACCCTTCCTACTCATAAATCCATCCAGATTTATTTTAAATTTTGTAAGTGTACTAGCCTCCACCACTTCTTCTGGAAGCTCATTCTGTACACACACCACTCTCTGTATGAAAAAGTTGCCCGTTAGGTCCCTTTCAAATCTTTCTGCTCTCACCCTAAACCTATGCTCTCTAGTTCTGGGCAACCCCACCCCAGGGAAAAGACCTTGTCTATTTATCTGTAATGTAAGAAGTGGTAGGGTGGCTAGCACTGCTGCCTCACACCACCAGGGACCTGGGTTTGATTCCAACCTTGGGTGACTGTCTGTGTGGAGTTTGCACATTCTCCCCATGTCTTTGTGGGTTTCCTCCCACAATCCAAAAATGAGCAGGACAGGTGAATTGGCCATGCCAAATTGTTCATAGTGTTCAGTTTGGTGCTTTAGTCAGGGGTAAATGTAGGGTAGGGGAATGGGTCTGGATGGGTTTCCCATCAGTGTAGATTTGTTGGGCTGAAGGGCCTGTTTCCACACTGTAGGGATTCTATGAAGCTGTATGCAGGTACCTAAGATGGCACTGTAAGTGGTGGTATAAGCTTTCCACTGTACTTATTTGAGTATGTGTCAATAAATCTAATTAAATCTTCAAAAGATAGGTTAAATTCACATGTCATCTCTTTATTTTCAATGATCATTTCCCAGATTAATTTTCTGTAAGACCAATACTCATTTTGCTAAGCTTTTTCTTTTCTAAAATAGCTATAGAAACTTTTACAGTCTTTAAATTTTTGTTTAGTTCCTCTCGTACTCCATATTAAGCTTTCATTCATTTTTAAAAATATCTTTGCACCTACACTAGAAGAGATTGAGGTTCACAAGGAAGAGGTATTAGAAATACTGCAGAGTGTGAAAATAGACAAGTCCCTTGGGCCGGATGGGATCTATCCTAGGATCCTTTGGGAAGCAAGGGAAGAGATTGCCGAGTCTTTGGCATTGATCTTCAAATCATCATTGTCTACAGGAATAGTGCCTGAGGACTGGAGGATAGCAAATGTGGTTCACTTGTTCAAAAAGGGTAGTAGAGACAACCCTGGTAATTACAGACCAGTGAGTCTCACTTCAGTTGTTGGAAAAGGTTATAAGAGAGAGGATTTATAACCACCTAGAAAAAAAATAATCTGATCAGGGACAGTCAGCGCGGTTTTGGGAAGGGTAGGTCATGCCTAACGAATCTTATTGAGTTTTTTGACAAAGTGACCAAACAGGTAGATGAGAGTACACAGGTTGATGTGTATATGGATTTCAGCAAGGCACTCGATAAGGTTCCCCACAGTAGGCTATTATACAAAATGCGGAGGAATGGAATTGTGGGAGACATAGCAGTTTGGATCAGTAATTGGTTTGCTGGAAGAAAACAGAGGGTTGTAGTTGATGGAACATGTTCATCTTGGTGTCCAGTTACTGGTGGCATACCGCAAGGGTCAGTGTTGGATCCACTGCTGTTCATCATTTTTATAAATGACCTGGATGAGGGCTTAGAAGGGTGGGTTAGTAAATTTGTGGACGACACTAAGGGATCGGTGGAGTTGTGGTTAGTGATGAAGGATGTAGTAGGTTGCAGAGAGATATAGATAGGATGCAGAGCTGGGCTGAGAGGTGGCAAATGGAGTTTAATGTGGACAAGTGTGAAGTGATACACTTTGGACGGAGTAATCGGAATGCAAAGTACTGGGCTAATGGTAAGATTCTTGGGAGTGCAGATGAGAAGAGAGATCTTGGTGTCCATGTACACAGATCCCTGAAAGTCGCCACTCAGATTAACAGGGTTGTTAAGAAGGCATACAGTGTTTTGGCCTTTATTAATAGAGGGATTGAGTTCCAGAACCAGGAGGTTATGCTGCAGCCACACTTGGGGAATTGTGTACAGTTCTGGTCACCACATTATAAGAAGGATGTGGAAGCTTTGGAAAGGATGCAGAGGAGATTTACTAGGATGTTGCCTGGTATGGAAGGAATGCCTTACGAGGAAAGGCTGAGAGCCTTGAAGCTGTTCTCGTTAGAGAGAAGAAGGTTGTGAGGTGACTTAATAGAGACACACAAGATAATCAGAGGGTTAGATAGGGTGAACAGGGAGAGCCTTTTTCCAAGTATGGGAATGGCAAACACGAGGCGACACAACTTTAAAGTGAGGGGAGATAGGTATAAAACAGATGTCAGAGGTAGTTTCTTTACTCAGAGAGTAGTAAGGGTAGTAGATTCACCAAGTTTAAATGCATTTAAGTCATCATTGGACAGGCATATGGACGTACATGGAATAGTATAGGTGGGATGGACTTCAGATTAGTATGACAGGGCGGCACAACATCGAGGGCCGAAGGGCCTGTACTGCACTGTAATGTCTATGTTCAATGTTCTGACTTGCCACCAATCTTTGAACAATTATTTGCTTTTTCTTGAAGTTTGATACTACCTTTAATATTTTAGTTCATTGTGAACAGTTGATGTGTATCCATTCTGTGTGTTCTGAAATATTACCTGAAATATCTATAACTGTGCCTCCAGGGCGGCACGGTGGCACAGTGGTTAGCACTGCTGCCTCACAGCGCCAGAGACCCTGGTTCAGTTCCCGCCTCAGGCGACTGACTGTGTGGAGTTTGCACGTTCTCCCCGTGTCTGCGTGGGTTTCCTCCGGGTGCTCCGGTTTCCTCCCACAGACCAAAAGATGTGCAGGGTCAGGTGAATTGGCCATGGTAAATTGCCCGTAGTGTTAGGTAAGGGGTAAATGTAGGGGTATGGGTGGGTTTCGCTTCGGCGGGTCGGTGTGGACTTGTTGGGCCGAAGGGCCTGTTTCCACACTGTAATGTAATCTAATCTAATCTAATCAATATGTATTTCTTAACCTAATTTGCCAGTTCACTTTTACTAGATCTACTTCACAAGATGATATGAGTAAAGAAATCCCAAAGAGTACAATTAAATGAATAAGCAAAATATTGGGCTTCGATGAGAAAGACAAGCAAGGCAAAGGCAAGCTAAGATTCTTTTATCTTTCTTTGTGTAAAAGGACACAGATGGCAATTTGTGGTGTGTTCCTCCTGCCAGATGTGGGTGAACATTGCCGACTGGTGTCCCTGATGACTATGCCCACAGGAAGTATGACCAGACGCAACTCCTCACAGATTGTGTGGCTTGGCTGGAGCAACAGTTGGAAACTCTGAGGAGCATACAGGGAGCAGAGTGTATAATGGACACCAGTTACAGGAAGGTCGTCACACCACAGGTACAGTCAGGTGGATGGGTGACAGCTCGGAGAGGGAGGCAGGTAGTGCAGGAGTCTCCTGTGACTATTCCCATCTCTAACAGGTTAGGATTAGGGATGGATATTTGGATACTGTTGGGGGCAATAGCCTCTCAGTGAAATAGGACAGAGTGTTTGGAAACGGTTAGGAATCAAACTTCAAACACACTGAATAAATGAATGATAATGAGAAGAGGGACGGTCAATACAAGACTGAAGGTGTTGTATCTGAATGCATGCAGTATACAAAGTAAGGTAATGAGCTTGTGGTGCACATCAAAATTGGCAGGCATGATGTGGTGGGAAACATGGAGACATGGCTGCAAGGGGAACAGGACTAGGAACTAAATATCCAAGGATATACATCCTATCGACAAGACAGGCAGGTGGGCAGAGGGGATAGTTAGTACAAACTTGGCCTTATTAATGAGAAATTAAATTAAATCAATAGCAATAAATGAAATAGGGTCAGATGATGTGGAATCTGTGTGGGTAGAGTTGAGGAACTGCAAAGGTAAAAAACCATAATGGGAGTTATGTACAGGCTCCCAAACTATCGTTAGGATTTGGGGCATAAGGTACAACAAGAGATAGAAAAGGTGTGTAAGAAAGGCAAGATTACAGTGATCATGGGGATTTCAATGTCCAGGTGGACTGGGAATATCAGGTTGGTATTGGATCATAAGAAAACGCAAGCCATACTAGTCTGAAAATGCCTGACCTTATCTGATCTCAGAAACTAAGCAGACTCAGGCCTGGTTAGTACTTAGATGGGAGACCACCTGGGAATACCAGGTGCAGTTGGCTTTTAAAAAATATTTTTTGGGTGTGGGCTTGTGGTGCAACATTAGTGCATCTGACTCCAGATCAGAAGGTTGCGTATTCAAGTCATGTCAGACTCATTGTGCTAAAGACAGCATGGTGGTTCAGTGCACCAGGGACTCGGGTTCAATTCCAGCCTCGGGTTCAATTCCAGCCTCCAGACCGTCTGTGTGGAGTTTGCACGTTCTCCCTGTGTCTGTGTGGGTTTCCTCCAGGTGCTCTGGCTTCGTCCCACAATCTAAAAATGTGCAGGTTACGTGAATTGGCCGTGCTAAATTGCCCATAGTCAGGGGTAAATGAAGGGGAATGGGTCTGGGTGGGTTACTCGTCGGAGGGTTGGTATGGAATTGTTGGGCTGAAGGGCCTGTTTCCATACTGTAGGGATTCTAAAAAGGAATTTGTGGAATGTCTATGAGATGACTTTTTGAAGCAGTTTGTGATGGATCCCACTTGGGATTTCATGTTGTTCAATGAGGCTGACTTGACAAGGGAGCTCAAGCTGAAGGAGCACTTAGGAGGCAGTGATCATAATATGATAGAATTTGCACTGCAATTTGAGAGAGAGAGGATGGAATCAGATGTAATGGAATTACAGTTGAATAAAGCAACTACAGAGACCTGAGGGAGGAGCTGGGTAGAATTGACTGGGAGTGGAGCCCAGCAGGAAAGATAGTGGAACAGCAATGGCAGGAGTTTCTGGGAATAATTCAGGAGATTCAACCTGAGGAAAAAAAAAGCCTGGTACAGGGAGAATGAGGCCACCATGGCTGACTAGGGAAGTCAAGAGTAGCATAAAAGCAAAAGAGAAAGCATATAATGTGGCAAGGGATATCAGAGGATTAGAAAACCTACAAAGAACAACAGAGAAGGAAATAAGGAGGTAGAAGATTAAATTAGAGGGTAAGCTAGCCGGTAATATTAGGAAAACTTACAAGAGATTCTTTAGATATGTAAAGGAAAAAAAAGAGAAGCAAAAGTGGATATTAGGCCTTTGGAAAATGATGCTTGATGCTGAGGAACTGAATACAGAGGAACCTCGATTATCTGAACAAGATGGGTGAGCATTATTTTGTTTGCATAATTCATTATTTGGTTAATTGATTCAATGCCTTTCCTCTGGGACTCAGAGTTTTCTGTTAAGTCTGCTCCCCATTCAGGAGAGGAGGCAGCAGCACACCGCACGTGAGCCCCCACACCTCCCGCAACCCCATCTGCCCCATGCCACTCCACAGCCCTGCCCATCTCCACCCCACCCGCCCCCTGTCCTCACCGCCATCCGCCCCCTCGCCCACCCCTCCACCGACCCATGCCCCCTATCCGCCCAGGGCAGTCATACCTGACACCAACATTAAGACTACCTTGTGGGGTAAGTCTCCAAATAGCTCATGCTTGCGCATGTGCACAACACACATACACAACCTTTACTGCAACTTTTTTGACAAGTTCCACCTCTGGCCTGTACAGGTCAATGTTGGAGAGTATATCTGGGGAAGGGGCGGGGTTTAAGGGTACACCCCTGTTTAGAACTCCAGGGAAAGTGTGGAGTGAAAGAGAGAGAGTGGGAGATCAGTTATTTGGAGATGGTGGCTTCGATCCCATCAATCTCCAGGACTGTTCTCAGCAGCATTTCAGTAAGCCGAGTTCATCTTTCATCACTGTAAACCAAAGAGGCGATCAGTGTTGGAAGTGTGTCTTTGATATAATGTTTCTATCGGGACCTCGAGATCTCCTTCAGATAATCTAATATTTAGTTAATTGATGTTCGGATAATCAAGGTTCCTTTTTAAGTATTTTGCATCAGTCTTCACGTTGGAAGACACAAGTAATATCCCAAAAATTCAAAAGAGTGGGGGGGGGGGGGGGGGGTGGGGGTGGCGGGGGGGTAGATATGAGCATGGTGACTATCACCAAGGAGAAGGTGGTAGAAAAACTGAAAGGTTTGAAAATGGATAAATCACCTGGACCAGATGGGCTACATCCGAGAGTTCTGAAGGAGATAGCTGAAGGCTTTTGTATCTTTCAGGTATCACTGGAATCAGGGAGGATCCCAGAGGACTAGAAAAATGTGAATGCAATTTAAGAAGGGAATAAGGCTAAAGACTGGAAATTATCGGCTGATTAGCCTGAAATCAGTTGTTGAGGTTTTGGAATCCATTGTGATGAATGAGATTTTTGAATACGTGCAAGTGCATGGTAAAATAGAGCAACGTCAGCATGGTTTCATCAAGTGGTGGGGTCATGCCTGACAAATCTGCTAGAATTGTTTGAGGAAGTAATGAGCAGGTTAGACCAAGGAGAGCCAATGGATTTTATGTATCTGGACTTCAAGAAGGCTTTTGATAAGGTGCTGCACAGGACAATGCTGAGTAAGATAAGGGCTCATGGTGTTAGAGGCAAGGTACTAGCATGGATACAAGATTGGCTGTCTCACAGAAGGCAGAATGGGAATAAAAGGGCCTTTCTCAAGATGGAAGCTAGTGACTAGTGATGTTAGAACATAGAACAATAGCGCAGAACAGGCCCTTTGGCCCTCGATGTTGCACCGACCTGTGAACTATTCTCAGCTCGTCCCCCTACACTATCCCATCATCATCCATGAGCTTATCTAAGGATTGTTTAAATCTCCCTAATGTGGTTGAGTTGACTACATTAGCAGGTAGGGCATTCCACACCCTTGCCACTCTCTGAGTAAAGAACCTGCCTCTGACATTTGTTTCACATCTATCATTTGTAGTTATGCCTCCTCATACAAGCTGATGTCATCATCCTAGGAAAAAGACTTTCACTGTCTACCCTATCTAATCCTCTGATCATCTTGTGTGTCTCTATCAAATCCCCTCTTAGCCTTCTTGGCAATGAGAACAGGTTCAAGTCTCTCAGCATTTCCTCATAAAACCTTCCCTCCAGACCAGGCAACACCCTGGTAAATCTCCCCTGCACCTTTTCCAATGCTTCCACATCCTTCCTGTAGTGGGTCGACCAGAACTGTACACAATATTCCAAGTGTGGCCACACCAGCGTTTTGTAAAGTTGCAGCATGATATTGCGGATCCAGAACTCAATCCCTCTACCAATGAAACCTAACACACCATATGCTTTCTTAACAGCACTATCCACCTGGGTGGCAACTTTCAAAGATCTATGTACATGGACTCCAAGATCCCTCTGCACATCCACACTACCAAGAATCTTTCCATTGACCCAGTACTCTGCCTTCCTGTTATTCTTCCCAAAGTGCATCACCTCGCATTTAGCTGCATTGAACTCCATTTGCCACCTGTCAGCCCAATTCTGCAGTTTATCCAAGTCCCCTGCAACCTGTAACATTCTTCCAAACTGTCCACTACTCCACTGACTTTAGTGTTGTCTGCAAATTTACTAATCCATCCACCAGTGCCTGCGTCTAAGTTCCACAACGATCAGTGTTGGAACCACAACTTTTCGTTTTATACATTAATGATCTGGATGAAAGAACTGAGGGCATCTGGCTAAGTTCGCTGATGATCCAAAGATAGGTGGAGGGGCAGGTAGTATTGAGGAGGCGGGAAGGCTGCAGAAAGATTGAGACAGGTTAGGAGAGTGGGCAAAGAAGTGGCAGATGAAATACAATGTGGGAAACTGAGGTCATGCACTTTGGTAGGAAGAATACAGGCATGGACTGTTTTCTAAATGGGGAGAAAATTCAGAAATCTTAAGTGCAGTGATTCTCTTAAGGTAAACCTGCAGGTTCAGTCAATAGTTAAGAAGGCAAATACAATGTTGTAATTCATCTTGCAAGGACTAGAATATAAATGCAGCAATGTACTTCTGAGGCTTTATAAAGCTCTGATCAGACCACATTTAGAATATTGTGAGCAATTATGGCCCCATATCTCAGGAAATATGTATTGGACCTGGGGTGGTTCCAGAGGATGTTCACTAGAATGATCTTAGGTTTAACATATGTGGAATATTTGAGGTCTCTTTGACAAATTCAATGGAGTTTAGAAGGATGAGGGGGGATCTGATTGAAACTTACAGAATACTGAATGGCCTGGACAAAATGGACGTTGGAAAGATGTTTCCATTGTCAGGAAAGATGAGGTGTCAAAAACACATCCTTAGAAGAAGACTTCTTAGAATGGAAATGAGGAGAAACTCCTTCAGCCAGACATTGGTGAATACTGCATTTCAACAGCGGAAGTCAAGGCTAACCAGGGCGTACCAGGGAAGGTAAATGTGAATATTAAACACTTGACTTGTGAATCAGCAGAATGAGGGCTGAACTGGAGCGGAAGTGGACAAGGGGACTGCTGGGTAAATGAACTAATATATTCGGGCAGTAGCTAAACCCAAAACACAATATCTGTAGTGTCTCCCACCTGTCCTCCTCCTCTACTCAAAAAAAAGACTGTGTGGAGGCTTGGTATGGTAAAGGTTTTTTTCCCCCAATTATTCAATCTTTCTTGGTAATTTAGAGCAGAAGGGATGGAGGCTAGGGTAGTTGCATGCTCCTCTTGCAGGATATGGGAGGTAAGGGTAACCACTAGTGTCTCTGTGTACATCACCTGTGAAAAGTGCCCACAACTCCAACTTCTCACACACCAGGGAGCTGGAGCTGGAGTAACCTTGGATCATTCAGGAGGCTGAGAGGCCTGATAGAGAGGAGCTATAGGGAGGCAGTCACACCCAAGTTACAGGATAAAGGTCAAGAGAGGGAAAAGGAATGGGCAGACAGTTCAGGGACCCCCTGTGACTGTTCCCTCAATAATAAGCATACCACATTGGATACTGTTGGGGGGGAGGGGAATGGTGTACAAATGAGAGGAAAGCCTCAGCAGCCAGGTTTCTGTTACTCAGAAGAGAAAGGGGAAAGACTCGGAGAACAATAGTGAGAGGAGATTCAATGGTTGGAGGAACAGATAGGAGATTCTGTGGTCGTGAAAGACTGCTGGATGGTCTGTTGCCTCCTGGATGCCAGGGTCAGGGATGTCTCAGATCAAGTCTACATAATGCTTAAGATGAAGGGTGTGCAGCCAGAAGTCGTGGTACACATTGGTACCAATGACATAGCCAGGGATGAGGAGCTGAAAAGTGAATATAGGGAGTTAGGTTCGAAGTTAAAAGGCAGGACTAGTAGAGTAGTAATCTCAGGATTGCTACCGGTGCCACAGGTGAGAGAGGCTAGGAAGTGTAGCTGGACACGTGGCTACAGAGCTGGAGTAGGAGGGAAGGCTTCAGATACATGGATCATTGGGATACTTTCTGGGGAAGGTGGAACCTGTACAGAAAGACAGGTTGCACCTGAACTGGAGGGGCACCAATATCCTGGACAGGATGGTTTGTGAGATCTCTTCAGGAGAGTTTAAACTAGTTTGGCAGGGGCTGGGAACCGGAGCTTTGGATCAGAGGATGGGAAAGCTGGTGAACAGAGAGATGCAGAGAGTCTGTGAGGAAGGATAGACAGTTGACAGGGCAAAGTTTCAGTCATTGTGTTGGGTTGAAGTGTGTCTCTATTTTAACTCAAGAAGTGTCAGTAATAACGGTGGTGAACTTAGATTATGGATCAGTACTTGGAACTATGATGATGTGGCCATTACAGAGACTTGGATTTTACAAGGGCAGGAATGGTTCTTAGATGTTCCAGGGTTTAGATGTTTCAAAAGGAATGGGGAGGGAGGTAAAAGAGGTCGGAGTGGCATTGCTAATCAGGGATAGTAACACAGCTGCACAAAGGGAGGTCGTCGAGGAGGGTTTGTCTACCTAGTCAGTATGGGTTCAAGTCAGAACCTGATCATGAGGAGCAGTCACCTTATTGGGAGTTATCTATAGACCAACCAATACCAACAGGGACACAGAGGAGCAGATTAGGCGACAGATTTTAGAAAGGTGCAGAAGTAACAAGGTTGTCTCATGGGTGACTTCAACTTCCTGAATACTGATTGGAACTGACTTAGTTCAAATAGTTTTGTTGGACCAGTTTTTAGGTAAAAACAATGACTGCAGATGCTGGAAACCAGATTCTGGATTAGTGGTGCTAGAAGAGCACAGCAGTTCAGGCAGCATCCAATTCAAAGCTCCTTGGATGCTGCCTGAACTGCTGTGCTCTTGGACCAGTTTTTGTCAGGTGTGCCCAGGAAGGATTCCTGACTCAATATGTAGATAGGCTGATTAGAAGGGAGGCCATATTAGATTTGGTACTTGGCAACAAACCAGGTCAGGTATCAGATCAGCATTTCAGTGACAGTGATCACAACTTTCTGACCTTTACTACAGCCATGGAGAGGGACAGGAACAGATGGTATGGGAAAGTATTTAATTGGATGAGGGTAAATTACAATGTCATTAGGCAGGGATTGTGGATCATAAATTGGGAACAGGTATTCTCAGAGAAAAGCATGACAGAAATATGGAGGTTGTTTAAGGAGCACTTGCTGCAAGTGCTGGATAGGTTTGTCCCTCTGAGACAAGAAAGGGATGGTAGGGTGAAGGAACCTTGGATGACAAGAGGTGTGGAACATCTAGTCAAGAAAAAGAAGGAAGCTTACTTAAGGTTGAGGAAGCAAGGATCAGACAGGGCTTTAAAAAGTTACAAGATAGCCAGAAAGGAACTGAGAATGGAGAACGAAGGAAGAGATTTCTGCACCTTTGGCGATGATCTTTGTGTCCACACTTCCCACTGGATTAGTACCAGATGATTGGAAGGTGGCAAATATTATTCCCTTGTTAAGGAAAGGAAATAGGGGTAACCCCGGGAATTACAGACCAGTCAGTCTTAAGTCTGTGTTCGGCAAATTATTGGAAAGGATTCTGAGACTCAGGATTTATGATTATTTGGAAAAGCACAGTTTGATTAGAAATAGTCAGCATAGCTTTGTGAGGGGCAGGTCATGCCACACAAGCCTTATTGAATTCTTTGAGGATGTGACAAAATACAATGATAAAGGTAGATCAGTGGAAGTGAGGAATATGGATTTTAGCAAGGTGTTGATAAGGTTCCCCATAGTGGGCTCAGGAGGCATGGGATACAGGGAAATTTGACTGTCTGGATACAGAATTGGCTGTATGTCTAAGCTATCCATGACTTCTGTAAGCAGCCTAGGAGTAAAAGTAGACCCTGGGTCTGACTGACTCTCCCTGGGTGAAGAAAGCTACTAACTCCTCCACCAATCTTTTTGCCTTCATACTCCACAATGGAATTGGCTTTGTGAATCTGGTAGACGCATCCATTATGGTTAGCAAATACTGGTTCCCACTTTTAGTTTTAGGGAGGGGACCCACACGAAAGATTTGTCAAACGTGGGAATTGCTGACAAAGGTGCTGGTTTTATTACCGTCTGTGGCTTACCTACCATTTGGCATGTATGACACAAACAGCAAAATTCAAGCACATCCTTGTGCAGTCCAGGGCAATATTAATGCTTTTGTACCTTAACCTGAGCCTTCCTCACACCTACATGACCTCCTACCATTAATTCACGTGCCACCTGTAACACTGCCTGTCCATATGCTACCGGTAACACATCCTGGTGCACTTCGGCCCATTTCTCCTCTGCATTAACCTGCCGTGTTCTCCATTTTCGTCTTAGGATTCTATCTTTCAGATAATAACCCTCAGGAATTCCTTTTCTGATTCCTTTTCTAAGTACGCATCACCACATATATATTTTATTGTCTTGTCTTTCTGTTGTACATCCCTGAGCCTTTCAGGCTTAAACACTTCTTCCTGACCCTCTGCCTTGTTCAGGTTTTTCCTGCACCATTACATCAACAGAGTGTCTGCTAACTGAACCCCAACTTCTTCTTCATTCTCTTTAGTTTTTGCTTCATGCAGTGACTTATGACTGTGGGATCTTGTTACTACACAGTCTGGAAAAATCCTAGGGTATTTTTCTTTTAACTTCTCAGTGCCCTGTTGTTCCTTTGGCTGCTACACAACAAGGGGTGTCACCCTAACCTTATGCTCTGCTAAATTGTTCCCAAGAACAAACTGTTTTCCTGTAACTGACACTCTGTCAATCACTCCTACTGTTATTTCCCAAGGCTTGAGTTGGCACTCTGACCTGATCTTATACGGTGGAATGCAAGATTTCTGTCCACCTATTCCACAAATCATCACTCTCTCAGGTAGCAGGTCAGAAAAAGTGCAAATACGATCATCTCTTACTATTAGAGACATATTAGATCCTGTATCTCTCAAAATTGTAACTTCTTTCCTGTCTCCCCCTATTCTTCTTGAGTAAACTTTACCCACAGAGGTGAGGTTTTTATAGAGATCGAGCACTAACTACATACCCAGCCCCTGCCTAGACTGTGCACTGTCCTGAAGTTCCTCAGGTTTTCCTAGCGTTTCCTTTACTGCTTTCACTAAACCACTAGCTTCATCTCTTTTACCACATCATTTCGCTCAGTGCCAATACTCAATGTCCAGTGGGCGGCATGGTGGCAGTGGGCGGCATGGTGGCAGTGGGCGGCACAGTGGCACAGTGGTTAGCACTGATGCCTCACAGCGCTAGAGACCCGGGTTCAATTCCTGCCTCAGGCGACTGACTGTGTGGAGTTTGCACATTCTCCCCATGTCTGCGTGGGTTTCCTCCAGGTGCTCCGGTTTCCTCCCACAGTCCAAAGATGTGCACGTCAGGTGAATTGGCCATGCTAAATTGCCTGTAGTGTAAGGTAAGGGGTAAATGTAGGGGTATGGGTGGGTTGTGCTTCGGCGGGTCGGTATGGACTTGTTGGGCCGAAGGACCTGTTTCCACACTGTAAGTAAGTAATCTAATCTAATCAGTGCTGTGACTTTGTGTCCCTCATTATCACAGTGGAAACACACCTTTCACCTCCTTTTCACCAACATGGGCTTCTTTTGCACCTGTGGTAAACTATTACCAGTGTTAAAAATCACACTAACTTCCAAATAAACCTGTTGGACTATAATCTGGTGTTGTGTGATTTTTAACTTTGTCCACCCCAGTCCAACAGTGGCACCTCCAAATCATTTTCCCAGTGTGGCCTACTCTTTGTTTTATAGTGAAGGATCTCCCCTTCTCCCAATTTCTATCCCTCACAGGATGAAATTCTTGTTGGAAATGAAGTTCTATCTTATGAACCAATGCATATTTATCTGCCATGTCTGCCGCTCTTCTCACTCCTTGAACTTCCTGTTCATCCACATGAATTTTTATCATCTCTGGAAGTGAGTTTTAAACTCCTCCAATAGCATAAGCTCTCTTGGAGGGTCATAGGTCTTATATATTTTTATGGCCTGCACCCATCTTTCAAAATTACTGCTTAATTCTTTCTTATTCAACAAAAGTCTGACCTGTTTCCTGCTTTATGTTTGTCTATACACTTCTGGTAGCAATTCATAAGCACTTAAAATAGATTCTTTGACATCTTTATAATCTCTTGACTCCTCATCTGACAGCACGACAAATACTTCACTAGCTATGCCTACCAGCTTAGTCTGAACTAGCATTACCCACCGGTTCTCTAGCAACTCCATCTGCCTAGCCAGTTTTTCAAATAAAGTAACAAAGGCTTTGACATGTGGCAGTGTTTTAACATATTTGTATACATCACTACCTTCTCTCTTCATCTCCATCCTGTTAACTTGATTTTCCTGACAAAGTTGCAACTTCTGAAGTTCAAATTCTCTCTCTCTTTCTTCTAACATGACTCTTTTATCCCTTCCTTTATCTTCTAATTCCATTTACTTCAACTCCAATTTAAGTTTTTCTAATTCTCCTGCACTTGTCTGTTCCTCTGATACAGCTAATTGCTTCAACAACTCCATTACAACTTCAGCTTTCCTTTGTCCCTGGTTAAACCCCGTGCTAACCTATTTTATAATTCTAAATGTTTGTCCTTCCTCTGTTTTTCTAAACTTTCTTGGCAAATTTGGGACTCATTTTCAAACTCCAGAACCTCTTTAGCAATCTTAAGAGCTATTTATTTCACTTTTAATTTAACCCAACCACAAGTCACCGAAATTAAACAAATAATTTTTTCACCTAGTTTTATTTAAAGATCCAGGATACTAATCAGCAAGTGTTTAAATCTGCTGGAATCTTTTGTATCCAGAATCTGTTCAAATCTCTCCAAATCTCAGAATGGATCTGTCTAAACCTGTCCAAATCTCAGACCCGAGACCCCAAACTATTCAGAACTCTAAGACCCCTTTCTCTATACGGCTTATTACCTGCCTCCAATTCTATAACACTATGCTGTTCCAAAAAGACACTTAATAAATTGCATCAACTTAATTTCAAAACCACACAGCGGCTGTTGTCTTCTGTGACTTCGCTCTTCCAGCTGAGAATCTCCCTGGGTCATCTTTCGTTTTACTGCGAGTACGTTTCATGTGAAAAGATATTTTTGACAGAGGGTGTTTCCTAATTTTTTGGATCTCTCTCGATGGCAGTTGCTCTCTCTCCAGTTTTCAAAAAGTCTGCATTTTTATATCCCCAACATTGGATTGTCTCATTGGTTTGATGCTGGCAAAACAATAAATTGAAACTTGATTGAGATTTAATATCCTGGGTCATTAATTAAACTGATTGGTTAAATCTGAATTGTTGTCAAAATGGAAACCAAAAACAGGTATCCATTTCACAGCCAAATGTTACATATTTTCAATTTTCCATTACAACCCATTAGGTCATACACACAAGTGCTTGTAATCTCTCCACTCCGAACAGCATTCACACTCTCTTAAAGGTACAGTACGCACCTTCAACTTCATAACATTGTAAGTGGAAAGTATTCAGCCTAGAGCTCGGTGACTAGTGGTGTTCTGCAATGATCTATTCTGAGGCCTCTGTTCTTTTTGATTTTTATAAATTTCTTGGAAGGTGAAGTAGAAGGGTGGGTTAGTAAGTTTGCCAATGGTGGAGTTGTGGATCGTGCGGAGGGCTGTTGTAGGTTGCAACGGGACATTGACAGGATGCAGAGCTGGCCAGAGAAATGGCAGATGGAGTTCAATCTGGAAAAGTGTGAACTGATTCATTTTGGAAGGCCAAAGTTGAATGCAGATTACGGGGTTAAAGGCAAGATTCTTGGTCGTGTGGAGAAACAGGGATCTTGGGATCCACATCCATAGATCCCGCAAAGTTGCCAGCCAAGTTGATAGGGTTGTTAAGGCATATGGTGTGTTGGCTTTCATTAGCAGTGGGGTTGAGTTTGAGAGTCATGAGGATATGCTTTAGCTGTATAAAGTCCTGGTTAGACCACACTTGGAATACTGTGTTCTGTTCTTACATTAGCTTACTTTCAGTGTGGAAACAGGCCCTTCGGCCCAACAAGTCCACACCGACTCGCCAAAGCGCAACCCACCCATTCCCATACATTTACCCTTTTACCTAACACTACGTGCAATTTAGCATGGCCAATTCACCTGACCTGCTCATCTTTGGACTGTGGGAGGAAACCGGAGCACCCGGAGGAAACCCACGCAGACATGGGGAGAATGTGCCAACTCCACACAGTCCGTCGCCTGAGTCAGAAATTGAACCCGGGTCTCTGGTGCTGTGAGGCAGCAGTGCTAACCACTGTGCCACCGTGCTGCCCTGGTTGCCTCATTACAGGAAGGATGTGGGTGCTTTAGACAGGGTGCAGAGGAGATTTACCAGGATGGTACCGGGATTGGAGAGCATGCTTTATGAAGAAAGTTTGAGGGAGCTTTAGTCATTAGATCGAAGAAGGATGAGAGGTGACTTTATCTTGTTAGATGTGTATAACATGATAAAAAGCATAGATTGAGTGGATAGCCAGAGACATTTTCCTAGCGTGGAAATGGCTATCATGAGGGGGCATAATTTTAAGGTGATTGGAGGAAGGTTTAGGGGAGATGTCAGAGGTAGGTTCTTTACACGGAGAGTTTCAGTGACTCTTGGATAGGCACATGGATGATATTAAAATGAAAGGTATGTAGGTTAGTTTGATCTTAGAGAAGGATAAAAGGCCGACACAACATTGAGGATCGAAGGGCTTGTATTGTGCTGGGCTGTTCTATTTTCTATGTTCTACGTTCTAATCTGGAGAATTCATTGCCACAGAAGGCTGTGGAGGCCAGGCCATTAAGTATATTTAAAACAGAGATAGATAAGTTTTTGACCGTGAATGGGATCAAAGGTTATGGGGGAAAATGGGAAAATGCGGTTGAAAAACCTATCAGCCAAGATGGAATGGCAGTTTAGACTCGATGGACTGAATGGGCTAATTTCTGCTCCATTGTCTTATGGTCTAATTGTACATCCTTGTTTGATGTAAGAGTAAAACAGGGAAGATAGCTCAACCAAGCTAACAACGGGTTCAGGGATAGCTTTCAAGCCAAAGGGGAAAAGTATACATTGGCTGCAAAAAGTGGCAAACCTGAGCTCAGGTAGAAATTTAAAATTCAGAGAATGACAAAGGATTCAATTCTGAAGAGGAAGATAGAATACGAGAGTAAGCCTTCAAAAAACATAAAAACTGATTGCAAAAGCTTCTATGGATATGTGAAGAGGAAAAAACAACTTGATTAGACAAGTGTAGGTCCCTTGCAGTTAGAATCAGGTGAATTCATAATGGACAACAAAGAGATAGAAACATAGAAGATAGCAGAAGGATGAGGCCATTCAGCCCTTCGAGCTTGCTCTGCCATTCATGCCCACCATGGCAGATCTTCCAACTCAATAGCCTAATCCTGCTTTCTCCACAAAACCTTTGATCCCATTCACGCCAAGTGCACCACTCTCCGAGTGAAGAGATGTCCCCTCATCACCAATCTAAATGGTCTACCCTGAATCCTCAGACTGTGACCCCTAGTTCTGGAAGCATCCACCATCGGGAATATTCCTGTATTTA
Source organism: Chiloscyllium plagiosum (assembly GCF_037043375.1). Taxonomy (NCBI): domain Eukaryota; kingdom Metazoa; phylum Chordata; class Chondrichthyes; order Orectolobiformes; family Hemiscylliidae; genus Chiloscyllium; species Chiloscyllium plagiosum. Next base: position 35,041,160 of record NW_028270180.1, on the reverse strand, counting down.
CCTGCCTTGTCCTCTTAGAATTTAAAAATGTCTATGAGATTACACCCCTCCCACCCCCCCCCCCCCCCCCACACCCCCACTTGTCTGAACTCCAGTGAAAACAATCCTAACATAGGCAATCTGTCCTCATACGTCAGTCCCACCATCCCCGGCATCAGCCTGGTAAACCCTTGAGAGTAGAGCATGCTTCCACAGAAAAGGAGACCAAAACTGCACACAATATTCTCGGTATAGTCTCACCAAGGTCCTGTATAACTACAACAACACATCCCTGCTCCTGTACTCGACACCTCTCGCAATGAAGGACAATATACCATTTGCCTTCTTTCCCACCTGCCCCACCTGCAGGACTACCTTCAGCGACTGGGACCTTCAGTGATACTCAGGACAAGGACAACCAGGTCCCACTGCACACTCCCTTCTTCCAATTTACTGCTATTCAGGTTGCCTTCTTGTTTTTGCTTCCAAAGTATATAACCTCTCATTATCCAAATTATACTGCATCTGCCACTGATCTGCCCACTCTCCCAACCTGTCCAGATCATGTTGAAGAATCTCTGTATCCTCAGCACAGTTCACTCTCCCACCCAACTTGGTATCATCTGCAAACTTTGAGATGTTGCATTTTGTTCCCTCATCCAAATCATTAATATATATTGTGAATAGCTGGGTTCCCAGCATCGATCCCTGTGGAACCGAGTTACTGCCTGCCAATTTAAAAAAGATCCATTAATTCCTATTCTTTGTTTCCTCCCTGCTAGCCAGTTTTCTATTCATCTCAATACACTTCCCCCAATCCCATGCACTTTCATCTTGCAAAATAATTTCTTATGCGGGACTTTGAAAAACCAAGCTAGTTAAAGAAATACTTCCCTGCCCATGTGCATCCATCATTCCTCTGATGCATTATGCCAGTTTCGGAATTTCCAGTTTGCTGGCTCCAGCCTCTTTCTCTTTACCATTTCCTCCCCTGTCCACTTTCCGCAGGGACCATTCCCTCTAGGACACCCTGGTTAACTCTTGCTTCCCTCCTAACACTCCTGCACAGCCCCATGGCACTTTCTCCTGTGTGATGATGCTTCCCCTTTAATAAGGTTATGTTGTCATTGGTTTTTTTCAACAGGGTCATAAAGACAGAGGTGCTGATTTGTCTGGAAATGGTTACTTTGAACAATGGCAGGGAGTGGCCAGTTCTCCCAGTTCAGATTTTTTTCTAGTTTGGTTTGTTTAAGCAGGCAGTCAAAAAACTGCTGGAGATCGAGAGAAACAACTACAGCAAAAAGAGGTTCCATTCTTCAACAGATGTTTCTTGCCCCTACCTTCAATCTGAAACCTCTCCTGCCTGAAAGAAGCTGGGTTGGAATTTACCTTTTGCCAAGGAGCGTGTTTATGAGATGTTGTAGGGATTGGAACAGGTCCTTCGTTAAGTTGCGATAGAGTCAGTTGGGTTTGCAGATAAGTTCAGCTATTCTAAATTCTGTTTTCTTTTAATATTTAATATAATAATAAAAATTCTGTTTATTATTGAAGCTGAATGGTTTGACCAGCTGCATCCCTCCTGGAATTTACATCGGCCTAAACGTTTTGGGCTCCCGTTTTCAAATGTTTTGTGGGTGTCTGGCCTGGTCCAGAACACCTGCAATCACCGAAAGTGTAACACTTGCATTCTTCCTCTTCAGTATCCAAGGGCCCAAACATATCTTCTAGGTGAATCGACTCTTTACCTGCACTTCTCACAATCTAGTCAACTGCAGTCGCTGCTCACAATGTGGCCCTTTTATACTGGGGAAATGAAGTGTAGGTTGGGTGACTGCTTTGGAAAACATCTATGCTCCATCATGAGCTTCCAGTTGCTTGGCACATTACACACCACCCAGTTCCATGGTTAACATCTCTGTCTCAGGCTTGTTGCAATGCTCCCAGCAAACCTCAGCACAATCTGGAAGAACCACATCTCATTTTCTGTTTGCAGACCCTGCAGCCCTCCGCAGTCAATATCAAGTTCAATAACTTCAGGGCCTGAACTCTCCCATGTCCCAGCCCCCTACTACACACACCAGATCTGTTACACATAGTCTGTGATTACCCACTACCACTAAGAGTCCCCATTAATATCTATTCACCCTCCTAGCCAGATTGTTATCCACTCCTTTGTCTGTCCAACTATTCTTTCTCTCTTTGGGCTCTATCCAGACCTATTGTTTACTCCTTACCCAAACCCTATCTTCTGCACATAAACCAACATTTTCCTAGCTACCATCAGTTCTGGGATATAGTTACTGGACCTGAAACATTAACTCTGATTTCTCTCCACAGACCTGCTGAGCTTTTCCAGCAATTTCTGTTTTTGTCCTAACATTCTCCTCTCTTGCTTCGCTCAATAACCTGGGGTCGATATGATTGGGCCCTGGAGCCTTATCCATCTTAATGCTGTTCAAGAAACTCAAAGCCACTTCTTTCTTGATCTCAAAATGCCCTGGCAAATTAGCATTCTCCACATTAATCTATCTTCGATATCCTTCTCCTGCGTGAATATTGTCCACATCCTCTGCCTCCATGTATCCTTGAGTGGTCTCTCCTCAGCTAGCCTCTTGTTTTTAATGGATGTATAGAATCTGTTGGGATTTTCTTTAATCTAACTTGTCAAGATGTGGAGGGACTGGGGTGGGCAAAGTTAAAAATCACACAACACCAGGTTTTATGTCCAACAGTTTTATTTAAAAGCACTAGCTTTCGGAATGCTGCTCATTAATCAGGTAGTTGTGCAGCAGGACCATAAGACACAGACTTTATAGCAAAAATTACAGTGTCAGGCAACTGAAATGATATATTTAACAAAACTAGATTGCTGTTAAGTCTTCCATTTTTTACAATGGATTGAAGGTTTTGGTTAATATGTAAATCCCAGAACTTCTCTTAAATCACATTCTTGAGGTAACTTAATGTTTTATTAAAAAAGGTGACATCTCCACTCAGACAATACATTAAAGATTTGAGGTTAGAGTCTGTCTGAATCCCAATCTTGAGTCAGGCTGATCCTATTTCCAAAGTAGAATTTATAAAATATTACATGCATTGACTGCCTTGCAGGTTGTGTATTTTTTGAGCAAAATAGAATGTATCTGCAAATACAAATTCACCCCCATAGACTAATACGTATGTGCATGAGAGAGAGAGAGTGAGTGCCTGCATGTGATTGTGTGCATGTGAGTGTGTGTGCACGTGAGAGAGTATGTGTTTGTGTGTGTGTGAGTGTGATGGAGTATAAGCCTGTGAGAGGATGTGTGCATGGGTGTGAGTGTAGGGGTTGCATGTGTGATTGTTTGAGAGAAAGCGTGTGTATGAGAGATGATCTGCATGAGTGTGTGAGTATGTAAGAGTTTGCGTGTATGTGTGCTTGTGTGTGTGTATGAGAGCGTGTGTAGTGCAGTGTGACATGAACCCAAGGTCCTGGTTGTGGTCATCCCCATGGGTATCTCATACTTGGCTGTCAGCCTCTGCTCGGCCACTCTGTTGTTGCATATCCCGACGTCCACCTTGGAGGATGGTCACCCTACAATCCGAGCTGAATGTCCTGTACCACTGAAGTGTTCGCTGACTGGGACGGAATACCCCTGTTTGGCAATTGTTGCACCGTGTCCATTCATCCGCTGTTGGAGCATCTGCTTGGTCTTGCTAATGTACCATGTCTTGGGGCATCCTTGCCTGCAGCGTATGATAGACAACATTGGCCAAGTCGCATGAGTACCTGCCACGTACATGGTGGGTGTGTCCCCATGCATAATGGTGGTATCCGTGTCGACACTCTGACATGTCTTGTGGTTGCCATGACAGAGTTGTACGGTGTTGTGGTCAATGTTGTCCTGAAGGCTGGGAAGTTTATGTACGCATAGGATCTGTTCAGATGAGAAGGAACATGACGGATACTTGAAGGTGCTCAAGGATGTCCTCATAATAACAGGATACGATGCTCAATTCATTGATCACCAGTTCCAATGTGCCACAGCGAGAAACTGTAATGACTTCGTCAGGAGACAGACACGGGATGCAACCGATAGGGTATCTTTCATTGTCCAGTACTTCCTGGGAGCAGTGAAATCTATGCCATGTTCTTCACAGCCTGCAATACATTATCGATGAAGATGAGCACCTCCCCAAATCTTCCCTATACCTCCACTTCTTGTCTTTAAACAACTGCCAAACCTTAAACATTGTTCGCAGTAAACTGCCCAGAGGCTGATAGCCAAGATCGGTACCCATGGGGATAGCCTTAACCGGGACCTTGGGTTCATGTCACAGTACAGGTGACCCCACTGCACTATACACTCTCTCTCACACACACTCTTACATCCTCACACACACATGCACACTCTCTACACATACACACATATACTCCCCTACACTCACACCCATGCACACACCCTCTCACAGGCCACTTATCTCCATTACACCCACACACACACACACACACACACTTTACCAAGCTTTCACACACAAACACACACCCCCTCGTGCACTCACACTCACATACAGACACTCTCTCTCTCCCTTACTCTCACAAATATAAGTTTATGGGGTGAATTTGCATTTGCAGAATTATATTTAAGGGTACATTCAATTTTGCTGTAAAAACACACAATCTGCAGGCAGTCAATGCAGGTAGTAAATCCATGTAATATTTTATAAATTCCACTTTGGAAATAGAACCAGTCTGACTCCATATTGGAATACAGACGACTCTAACCTATAATGCACCTTTAATGCATTGTCTGAGCTGAGATGTCACCTTTTTATTTAAAACCTTAAGTTATCTCAAGAATGTGACTTGAAAGAAGTTCTGGGATTTACATATTAATGAACTGAAACCTGCTGCCTATTCTAAAAGGTGAAAGGCTTAACAGCAACCTACTTTTGTTCAATATATCATTTCAGTTGCCTGACACTGTAATTTTTGCTGTAAATTCTGTGTCTTATGATCTTGCTCCATAGCTACCTGATGAAGGAGCAGCACTCCGAAAGCTAGTGCTTCCAAATAAACCTGTTGGACTATAACTTGGTGATGTGTGATTTTTAACATTGTCCTATTTATCAAGGTCATTTCCTTGTTCTCCTAATTCCCTGCTTGAGTACTTTCCTGCTTTCTTTATGTTCCTCATGGCCCTGTCTGATTGTAGCTTCCTTAACCTTGCATATGCTTCTTCTTCCCTTTTGACTAAATTTACAGTCTCCCTCTTTATCCAAAGGTTGCTTGCCTTGCCATCCTTGTCCTTCCTCTTTAATGCTGGTCCTGAACTGTCATCAGCAGGTCTTTAAACAAAGACTGGGCTGAATGGCCTGTTTCCACACTGTAGGGATTCTATGATTGGTTGTACTATGAAACAACTCCCACATATTAAATGTGGTTTTCCCCAATAATAGCGCCTCCCAATAATCATTTCATAGCTCCTGCATAATTAGCCCTCCCCATTTTCGGTGCCTTCCTGGAAGATCCTGACGTATCCTTATTCATTGTTATCTTAAAACCTAAGGAGTTGTGATCACCATTTCCATAATGCTCTCCCAGTCACCTGGCCAGACTTATTGGCCAGGTGACTAGTCCACTATGGCCCCTCTTCTCATTGGACCATCCAATACTGTTTCAAAAAACCCTCTTGGATGCACCTAACAAATTCTGCCCTGTACAAGCCTCTTGCTCTAGGCAAGTCCCAGTTGATAATGGGGAAGTTAAAGTCACCTACTATGACAACCCTGTTAGAAATATAGAAAATAGGTGCAGGAGGAGGCAATTTGGCTCTTCAAGCCTGCACCACCACTCAATATGGTCATGGCTGATTATGCAATTCTATATTCCCCCTCCTGCTTTCTTTCCATATCCCTTGAACCACAAGAGACACATCCGCCTCCCTCTTGAATATATCTAACGAACTGCCCCCAACAGCTTTCTGTGGTAGAGATTTCACAGGTTCACAACTCTCTGAATGAAGTAATTCTTCCTCATCTCAGTCCTTTTATTCTTATCTCTTATTCTTATACTGTGGCCCCTAGTTATGGACTTCTCACTATGAATAGCAATGGGTGGCACAGTGGTTAGCACTGCTGCCTCACAGCGCCAGAGACCCAGGTTCAATTCCTGACTCAGGAATGTGTGGAGTTTGCACCTTCTCCCAGTATCTGCGTGGGTTTCCTCCGGGTGCTCCGGTTTCCTCCCACAGTCCAAAGATGTGCAGGTCAGGTGAATTGGCCATGCTAAATTGTCCCTAATGTTAGGTAAGGGGTAAATGTAGGGGTATGGGTGGGTTGCGCTTCGGCGGGTCGGTGTGGACTTGTTGGGCCGAAGGGCCTGTTTCCACATTGTAAAGTAATCTAATCTAATCTAAACAGCATTCCATTAGATTTCCTCACTGCTTGCTGCACCTGCAAACCAATCTTCAGTGGCTGTGCCACCATGACACCCTGGTCTCATTGCACCTCACCTTTTCCTAAACTGCCACCATTCAAATAAAAATTTGCCTTCTTGCTTTTGCCATCAAAGTGGATAACTTCACATTGCCAAGTATTTGTTCACTCAGCCAGTCACTCTGCAGTCTCCTCCTCACAGCACACACTGCCAGCCAGCTTCATGCTGTCTGCAAATTTGGAGATAATGCATTCAATTCCTTCATGCAAATCATTAATGTATGTTATGAACAGTTGGAGTCCCAGCACTGAACCCTGCAGTATCCCACTCTGAACAGGATCCATTTTCTCTGCTTCCTGTCTGCCAACTAGTTCTCTATCCACATCAATACATTATGCCCAATACTACGAGCAATGTTCTGTCCACAAAAAAGACCTTGAGCTTCCAGTTGCCTGCCACTTTAACACACTACCTTGTTTCCTGACCAATATCCCTGTCTCAGCCTTGTTGCCATGCTCCAGTGAATCTCAGCGCAAGCTGGAAGAACACCACCTCGGTTTCTGTAGGGGACCCAGCAGCCCTCCGGACTCAATATTGAGTTCAATAATTTTAGAGCTTGAACTCTCCCATGTCCTATTCCCCTATCACACACACCAGACCTTGTTATCACATAGTCTGCCATTACACACTGTTCCAACATTGTGTAAACTCTTCTGCTTAATTTAAACCAGCAACAGAGGAAAGATTTATCCCATGCAGTAATCTGTGAAAATTCGAGAGGCCAAGAACTGTTTAAAGTAAAAATTAACAACTTTATTTGTTAAGATGTAAGAGAGAATAATTAACTAACAACTATTATACCTCCTTCCTCTATCTTTTACCTTCTCCTTCTACAATACTAGACCGATAAAACCCCCTGAGTAAGGTTTGCCAAAAATTCAAATTGTCGTATCTTCTCATATCTTCCTTGGTCTTCTTTTCTTCTTCTTATGAATTTCTGTTTTACAGGTTTCTGATTGATAAAGGTACCTTTAAGAGAGCTATTTTCCTGGGCAGTCTGTACATGCTGGTGACTTGGCAGTTCTCCTCCTAACTGTTCAATTTTCTCCAGTCTTATACCCCAAAGCATCAGATTGTGACATTGGCTTTTAAGATTGTCAATATACTAAATTCAAAATTGATTGGAGTTTGTTTTTTTGCCTATACTTTAAGCTGATTGGCCTAATTCAAATTTGTTTTTATCTCCAGGCAACTAGCTACCCTAGGTGCCAGACCACATGTTACATTGTGTCTTATTCATAGAACATAGAACATAGGACAATACAGCACAGAACAGGCCCTTCCGCCCACGATGTTGTGCCGAACATTTGTCCTAGCTTAAGCACCCATCCATTTACCTATCCAATTGCCGCTTAAAGGTCACCAAAGATTCTGACTCTACCACTCCCACAGGCAGCGCATTCCATGCCCCCACCACTCTCTGGGTAAAGAACCCACCCCTGACATCTCCCCTATACCTTCCACCCTTCACCTTAAATTTATGTTCCCTTGTACTCTGTTGCACCCGGGGGAAAAGTTTCTGACTGTTTACTCTATCTATACCTCTGATCATCTTATACATCTCTATCAAGTCACCCCTCATCTTTCACCGTTCCAACGAGAAAAGGCCTAGCACTCTCAACCCATCCTCGTACGACCTATTCTCCATTCCAGGCAACATCCTGGTAAATCTTCTCTGCACCCTCTCCAAAGCTTCCACATCTTTCCTAAAGTGAGGCGACCAGAACTGCACACAGTACTCCAAATGTGGCCTAACCAAAGTCCTGTACAGTTGCAACATCACTTCACGAATCTTGAATTCAATCCCTCTGCTAATGAACGCTAATACACCATAGGCCTTCTTACAAGCTCTATCCACCTGAGTGGCAACTTTCAAAGACCTATGAACATAGTCCCCAAGATCCCTCTGTTCCTCCACCTCACTAAGAACCCTATCGTTAACCCTGTATTCCGCATTCTTATTTGTCTTTCCAAAATGGACAACCTCACACTTGGCAGGGTTGAACTCCATCTGCCACTCCTCAGCCCAGCTCTGCATCATATCCAAGTCCCTTTGCAGCCGACAAGAGCCCTCCTCACTATCCACAACTCCACCAATCTTCGTATCATCTGCAAATTTACTGACCCACCCTTCGACTCCCTCATCCAAGTCATTAATAAAAATTACGAACAGCAGAGGACCCAGAACTGATCCCTGCGGAACTCCACTTGTAACTGGGCTCCAGGCTGAATATTTACCATTTACCACCACTCTCTGACTTTGACCAGTTAGCCAATTTTCTATCCAATTGGCCAAATTTCCCTCTATCCCATGCCTCCTGATTTTCCGCATAAGCCTACCATGGGGAACCTTATCAAATGCTTTACTAAAAGCCATGTATACTACATCCACTGCTCTACCCTCATCCACATGCTTGGTCACCTCCTCAAAGAATTCAATCAGACTTGTAAGGCAAGACCTACCCTTCACAAATCCGTGCTGGCTGTCCCTAATCAAGCAGTGCCTTTCCAGATACTCATAAATCCTATCCCTCAGTACCCTTTCCATTACTTTACCTACCACCGAAGTAAGACTAACTGGCCTGTAATTCCCGGGGTTATCCCTATTCCCTTTTTTGAACAGGGGCACAACATTCGCCACTCTCCAGTCCCCTGGTACCACCCCCGTTGACAGTGAAGATGAAAAGATCATTGCCAACGGTACTGCAATTTCCTCTCTTGCTTCCCACATAATCCTAGGATATATCCCATCAGGCCCAGGGGACTTGTCTATCCTCAAGTTGTTCAAAATATCCAACACATCTTCTTTCCTAACATGTATAGTTCTTTCTAGTAACTATAGGCCGGTGAGTCTCACTTCTGTTGTGGGCAAAGTCTTAGAGAGAATTGTAAGGGATAGGATTTATGCACATCTGGATAGGAATAATGTGATCAAGGATAGTCAGCATGGTTTTGTGAAGGGCAAGTCGTGCCTCACAAACCTTATTGAATTCTTTGAAAAGGTGACGAAGGAGGTTGATGAGGGGAAAGCGGTAGATGTGGTATATATGGATTTTAGTAAGGCGTTTGATAAGGTTCCCCATGGTAGGCTACTGCAGAAAATACGGAGATATGGCATTGAGGGTGAGTTGGAGGTTTGGATTAGAAATTGGCTGGATGGAAGAAGACAGAGGGTAGTAGTTGATGGCAAAGTTTCTTCATGGAGTGCCGTCACTAGCGGTGTTCCGCAAGGATCTGTTTTGGGACCATTGCTGTTTGTCATTTTTATAAATGACCTGGAAGAGGGGTTAGAAGGTTGGGTGAGCAAGTTTGCGGATGATACGAAAGTCGGAGGAGTTGTTGACAGTGAGGAAGCATGTGGCAGGTTACAGCAGGATATAGAGAAGCTGCAGAGCTGGGCAGAAAGGTGGCAGATGGAATTCAATGTAGCTAAGTGCGAGGTGATTCACTTTGGGAAGAATAACAAAAAGATGGGGTACTGGGCTAATGGTCGGATACTTGGTAGTGTGGATGAGCAGAGGGATCTTGGTGTCCATGTACACAGATCTCTGAAAGTTGCCACCCAGGTAAATAGTGCGGTGAGGAAGGCATATGGCGTACTGGCTTTTATTGGTAGAGGAATTGAGTTCCGGAGTCCTGAGGTCATGATGCAGTTGTATAAGACTCTGGTACGGCCGCATCTGGAATATTGTGTGCAGTTTTGGTCGCCATACTATAGGAAGGATGTGGAGGCATTGGAACAGGTGCAGAGGAGGTTTACCAGGATGTTGCCTGGTATGGAAGGAAAATCGTATGAGGAAAGACTGAGGCACTTGGGGCTGTTTTCACTAGAGAAAAGAAGGTTTAGGGGTGACTTGATTGAGGTGTACAAGATGATTAGGGGGTTAGATAGGGTCGACAGTATGAACCTTTTCCCGCGTATTGAGTCGGGTATTACAAGGGGGCATAGCTTTAAATTAAGGGGGGGTAGATATAGGACTGATGTTAGGGGTAGGTTCTTCACTCAGCGAGTCGTAAGTTCATGGAATGCCCTGCCAGTAACAGTGGTGGACTCTCCCTCTTTATGGGCATTTAAGAGGGCATTGGATAGGTATATGGAGGATAGTGGGTTAGTGTAGTTTAGGTGGGCTTGGATCGGCGCAACATCGAGGGCCCAAGGGCCTGTACTGCGCTGTATTCTTCTATGTTCTATGTATCTCCTCTAGCTTACCAGTCCGTTTCACACTCTCCTCTTCAACAATATGGTTCCTCTCATTCGTAAATACTGAAGAAAAGTACTTATTCAAGACCTTTCCTATCTCTTCCGACTCAATACACAGTCTCCCACTACTATCCTTGATCGGACCTACCCTCGTTCTCGTCATTCTCATGTTTCTCACATACGCATAAAATGCCTTTGGGGTATCCTTGATCCTATCCGCCAGAGATTTTTCATGCCCTCTCTTGGCTCTCCTAATCCCTTTCTTCAGGTCCCTTCTGGCTATCCTGTATCCCTCCACTGCTCTGTCTGAACCCTGTTTCCTCAACCTTATGTAAGCCTCCTTTTTGATTAGATTACATTACAGTATGGAAACAGGCCCTTCGGCCCAACAAGTCCACACCGACCCGCCAAAGCGCAACCCACCCATACCCCTACATTTACCCCTATACCTAACACTACGGGCAATTTAGCATGGCCAATTCACCTGACCTGCACATCTTTGGACTGTGGGAGGAAACCGGAGCACCCGGAGGAAACCCACGCAGACACGGGGAGAACGTGCAAACTCCACACAGTCAGTCGCCTGAGTCGGGAATTGAACCCGGGTCTCTGGCGCTGCGAGGCAGCAGTGCTAACCACTGTGCCACCGTGCCGCCCTCCTTCTTCCTCTTTACAAGATATTCAACCTCCCTCGTCAACCAAGGTTCCCTCACACGACCATTTCTTTCCTGCCTGACCGGTACATACATATCAAGGACACGTCGTATCTGTTCTTGAAAAAGTTCCACATTTCCACGACATCCTTCCCCGACAGCCTATGCTCCGAACTTATGCTCCTCAGATCCTGTCTTACAGCATTGTAATTACCCTTCCGCCAATTGTAAAACCTACCCTGTTGCATGCACCTTTCTCTCTCCATAACCAAGGTGAAAGTCACAGAATTGTGGTCACCATCACCAAAATGTTCACCCAGTCTTAAAACTACCCTCTGTTAAGATTAGATTAGATTCCATACATTGTGGAAACAGGCCCTTTGGCCCAACAAGTTCACACCGACCCTCCGAAGAGCAACCCACCCATGCCCATTCCCCTACATTTACTCCTGACTAATGGCACCTATCACTATGGGCAATTTAACATGGCCAATTCACCTAACCTGCACATCTTTGGACTGTGGGAAGAAATCGGAGCACCCGGAGGAAACCCACGCAGACACGGGGAGAACGTGCAAACTCCACACAGTCAGTCGCCTGAGGCGGGAATTGAACCCGGGTCTCAGGCGCTGCGAGGCAGCAGTGCTAAACACTGTGCCACCATGCCGCCCATAAATGCTTACTGCATTTCCCCGCAGTCTTTTTAAAATAATGGCATTGTTATCATCGGCGACCCCTCACTGACAAGGATGACTCTCTTCCAATCTCAGGGTGAGTTCATCAGTGGCTGTACAGAGTGATACAACCACTACATGCTCTGTTACCTTTGGGGCAGGTGGTGGTCACAGGAAGGTGTAGGTATGGCAGTGTGCTCTTTTTGGCTGTTTTTTCCTTGACTTCCATTATTTCCTGTTGGCAAGTCTCAAGGTCCTCGACATCTTCCCAGATGCTCCTTCTCCACTTTGGACGGTTTAGGCTCAATGTTTCCCAGGTGTCTGTGGGAATGTTGCACTTCACCAGTGAGGCCTTGAGGGTACCTCCCTGTAGCATTTCCTCTGTTCACTTGGGGCTCGCCTACCATTTTGAAGCTGGGAATACAGCACCTGCATGGATCATTGTTGGTCATACAGATGGCATGCCCAGTGTGGTCAGTGCCTCGATGCTGGGGATGTTGGCCTGATCAAGGACATTCATGCTGATGTGTCTTTCTTCCCAGCAGATTGGCAGGATCTTGTGCAGGCAGTGATGGTAGTACTGCTCCAGTGCCTTGAGGTGTCTACTGTAGACAGTCCATATCTCAGAGTCATGTGGGAGGGTGTGAACCACCACAGCTCTGTAAACCTGGATTTTTGTGTCAGATCAAATATTGTTGCCCTCAAACACCATTTTCCTCAGGTAGCTGAAGGCTGCACGAGCAGACTGGAGGCGATGTTGGACCTCTTCATCAATAGCTGCTTTGGCTGGCAAGACACCAAGGTATTAGAAGTGGGCAACGTTTTCTAAGGCCTCCCCATGGACCTAGATGATTGGGGGTTTGCTCCAAAATGCCAGGCCACCATCTTGCGGATGTTGAGGTTGAGACCCGTGCTCTCATATGCCTCTAAAGGTGCTGACGATGGTCTGGAGTACATTCTCAGAGATTGTGCACATAAAAGCATCATCTGCGTATTGCAGCTCATTGACATTGATTGGAGTGACTTTGGTTTTGGCGTGAAGGTGGTGGAGGTTCAATAGCTTCACACAGGTTCTAAAATTTAGTTCCACTCCAGCAGGGAGCTGATTGCCAGTGGGATGAAGCATTTCAGTGAAGTTGATCTAGAACAGTGCTGAGGCGATGATGCAGCCCTGCTTGACACCAGACCATATGGGAATGGTTCAGTGGTGGAGCCATTTGCCATTGTCACAACTTTTATGTTGTGGTGGAGCCAATCTTTGATGATACAAATGTCTCCACCTAAGAGCCCCGCAATTTCTCCCCTAACCTCCCACAAAGTCCAGGGATATACTTCATCCCATGGAAACTTAGTGCATTGTAAGACTTATAGCACTTTTTCTTCTATATGGACTCTCTTCAAAATATCACTATTTACTTCCCCGAGATCTGTGCTTTTCTTAATAGTAAATACTAATGAGAAATATCCATTTCAGATCTCACCTATCTCTTGTGGCTCTTATTTATCTTTATTCACTCTCTAGTTACTCTTTTGCCCTTCATTTACTTGTAGAATCTAAAGAAATCCTTCACTTTATCTGATAAAGCCATCTCATGTCCCCTTTTAGCCTTTCTTATTTCTCTCTTAAGTGTTATCCACCACCCTCTATATTCCTCAAGGAATTCAGTTGATCCCAGCTGCCTATACAAGTTTATGCTTTCTTCTTTTTCTTGACCAAGGCCTCAATAACACTAGTCATCCAGGGTTCCCTACTCTCGCCAGCCTTACCTGTCACTCTAACATGAACATGCTGGTCCTGAACCTTCATTAACTCACTTTTGAAAGCCTCCCACTTACCAGCCTGCAAACAGCCCCAATCAACTCTTGAAAGTGCTTGTCTAAGACCATCAACTTAGAACTTTAATATGTGGGTCAGCTTTTCCATAGCATGTTAAAATTATGGTCCCTGATTCCAAAGCACTTCCTTACTAACACTTCCATCACTTGCCCTGCCTTATTTCTCAAAAGAAGGTCAAGTTTTGCCTTTCTCTAGTACAGCTATCTACATATTGCATAAAAAATTCTTCCTGAATGCACTTTACAAATTTCTCTCCATACAAGCCCTTAACACTATGGCAGTCCCAGTCGGTGTTAGGAAAGTTTAAAATTCCTATTACAATCCTATTATTCTGCAGCTATCTGCTATCTTCTTCCATATTTGCTCCTCTATCTCCCATTGACTATTGGGGTCTGAAAGTAAAATAGTGTAAATGTGATCTGCCCCTTTTTATTTCTCATTTCAGTCCAAATAGACCCAGTGAGTGAACCCTCAAGAATGTCTTCTCTAGTGCTGTGATGATCTCACTAAACACAAATGCAACTTTACCTCCTCTTTGGCCTTTCCTTTATCCTTCTTGTAGCATCTTGAGCTGCCAATTGAGCTGCCAATCCTGCCCCTCCCTCAGGCAGAAGTGGGTACTGCAAATGCTGGAGATTAGAGTCAAGATTAGAGTGGTGCTGAAAAAGCACAGCATTCCTGATGAAGGGTTTTTGCCCGAAACGTCATTTTTCCTGCTCCTCGGATGCAGTCTGACCTGCTGTGCTTTTCCAGCACCACTCTAATCTTGACTGTCCCTCCCTCAGCCATGTTTCTCTAATACCTATAATATCCCAGTTCCACATACCCATCCATGCCCAGAGATCATTTGCCTTACCTGCTCAGGCCTCTTTGCATTGAAATAAATGCTAGGCTTCCCTTGCTTCTGCCTGCGCTGTCTAGTACTGGGATCACCAACACTACCTTTACTCTCATTAACTTACTCTCATTAATCTCTGTACTGTCCTCAACCTTCTGTTTCATCTCCTTACCACTTTGGATCCCACCCCCCTCCCCCACCCCCACCTGACTAGTTTAAACCCACCCAAGTGGCTCAAGCAAATGTCCCCACATGGGTATTGGTTTCCCTCCAGTTTAGGTGCAATCCATCCCTCTTGTATGGGTCATCTCTACCCCAGAAGAGAACCCAGTGATCCAAGAGTCAGAATGTCTCCCCCTCGCATAAGCCAAGTCCTCTGATTCCTGCTCTCACTAACATGTCGCACCAATAATCGTCCAGGAATCACTACCCTTGACGTCCACCAATCACTCTTCAGGATCTCATCCCTTCGTTGACCTTTGTCGATGGTGCTGGTGGTTCTCCTATAACGCCGTAGTTGCATTCCAGCAGAACCTCGCTTCATAGAAATAATGGTGCCAATGGGAAAAGTGAGGTTGGGGCAGATCAGCAAATATATCACTCATGATCACTCAAAAATCACCCAAAAATCTAATGCAAAGTATAGCACAACCTGAATGAAGGCTGAAATCATATTTATTAACAAAACAAAAGTAAATTTAACTCAGTACATTTAAGAAATCTAAGAAAGCTGTTCTCTCTACAGTACCTCTCACAGACAACTGCTCTGTCAGCAGCTGACATTGATGCATGCAAAGAGACGTCGGCACAGCTTGGACTTTGCCTGACCCTGGTCTACAGCAGAGCAAATCGTGGTGTCACAGGCCTGGCTCCACTGTTGTACTGCCCTGAGAGGCTATTCCCCCACTCCCCGCGCTCCTCCTCCACCCCCCCCCGCCCCCCCCCACAACAGTATCCAAACTTGCTAGAAAATGGAATAGCAATAGGAGACTGCCTGGCTCTCCTGGTGGTCGAAAATATAGCTATCAAAAAATTCCAAACAGCAGAGCCAACTAATAAAACCTTTTACTTTACATTTTTGATTCAGTATAATTAGACAGAAAGAAGTCTTTATCTGAAATCTTAGCCACTAATGAAGGTGATCAGAACTGGAGTTTATCTAAAGAATTTGGTTTAACTAACACCTCACCTCAGCTGAGGCACAGTCTGAGCTGCGTGATGATGTTGTCACTTTAACAAGATTATATTGTCCTGGATTTTTTGAAGAGCGGTTATAAAAGCAGAGGTGCTGAACTGGCTACTGAAAATGGCAGAAGTAAATAACGTAGGAAACCTTCAGGTTTATTTTCAGTTGTAACAATGGAAGTGGAGTGGCCAGGTCTCCAGATTACTACTTTTTGTTTTAGGTAGGCATCCTAAGCAATCAAGACCTTGGAGTGCAGGTTCATAGTTCCTTAAAAGTGGAGTCATGGGAGATAGGATAGTAGAGAAAGTGTTTGGTATTCTTGTCAGGATCTTTTCCCTAGGGTGGGGGAGTCCAAAACAAGAGGGCATAGCTTTAAGGTGAGAGGAGAAAGATTTAAAAGGGAATAGTAACTTTTCCACAAGAGGGTGGGTGTATGTATGGAATGAGCTGCCAGACGAAGTGGTTAAATTACAACATTTAAAAGGCATCTGGATGAGTATATGAATAGGAAGGGTTTAGAGGGATATGGGCCAAATGCTGGCAAATGGCACTAGATTTATCTAGGATATCTAGTCAGCATGGATGAGTTGGACCAAAGGGTCTGTTTCCATGTCGTACATCTCTAACACTCGATAATTAAGACCCTTGTAAAAGGTTCCTCAATTGCAGGAATGGATATCGAAGATGTTGGTTTTATCGCTACCTGAGGTTTTCCAATTACCTGAGACATGTGACACGTCTGGTAAAAATCAACTACATCTTTAGGCCGTCCAGGCCAGTAAAAATGTTTTGTAATTTGGTTTGAGTTTTCTTTACTCCTAAATATTCTCCTACTGGTAATTCATGTGCTACCCAAAACACCTCCTTTCTATAACCCACTGGTAATACAACTGGATGAACTTCTGCCCAATTCTCATCCACCTGAATATGTGATGCTCTTCATTTCCTCACCAAGTTGTCATTTTAAAGATTGTAACATTCTGGGATACACTGAAATTCTTCTTCTGTGTATGCTTTCTGATACATTTGCTTCAGTTTTTCACCGTGGGTGGCACGGTGGCACAGTGGTTCAATTCCCGCCTCAGGTGACTGACTGTCACCTCCCACAGTCCAAAGATGTGCAGGTCAGGTGAATTGGCCATGCTAAATTGCCTGTAGTGTTAGGTAAGGGGTACATGTAGGGGTATGGGTGGGTTGCGCTTCGGTGGGGCGGTGTGGACTTGTTGGGCCGAAGGGCCTGTTTCCACACTGTAAGTAATCTAATCTAATCTTTCTGTTGTCAGTCAACTAATTTGATCTGAGTTAAAAATATCCACTTTGTCCTCCACTGTTCTTGTTTTTTTCTCAACTGTTTGATCAAACACTGTCTGTGATCATTCTGCTTCAACTTCCTTATCTTGATTTCTCCTCCTGATTCAACCTATGGCTTTGAGACTTTGTTATCACACAGTCAGGAAATATTCTGTGGTATACTTCCTGATGTACCTCAGTTGCCTGATTTTCCACTGGCTTCCACAGGAGGCAGCACTTCTACCTGTGATCCAGCTATAACATTACAAAGGACAAATTGTATTCCCAGAGCCAAGAGCTCCTCCAGTACTCCTACCACCACTTCCTTTCACCGGACACTCCAACCTTACTCTACATAAAGAAGCACTCCTCATCTCCCCATGATTTTCACATATTGCCATCTTTTCTGGCAATAGTCCTTCTGAATGACATACCTCTTCATCGCTCAACATCAAAGATTGACATGCTCCCGTATATCTTAAACTTGTAAATTGTTTACCTGGTCCTCCTGGCCTATGCAAGTAAACCTTACCCTCGCAAGAAGATCTGGCGCTTCCTTCTCAACCAATCTCAGACCAGGTTGTACATTCTGGTGTAGCATTTTTAGCTGTGCTTTCCTTTACCACTTCAATAAAAGTGGGGGTCACGAGTTCAAAGTGAGAAGGGAAAAGTTTAATGGAGATATGCATGAAAAATTCTTTACACAGAGGGTGGTGGGTGCCTGGAGCACATTGCCAGTGGAGGTGGTAGAGGTGGGCATAATAAGGTCATTTAAGATGTATCTAGACAGATATATGAATGAACAGGGAGCAGAGGAATACTGATCCTCAGACAATTGGCGACAGTGTGGATGGAGGGTCTGGATCGGCACAGGCTTGGAGGGCCAAAGAGCCTGTTCCTGTGCTGTAATTTTCTTTGTTCTTTATTCTAATTTCTCTTCTTAACTGAAACACTCCAGCCTAGTCAACATAATCCCAGAATCACTCAGAAATCAATCCTGTGCCTTTTGATATAGATCTTCTCTCAGATTCCAATCAGAAAAAATTACATTTAAGAAATCTTGGCACAAATCTAATAAGCTTTTTTCTGTGCTGTAGACCTCTATTGCTCTGACCTCAACTACTCAGATGAATTAGATTCTGGAATTCTTCCAAATGAGGAAGCAGTGGCCTAGTGGATTTATCACTGAACTGCAGGTCATAGATTCCGACAGCACAGCGTCCTTCAGCCCTTCGGCCCAAAATGGTCCATGCTGACCAAAACGTCCATCTACGCTAACACCATTTCCCCACACGTGGCCCACATCCTTCTAAAACTTTCTTTTTAATGTATTCATCCTAATGCCTTTTAAATGCTGTTAATGTATCTCAGCTAACTGGGTACTGGGAGAAAGTGAGGATTGCAGATGCTAGAGATCAGACTTGAGAGTGTGGTGCTGGAAAAGCACAGCAGGTCAGGCAGCATCTGAGCAGCAGGAGAGTCAATGTTTCAGGCATAAGCCTTCATCAGGAATGAGGCTTGTGGGCTGGGGGGCTGAGAGATAAATGGGAGGGGGGTGAGGCTGGTGGGAAGGTAGCTGGGAATGTATAGGTAGTTGAAGGTGGGGGGGGGAAGGTGATAGGTCAGAGAGAAGGGTGGAGCAGACAGAACATGGAACATTAAAGCCCTTCAGCCCTCGATGTTGCATCGACCTGTGAAACTAATCTGAAGCCCATCTAACCTACACTATTCCATTTTCATCCATATCTTTACCCATTTAAATGCCCTTAAAGTTGGCAAGTCAACTACGATGCAGGCAGTATGTTCCACACCCTAACTACTACTCTTGGAGGAAAGAAACTGAGCCCTTTCAAAGTTTCCACATCCTTCCTATAATGCGGTGACCAGAACTGGACACAATACTCCAAGTGCGGCTCACCAGAGTTTTGTACAGTTGCAACATGACCTCTTGGCTCTGAAACTCAACCCTCGACACTGTATGCCTTCTTAACAACCCTATCAACCTGAGTGGCAACTCAGGGCTCTATGTACATGGACACCAAAATCTCTCTGCTCATCTACACTACCATGTGTATTATTATTATTATTATTATTATTATTATTAGCCCAGTACTCTTTACTCCTGTTGCTCCTTCCAAAGTGAATCACCTCACACTTTTCTGCATGAAACTCCATTTGCCACACCTCAGCCCAGCTCTGCAACTTATCTTTGTCCCACTGTAACCTGCAACATCCTTCGACACTATCCACAACTCCACCAACCTTTGTGTCATCCACAAATTTACTAACCCATTTTTCTATGCCCTTATCTAGGTCATTTATATAAATGACAAACAACAGTAGCCCCAAAAGAGATCCTTGTGGTATACCACCAGTAACTGAACTCTAGGATGAACATTTCCCATCAACCACCACCCTCTGTCTTCTTTCAGCTAGCCAATGTCTGATCCAAACTGCTAGATCGCCTTCAATCCCATGCCTCTGTATTTTGTGCAATGGCCTACCATGGGGAAACCTTATCAAAAGCCTTACTGAAATCCATATAAACCACATCAACTGCTTTACCCTCATCCACCATCTCAAAGAACTCAATAAGGTTGAGTTACTCTTCACAAAACCGTATTGACCATGTCTAATCAGCTTATTCCTCTCTAGATGTTTATAAATCCTATCTCTTACAACCTTTTCCAACACTTTACCCACAACCAAAGTAAGGCTTACTGTTCTATAATTCCCAGGATTGTCTCTACTCTCTTTCTTGAACAAGGAGACAACATTTGCTATCCTCCAGTCTTCTGGTACTATTCCTGTAGACAATTACAACATAAAGATCAAAACCAAAGGCTCTGCAAATCTCCTCCCTGGCTTCCCAGAGAATCCTAGGATAAATTTCATCTGGCCGAACAGGGAATAATTAACTAACAACTATTTACAATTAATTTATCTGAACCTATCTGTTACCTTCTCCACCGGCACAGTAGCTCAGTGGTTAGCACTGCCATCTCACAGTGCCAGGGACCTGGGTTCGATTCCAGCCGTGGACGACTGTCTGTGTGGAGTTGGCACATTCTTAGTGGGTTTGCTTTGGGTGCTCTGGTTTCCCCCCACAATCCAAAGATGTGCAGGTCAGGTGAATTGGCCATGCTAAATTGCCCATGGTGTTAGGTGCATTAGTCAGGGGTAAATATAGGGTGGGTTACTCTTCGGAGGGTCTGTGTGGATTTGCTGGGCCTAAGGGACTGTTTCTATACTATAGAGAATCAAATCTAATATTGGTCTGATTAAGATTTACAGAAAAATTCAAATTTCAAAATCAGCCAGCTGTTGAATCTTCTCTTTGTATCTTCCTCTGTAGATTTGCTCTCCAGGTCAGTGTGGATGTTTTTTTTCTGTGCAAACTCTTTCTCTCGACAGCCTCCTTCTCAGCACATTAGATCACAACCAAACTAGGTCCATTAGTGCATAAGCAGTCTTGGCCAAGCGCACCTCACTCAGCCTTAGACCCACTATCCTGTGCCCAGTTTTGGGCTTACTACACCATGATCAGTCCTGGGCCCACTACACTGCATCTATACCAAATCTGGGTTCACTACATTGTGGAGAAAGTGAGGACTGCAGATGCTGGAATCAGAGCTGAAAATGTGTTGCTGGAAAAGTGCAGCAGGTCAGGCAGCATCCAAGGAACAGGAGAATCGACGATTCGGCTTATGCCCGAAACGTCGATTTCACTACATTGTGCCCAATCCTGGGCCCAATAGAACGCATCCTATGTTGCGCCCATTACACTCTGTTCAAACCTAGGCCCACTATATTACACCCAGTCCTGGCCCATTACATCATGCCCAGACCTGGGTCTACTACACCTTGCCCAGCTCTGGGTCCCTACAATGTACCAATGTACCAAATGCAGATTGCCTTTAGATTTTTCTAAAACTCACTCCAAGATTAGAAAGAGCAAGGGAGTGAGTCTCAGTCTTCCTTGCTTCAATGTATGACTTGTCTCCTCTCAGCTGCTGCTATGATGATATCCCTGCAATCAAGGAATCAGTATGATCCCAAGCATTTTACTACCTACTATCCTGTACCCAGCCTACTATATCCAATTCCTGTTACCACTGAAACTGTTTCTTCATTCTTCTCACGGGGTAATCACATTTGTTTGGCTGATCTGGAACCATCTTTGCACTCTGCTCTGCACTGAAGGACAGGGAAGGACATTTCCTCAGGACCAGGTTAATCCCCTCCTGCGTGATATTCCGACAGAAATCAACATGAAAGCAGGTTAAGCTGTTCCCATAAACAGTCACAGCTTCCAGTGTTTCATCAGTCAATCTTGCACAGTTTTCCAGTTTCAGGGTATTCAGTTTGGAGCATTTCTGTAGGATTTGTATAATGTCACCATCAGAGAGGTGCCCACATCCAGAAAGTATCACTGATTGCAAGTTTGGACAACTGGGGAAAGAATGACAGAATAATTTAATTGGGAAATGATTAATACAATAAGTAATTACAGCTAAAACATCAACCCAGTATCAGCATATTAGCACTGAAAAGGATTCTATAATTAATTTAAAGGAAAATACAGGCATAATCTCTTTTCACCCACATACTCTGATATATTTAGAAAAAGATAATGAGGTGTTTTTAGGATCACTCTGTGTTTTCTAATTTACACAGTTACTAGCTTCAAAAGTTTTGAATAAAAGGTGCTTTTGAACATTATATGTGCTTGTGAAAATTCTATATACATGGAATCATTTCTTTCTTTAGCAAAAATTCTGCAGGCGGCTGTCTCCATTTGTCTATTAACCATGCCCCATTAGATGGGAGACGTTGAGGGTTTGCTTTTTCCCCGGGTGCAACAGAGTGTTAGAAGGGGACATAAATTTAAGGTGAAGGGTGGAAGGTATAGGGGAGATGTCAGGGGTGGGTTCTTTACCCAGAGAGTGGTGGGGGCATGGAATGAACTGCCTGTGGGAGTGGTAGAGTCAGAATCTTTGGTGATCTTTAAGCGGCAATTGGATAGGTACATGGATTGGTGCTTAAGCTAGGACAAATGTTCGGCACAACATCGTGGGCTGAAGGGCCTGTTCTGTGCTGTATTATTCTATGTTCTATGCTGTCCAGATCATAGAATAGAATCATGAAATCCCTACAGTATGGAAATTGGTGCTTCAGCCCAACAAGTCCACACCGACCCTCCAAAGAGTATCCTGCCCAAACCCATTTCCCAACATTTACCCCTAACTAACACATCCCTGAAACTTTGGGCAATTTAGCATGGCCAATCCACCTGACCTGCACATCTTTGGACTGTGGGAGGAAACCGGAGCACACAGACACTGGGAGAATGTGCAATCTCCACACAGATGTCGTCCAAGGAGACTTGGGGAATTTCTGCAGTGCATCTTGTAGATGGTACACATTGCTGCTACTGTCAGTGATGGAGAGCGCAATAGCATCTGATATGTTTTAACATGATCAAAAATTTCAATGTAACAAATAGTGTCATAATTGAAATGGACTTCTTATTTATAAATTGTATTTACGTAGTACCTCTAACATAGTAAAACATCCCAAAGTGCTTTGCAAGGGCATAATTAACACTGAAATAAGGCAGATGGTTAAAATCTGGCATGTGTTTGAAAAAAATGCCTCAAAGAGTAACAGAGAGAGGGAGAGTGTTCCTCTAATGATGAGTGGCCACATATCTGCAGATCCCATATGTGCCAACAGCAAATCCATTTTTAAGCTATTGTACGTGCACGGCTGCACAGGAAGATGCAACAGTCTTTGAAAGTTGCCACTCAGGTGGATAGAGCTTGTAAGAAGGCCTATGGTGTATTAGCGTTCATTAGCAGAGGGATTGAATTCAAGAGTCGTGGACTTTGGTTAGGCCACATTTGGAGTACTGTGTACAGTTCTGGTCGCCTCACTTTAGGAAAGATGTGGAAGCTTTGGAGAGGGTGCAGAGAAGATTTACCAGGATGTTGCCTGGAATGGAGAATAGGTCGTACGAGGATAGGTTGAGAGTGCTAGGCCTTTTCTCATTGGAACGGCGAAGGATGAGGGGTGACTTGATAGAGGTTTATAAGATGATCAGAGGAATAGACAGAGTAGACAGTCAGAAACTTTTTCCCCGGGTACAACAGAGTGTTACAAGGGGACATAAATTTAAGGTGAAGGGTGGAAGGTATAGGGGAGATGTCAGGGGTGGGTTCTTTACCCAGAGAGTGGTGGGGGCATGGAATGCGCTGCCTGTGGGAGTGGTAGAGTCAGAATCTTTGATGACCTTTAAGCGGCAATTGGATAGGTAAATGGATGGGTGCTTAAGCTAGGACAAATGTTCGGCACAACATCGTGGGCGGAAGGGCCTGTTCTGTGCTGTATTGTTCTATGTAGTTCTATGTTCTATGTTCTATGTAGTTCTACTCACATCAATGAATTTGTTATCAATAACAAAACAGAATGTACAATTTAGTGAGGAAATTTCACAGATTTGTGACAAGACAGCTCAATGTACAATAACCAATGGTGGAGTGAAGAATTTGGACAATATACGAGAGGCTGGAATGAAAGGAATACAAAATTCATGGAGAACTTTTACATTATTGCCCCTCTCTGGTTGACCTTGAGAAGGTGGTAGTGAGCTGTCTTCTTGAACTGCTGCAATTCACGTTGTATAGGTAGACTCATATGCTGTTACATAGAACTGTACAACACAGTACAGGCCCTTTGGCCCTCAATGTTGTGCCAGTCTTTTATCCTACCCTAAGATCAGACTAACCAGGGAGATCCAGTGGATGTAGTGTACCTGGACTTTCAGAAAGCCTTTGATAAAGTCCCACATATGAGGTTAGTGAGCAAAATTAGGGCGCATGGTATTGGGGGCAAAGTACTGACTTGGATTGAGAATTGGTTGGCTGACAGGAAACAAAGAGTAGTGATAAACGGCTCCCTTTCGGAATGGCAGGTGGTGACCAGTGGGGTACCGCAGGGATCAGTGCTGGGACCACAGCTTTTTACAATATATATTACTGATATAGAAGATGGTATTAATAGTAACATTAGCAAATTTGCTGATCATACAAAGCTGGGTGGCAGGGTGAAATGTGAGGAGGATGTTAGGAGATTACAGGGTGACCTGGACAGGTTAGATGAGTGGACAGATGCATGGCAGATACAGTTTAATGTGGATAAATGTATGGTTATCCACTTTAGTGGCAAGAACAGGAAGGCAGACTACTACCTAAATGGAGTCAAGTTAGGTAAAGGGGCAGTACAAAGAGATCTGGGTGTTCTTGTACACCAGTCAATGAAGGCAATCATGCAGTACAGCAGGTAATGAAGAAAGCTAATAGCATGCTGGCCTTCATAACAAGAGGGATTGAGTATAGAAGCAAAGAGGTTCTTCTGCAGCTGTACAGGGCCCTGGTGAGACCGCACCTGGAATATTGTGTGCAATTCTGGTCTCCAAATTTGAGGAAAGACATTCTGGCTATTGAGGGAGTGCAGCGTAGATTCACGAGTTCAATTCTTGGAATGGCGGGACTATCTTATGTTGAAAGGTTGGAGCAACTGGGCTTGTATACCCTTGAGTTTAGAAGACTGAGAGGGGATCTGATTGAGACATATAAGATTATTAAAGGATACCCTGGAGGCAGGAAACATGTTTCCGCTGATGGGTGAGTCCCGAACCAGAGGACACAGCTTAAAAATAAGGGGTAGGCCATTTAGGACAGAGATGAGGAGAAACGTCTTCACCCAGAGATTGGTGGCTGTGTGGAATACTCTGCCCCAGAACACAGTGGAGGCCCAGTCTCTGGATTTGTTTAAGAAAGAGTTGGATAGACTCTCAAGGATAGTGGAATCAAGGGTTATGGAGATAAGGCAGGAACAGGATACTGATTAAGGATGATCAGCCATGATCATAATGAATGGTGGTGCAGGCTCGAAGGGCAGAATGGCCTACTCCTGCACCAATAGACATATTGTCTATAACACTTCATTGTACTGTCTTCAATGTGCCTATCCAAGAGTCACTTAAATGTATCTGACTCTACTACCGCTGCTGGCTATGCATTCCACGCACCCACCACTTTCTGAGTAAAGAACCTATGTCTGATATCTCCCCAAACCTTCCTCCAATCACCGTAAAATTATGACCCCTCATGATAGACGTTTCCGCCCTGGGAAAAACTCTCTGGCTAACCATTCTATCTATGCTTCTCATCATCTTGTACACCTGTATTAAGTTACCTCTCATCCCTCTTCACTCCAATAAGAAAAGCCCTAGATCTCTCAAGCTTTCTTCATAAGATATGCATTCCAGTCCAGGCAGCATCCTGGTAAATCTCCTCTGCATCCTCTCTAAACCTTTCACAAACTTCCTATAATGAGGTGACCAGAACTGAACACAATATTCCAAGTGTGGTTTAACCAGGGCTTTATAGAGTTGTAGCATGTCCTCACGGCTCTTAAACTCAATCCACCTGCTAATGAAAGTCACACCATATGCCTTCTTAACAACCTATCAAATTGGGTGGCAACTCTGAGGGATCTATGGACATAGACCCCAATATCCCTCTGTTCCTCCACACTGACAAGAATCCTGCCTTACACTCTGTAATCTGCAATTGAATTTGACATTTCAAAATAAATCATTCCACACTTTTCCAGGTTGTTCTCAATCTGCCACCTCTAAGCTCAGCTCTGCATCCTGTTACAACCTACAACAGCCCTCCACACTATCTACACTTTCCAAAACCTTTGTGTCATTGACAAACTTACTAACCCACCCTTCCACTTCGTCATCCAAGTCATTTATAAAAATCACAAAGAGCAGAGATCCCAGAAACAGATCCCTGCAGAACACCACTGGTCACCAAGCTCCAAGCACCATCAACTACCACACTCTGTTGTCTATGGGCCAGCCGATTCTGTATCCAGAGAGTCAAATTTCCATGTATCTCGTGCCTCCTTACTTTCTGAATGAGCCGACCATGGGGAACCTTATCTTGCTAAAATTTATACACATTACGTTCACTGCTCTACCTTCATCAATGTGTTTTGTCATTTCCTCAAAGAATTCAATACCCCTCACAAAGTCATGCTGACTCTCTCCAATCAAGCTATGCTTTTCCAAATAATCATAAATCCTGTCTCTCAGAATCCTCTACAATAATTTGCCCATTACTGATATAAGACTGTCTGGTCTTTAATTCTCAGGGTTATCCCTGTTCCCTTTTTTGAACATTTGCCACCCTCCCAATCATCTGGCACTACTCCAGTGGACAGTGAGGACACAAAGATCTTTGCCAAAGATCATCTCTTCCCTCGCTTCCCTCGCTACCTTGGGTATATCCCATCTGGAAGAGGGGACTTTTTATCATGTTTTTCAAACTTTCCAGTACATCCTCCTTCTTAATGTCAACCTGTTCATACTGTCTTCATGAACGACAAGATCCCTAGTGACTACTGAAGCAAAGTATTCATTAAGGACCTCCCCTACCTCCTCTGACTCCAGGCTTGTCCAATCTCTGGTTGGTTCTGGCAATATCATTGTAAATTTCTTCTGCACTCTTTCCAGTTTAATAACATCCTTCCTATAACAAGGTGACCAAAACTGTACACAACACTCCAAGTGCAGCCTCACCAATGTCCTGTACAATCGTAACATAACTTCCCAACTTCTATACTCAATGCCTGTCCACTGTCCATGATACCTCATCTGCAAACTTTCTAATCGTGCCTTGCACATTCTCATCCAAATCATTGACATGGATAACAAACAGCAATGGGCCCAGCACCGACCCCTGAGGCACTTCACTAGTTACAGGCCTTCAGTCCGACAAGCATCCTTTCAACTATTACCTACAATCAAGGAAATAATGTATTCAATTTGCCAGCTCACCCTGGACTCTACATGATTTAACCTTCCAGAGCAGCTTACCATGTGGAACCTAATCAAGGGCCTTACTGAAATCCATATAGATTACATCTACTGCCATGCCCTCGTCAACCTTAATCAAAGAACTCAAACAAATTTGTGAGGAATGATCTCCCATGCAGAAAGCAATGCAGACTACTCAAATCAAACCCTGTCCTTCCAAAAGCATGTGTACCTTATCTCAGAAGGAGCAAGGGATAAACCAGGAAAATGCTTGCCAGTCTGTGTAACACCAGTTAGATTATTGGAAACTATTGGAAGCAATTCTGAGGGGCAGAATAAATCTGCATTTGGAGAGGCAGGGATTAATGAAGACCAGTCAGCATTATTTTGTTCAGGGAGATCATGTCTAATCAACTTGATTGAATTTTTCAAATAGGTGACCAGGTGTGTAGACGAGGGTAATGCTTCTGATGCCCTCTATTTGGACTTCAGCAATGCTTTTGAAAATTCCTGCATATAAAACTGATAGCAAAGGTAAAAGTCCTTGGGATTCAATGAAATTTGGCAAATTGGATCCATAACTAACTGAGTGGAAGGAAGCAGAAGGAGATGGCCAAGGTGCCTGTGCTCAATGGGGTCACCTAAAAGGAACAGTGTTGAGGCCCTTACTGATTGTAGTTTACATAAATTAGATTTGAATCTAGCAAGGTTGAACAGTAAATTCGCAAATGGAACACAAATTGGTGGAGTGTTGAATAGTGAGAAAGACAGAGTTTAAGACCAGGGATGTTATGCCAAAATATACAAAACATTTGTTAGTTCACAATTAGTATGCAGGTCTGGAATCCACATTCTAGGAGGGATGTGACTGCACAGGAGAGGGTGCAGAAGGGATTTACTAAGATTTTACTTGGGCTGGAGTGTTTCAGTTACAAAAACAGATTGGACAGACTGGGGTTAAATTCTTTAGAGCAGAGGAGATTGAAGAGTGTACATGATTGAGTTATATAAAATTATAAAGAGCATTGACTAGCACTGGGCAGTGGTAGAAATCATGAGATCCTTTTATCTGAGAACCTAATTTATAACTTATTTCCTAAATTACAGCTCTCCAGGAGCTGTAACTGGAGCCACTTCCTGCCCGTGGCCCTGGAAATGTTCCTAACTTCCCATGTAGAATAGAAGGAGCTTTGAGCTCCCCTGCCAATGACTTACCCCTTCAAATTAAACCTTTGGAAAATGCTTCATGTCAAATAATATTAATTATTCTCAGCCATTGTTCCTCATTTATATACATCTCTCACTCAAGATGTGTTCTGTCTCAACTGCTCGTGCAAAGCTTCTAACAGCCCCCCATTCTTAATTAAATAACTCACATGAGTTAACCTTCAATAGGATTAAGCTTGGATCAAGAGTGCTTGGTCAATGGTCAGCAGGAACCTGGCTGGAAAGAATAATTTATGAATAAAATGGACTTAGGAAAGAGATAAAACAGAATTTGGGAACTCTAGATAAGAAAAAAATTTGAAAAGAATGCAAAGGCAAAGTTTAGCCTAAAAACGATGGGAAAGGGAGTGAAGCAGCTGAATGGATGGTTTCAAACTTGATGATAAAGAGATTCATGAACTTCCCAATCATGAGCTTCTCAAACTTGGTGAAAATGAGGAAAGAGAAAAGAAAAGTGAGGTTTAAATTGGGGTAATAGAGGAGAAGCCAAGAGAAATGAGCAGAGGACCTTTCATGTTTTACATTCCTGGAATGTGGGTGTCACTGGCTGGATCAGCATTTATGGCCCATCCCTGGTTACCCTACAGAAGGTGTTGTGAGCTGCCTTCTTGAACTGATGCAGTCCATTAGGTGTTGGGCATTGACTCAGTAACAGGGGGCACAGTGGCACAGTGGTTAGCACTGCTGCCTCACAGCGCCAGAGACCCGGGTTCAATTCCCGACTCAGGCGACTGACTGTGTGGAGTTTGCACGTTCTCCCCGTGTCTGCGTGGGTTTCCTCCGGGTGCTCCGGTTTCCTCCCACAGTCCAAAGATGTGCAGGTTAGGTGAATTGGCCATGCTAAATTGCCCTTAGTGTTAGGTAATAAGGGGTAAATGTAGGGGTATGGGTGGGTTGCGCTTCGGCGGGTCGGTGTGGACTTGTTGGGCCGAAGGGCCTGTTTCCACACTGTAAGTAATCTAATCTAATGAAGGAATGGCAACCTACCACCACCTTCTCAAGAGCAACTAGGAACATGCAATAAACGTTGACCAGCCAGCGATGTCCACATCTCACAAATTATTTTTTAAAAAA
This sequence comes from Chiloscyllium plagiosum, assembly GCF_037043375.1. Lineage (NCBI taxonomy): Eukaryota > Metazoa > Chordata > Chondrichthyes > Orectolobiformes > Hemiscylliidae > Chiloscyllium > Chiloscyllium plagiosum. The sequence continues at coordinate 35,011,831 of NW_028270180.1, read as the reverse complement.
TCATTCCTAATCAAGATAGCATATGGCTTTGAAGAGAAACCTGGAAGTAATTGATTTGTGCATCGATAACTTGTTTGAGATGACAAATGTTGGAAATTTGAAAGGTGCTAAGACTCTGGTGAATTTCTGCAATATCTCTTGTCGATAGTACACAGTGCTGCTAATACGTGTTGGTGGTGAAGGGTCCAGTGTAGTTCCAATCAAGCAGTTGCTTTGTCCTGGATGGTGTCAAGCTTTTTGAGTGTTGTTCAAACTGCACTCATGCAGGGCAGGCACTGGGGAGTCAGGAGATGAATTACTCGTAGCAAGATTCTGGGTTTCTAGCCTGTTATTGCAGCTGCTGTATTTATATCACAGAATCCCTTCACTGCCTTTTGGCCCATCAAGTCTGCACCAACCCTCCAAACAGCATCCCACCCAATTCAGCCTCTCACCCTATCTCTATAACCCATATTTCCCATGGCTAATCCATCTGGCCTGCATATCTTTGGGTTGTGGGAGGAAACCCATGCAGATGGAATGTGCAAATTCCAGACAGTCACTCAAGTCAACTGAACCTGGGTCCCTGGTGTTGTGAGGCAGCAGTGTTAACCACTGAGCCACTGTGCCACCCCAATGGTGAGTCCAGTTCACTTTCTGGTCAATGGAAATGGTCAGGATTTTGATAGTAGGGGATACAGTAATTGATGGATAGATTCTCTTGGTATCGGCCACTGTTTATCATTGTCTGACACAAATGTTACTTGCCACTGCCAAGCCTGGATATTGTCCAGGTTTGGCTGCATTTGGACATAGACTGCATCAGCATCTGAAGGGGGATTCTGCAGAATTGACAGGGCTGTGTTTGCCATATTTGTTTCTGGTGTCTCTGCTGATGCCAAGTAGTCCATCTGTATTTGTTCCTTTTTGACTTTTCTGTAGCAGTCTACACAACTGCTACACCATTGCAGAGTCACTGCTCGGAGTCACCAACATTGCTGCAGGATCTGGAATCCAGACCAGGTAAGGACAGCAGATTTTCTACCCTAAAAGATATTAGATTAAAGCAAAATATTGTGGATGCTGGAAATCTGGAACACAGAGAAACATGTTTTGAGTCTGATGTGACTATTTGGACTTGAACTGTTAACTGTTTCTCTGTTTCACACATGCTGCCAGACCAGCTGAGTTTCTCCATGTCTCTGCTTTTTATGGCAATTGACAGCAGTTGCATGTCACCCATTAGACTAGCTTTTATATTCAAGGTTATTCAAATTTCACAATCTATCACATGCACCCAGAGCATAAGCCTCCGGTTACCTGGGACATTATCACCTCCCCTGAAACTTTCCTGGACAGATCACTGCCACAATGTTGTTTTTCACTTGACTACCAATAAAGAAATAAACTTTATTTCTTTATTGCTCAGCACCAACCATGCTTGCCTCTCACAAACCTGTTCGTTGTTTCAGTTAAGAAGTTGGTGACAAGATATTGATGCTGGCTGCAGATGTCTCGCTGGAAACTGCTCTTCTTCCAGTACTCAATGTTACAGATTTTCACCCGACTTGAATGCCAGCAGATGGACAGCGAGCGTAACGCGGGGCTCAGCAGGAAGTTATCCCTCTTCAGTTCAGATGGAGAACAGAAGGACAGTAGAGACCATAGAGCTGGATCGTGAAAGACCTCATAGAGCACTTGGCAAGTTCTCGACAAAGCTTTCCTGCTCTCCTTGTCTAAGAAGGAGAAAATGTGAAGCAGACACTCTCGGTTTAATTCTGTAAGTAGCATCGTAAAGGAACGTTTGGAACCCAGACTGGGACTACAAGTGAACTACAGTATCTGGGAATTCTGCATTACTGCGGGCTGCAGGCACAAAGCTGGACATATATGGATTAGGAATGTAGCCTGTTCGGAGAATGAGAACTGATGTTTAAATATAGAAGGCTCTCAGACAGTGGACAGCAGGCCTGTAGATTCGAACAGTTGGGCGGGGCGGAGCTTTCTCAGTAATGCACACCAAAGATTTCCCGAATTGTTCCCAATAATTTCACTGTCTTCATTTATGTCTCTTTAGTGACCAACCTTTTCCAGGTTATTTGGAGCATTTTCTCCATCCAGGCAATCCGCGTTTTCACTGCACAGAATGTCGCGCATTCCCAGAGAGATGTGAGAGAGGGTGAGTGCTCAGGGACAGGCGGGAATGGGGAACCGCAGCCTCTGGCTGTTGGACAGATAAGAGTGACTCGCTCCTAGAGGATGGAATTCTCTAGATTCTGTACAGTTCCAGCAAATTGGAAATGAGCAAATGTTACACTGCTGTTCATTAGAGGCAGCAGGGGAAGAAAAAACAAAATAAGGTGGCAGAGTCCATTAAACTGGAGAATTAAGCTGGAGCCAGGGAGGACGCGGCTCCTGCCCCGTGAAAATGAACAGCAGTAGGAGTGAGGAGCAGGTAGCATTGATGCCAGCAAGAAAGACCAAGTATCTCGGAACAACAGGAATTACTAGCGAGACTCAGCAGGTCTTGTAACATCTGTGGGAAGACAGCAGAGTTAACGTCCTCTTCATTCATACCTCTGAGTTTCTCCAGCAATTTATGCTTTTTTTTGATTCAGCTCGCCAGAACCCGCAGTTCTTTAGTTTTGTTTGTGCGTCAGCCACATGCAGTTAGCTGCGACAGGACGTCAACAAATTCTGCAGGATATAAAGACAGAGGTGAAGGCAGAACAAGTTGAGGTAGCCACTGTGGGAGAGAAGGTTTGCATCTAGGTAGATGGGTCCATGCCAGGTAATAATGATTAATACTACACGTTCTCACTGTCCCAAAGCGGGTCCTTTTACAAGGTTACTGTGCAGTTGAGTTTTTTTTCAGAGAGGGGAGTAATTGGCCAGGCTTCAACTAGGCTGGGTTTGAAAGGTTTATTGGGGCCCTTTTTATTTACCCCTAACAGATAATGGCTCCGGCCTAAGGCTTTCATGTCTTTAAAAACCCGGTATAATCAACGCCAGGAGCTGTCTGGTCGGTTTAGATGAGAGTTTGTAATTCAGTTCAGCAGCAGTGTGTGAAGAAAAGCTGCTGGGGCTGGTCCAGCCGGGTCCTCTCTCTCTCTCTAACTTCACGCTTGTTAACCCCTGATTTGTTTCATTTTCACTCTTTGTGCTAGGATGTGTATAGTGGGACTGTTGCAAGTATTTTCGGAACAGCGCCATTAAATTGGTTTCTGTCCGGTTTTTGGATAGGATAAGTTATCCGGTATTCTATTTTCTGATCTTTGTGTTTCATTCTGTAATTTTGTAAATAATTCTGTTGTTTAAAACTTGGCAGTCAGACCAGATAATTCACTCCACAAACATTCACTGGACACTTACCTAAAACAAATAGCAAAGTTACGGTCTGGGTTACCTGCTTATAAATGTTTTGAGGGGTCGGGCCTGGTCCAAAACATCACATAGACAGAAAAGGAATAGGATGTTGGGAACAATTAAGTTTTTATTCTGTCTTGCTGAACAAGCTCACACCGATGACCACTTATTTATTTAATTTACAGAATGTTGTTTGCCCCACCAATTAATGTTCCTAGCAGAGGAACTGAGGAATATCACCCAACATATACCCACACTATGGATGGACTATATTAAAACACAGCAATGCCCACTTCAACGCATGTGATATTCAAGCTAACAGTTGGAGAGCAAGTGACGTTTGACATATATGGATGATTGGTGGGAATCCTTTGAAGAACAAAGAACAATACAGCACTGGAACATTATCTTTGGCCCACCAGACTATACTGACAAATGGGTAAACTAAAAACCCTTTTCTTCCACTTGGTCCTTATCTCTGTATTCCTTGCCATATTATGAAGACTTCTTAAATATTTTTATTGTATCTGCTTCCACCACTTCCTGTGGCAGGTGAATTCCAGGCACTCTGTGTAAAAAACTTGCTTCTCACAGCTCCTTTAAACTTCTTTTACCTTACTTCTATGTTGCCAGTAATTGACATTGCTATCCTGGGGAAAAGGCTCTAAGTATCCATTCTATCCATGCCTCTCACGAGTTTATAAACCTCTATCAGGTTGCTCTCATTCTTCAATGCTCTCCTCATACCTAATACTCTCCAAACCAGGCAACGCCCTGGTAAACTGTTTCTCTACCCTCTCCAAAGCCGCCTCATGTTTCTGGTTTGGCAACTAGAGCTGTACACAATTTTTCAACATTCCAAGAGACTGAGTCTACTCTTAAGTTCCTAAATGTAACTAAGCTATTGGAAAATTAACAAGTGTTAATTAATGATGAAAAGATTTTGCATGATAATCTGCACCATCAATTGCCCAAAGTTGCTTGAATTTATTTGAGCAGTTTACAAGACCTTAATGGGCTGTTTAATGATAGAATAAGCTCAGCTGAATGGTGGACATGGTGACTGTGCAGAAAGAACAGATCAAAATGTGACCTGATAGATGATGCTGCTATAGCATTCAATCCAGGAGCTTTGATTGTTAACTCTACAAACCTGAAGATCACAGGTTAAGAACATTTTAAGAAAGAGACTAGAGATTCAAGACACCCAATTAATCAAAGACTGAGGCCTGACAGAAATAGCTCAGAGCTTGACCACTGTACTGGAGAGTCACGTGAACATTTTCAATAATTGGCACTATTGGGGTGGGTAAACACATTTCAGATAATGCGAATAAAGATAATATAGGATATAATTGAGGGGGAGGGGGAGCAATGACATAGCTAGGAAAAGGGATGAGGACCTGAAAAGTGAATACAGGGGGTTAGGTTGGAAGCTAAAAGACAGGATGAGTAGAGTAGTAATCTCAGGATTGCTATCAGTGCCATGGGTGAGTGAGGCTAGGAATAGAGAGCAAGTGCAGCTGAACACATAGCTGCAGAGCTGGTATTGGACGGAGGGCTTTAGATATGTGGATCATCTTCTGGGGAAGGTGGGACCTGTACTGGAGAACGGGTTGCATCTGAACCAGAACATCACTATCCTGGGCAGGATGTTTGCTAGATCTCTTCGGGAGAGTTGAAACTAGTTTGGCAGGGGGATGGGAACCAGAGCTATGGATGAAAGCTGGTGAACAGGCAACAGAGTGCAGAGAGTCTTGTGAGGAAGGATAGACAGTTGATAGAGCAAAGTTGCAGTTAGTGTGATGGGTTGAAGTGTGTCTATTTTAATGCAAAAAAGTGTCAGGAATAAGGGTGATGAACATAAAAGCATGGATTGGTACTTGGAGCTACGATGCTGTCGCCATTACGGAGACTTGGATATCACAGGCACAGGAATGGTTGTTGAATGTTCCAGGGTTTAGATGTTTCAAAGGGAATAGGGAGGGAGGTATATGGGTGAAAGTCAGAAACAGGAAAGGAGTAGTCACCTTATTCAGAGTTTTCTATAGACCCCCCCCAATAGCAACAGAGGGATGGAAGAACAGATTGGATAGTAGATCTTGGAATGGTGCAGATGCAACAGAGTTATTGCTATGGGTGACTTCAACTTCCCCAATATTGAATGGAACAGATTTTGTCAGGTGTGTCCAGGAAGGATTCCTGACTCAATATGTAGATAAGCCGACTAGAGCGGAGGCCATATTGGATTTGGTGCTTGGCAACAAACCAGGTCAGATGTCAGATCCCTTGGTGGGAGAGCATTTCGGTGATAGTGATCACAACTCCCTGACCTTTGCTATAGTCATGGAGAGGGAAAGGATCAGATGGTACGGGAAAGTATTTAATTGGGGGAGGGTGAATGACAATGTTATTAGGCAGGAACTGTGGAGCATAAGTTGGGAAGACATTTTCTCAAGGAAATATGCGACAGAAATGTGGAGGTTGTTTAGGGAGCACCTGCTGCGAGTGCTGGTTAGGTTTGTCCCACTGAGGCAAGGAAGGGATGGTAGGGTGAAGGAACCTTGGATGACAAGAGATGTGGAACATCTAGTCAAGAGGAAGAAGGAAGGTTGAGGAAACAAGGATCAGACAGGGCTCTAGAGGATTACGAAGTAGCAACTGAAGAATGGACTTAGGGCTAGAAGGGAGCATTGATAAAGCCTTGGTAGGATTAAGGAAAACCCCAAGGCATTCTACACTTGCGTGAGGAGCAAGAGGATGGCCGGAGTGAGGGTAGGGCCAATCAGAGATAGTGGTGGGAACTTGCGCCTGGAGTTGGAGGAGGTAGGGGAGGTCCTTAATGAATACTTTGATTGAGGAAGTGGAAGGGTGGGTTAGTAAGTTTGCAGGGGGATCTTGGGGTCCACATCCATAGATCCCTCAAAGTTGCCACCCAAATTGATAGGGTTGTTAAAGGCATATGCTGTGCTGGCTTTCATTAGCAGAGGGATTGCGTTTAAGAGCCACGAGGTTATGCTGCCACTCTATAAAGCCCTGGTTAGGCCACACTTGGAATATTGTGTTCAGTTCTGGTCGCCTCATTATAGCAAGGATGTGAAAGCTTTACAGAGGATGCAAAGGAGATTTACCAGGATCCTGCCTGGACTGGAGTGATTGTCTTATGAAGTAAGGTTGAGGGAGCTAGAGCTTTTCTCATTGGAGTGAAGAAGGATGATAGGGGTGTACAAGTTAGGGGTGTACAAGGCACAGATAGAGTGGATAGCCAAAGGCTTTTTCCCAAGGCGGAAATGGCTATCATGAAGGGGCATAATTTTCAGGTGTTTCAAAGCAGGTTTAGGAGAGGTTGGATCTTTACACAGTGTTGTGGTAGTTGAGTCAGATATATTAGGAATGTTTAAGCGACTCTTGGATAGGCACATGGATGATTATAAAATGAAGGGTATGTAGGTTAGTTTGATCTTAGAGGATCAGCACAACATCGAGGGCTGAAGGGCCTGTATGGTGCTAAAAATAAATATGTTTTGCCTAAAACCAATCAAATTACATGTAGGACACAACATAAAAGCAGTTAGGGTCTCGGCTATTTCCCTCACATAGTTGAAGGGGATTTGGTCTGGTGGAGAACATATGTTGTGGGAAAGCGATGTTCACACTGATCAAAAGGGTGATCAACAATACAAGCAAAACAGATGATTTTAATGATGTGCACATATTGCAGCTCTTTTAATAGACTAAAATTTCCTGAGCACGACACAGGAATGTTAACAAAAAATGACACTGAGTTACATAAAATGAGTATCAGGACAAATGAAGGAAAAAGACAGTGAGGTTGGGGGAAATGTTCAATGTTGAGAGCTCAGTAACCGAAGGCAAGGTCCACATACGTACCGATGACAAAGATAAAACTAGGACAGAGGTTCCGCTAATGGAATATGAACAGCTGGAGTTAATTTGAAAAGCAGAACCACAAAGGTAATAATCTCTGGATTACTATCAGAGCCAAAAGCAAATTGAAACAGCATCAATAAGATAAGCAGGTAAATGCATGGCTCCCATGAATCCCATTTCTCCCATTGGTGTGGGAGAAATGGGATTCATGGGACATTGGCATCAGTACTGGGGAAGAAGGGACCTATTCCGTTGGGATGTTCTTCATCTGAACCATGCTGGGACCAGAGTCTGACCAAATCACATAACTAGGACTGTCGTCAGGGCTTTAAACTAAATGGGCATGGGGGAGGGTTTAGTTACAGGGGAAATTAGAAAACCCAAGTTTAAGGAAGAGTGCAGGACTCAGGAAATATCATTAAAATCTCCAGCACAGACACAAATACGACAATGTTTGGAAAGGGTTAGCAATCAAACTTTAAGCACACTCGACAAATGAATGACAATGAAAAGAGGGACAATTAATACAGGACTGAAGGTGTTCTATCTGAACGCAGTATTAGGAATAAAGTAAATAAGTTTGTGGCTCAGATCAAAATTCTGTTATGAAGAGGTGGGCATCACAGAGATGTGGCTGCAAAGGGATCAGGATTGGGAGCTGAATATTCAAAGATATGCATTCTGTCAAAATGACAGGCAGGTGGGCAGAGGAAGTGAGGTTGCCTTATTGGTAAGAAATGAAATTAAATCAATAGTAAGAAACAACGTAGGGTCAGATGGTGTAAATCTGTGTGGATAGAGTTGAGGAACGACAAAGTTAGGTACAAGCCTCCAAATCTGGTTGTAGGTTTGCTTGCTGAGCTAGAAGGTTCGTTTTAGATGCTTTGGTAACATCTAGGTAACATGATACTAGGTAACATCTTCAGTGAGCCTCCGGATGAAGCACTGGTGGCATGGCCCACTTTCTATTTGTGTGTTGGGTTTTCTTGGGTTGGTGATGGGAGCGTCCTGTGGTGACGGGATTTCCTGTTATTTTTCACAGGGGGTAGTAAATAGGATCCAAGCCAATGTGTTTGTCCTTAGAGTTCCAGTTGGAATGCCATGCTTCGAGCAATTCTCGTGTGTGCCTCTGTTTGGCTTGTCATAGGATGGATGTGTTTCCCTAGTCAACTCAAAAAACTTCAGAAATCTGGAGAAATAAATAAGTCCGACTTCCAAAAAATGAAACTAGATGGATTCAACACACCACGCAGATTACCCAAAATTCACAAACCAGGAGCCCCCACCCCCCTCAGACCCATAGTCTCGCTACCTGGAACACCAACTTACCTGGCCAAGGAGCTACACCAAAGACTAAAACACTTAGTAGAAGACTCACACCACTCCATCCACTCCACCCAAGAATTCCTGAAGACCCTCAAAGACACTAAGATAGAAGAGGATGAAATAATGGTGTCCTTTGATGTAACATCCCTGTTTACATCAATCAACATTAACCTGGCCAAGGAAACACTGACTACACCATTAGAAGACCCCAAGACACAAACATCAAACACCACTAACTTCATCAACAAGGACAATATCGTCAAGATAATGGACCTACGCCTTACCACCCACTTCACTTCACCTACAGTCAAATCAATGGAACACCCATGGGATCTCTGATATCAAGGTTCTCAGCAGAGGCAGTAATGCAGAGACTCGAACAAACTCTGCCAACCATCCAACCCAAACTTTGGGTCCACTACGTGGATGACACCTTTGTCATCACTAAACAAAATAAATTAGAGGAAACCTTCAATAATACCCTTACTAGCATAAAATTCATTAAAGAGGAAGAAAACAACAACAAACTGCCATTCCTAGATGTCACAGTAGAGCGAACAGCCAATGCAGAACTTCAAACCAGCATCTACAGGAAAACAAACACATATGGACCAAATACTGAACTACAGAAGCAAACATCTCAACACCCACAAACAAAGCTGCATCAGAACATTATTTCAATGAGCCAACCCACACTGCAGCACGGACGAACTTTGCAAAGCAGAGGAAAATCACCTATACCATGTATTCAAAAAGAATGGGAACCCAATGAACACAGTCCGCCAATTCCTCAGCAACAAACCCAAACAAGCAGACAAAACACATCCTAGCCACATCTCAGGAATGTCTGCCAGATTACTCAGACGTCTTGGCATCATGGTAGCCCACAAAGCCAATAACACACTAAAACAGCAGCTAATGAATTTGAAAGACCCTATACAGACAACAAGCAAAACTGATGTCATTTGCAAAATACCTTGCAAGAACTGTAACAAACACTTCATTGGAGAAAACTCATCACCAGGATACACGAACATCAACTAGCCACAAAAAGACATGACCCACTCTCACTAGCACCCTTACATCTGTATAAGAAAGGACACCAGTTCAACTGGGACAACAACATCCAGCCAAACAGAGACACACACAAGAATTCTTAGAAGATTGGCATTCCAATCGGAACTCTATTAACAAACACATTGACCACTCCCTGAGAAAAATAACTGGAAATGATATCACAACAGGAAATTGTGTCACCACAGGAAATGACATCACCAGCCCAAGGAACCCCAAACACATAAATAGAAAGCATATCATTCCACCAGTGCTTCATCCGGAGGCTCACTGATGATGTTTCATCACCATCACTCGTATGGTGATGAAACATCTGAAAACAAACCTTCTCGCTCAGTGAGCAAAACTACATCCAGAACCTCAACCTGAGCTACAAATCTTCTCAAAATCTGCTAAGCCTCCAAATAGTAGTCAGGATCTGGGGCTCAAGATACACCAGGTGATAGAAAAGATGTGTAGGAAAGATGAAGTTACAGAGGTCATGGGGGATTTGAATATGCAGGTGGACTGGGAATATCAGGTTGGTAGTGGATTGCAAGAAAAGGAATTTGAGAAATGTCTATGAGATGGCTTTTTGGAGCAGTCTGTGGTGAAACCCACTAGGGAACAGGCAATACTGGATTTAGTGTTGTTCAATGAGGCAGACTTGATACGGGAGCTTATGGTGAAGGAACTCTTAGGAGGCAGTGATATGATAGAATCTACTCTGCAATTTGAGAGGGAGAAAATAGAATCAGAGGTATTACAGCTGAATATAGGATACTACCGAGGCATGAGGGAGGAGCTGGGTAGAATTGACTGGGAGAGGAGCCAAGCAGTAAAGACAGTGGAACAGTAATGACAGGAATTTCTGGGAGTAATTCAGGAGACACAGCAGAGATTCATCCCGAGGTTAAAGCAGCATGGTACAGGGAGGATGAGGCAACCGTGGCCAACTAGGGAAGTCAGGCATGGCATAAAAGCAAAAGAGAAAGAATATAATGTGGTGAAGAGCAATGGGAAACCGGAGGATTGGGAAGCTTACAAAGACCAACAGAAGGCAACGACGAAAGAAATAAGGAGGTAGAAGATTAAATAGGAGGATAAGCTAGCCAGTAATATAAAAGAAGACTGTAAAAGTTTCTTTCGATATATAAAGGGCAAAAGAGAGGCAAAAGTGGACACTGGGCTGCTGGAGAGATAATAGTGGGGAACAAGGATTTGGCTGAGGAACTTTGCACCAGTCTTCATGGTGTAAGACATGAGTAATATCCCAAAGATTCAAGAGATTGAGGGGGCAGAGCTGAGTATGGTGTCCATCACCAAGTAGAAGGTGCTGGAAAAACCGAATAAATCACCTAGACCAGATGGACTACATCCCAGAATTCTAAGGGAGATAGCTGAAGAGATAGTGGAGGCACTAACGGTGATCTTTCAGGACTCATTGTAATCAGGGAGAGTCCCAGAAGACTGGGAAATCGCTAACGTGACATCCCTGTTTAAAGAGGGAGTAAGGCAAAAGCTGGAAAATTACAGACTAATTAGCCCAACCTCACACATGGATAAGATCCTGGAATCCATTGTGAAGGATGTGATTTCTGAATATTTGAAAGTGTGTGGTAAAATAAGGCAAAGCCAGCACGGTTTCATCAAGGGTCGGGCATGTCTGACAAATCTGCTAGAATTCTTTGAGGAAGTAATGAGCAGATTAGACCAAGGAGAGCCAAAGGATGTTATCATAGGAAAAGAAGCAAGACAACAGTCAGGGCAGACAGGGGCAAAGCAGAGAACGAGGTAGGACTCATAAATTAAACTGCATTTATTTCAATGCAAGAGGCCCAGCAGGGAAGGCAGATGAACTCAGGGCATGGTTAGGAACATGGGACTGGGATATCATAGCAATTACAGAAACATGGCTCAGGGATGGACAGGACTGGCAGCTTAATGTTCCAGGATACAAATCCTACAGGAAGGACAGAAAGGGAGGCAAGATGGGAGGGGACTGGCATTTTTGATAAGGGATAGCATTACAGCTGTACTGAGGGAGGATATTCCCAGAAATACATCCAGGGAAGTTATTTGGGTTAAACTGAGAAATAAAAAAGGGATGTACTCTTTATTGGGGTGTATTATAGAACCCTAATAGAGGAAAATTGAGAAACAAATTTGAAAGGAGATCTCAGCTATCTGTAAAAATAATAGAGTGGTTGTGGTAGGGGATTTTAACTTTCATAGACTGGAACTGCCTAGTGTTAAGGATTTAGATGGAGAGGAATTTAAGTGTGTACAAGAACATTTTCTGATTCAATATGTGGCTGCACATACTAGAGAAGGTGTAAAACTTGACTTACTCTTGGGAAATAAGGCAGGGCAGGTGACTGAGGTGTCAATTGGGGAGCACTTTCGGGCCAGCGACCATAATTCTCTTAGTTTGAAAATAGTGATGGAAAAGAATAGACTAGATCTAAAAGTTCAAGTTCTTAATTGGAGGAAGGCTAATTTTGACAGTATTAGGCAAGAATTTTCAAAAGCTGATTGGGGGCAGATGTTAGCAGTTAAAGGGACGGCTGGAAAATGGGAATCCTTCACAAATGAGATAACGAGGGTCCAGAGACAGTATATTCTGTTAGAGTGAAAGGAAAGGCTGGTAGGTGTAGGGAATGCTGGATGACTAAAGAAATTGAGGATTTGGTTAAGAAAAAGAAGGAAGCATATGACAAGATGGATCCAGTGAATCCTAAGAAGAGTGTAAAGGTAGTAGGAGTGTACTTTAAGAAGGAAATCAGGAGGGCAAAAAGGAGACATGAGATAGCTTTGGCAAACAGAGTTAAGGAGAATCCAAAGGGTTTTTACAAATACATTAAGGACAAAAGGGTAACTAGGGAGAGAATAGGGCCCCTCAAAGACCAGCAAGGCAGCCTTTGTGTGAAGCCGCAGGAGATGGGGGAGATACTAAACGAGTATTTTGCATCAGTGTTTACTGTGAAAAAGGACATGGCAGATATAGAATGTAGGGAAATAGATTATGACATCTTGAAAAATGTCCATATTACAAAGGAGGAAGTGCTGGATGTCTTGAAACACATAAAAGTGGATAAATCCCCAGGACCTGATCAGGTATACCCTAGAGTTCTGTGGGAAGCTAGGGAAGTGATTGCTAGGTCCCTTGCAGAGATTTTTGTATCATCGATAGTCACAGGTGAGGTACCAGAAGACTGGAGGTTGGCTAACGTGGTGCCACTGTTTAAGAAGGGTGATAAGGACAAGCCAGGGAACTATAGACCAGTGAGCCTTACATTGGTGGTGGGCAAGTTGTTGGAGGGAATCCTGAGGGACAGGGTGTACATGTGTTTGGAAAAGCAAGGACTGATTAGGGACAGTCAACATGGCTTTGTGCGAGGGAAATCATGCCTAGATTGAGTTTTTTGAAGAAGTAACAAAGGGGATTGATAAGGGCAGAGAGGTGGACGTGGTCTATATGGACTTCAGTAAGGTGTTCGACAAGGTTCCCTATGGGAGACTGGTTAGCAAGGTTAGATCTCATGTAATACAGGGAGAACTAGCCATTTGGTACAGAATTGGCTCAAATGTAGATGACAGTGGTAGTGGTGGTGATGGAGAGTTGTTTTTCAGACTGAAGGTCTGTGACCAGTGGAGTGCCACATGGATCGGTGCTGAATCCACTACTTTTCATCATTTATATAAATGATTTGGATGTGAGCATAATATGTATAGTTAGTAAGTTTGCAGATGACACCAAAATTGGAGTGTAGTGGACAGCGAAAAAGGTTCCATCAGATTACATGGGATCTTGATTAGATGGGCCAATGGCCTGAGAAGTTTAATTTAGATAAATGCGAGGTGATTCTCTACAGTGTGGAAACAAGTCCTTTCACCCAACAAGTTCACACCGATCCTCCGAAGAGCAACCCAACCATTCCCCTACATTTACCCATGACTAATCCACCTAACACTATGGACAATTTAGTATGGCCAATGCACTGACCTGCACATCTTTGGAATGTGGGAGGAAATCAGAGCACTTGGAGGAAACCCACGCAGACATGGGGAGAATGTGCAAACTCCGCACAGACAGTTGTCTGAGGTTGGAATCGAACCTGGATCCCTGGCGCTGTGAGGTAGCAGTGCTAACCACTGTGCCTCATTGTCAAAGGGATGAAAGAATAGAGTTGAGAAACTTATCACTGAGGACTGCCAAAGCTGAAGAAGTCAGAGTCGATAAAGTGTGGCGCTGGAAACAGCACAGCAAGTCAGGCAGCATTTGAGGAGTAAGAGAGTCAACATTTGGCTTAATCCTTCATCAGTTTTTTTTGTGGGAATGAGAGACACTCGATTGGTGTGTTGTCTCCCAGGTGCCAGGGTTTGTGATGTCTCTGATCATGTTTTCGGGATCCTTGAGGGGGAGGGGGAGCAGCCCCAAGTCAGGGTCCATATTGGCATTAACATGGTAGGAAAGGGGATGGGGATTTAAGGCAGAAATGCAGGGAGCTAGGGTGGAAGCTTAGAGTTAGAACAAACAGTTATCATCTCTGGTTTGTTGTCTGGGCCACATGCTAGTGAAGTGGAGCTGCAGGGATGGCGCAGGAAGGAAGGTTTTGGATTCTTGGAGAATTGGAGCTCTTTCTGGTCAAGGTGGGACATCTGCAAACAGGATGGCCTTCACCTGAAGAAGAGGGGTATCAATATCCTGGTGGGGAAATTTTCTAATGTTCTTCAGGAGGGTTTAAACTAATGCAGCACTGGAACTACAACCTGAATTGTAGTTCCAGTGTCCAGGAGGTTGAGGGTAGTGAGGTCAGGGATAGGTTTACAAGGTCGCGACAGGGCACTGTAAATCAGGATGTTGGTTTGAAATGTGTGTACTTCAATGCCAAGAGCATCTGGAATAAGGTAGGTGAACTTGCAGCACGGGTTGGTACTGGGATTTCGATGTTGTGGCCATTTCAGAGACCAGGCTGGAGGAGGGACAGGTGTGGCTGTTGCAGATTTAGCAAGAAGAGAGAAGATGGGTGTGGTATTGTTAATCAAGGGTAGTATTACAGCAGCTGAGATAACATTTGAGGACTCATCCACTGAGGTAGTTTGGGCTGAGGTTAGAAACAGAAAAGGAGAGGTCACCCTGTTGCAAGTTTTGTAAAGGCCTCCAAATTGTTCCAGGGATGTAGAGGAAAGGACAAGAGCAAGAGTAACAGGGTAGTGGGGTACTTTAACTTCCTCAGTATTGACTGGGAATACTATAGTTCAAGTAGTTTAGATGGGTCAGTTTTGGTTCTATGTGTGCAGGAAGGTTTTCTGACACAGTATGGATTCAGGCCAACAAGGGGCGATGCCATATTGGATTTGGTACTGGGGAATGAACCCGGCCAGGTGTTAGATTTGGAGGTAGATGAGCACTTTGGTGATAGTGACCATAATTCGGTTATGTTTACAATAGCAATGAACAGGGAAAGAGGTACACCTGGGGGAAAGGCAATTATGATGTGATTAGGCAAGGTTTAGGATACATAGGATGGGGAAGGAAACTGCAGGGGTTGGATACTCTTGAAATGTGGAGCTTATTCAAGGAGCAGCTACTACGGGTCCTTGATGAGTATATACATATCAGGCAGGGAGGTACGTGCTGAGAGAGGGAGCAATGGTTTACAAAAGAAGTTGAAGCCCTTGTCAAGACAAAGAAGAAGGCTTATGTGAGGATGAGGCGTGAAGGCTCAGTTAGGGGGCTAGAGAGTTATAAGTTAGCCAGAAAAGATCTAAAGAGAGGGCTAAGAAAAGCCAGAAGGGGACATGAGAAGTTGTTGGCAGAAAGGATCAAGTAAACCCCTGAGGCCTTCTATCAGGAATAAAAGAATGATGAGAGTAAGATTAGGGCCAATCAAAGATAGTAGTGGAAAGTTGTGTGTGGAATCTGACATAGGGGAATCGCTTAATGAATACTTTTCGTCAGTATTCACGTTGGAAAAGGGCAATGTTAGTGAGAAACAACGATACAGGCTACAAACTTAGATGGGATTGAGCTTGACAAAAAGGAGGTTTTAGCAATTTTGGAAGATCTGAAAATAGATAAGACCCAGGGACTGGATGGGACTTATCCTCGGATTCTCTCGAAAGCCAGGGAGGAGATTGCAGAGCCTTTGGCTTTGATCTTTATATCACTGTTGTTGACAGGATTAGTACCAGAAGACTGGACAATAGCAAATGTTGTCCCTTGTTTAAGGAGAGGAGTCGTGACAACCCTGGTAATTATAGGCCAGTGAGCCTTACTTTGGTTGTGGGTAAGATGTTGGAAAAGATTATAAGAGATAGGATTTATAATCATCTGGAAAGGAATAATTTGATTAGGGTTTACAAAGTTAAAAATCAGACAACACCAGGTTATAGTCCAACAGGTTTAATTGGAAGCACACTAGCTTTCGGAGCGACGCTCCTTCATCAGGTGATTGTGGAGGGCTCGATCGTAACACAGAATTTATAGCAAAAATTTGCAGTGTGATGTAACTGAAATTATACATTGAAGAATTGGTTGTCTGTTAAGCCTTTCATCTGTTAGAATACAGTGATAGTTTCACTTCTTTCATGTGTAAATCACAAAACCCTTTTTTTTTAAGTTGCATTCTCGGGTTAGCTGTTAACAATGGTGATAGCTAGACAATATGTTGAAGGTGTTAGCCCCCTGTGTTCTCTGTCTATGACCTGATGTTCAGATTGATTCCAATCTAAAAAGTGAAATAACAGAGTTTTACATAAATTCATGCAGTTTTTGAGCTCAGAGTTCGACATGAATCTATGTGGTTTTTGAACAAAGTGTAATGTAACTCTGAAAGTACCAAAAAAATTCACCACACACAACATATATGTGTGCATGTGGGTCTTTGTCTGTCTGTGTGTGTGTCTGTCTGGGGTGGGGGTTGTGAGTGTGAGAAAGTGTGTGTGTGTGTGTAGTGAGTGCAGAGTGTCTTAAGTCTGTGGGGGGGTGCATGTGTGGGAGTCTGTGTGTCTATAAGGGTGTGTGTGGGTGTTTGTGTGCGCGTCTGTGTGTATCTGTGTCCATGTGCATGTGAGAGTGTGTGTGTGTGTGTAGGAATATCTGTGTATGTGTGTGTAGTGCAATGGTGATCACCTGTAATGTGACATGAACCCAAGGTCCCGGTTGAGGCCCTCCCTATGGGTACCGAACTTAGCTATCAGCCTCTGCTCAGCCACTTTCCTCTGCTGCCTGTCCCAAAGTCCACCTTGGAGGATGGTCACCCGAAGGTCCGAGGCTGAATATCCTGGACCACTGAAGTGTTCCCCAACTGGGAGGGAACCCTCCTGTCTGTTGATTGTTGTGCGGTGCCCATTCATCCGTTGTCATAGCCTTTGCTCAGTTTCCCCAATGTACCATACCTCTGGGCATCCCTGCCTGCAACGTATAAGATAGACAATGTTGGCTGAGTCAAGGAGTACCTGCCATGTACACGGTGGGAGGTATTCCCACGCGTAATAGTGGTATCTATGTCCACAATCTGACACGATTTGCAGCGTCCACCGTGACAGGATTGTATGGAGTTGTCCTGAGAGCCGGGCAGTTTGCTACGAACAATGATCTGTTTGAGGTTTGGCGGTTGTTTAAAGGCAAGTAGTAGAGGTGTGGGGAAGGTCTTGGTGAGGTGCTCATCTCCATTGATAATGTGTTGCAGGTCACGAAGAACATGGCGTAATTTTTCAGCCCCTGGGAAGTACTGAACAACGAAGGGTACCCTGTCAATTGCAGCCCGCGTCTGTCTCCTGAGGAGGTCATTACGGTTCCTTGCTGTGGCACGTCGGAACTGGCGGTCGATGAGTTGAACATTGTACCCCGTTCTTGTGAGGGCATCCTTGACTACTTCCAGGTGTCCGTCATGTTCCTCCTCATCTGAGCAGATCCGGTCTATGCGTAGGGCTTATCCATAGGGAATGGCTGTTTTAAAATGTTTTGGGTGGAAGCTGGAGAAGTGTAGCGTTGTGAGGTTGTCTGTGGGTTTGCGGTAGAGTGTGGTGCTGAGGTGTCCATCCTTGATGGAGACGCACGTGTCCAAGAATGAGACAGACAGTCGAGAGTAGTCCATGGTGAGTTTGATGGTGGGATGAAAATTGTTGATGTCACTGTGTGACTCAGTGACTCCTGAGTCACTGAGTCACACAGTGACTCCTCGCCATGGGTCCAGAGGAAGAAAGTGTCATCAATGTACCTAGGGTACAATGTCGGTTGGAGATCCTGCATAGAGAAGAAATCTTGTTCGAACCTGTGCATAAAAATGTTGGCATATTGGGGTGCAAATTTGGTCCCCATGGCTGTTCTGTGTGTCTGGATGAAGAATTGGTTGTCAAAGGTGAAGACGTTATGATCGAGGATAAAGCGGATGAGTTGTAGGATGGTGTTTGGAGACTGGCAGTTGTTGGTGTTGAGTACTGAGGCTGTTGCCGCGATGCCATCCTTGTGGGAGATGCTGGTGTAGAGTGCGGAAACATCCATTGTGACGAGGAATGTTCCTGGTTCGACTGGTCCATGGGTGCTGAGTTTCTGTAAGAAATCCGTAGTGTCATGACAGAAGCTGGGGATCCCCTGTACAATAGGTTTGAAGATGCCTTCCACATAGCCAGAGAGATTCTCACATAGGGTCCCATTCCCTGACACAATGGGACATCCCGGTGTGTTGGCTTTGTGTACCTTTGGAAGCCAGTAGAAGTCGTCTAGAACACCTTCAACATATTGTCTAGCTATCACCATTGTTAACAGCTAACCCGAGAATGCAACTTTAAAAAAAAGGGTTTTGTGATTTACACATGAAAGAAGTGAAACTATCACTGTATTCTAACAGATGAAAGGCTTAACAGACAACCAATTCTTCAATGTATAATTTCAGTTACATCACACTGCAAATTTTTGCTATAAATTCTGTGTTACGATCGAGCCCTCCACAATCACCTGATGAAGGAGCGTCGCTCCGAAAGCTAGTGTGCTTCCAATTAAACCTGTTGGACTATAACCTGGTGTTGTGTGATTTTTAACTTTGTACCCCAGTCCAACACCGGCATCCCTGAATCTTGATTAGGGTTAGTCAACACAGTTTTTTGTGAAGGGTAGTTCGTGCCTCATTAACCTTATTGAGTTCTTCGAGAAGGTGACAAAACAGGTGGATGAAGGTAAGGCAGTTGATGTGGTGTATATGGACTTCAGTAAGGCATTTGATAAGGTTCCACACGGTAGGCTATTGCTCTAAATGAGGAGTTTTGGGATTGAAGGTGATTTAATGGTTTGGATCAGAAATTGCCTCGCTGAAAGAAGACAGAGGGTGGTAGTTGATGGGAAATATTTATCTTGGAGATCAGTTACCAGTGGTGTCCTGCAAGGATCTGTTTTAATCATTTTTATAAATGATCAGGTGGGCAGAGAAGGATGGGTTAGTAAATTTGCATATAGCACTAAGATAGGCAAAGTTGTGGATAGTGCCAAAGGATGTTGTGGGTTACAGAGGGACAGAGCTTGGCTGAGAAGTGGCAAATGAGTATAATGCAGAAAAGTGTGAGGTAATTCACTTCGGAAGAAGTAATAGGAATGTAGAGTATTAGGCTAATGGTAAATTCTTGGCAGTGTAGATGAACAGAGAGATCTAGGTAAATTCTTCAATGTATTACTCATGTCTTACACCATGTGCATAAATCCCAGAAAGTTGCCACCCTGGTTTATAGGGTTATTTAGAAGGCATATGGTGTGTTGGCGTTTATTGATAGGGGGATTGAGTTTCGGAGCCATGAGATCATGCTTCAGCTATACAAGACACTGGTAAGGCCGCACCTGGAGTATTGCATACAGTTCTGGTCACCGTATTATAGGAAGGATGTGGAAAGGAAAGAGGAAAGAGTTCAGAGGAGACTTACTAGGACATTGCCTGGTATGGAGGAAGGTCTTACGAGGAAAGGCTGAGAGAATTGAGGCTGTTTTCGTTGGAGAGAAGAAGGGTGAGAGGTGAGTTAATCCAGACATATAAGATAATCAGAGGGTTAGATAGGGTGGACAGTGAGAGCCTTTTTTCCTCAGATGATGAAGGCAAGGGGACATAGCTTTAAATTGAGGGGTGATAGATTTAGACCAGATATTACTCAGAGTAGTAGGGGTTGATTTTTCTGCCAGACAGTCAAGCTTCTATCCATGCTAGCACCTTGCCTTGACACCATATCTCAACTTACGCAGTAGCCTCCCATGCGGCACCTTATCAAAGGTTTTCTTGAAGTCCAGATAGGGTGGCAAGGTGGCTCAATGGTTAGGGACCCAGGTTCGATTCCAGCCTCCAGTGACTGTGTGGAGTTTGCACATTCTCCCCTTGTCTTTGTGGATTTCCTCCAGGTGCTCCAGTTTCCTCCCACAGTCCAAAGATGTGCAGATTAGGTGAATTGGCCATGCTAGATTGCACATAATGTTCAGGGATGTGTAGTTTAGGTGCATTAGTCAGGGTTAAATATAGGATAATAGGGTAGGGGAATGGGTCTGGGGGAGTTACTCTTTGGAAGGTCAGCGTGGACTTGTTGGGCCAAATGGCCTGTTTCCACATTGACCTTCTGTACAGTCTCAGATTGATCTCTTTCCTCACTATCTCCCTGGGGTCCCAACTCTCACCTTACTAGTTTAAATCCTCCTGAGCAGCTCTAGCAAATCTCCCTGCCAATATGTTCATTCCCTTCCAATTCGGGTACAATCCGTTGTTCTTGTATAGGTCACTTCTACCCCAGAAGAGATTCCAATGATCCAAAAATGTGAATCCTTCTCCTATACATCAGCTCCTCAGCCATGCATTCATCTACTCGATCCTCCTATTCTGACCCTCACTAGCTCACAGCATTGGGAGTAATCCAGATATTACTACTCCTGAGGATCTTTTTAAATTCCTGCCTCTCTATATTCTCCCTTCGGAATCTCATTCCTTTCCCTTTCTATATCATTGTTTCCAATATGCACAATGACCTCCTGCTGGGCTCTCTCCCCCTTGAGAACATTCTGCACCCTATGAGACATCCTTGATCCTGGCACCAGGGAAGCAACACACCATTCTGATTTTTCGCTGCTGGCCACAGAAATGTCTGTCTGTGTTTCGGACCAGAGTCCTCTAACACAATTGATTTCTTGGAACCCGACGTACCCCTCATTGTACTAGAGCCGGTCTCATTACCAGAAACTTGGCTGTTTGTGCTACATTCCCCTGAGAATCTATCACCCCCTACATTTTCCAAAACAGCCTACTTGTTTGAAATGGGGATAGTCACAGAAGAGTCCTGCACTACCTGCCTACCTCTCTTACCTTTCCTGGAGTTAACCCATCTATGTGACTGCATCTGCAACTTTTCTCCCATCCTATAACTGCCATCCATCACATCCCCTTGCTCTTGTCCTCATTACCTTTAACTGTTTCACCAACTGATCCATTCGATCGAATAGGATTTGCAACCAATGGCATTTATTGCAGATATAATCCTAAGTAACACATAAACTCTCTCTAAATCCCACATCTGACAAGAAGAGCATATCACTCTACTAAAGGCCATTTTTGCTTCTTTCAATCTACAGATCCAGAAAATAGCTCTGTCTTATTCCTCTACAAAACACTGCTCCAAGCTAACTTAATATTTTTAAGTTTAATCAAGAGACATATCTCAATTAAACATATAATCAAGAAAGAACCCACTCTCCTCACTACTGCAGCCTTATTGGAAGGCCATACTTTAAAATATTCACTTACCTGTTTCTGAGCTGTGACCTCCCCCAAACAGGTTCCTCCAAGATCAGTTGTGAATTTCACTGTTTGTTAATTTTCCCAGATGTACTCTGATGTCCAGCGATACATGAATTCAAACAGCAAAGGCAGTAACTGCACAGGTTCACTGCTGTGTCAGTTAGTAGTGTGGGTTTCTTTCTTTCTTTCTCTCTCTCCTACACTGACCTCACCATGTCCTTCCCTCGTCTGTTCCTCTCCTTTTTAAAAGTGCTGCTGTTTTGACTTCTTTTCTCCAAAGTTCCAAAACAATGCAACAGCATATAAAACAGTAATTGCTGCTCTTGAAATTCGGGTAAATCACATCCAACACCTAAAATACCTCAAAAAAGGAACAGCTGTTACAGCCAGAATTTTTTCCCATCCTCCATCTTGGATTACCCAGAATCTCTAAGAAGAAGAGCACATCACTCTACTAAAGGCCTCAGGAGCCGACAACAGTCTCAATATTGAATTCACCAGGTTCCAAATCTCTCCTCCTCCCACCCCATCCCAGATCCAACCCTCTGATGCAGCTCCGCCCTCTTGACCTGATCTATCTGTCCATCTTCCTTCCCATTTATCCGCTTCATACTTATCACAATCACCTCCTACCTTCGCCCACCTATTGCCACCTCAACTACCTTTTCCCCCATGCCCACCCACCTGCCTCATTTATTTTTCAGCCTCCTTCCCGCTCCCAAGCCCTGAATTGAAGCCTGAAATGTCAACTGTTTTCCTCCTCAGATGCTGCTGTGCTTTTTCCAGTGCCACACTTTATCAACTGATTTCTCTGGCTTCTGCAGTCCTCACTGATGAGTTTCTCAACCTTCTTCTCCCATTTTCTTCCCAATACCTTTGATTCACTTGACAATCAAGAACTATCTCGGTCTTAAATATACTCAACATCCTGGCCTCGACTGCATTCTGTGGCAGTGAATTCCATAGGTTCACCACTCTCGGGCTGAAGACGTTTCTCTTCATCTCTGTTCTAAAGGGTCTTCCCTTTATAGACTGTCAGAGGGAAATTGAGAAACAATCTTGTATGGAGATCTTAGCTATCATTAAGAATAATAGTAGAGGATTTTAACTTTCCAAACATAGACTAGGACTGCCATAGTGTTAAGGGTTTAAATGGAGAGGAATTTGATAAGCGTGTACCAGAAAATGTTATGATTCAGTATGTGGATGTACCTACTAGAGAAGGTGCAAAAATTGACTTACTCTTGGGAAATAAGGCAGGGCAGGTGACTGAGGTATCAGTAGGGAAGCAGTTTGGGACCAGCAACCACAATTATATTAGATTTAAGAGAGTGATGGAAAAGGATAGACCAGATCTAAAAGTTGAAGTTCTAAATTAGAGAAAAGCCAATTATTAGACAAGAACTTTCAAAAGCTGATTGGGGGCAGATGTTCGCAGGTAAAGGGACGGCTGGAAAATGGGAAGCCTTCAGAAATGAGATAACAATAATCCAGAGAAAGTATATTCCTGTTAGGGTGAAAGGAAAGGCTGGTAGGTCTAGGGAATGCTGGATGACTAATGAAATTGACGGTTTGGTTAAGAAAAGGAAGGAAGCATATGTAAGGATAGATCGAGTGAATCCTTAGAAGAGTATAAAAGCAGTAGGAGTATACTTAAGTGGGAAATCAGGGAAAACATGAGATAGCTTTGGCAAATAGAATTAAGGAGAATCTAAAGGATTTTTACAAATACATTAAGGACAAAAGGGAGAGAACAGAGCCCCTCAAAGATCAGTAAGGCGGCCTTTGTGTGGAGCCGCAGAATATAGGGGAGATACTAAACGAGTGTTTTGCATCAGTATTTACTGTGGAAAAGGATATGGAAGATATAGAATGTAGGGAAATAGATGGTGACACCTTGCAAAATGTCCATATTACAAAGGAGGAAGTGCTGGATGTCTTGAAACGCATAAAGATGGATAAATCCCCAGGACCTGATCAGGTGTACCCTAGGACTCTGTGGGAAGCTGGAGACGTGATTGCTAGGCCTCTTGCTGAGATATTTGTATCATTGATAGTCACAGGTGAGGTGCCGGAAGACTGGAGGTTGGCAAAAGTGGTGCCACTGTTTAAGAAGGGTGGTAAGGACAAGCCAGGGAACTATAGACCAGTGAGCCTGATGTCAGTGGTGGGCAAGTTGTTGGAGGGAATCCTGAGGGACAGGATGTACATGTATTTGGAAAGGCTAAGATTGATTAAGGATAGTCAACATGGCTTTGTGCGTGGGAAATCATCTCCTGCAAACTTGATTGAGTTTTTTGAAGAAGTAACAAAGAGGATTGATGAAGGCAGAGCGGTAGATGTGATCTATATGGACGGCGATCGACAACCTTGTCGATCCATGGGAGACTGATTAGCAAGGTTAGATCTCATGGAATACAGGGAGAACTAGCCATTTGAATCCAGAACTGGCTCAAAGGTGGAAGACAGAGAGTGGTGGTGGAGGGTTGTTTTTCAGACTGGAGGCCTGTGTTCAGTGGAGTACCACAAGGATCGGTGCTGGGTCCTCTACTTTTGTCATTTACATAAATGTTTTGGATGCGAGCAGAAGAGGTATAGTTAGTAAGTTTGCAGATGACACCAAAATTGGAGGTGTAGTGGACAGCGAAGAAGTTTCCATCAGATTACAACAGGATCTTGACCAGATGGGCTGAGAAGTGGCAGATGGAGTTTAATTCAGATAAATGTGAAGTGCTGCATTTTGGGAAAGCAAATCTTCGCAGGAGTTATACCCTTAATGGTAAGGTCCTAGGGAATGTTGCTGAACAAAGAGACCTTGGAGTGCAGTACATAGCTCCTTGAAAGTGGAGTCGCAGGTAGATAGGATAGTGAAGAAAGCGTTTGGTATGCTTTCCTTTTTTGGTCAGAGTATTGAGTACAGGAGTTGGGAGGTCATGTTGCAGCTGTACAGAACATTGGTTCAGCCAGTATTGGAATATTGCATGCAATTCTGGTTTCCTTCCTATTGGAAAGATGTTGTGAAACTTGAAAGGTTCAGAAAAGATTTACAAGGATATTGCCAGGGTTATAGGGTTTGAACTATAGGGAGAGGCTGAACAGGCTGGGGCTGTTTTCCCTGGAGCGTCAGAGGCTGAGGGGTGACCTTATAGAGGTTTACAAAATTATGAGGGGCATGAATAGGATAAATAGATAAAGTCTTCTCCCTGGGGTCGGGGAGTCCAGAACTAGAGGGCATAGGTTTAGGGTGAGAGGGGAAAGAAATAAAGGAGACCTAAGGGGCAACGTTTTCACATAGAGGGTGGTATGTGTATGGAATGAGCTGCCAGAGGAAGTGGTGGAGGCTGGTACAATTGGAACATTTAAAAGACATTTGGATGCGTATATGAATAGGAAGGGTTTGGAGGGATATGGGCCATGTGTTCACAGGAGGGACTAGATTGGATTGGGATATCTGGTTGGCATGGACAAGTTGGACCAAAGGGTCTGTTTCCATGCTGTACATCTCTATGACTCTAGTCCAAGGCTGTCCCCTTGGTTCCTAGCCTCTCCTGCCAATGGAAACATCTTCCCAATGTTCACTCTGTCAAGTATTCTCTAAGTTTCAATTAGATTTCCCCTCACCCATCGAAATTCCTTCAAGTAAAGACTCAGAGACTTCAAATATTCCTTATATGTTATTCATTCCTGGGATCATTCTTTTGAACGTCTCCAGGGTCAGTACATCCTTCATCATCGAACCCCTATGGTATGGATACAGGCATTTGGACAAACAAGTTCACATCAACCCTCTGAAGAGTAACCCACCCAGAACCATTCCTCTCCTGTAACGCTACATTTACCCCTGACTAATGTACTTAACCTACACATCTCTGAACATGATGGATAATTAAGCATGGCCAATTCATCCAATCTGCAGATCTTTGGATTGTGGGAGGAAACCAGAGCACCCAGAGGAAACCCATGCAGGCATGGAGAGAATGAGTAAGCTCCACAGATAGTCGCCAGAGGCTAGAATTGAACCTGGGTTTCTGGTACTGAGAGGCAGTAGTGCTAACCACTGAGCCACTGTTCCATCTTCCTGAGGCATGGGGGCCAAAATTGCTGACAGCCTTATGAGGCCTTAGAAGTACATCTCTACTTTTATATTCTAAGCTGATCAGATTAAATGCCAACACTGCATTTTCCTTCTGAACTACCGATTCAACATGTAAGTTTAGAACAAAGAAAAGTTACAGCCCAAGTGACAGGCCCTTCGGCCCTCCAAGCCTGAGCCGATCCAAATCTACTGTCTAAACCCGTCAGTCAATTCCTAAGCATTTGTATCCCTCTGCTCCCCACCTGTCCAGACACATCTACCATGCCTGCCTCTACCACTTCTGCTGGCAACGTGTTCCAAACGCCCACCACCCTCTGTGTGAAGTACTTGCCGCGTGTATCCCCCTTAAACTTTCCACCTCTCACTTTAAAAGCATGACCTCTCACTATTGAATCCTTCACCCTTGGAAAAAGCTTGACTCTATCCACCCTGTCTATACCCTTCATGATTTTGTAAACCTCAATCAGGTCCCTCCCAATCTCCTTTTTTCTAGTGAAAATAAACCTAACCTACTCAACCTTTCTTCATAGCTAGCACCTTCCATACCAGACAACATCCTCATAAACCTTCTCTGCACCCTCTCCAAAGTGTCCACATCCTTTTGGTAATGTGGTGACCAGAACTGTACACGGTATTCTAAATGCGGATGAACCAATGTCTTGTACAATTTTAACTTGATTTGCCAGCTCTTATAATCAATACCCTGTCCAATGAAGGCAAGCATATGATATGCCTTCTTGACCACTCTATCCACCGATGCAGCAACCTTCAGGGTACAATGGACCTGCACTCCCAGATCTCTGTGCCCATCAACTTTTCCCAAGGTTCTTCCATTCACTGTATAATTCGCTCTAGAATTAGACTTGTCTAAATGCATCACCTCACATTTGTCTGGATTGAAAGCCATCTGCCACTTTTCCGCCCAACTCTCCAGTCTATCTTTATCCTCCTGTATTCTCTGACAGTCCCTTATGCTTTCTACTACTCCACCAATCTTTGTGTCATCTGCAAACTTGCTGATCATACCAACAGTGCCCTCTTCGAGATCATTTATGTATATTACAAACAACAATGGCCCCAATACTGACCCCTGTGGAACACCACTGGTTACCTTTCTCCATTTCGAGAAACTCCCTTCAACTATTACTCTCTGTCTCCTGTTGCTCAACCAGTTCTTTATCCACCTAGCTAGAACACCCTGCACACCATGTGACTTCATTGAGTCTTACTTTAAGAGAAACCTGGAATAGGACTCCCAAGTCCCTTTGCACTTCAGATTTATGCATTTTCTCCCCAAATAGAAAATAGTCCATGCTTCTTTCAACGTTGTATTCCATCTGCCACTTTTTTATCCTCTCCTTCCTGTCTAGATCCTTTTGCAGCCGCCCACATCCTCAATACTATCTGCCCTTCCACCTATCTTTGTATCATCTGCAAGCTTAGCCAGATACCCTCAGTTCCTTCATCTATATCATTAATGTATAAAGTGAAACGTTGTGGTCCCAACACTGACACTTGGAGAGCACCGCTAGTCACTGGCTGTTATCCTGTGAAGGACCCTCTTATTCCCACTCTCTGCTTTCTTCCAGCCAGGTGTCGAGCCATCTTGCCTCTAACACCATGGGTCCTTATCTTACTCAGCAACCTCATGTGCAGCACCTTGTCAAAGGCCTTCTGGAAGTCCAAGTAGATAAATCCATTGGCTTTCCTTGGTCTAACTTGCTGATTACTTCCTCAAAGAATTCTAACAGGCTTGTCAGGCATGACAACTTTGAATAAACCATGCTGACTTTGCCCTATTGTACCATGCGCTTCCAAGTATTCAGAAATCTCATCCTTCACAACAGACTCCAAAATCTTACCAATGACTGAGGTCAGGCTGATCAGCCTGCCTTTTGCCATACTCCCTTCTTAAACTGGAGGGAGGGAGGGGGGAAAGAGGTGTTACATTAACACTTTTCCAGTCCTCCAGGACCCTCCCTGATTCTGGTGATCCCTGGAAGATCACTACTAACACCTACACCTTCTCTTCAGCTATCTTCTTCAGAACTCTGGGGTGTAGTCCATCTGGTCCAGGTGGTTTATCCACCTTAAGCCCTTTCAGTTTTTTTAGCATCTTCTCCTTGGTGATGGCTACCATACTCACCTCTGCCACAGACTCTCAAACTCACCTAACATACTAGTACCCACGTGCACAGAAGGGGAGAAAAGGTAAAATTCCATTATTTAAGCACACTCCAGCAGGTTTGAAACTTATCAGACCACTTGACATTCCAAGTATTTTATGCACCTCTTTGATACAATCATGTCATCTGTGAATAACACCTGATCCCAACCTCCTCCTCACACCTAAAAATAGGTTCAATGGTGCACCTCGCCTCTCCAAATGGTAAAAACTCCAGGTTCCATGCTACTCGGATGCCACAATCCCACTTCTGTAGAAGTAGCTGGTGATTTAAAAGGCTATCTGCTTCAGTGATACATACATACACAAAACTTTGTACCCGTTCCTGTGAAAATGGTCAGTACCTTGCTTGCCATTTCTGTACTAATGAAAATTGTGGTCAGACAGCCACTCCTTTGTGGTGAAAATGTAGTGCACAAAAATCATATTCCCATTATTTTAAAATAGCAGTTTGAATGGGTAAAAGCTTCTTGTGAAAGTAGCGACCAGGAAATTTGTAAATGACATGTTGAATATACAATTGAAAGTCTAATTTATAAACTGGGAATGCAATTTCCTCATCCTCCACTAATTCTCTCTCAAGTAAGGTTTCCCAGCTCTGGCAACAAAAGTGAGATACATTGGGCCCTGCCAAATTCAGCTTCAAAGATAAAAAAAACTTCAACAGATTCTTTACCTTTTACACAGCCCTTCAGACTCAGAAGCACCACTTCAAGGAGTTAAGAGGAGATTAATTCATGATGTTGGCGAAGAGTAATTAAATACAGTTAAAAGGAATAACATACTCAATGTGGACTTTACATCCTTCTGGTGTCTCAAATATTTCACAGCAATTTACTTAGTTCTGGGTGTAGTGACTGTCACCTATTGGGAAATGCACATAAATAGGTTTCCACTGCCCCAAGGTAAGTGAGGAGGCAAATAAAATAAATACATTTTGTAACAGATGAACAGAACATTGGCAGCAGGTTAGAAATTATTGATAGGACTTTTTTTTGGCACTTCTCTGGGTCAGAAGGGCTTGGTTTATGTCTCACTTATTCCAGACATGGCATAACCTTTTTGAACATGTTGATGAAAAATATGTAGAAACAAACTGATTAGGCTTTTCAAAGTCTTGCCTAGCTGTCCAAAAAACATCAGAAACAAATTAAGTTTCTCTTCAAGATAATCAAATTAGTGACATTCTAATAAGTATCTATCTCAATACAGCTATAAACCATAAAAGTCCCAGTAACATGACATTTTGAAAAAAAAACTCATGGGGATGAGGGTGTGGTCAGCTCGACCAACATTTACCAAAGTGCTGTCTGTTAAGAGCATTATGTGGGTCTGGAACCACGTGCAGACCAGACTGGGTGAGGATGACTGATTTCCTTTCCCAAAGAAGATCAGTGAACCAGATGGGTGTTCATGATAATTGACATGGTCACTACTAGGTTAACTTTTAATTCAAAATTTTTATTCAGTTCAAATCTGCCATGATAGGATTCAAACCCATATTCCCAGAACAATAGTCTGAAGTTCTAGATTATTAGTTCAGTGACATTACCACTATATCACTACCTTTCCCTGAAAGAAACTCCTTTATAAAATGTTTTATTTTTAAAGACAGAACACTGTTTTGCATCATTAACATTGCACTTTACTATCAATGAAACAGTACATGAACATTTACTAATATACATACCATCATTATAAGCAGCCATAGTAGTACATTTACAATCAAGATTTGTTTGTGGGGATTAAACTGAATAAATGCCATGGTGATTGATGTTACTGTGTCAGTTCATAACTTTGCAACCAAAACAATGTAATATTTTAAATAAGTTTGTACAGTTTCAATATGCAGATTCAAGTTTAGGATGTGTACGTTTTCACATTTAAGAGACATGAGTCTCGTGCCTGAAACCTCAAACTGCCTTTTCTGCTGCTGCTGCCTCATATAGTATATCTACATGCAAATACATCATTCATCTCATTGTGTAATTAAAACACCACTCAGGCCACTATAAATGGAATTTATGAGAGAAGTGTCTTTGATAAGTAAAAAGGACTATATCCTGGTACGAAAATAACATCATACCATTTTATACAAGTAAAAGACTCTTCCAATAGCTGTAATCTACTATTTCATGTTGTATACTGTAATGGTTAGAAAAGATTTTGTCCAAGATGCACCCAGACTCTGGTTCCCCAAACGTAACTCAGCATGTTTAATTTGTCTTTCTTAATCAGGTGATGTTGCAAATCATAAGCCATACTTACCATCCTACATCCAATCATAGTCACTCACTGGCAACACGTGATGCAGATAGCTATGCACAAACCCTACTCTGCCCAGCAAAGTATTGGGATAGATGAGAAGGCCATTTTTACACAGCAGTTCATTTTATTTTTCATACCATAATTTGTTTTTAACTGTTCATGCTTTCTGAAAGATGCAAGTGCCTGGTGACATCTCAAGAAAATAAGATTTTTTTTTTAGAAACAATAGAGTTGAAAACCTAAATTAAAATGTAAATCATAAATGTACCTCTGTAGTATGGGTGAATGTGGGACGAATATTTTTGTTCTGAGTTACCAGTGTTTACAAGTGGTCACAAGAAAAATGACAACAGAAAAAAACCCTAACAATTACAGACAGGTCTATTTCCATTTTAAATGGGCAGTTACAGGAAGGTATAGCAATGCAGAGTCAAGGTGTAGTTACACTCCATGTATCTCATAATACTGAACTTCATCTCGGCATCAAGTTCTGAATATAGACAGTAATATGCTGTTTATCAGAGAGAAGGGCAACAGTGTTCAGGGATACTCAATTAGTTTCTTGTGCAGACAATCATTTCAAACACTTACATCAGCACTTTATTGATCTTGTGCACTTACTCTAAACTGAAGTGTTTTATCAGTTGGTACACTTCAGGCAGAAAGACTGCTGAAACAATGAGGACTTCTGAACCTTGTGTCAAATTAGAAATCACAGACTAAGATGTAGTGTGAACAGTTGAAGAAACACTAATGTAAGTGCACCTTGAAGCCAATCAATGCTATCCCATAATGTATAGTACAGAGATCATTTCAAAATATTCAATTTCAATGTCAACCGAGCCACTAAATTCTTGATCAACAGCAGCCATTACAGGTTCAAAAATATTCTGTTGAGGTTTTGTGATAGGCTAAAATTAGATCAGGTGTCCTCGATTACTGTATTGACACTAGCAATGGTGCAATAAACAAAATTCTCATCAGCGATTTAAAAGTGCAAGATGAAAATAGTCTTGAGCTATCAAGTACTTATGGAAATGTGGAACTGTTTGTGTGCGCTCCAAATCAGTATATATGTTGCAAATATATATAAAAAGATGGGATGCATTAAAGTTTGGTGCCCGATCCCGATTTGGTCTGGCGTTCCACATAGAATAAGATATAGGCCTTGGCTTTCATTACAGTTTCTTCCTCAGTCAAAGTAACAGTACTGTCATTGAAGTGGAACCAACGCCCTTCATGAGTTGCATATGCAGTGTAATGACCCGAGCCAACTCTGTGAGGAAAAGAAAAGTTACTGCTGTATTCAGAAAAGTCACATATTACTACTTCACATAAAATTACAAAAGTTACCAGTAAACATTTTCTTATTTCAGTGTGTAATTAAAATCAACAAATAATGCAGTGTTCCTATGTTTTATTTTTATGCATGCCGTAACATCCTCCGAGTTGGAATGAAGAAATTAGAATCAAAGTAATTTGATTTGTTTGCAATCTTTGTTCAGTGGCCAGTTTAATTCATATCAACTAGGGGTGACCAGGCTGAGCAATGCAATCCTCCTACTTGTAGTTTGCCAAAGAAAATGCCAGCATTATTCGGGCATGGATGAGAGAGATGCTTTACTAAAATGAATATGATAGCATTCGACTGTGACTGTGGTTATAAGTATTCCCAGACCATATAAAAGCAAATTTCCTCAAGTTCAATCATGCTTTCTCTCTGTCCATTGAGTAGAAAGTCATCTAGATCCCCCACCCCACAGTGAAACTAGTGGTTGGGTCCTAGATGTGGCAATGATTTCATCTAATTTCAACTGTAGTCACTATATCCTATAAAACAACCACTGGAGAAGGTGTAGGGAGCAGAAACAAAACAGATCAAATGTAAAGGTGATGAGGTTTTCCAATGAGATCAGGTAATACATCCCACAGACATGATCTGTAACCATCCTAGCCTGCCACTCAGCAGCTCATCATAAACTTTAAGATGTGCAAAGATGTTTGACGATCAAAACTGAATGCAGTTGTCTCAAGCATTCTATGAAGAAAATCAGGCAATTCAGTCCTCACTATCCAATCTGGGCAGATTATTCCAAATTTCTATTTTTTTGTTCAGTTTTCAATAGCACCATCAGTTGGGATGGAATAGCTTTTGGGGTGGGGCAGCTCCATTAACTGGCCTCTACTGGAGGGTGAATATAGAAGAAACTGGGCAGGGTTTGCAAACTGCATGTCTCATCAGTGATCCCTGCCAAATGATAGTCAACACCCACATATAGGCACTTGAATACATGACAGTAGGGGTGATTGAAATTATTGAAAACACACCAAAGAGTTGTTGCTTTCACCACAGGAGGAGAGATGTAGATGAAGAAACTAGAAAGAGGAAAAGATCATCACTACCCCAGCTGCTGTACCTTAAGTCCTGGTAATCATGTAGTAATACCAAGTTGATCATTACATCCAACAGTAATGTCTATACATTATACAGGATACAAAACTATCAAAAAACAGTCAAACACTTAAATACTGAAACAGAACAGCTTATAACATTGGCTTCCAGCCCATTTGAGAGTTATGTAATACAGCAATCCTGAAACAAAACGCTTTGTGACTTAAGTGTTGAATACATTTTGACAACCTTCACAGAAATTGATGAATGCACAGAACAACAGTCAAAATAAGAATGACCGTAGTACAATTATACAAGTTAATGACCTCCCACTTCAGTTCACACTCGAGCATCAGTACCTGCATAGTAAGAAAGAATCGTTGAGTGGCTAACCTTATAATCTTCCCTTCTTGAAGGTAAATCCCCAGCTCTCCACAACACTCTTTGCTATTTGGAACTGTTCACAGGTTCCAAGTCCACTCTCTCATAGCATGTCCACAGGTTCCAAGTCCACTCTCTCGTGATGTTTCATTTGTCTCCAGCTACAGTCTACAAACACAATGTGGCTTGCTAATAATTTCCAGCTTGAACATTCAATTATTGGGGATCTTGAATTTCCATTTCATTTAGACTAGGATGACTAGCTCATTTCCATTTGGGAGTAAGGGAATTAAGAATGATTAAACATGCACCAAGAGAGAGAGAATCAAGTTCTACCACCTGGCTTAAATAAAGTGTTAAAAAGACATAACTTTTTATGGGCTTTACTGCTTTAAGCTAAATTATACTTGTATCTAAAAGAACTGCAAGATTATTACTATATTGTCAGTTATGCAAACCTTATGCAAAGCTTCTAGATTCTGTTTTGGGACAGGATTAATTTCAGTAAAGTTTCAGATTGCGTATCTTCGCTCCACTCAAAAGTGATTTGACTTATTTATTGCCATGTGTATTTTTGTACAAAATACAGTGAAAAGTGTTGCATAGCATCTCCACTCTCTGGCGTCATCTTAAAATACAGAAATAAACCAAAATATAGAATATAAAGGCAGAAGAATATGGAAATAAAGTGTTGAACTTTAGAGTCCTTCTTGTCAAGTCCTCCGCCAAGGGCCTGGTGGCTAGGCATGAATCCCTTTGCTGTGCTACCACCACTGGAATGAAAGTTGCTACCCTTTGGCACCATCTCACCTCCATTGATGCCCTCGCCATTATGAGTCCTCGCTGGACCTTGCCAATGCAGATGCCTAAACTTGACTCGGCTGCCACCATGAGTTTGTTTCAGGCCCACCTTGCTGATGTAGCTGCTGCAGGATCCAGTTCTGGGCCCAAACCTGCTTCCGTCACAGCAACCATAAGTCAGTCCTAGGACCACTTCACCAATGCAGAACCACTGGGAACCCAAACTCTCTGAAACCATCGCCATGAGTCTGTGCTGGGCTGACTTACCACCGCTGATACTGCCGCTGCAACTGAGCCCTTTAACAAGAGAAAAATAAAATAGAGAGAAAACAAAAAAGAAAGAAAATAAAAGAAACAAAAAGAAAAGCAGACTGAAGAGATGAGCCCTGGACTCAGAAACTCTACTTGCCTGCCATCTATACTGGATGTAAAATTTGGTTGAGGAAGACCATTCAGTCCACTCTTCAACTCAAACCTCGAAGAACCTCCAGTTGCTAACAGTATCCAAGTACATCTAAAGGACTATTAACAGTGAAGCCCATTAAAAAGTTATATCTTTAACGTTTTATTTAAGCCAGGTAGTGTATTTGGTTCTCTCCTTTTCTGTGCATGTTTAACCATTCTTAATTCCCTTACACCCAAATGGAAATGAGTTAGCCATCCTGGTCTAGACTCAAGGACTTAAGAAGTTCATTCCAACCCTCAACACTAAGAGGCAAGTCTTCAGTATTAGGATTAAATGCAGATTTAACTTTTTGGTAATATCTAACATCTTACAGACCCCAAGACTCCTCACTAACTCTGGTTCAATGATGTGGAGGTGCCATTGTTGGACTAGGATGGACAAGGTCAAAAGTCACACAACACCAGGTTATAGTCCATAAGGTTTATTTGAAATCACAAGCTTCATCAGGTGAAGTGAAGAAAATCACACAGGCACAGAATTTATAGGCAAAGAGATCAAAAGATAGTACAAATAGTGTGAGTGGGCATGGATACTACCATATGTGGGAACTCCACCCACTACGTTCATGGCAGGTACTCAATATTGTATACCTCATATACTGCAGGCAAGGATGCCCGAGGCATGGTATATTGGCTAGACATGCAGATGCAATGACAATGGATGAATGGACACTGTGCAACAATCAGACAGGATTGTTTCCTCCCAGTTGGGGAACACTTCAGTAGTCCAGGACATTCAGCCTCCGATCTTCAGGCAAGCACCCTCCAAGGCTGTCTTCAAGATATACAACAACGCAGAACTGCTGAGCAGAAACTGATAGTCAAGTTCCATACCCATGAAGACGGCCTCAACCGTAACTTTGAGTTCGTGTCGAGCTACGTGTAACCCCACCATACTGTTCTGTATTTGCAAAATCTTCCTTACTATTCTGTTTTGACACTATCATTTTGATAACTTATTATGATTATAATGAATAACTATTATTATTAGTTTGTACAGTTTTGGATTACTTGCTACTTTGGTCAGATCCTTAGTAGGAGACTCATATCTATTATGTTGTTCCAACCATTTGGTTTGTCTCCAACACCATCTTATTTTTAGATTTTTGTAATTATCTCTCTACCTCAATTAATTGGATCACATGTCATCCCTTGATTTGCTAATCAGCTGTAGACACGTTACTCACACCTTCTGACACTTTTGATCACCAGCAGAAATTTGTTATTCAGCCTGTCAACACTCCACTCACACCACCGGTTCTATCTTTTGATCTATCTGCCTATAAATTCTGTGTTTTGGATTAGTGGTGCTGGAAGAGCACAGCAGTTCAGGCAGCATCTGAGGAGCAGCAAAATCGACGTTTCGGGCAAAAGCCCTTCATTCCTGATGAAGGGCTTTTGCCCGAAACGTCGATTTTGCTGCTCCTCGGATGTTGCCTGAACTGATGTGCTCTTCCAGCACCACTAATCCAAAATCTGGTTTCCAGCATCTGCAGTCATTGTTTTTACCTATAAGCCTGTGTGCTTCCCTTCATTTCACCTGACGAAGGAATAGTGCTTCAAAAGCTTGTGATTTCAAATAACCTGCTGGACTATAAT
The DNA here is from genome assembly GCF_037043375.1 of Chiloscyllium plagiosum. Taxonomy (NCBI): domain Eukaryota; kingdom Metazoa; phylum Chordata; class Chondrichthyes; order Orectolobiformes; family Hemiscylliidae; genus Chiloscyllium; species Chiloscyllium plagiosum. The sequence goes on along the minus strand of NW_028270180.1, from coordinate 34,976,264 downwards.
CTGATGTTGTGTGATTTCTAATCTGGTTCAAAGCTAAAGAGCCTACACTTCTGCAGTTTTTCATCGTTTGCTAGATTTCACTCTTAAGGCCCTTACTATCTGGAATTTGAATGATATCCGGGTCTCTGGATAACAGAGCTGAATAGTTTGTCTTTATCCTTCAAGGAATGTGAGCATCATTGGTGAGTCTAGCATTTATTGCTCATCCATTGTTGTCTTGAAGAATGTGGTGATAAACCCCTTCTTGAAGCACCACAGTCTTTGGACAGTAGGGATAACTAGGTGATTTTGAACTAGCAACCGTGAAGGAATAGCGACATAGTTTCAAGTCAGGATGGTATGACACTCGGAGGTAACTTTGCAGGTGATGGTGCTCCCGTGTATCTGCAGCCCTTGTGACCATTGCCACCTAGAAGAACAAGTTGAAGGGTACCTGGCTGAACAAGTGGAGAGTATTCTATTGCATTCTTGACTTGTGCTTGGAGATTGTGGACAGACATTGGCGAGACAGGAGATGAGTTGGGCACCAAAGAACTTTCAGCTTCAGACGTGCTCTTGTACCTCCTTTATATATATAAGATTGTGTTAATGTCTGACCAATCACATTGATAAGGTTTACTCATGTTTATGTTAAGGTTTGGAAGAACAAGTTTTTGAGTACATGTAAATAATGAGCAGCTATGACCCTGGGTGTGGGGTGTGAGGAAGAAACCTTAGCAACTCAAACTCTCTCCACAAAGAAATGTTGCGTGTGGTGGTGTCTAACTCACTTATCAGCTCTGAATCTACTAACAGGTTTGTTGACTTACATTTCTGCACAGTGATAAACTCTAAGGTGTTGATGGCAGGGAAATCATCCATGTCAAATTTCAATGTCAAGACGAAATAATTTGATCCTATTTTAGAGATTTTAAAAAAATCATTGATGGGATGTGGGGTTGCTTGCCGAGCCTGCATCTGTTGCCCATCCCTAACCACCCTGGAGATGATAGTGAGCTATCTCCTCAAACTGCTACAATCCCTTTGGTATAGGTGTTCTCTCAGTACTTTTAGGAAGGGCATTCTAGGAATCAGACCCAGTGACACACTAAGGAGTTTCAAACATCTATCTATTCTAATCCCACTTTCCAGAATTCGGCAGTTTAGCGTTTCAATTTAAGTAGCTCTTAAATGTCTTGAGGTTCCTGCCTCTTACCACCCTTGTAAGCAGGAGCTTGAAACAGTCACAACCCTCTACAGAAAAAGAAAATTTTCCTCAAATCCCATCTAAATATCCTGCTCCTTACCTTGAAACTGTGCCCCTTGGTTAATGATCTCTCTGAGGGAAAAAGTTTCTCCCTAGGAGATACACAGAAGGTTGACCAGGATATTGTCTGGGATGGAGAAATTGAGCTATAAGGAAAGATTGGATAGGCTTGGATTGTTTTCTTTAGAGCAGAGAGAACTGGGGTGGAAGTGCATAATTGAGGTATATAAGATTACGAGGGAAATAAACAGGATGAATAGAGAACAGCAGTTCCCCTTGGTTGAGGGGTCAAACACGAGAGGGCATAGTTTTAGGGTAAAGCGGCAAGAGATTCAGAGTGGATTTAGTTGAAAAAAAATGTTTCACTCAGTGGCGGTGGGAATCTGGAATGCACTCCCAGGAAAGTAGTGGAGGTTGGAAACCTTATAAATTTTAAAACATACTTGGATGAATATTTCAAATATCATAACATTTAAGGACATGGGACAAGTGTAGGCAATTGGGATTAGCGCATTTTTCATGGTAATTATGTCAGTGAAGACTTAATGGATCAGAGGGCCTTTTCTGTGCTGTAATGGTTATATTGGGGAAACAGTAAATGAAAGAAGCTCAAATGGACCTTTTAACAATGTTGTTTGAAAAGTAATTGAAATTACAAATGGAAGTTTTTTTTAATTCATTAATTTTTTTTTCATGGGGTATGGGTGTCGGTTGGGCCTTATTGTTTCCTGAATACAAGAATTACTAGAATAGATTTCCAAATTAAACTGTTTGTAGTAATAAGAGACAATTTCATAAATAATTTAGTCAACGGGCATTTTTTTCAAATGAACTAATTTTGTCTTGTGGAAAACATTTGGTTCCGAAATTGCAGTTCATTGGGTTGCCAATATGTCATCAGGTTACACAAATGAAAGCAAGCATTAAAATGTTAAAGGTCAGAGCTTTCCCATTCTTTTGGATCTCACCATTTCTATTCACAGTCATTTCTAGGCACTTCCTGATGTAAATAATGTTTAGTATACATCTCTACAGCTCTAAAACCTGTTGTACTGGCTACTACAAGGATCACATTTATCCAACATCAGATAGAGAAAGCCAGTAATTTAGCTGTAACATACAGGAATTTGAACTTGCAGTTTATTAAAACGACAGATGAACAGCTCAGCAGAACTACTAGTTAGTGCAGGACTTTTACTGAAGACAAAACAAATTCTAGCTTCCACTTTATGGAACACTTCTATGATATCCATAAAAATGACACTGAATTTCCAGTTGTCTCCCACTTCAACACTTCACCATATTCCTATGCCAACATTTGTGTCTCAGGTCTGCCACAGTGTTCTACTGAAGCTCAACACAAGCTGGAGGAACAAAACCTCATCTTCTGTCTAGGCACCTTATCAGCCCTGACAATGAGTTTAACAATTTCAGAACATGAACACCTCCCTCTATGTCCATTCCTCATCCATATATAAAGTCAGAGATGTACAAAACAGACTCTTCAGTCCAACTTGCCCATACTAATCAGATATCCTAAACTGACCTGGTCCCATTTGCCAGCATTTGGCCGATATCTCTCTATACTCTTCCTATTCATATACCCATCCAGATGCTTTTTAAATATTGTAAGTATACCAGCTCCACCACCTCCTCTGGGAGCTCATTCCATATATGCACCACCCTCTGTGTGAAGATGTTGCTCGTTAAATACCTTTTAAATTTTTTCCTACTTACCTTAAACATTTTGGAATTCTGTAACCTAGGGAAAAGACCTTGACTATTCACCCCTAATGATTTTATAAAATCCTATAAAGGTCACTCTGAAACTTGCCCTGGACTTCCCATGTAGATGTGATAGTCAAGAAGGCCGAGCAATGCCACTTCTTCCTCAGGTCTTTTACAAAATTCGGTTTGCCCATAAGTACGTTCACCAATTTTTACAGATGCACCACAGAAAGCATACCATCTGGGTGCATAATGGACCTGCTCTGCCCAGGACTGTAAGAAGCTACAGAAGGTTGTGTGCACAACCTAGACTATCACTGAAGCCAATCTTTCATCCTTTGAGTGAATTACTGCAGATGCTGGAATCTGTACTGAAAACAAATGCTTCTAGTCCGCTGCGATCTCCAGCATTTATTTTTTTCAGCACTATCCATGGGCTCCATTTACACCTCTTGCTGCCTCGGAAAGATTGCTATCATCATCAAAACCCCATCCCACCCTGGTAATGCTCTCCTACCACTTCTTCTGTCAGGCAGAAGATACAGAAGCGTGAACACACACTCCAACCGGTTCAAGAATAGCTTCTTCCCTGCCATTATTAGACTGCTGAATGGACTCTCTAACTTCAAATAATGCTGATCTTGATAATATTGATCCTGATTCGTGTTTGTCCTGTATGATGTCATGTCTCACTGTACAAGTTTACTTCACCCTACGATGGGTATGTCCTTGCTTACTATGATCTACCTGTACTACTTGTAAGCAAAACTTTTCACTGTACTTAGTATATATGACAATAAATCAAATCAACCAACTAACCCTCAGCCTCTGACATGCCATGGATAAAAGCCCCAGCCTATTCAGCTTCTCCCTATAGCTGAAACCCTCCAATCCTGGCAACATCCTTATAAATCTTTTCTGAACCCTTTCAAGTTTAACAACACCTTTCCTATAGGAGAGGGGGGGCGGGGGGGGGGGGGCAGAACTGAATGCAGTATTCCAAAAGTGGCAACATGACCTCTCAACTCCTATACTCAATGCACTGACCAATAAAGGCAAGCATACCAAACCTGTCTACTGTGACTCCAGTTTCAAGGAACAGTGAACCTCCACTCCAAGGTCTCTTTGTTTGGGAACACTACTCAGGACTGGTCCTGCTCTGCATGGATTGCTTCCCCCACAGCCAATCCTCTACTATCATTAATCCCTTTGTGTGCTTTCTTTTCTCTCTCTCTGGGAATCACCTCCATCTATTCATCTCACTTCTCTTCCCTCCCACCCTCCATTATCATACAACTATCACCATTTCCCAGCAACTTACAGTTCTGACGAAGAGTCACTAGACTCAAAATGTTAACTGTTTTTCTCTCCACAGATGTTGCCACATCTGTTAAGTTTGTCCAGCACTTTTAGTTTAAAATAAGACAATTATCACCGACAAAATACAAAGACCAATCAATTTTTCTCATTGAAGTATTTGCAGATGTACACATACAGATATGTCTTCCCCATAACAGGAATCATTCTCCCCCAATCCACCTCATCGAGCCTCCTTAAGTAATTTAAAGTCTTTCACCAAAGCCTTCAGCTTTTCAAAATCACCGACTGAGTATATGTAGAATCAGGACTACTTAGAAAACATAAGGATTCATAATGGCATTATGGCCAAACTAGACGTGACAAGAGTTATTAAATAAACTAAAGTAAATTCAATATCATTATTGGGGGAAAAATCAGACTAGTATCTCAATTAGAGAATTGCACACTACTTAAACAGGTCAAGCATTGTCTTGGCTCTGGACTGGATTCTCTGGCATGTTTTCACTACAAAATGCAATGCATTTGTCACATTATTTAAATATTAGAATAACTTTTTTACTCAAGTACAGGTAGTTCTCGGATAAGTTGTGTTTTGGCAGCATGATTTGGCTATAATATTGCTGATGAATTTGGGAACAGTGTTTTCAAGAATGCTTACATCTGTTGGCAATAGGTTCCAGCAGGGATGATTTCCTGTGCTTCCTTCTGCGCATGCACCAACATCCGTGCTGAAATCTCCATGCAGTTCTGCACAATGCCAAGGTCTGTGCTGCTCCACATATGTGTGACGTCGGTGCCAGTCTTCATGCTGTTCTGCGCATGAGCGATGCTAGCGCTGGTCTTTGTGCCATTCTGCACGTATGGTGTCAGTGCTGGGCTCCGTGCTGTCCTACGCATGCGTGGTGTCAGCGCTGAGCTCCGTGATGTCCTGCATATGTGTGGTGTTAGCGCTGGTCTTTGCGCTATTCTGCACATGCGTGGTGTTAGCGCTGGTCTCTGTGCCATTCTGCACATGCGTGGTGTTAGCGCTGGTCTCTGTGCCATTCAGCACATGCATGGTGTTAGCGCTGGTCTCTGTGCCATTCAGCACATGCGTGGTGTTAGCACTGGGATCCATGCTGTCCTGTGCATGCATGGTGTTAGCGCTGATCTTTGTGCCATTCTGCATGTGCATGGTGCCAGCGCTGGACTTCGTGCTGTCCTGTGTATGTGTGGTGTTAGCGCTGATCTTTGTGCCATTCTGCAAATGCGTGGTGTCAGCGTTGGTCTTTGTGCCATTCTGCACATGCATGGTGTCAGTGCTGGTCTTTGTGCCATTCTGCACATGCGTGATGTCAGCGTTGGTCTTTGTGCCATTCTGCACATGCGTGGTGTCAGTGCTGGTCTTTGTGCCATTCTGCACATGCATGGTGTCAGTGCTGGTCTTTGTGCCATTCTGCAAATGCGTGGTGTCAGCGTTGGTCTTTGTGCCATTCTGCACATGTGTGGTGTCAGTGCTGGTCTTTGTGCCATTCTGCACATGCATGGTGTCAGTGCTGGTCTTTGTGCCATTCTGCACATGCGTGATGTCAGCGCTGGTCTTTTGCCATTCTGCACATGTGTGGTGTCAGCGCTGGGCTCCGTGCGTCCTGCGTATGTGTGGTGTTAGCGCTGGCCTTTGTGCCATTCTGCACATGCGTGATGTTAGCGCTGGCTTCCATGCTGTCCTGCACATGCATGGTGCCAGCACTGGTCTCCGTGCTTTCCTGGATTAGTGGTGCTGGAAGAGCACAGCAGTTCAGGCAGCATCCGAGGAGCAGTAAAATCGACGTTTCGGGCAAAAGCCCTTTATTCCAGCATCTGGTTTCCAGCATCTGCAGTCATTGTTTTGACCTCCGTGCTGCCCTGCACATGCGTGGTGTCAGCGCTGGTCTCTGTGCTGTCCTGTATATGTGTGGTGTTAGCGCTGGCTTCTGTGCTGTCCTGCACATGAGTTGATGTCAGCTGGTGACAGAGCAGCTTTCTGAGAGAGATACTGTACAGAAAGCAGCTTTCTTACATTTCTTAAATGTACTGTGTTAAATTTACTTTTGTTTCATTAATAAATAGGATTTCAACCTTCATTCAGGCTGTATTATACTTTGCGTTAGACTTTTGGGTGATTTTTAAGCAATTGTGAATGATATTCTTTGCTGGTCTACTCCTAAACCCACTTCTCCCAAAGGTCCCATTATTTCCATTAAGTGATTTTCTATTTAACGAGGTTTCGCTGGAACACAATCACGGCATTATAGGAGAACTACCTGTACATCACAAAGAGTGTTTGCCAATTGTATGTAAACCCTCAAATCGAAGACACTAAAAACAAACATGCTCACCCCGAACCATGATGCACCACCACAGCTGCAAGGTCATAGAGGCAACTTTCTGGACCACTGTTCTCGGGCTAGAATAGGGTAAAATAAAAGTGCAAACATCTTTTAAGACAGTCAGATGTTATTACATTTTTCGCTTCATCAGCTGATTCACTATTTTCCACATCTCAATCTGTAATTTTACCTGACAAATTCCCACATTCTCCTCATTCCCACATGAAATCTTACCTGACCCACTCCCACATTCTCATCTCAACCTGTAATGCTACTCGTATTTCCACATTCTTCACATTTGACCTGTAACCTTACCTAACTCATTCCCATATTCTCCACGTCCTGACCTGTAAACTTACCTAGACTATTCCCACAATTTTCATGTCCCAACCTGTAACCTTACCTGATTCATTGAGCATCCTCTCTCAGAATTTCATAGCTTGTTTCACTTTGAAAATGTGGCAAATCTTTCTCTGTTTTAATAATACAGTAAGGGTCACATCTGCAACTGAGGCCAACAGATGGATGGAGGATGACAGATGGGACAGTGGCATTGTTTAAAATGCCACTGAGCAGAATTGTGAAGAAAGTTGTTGTCACTGTCCCTTTTATATCATGACCAACATAGTACAAAGTTGGAAGAGTGATCAAAAACAGAGAGTAATGGTCAATGGATATTTTTCAGGCCGAGGAAGGTTTGCAGTGGATTTCCCCAGGGATCTGTATTTGGCCATTGTTCTCCTCTCTCCTGGACCTTGGTGTACAGGGGACAGTTTCCAAGTTTGCAGGTGAAGTGAAACATGGAAGAACTGTAAACTGTGAAGGTGAACACTAAAAGGACATTGACAAGTTGGTGAAGTGGGCAGATGAAACTTTTTGCAGAATAGTGTGAGATGATGCACTTTGATTGGAATGTGGCAGGACAGCAGTAAATAAAGCAGACACTGTTCTCAAGTTTATTAATAGGGGCAAGGTGGTGATGTTTAATTTGAACAAGATGTGTGTTAGACCTCAGCTGGAGTACTGTATATACAGTTATGGGTGAAAACATTATAGGAAAGATGTAAGTACACTGGAGGGAGGAGAGAAGCAATTTACAAGAACCATTCTAGGGATAAGAAACTTCAGCAATGAGAATAGTTTAAAGGAGGTGGATCTGTTTGTCCTGGAAAAGACAGATTAAGAGGTGACCTGATTAAGGTTTTCAAAGTCATGAATGGGCATAGTCAAAGTAGACAGGGTGAAGTGTTTCCTGCTTGAAGCTTGGAAAGAAAAGAAGAACAAGCAGGCATAGATTTAAAATGGTGTGTAAATGAAGCAGGGTAATGTGAGAAATAACTTTTTCACAGAATTTTTAGAATATGGAATTCTCTACCTAATATGTTGTAGAGGAAGGTTCAAATGAGATATTCAAGAGGATGTTAGATTTTTTTTTATTAGTAATGGTGTGCAGGGATATGAGGAAAAGGCAGGAGCTTGGTACAAGATAACAGAGCCACCCCAGGCATGAGAGGCCGTTTGGCCTCCTGCACCACTGTGATTCCTGGTGAGAGGGCAGAAAGTGAGGAGGGAGGACAAAGGGATGGGCATTACTGCCCTGACTCCACCAAAATATTGCAGAGCACCCAGAGGACGGAAAGTGAATAGCCACAGTCATGGTCATATTAGTACCAATGACACAAGTAGAAATGAGGGATGCTGTCCTGCAGTTCGAATTTGGAAAGTTACATCGGAAATTAACAGCAGGACCTCAAAAGTAGTAAGGTTTAGTAAGGTAAAGAAAGATAGTTCAAGAGGATAGGATTTAAATTCCTGGAATAGTGGACTGGCTCTGGGGAGATAAGACCTGTACAGGCTGGACAGATTGCATCAAGACAGAGCTGGGACCACTAAGACCAATAAGGCCAGAATGATTTCATGAGTCAGAACCCCAAAGATTGGCAGGCAGGACTGTAGCTGAACAAGGGCTGTCTTTAAAAAAAGGGAGAGTTGTGCCAAAGCCAATATATATTGCCAAAGAAGGAAAAGGTTGGGCAGAAACAAATTCAAGTTTCCTGGATGACAAAAATAAAGATAGTGAAGAAAAAGTGTGCTTATATCAGACATCAGATGGAGAATCAGACTGAACATGGAAGGTTCAGAGAGGAATTTAGGATTAGATTAGATCACTTACAGTGTGGAAACAGGCCCTTCGGCCCAACAAATCCATACCGACGAGCAACCTACCCAGACCCATTCTCCTACATTTACCCCTTCACCTAACACTATGGGCAATTTAGCAAGGCCAATTCACCTAACCTGCACATTTTTGGACTGTGGGAGAAAACCCATGCAGACATGGGGAGAATGTGCAAACTCCACACAGTTGCCTGAGGTGGGAATTGAACCCAGGTCTCTGGCGCTGTGAGGCTGCAGTGCTAACCACTGTGCCACCGTGCAGCCCACAATAGCTATTTACAGAAGCAGAAAGAATTTGAGAAGAGATTAGCAGCTAATATAAAAAGAAAATCAAAAGCCATCTACAAGTACATATATCGCAAAAAGGTGGTAAAATGAAGAGTAGGACAGATTCAGGCAAAAAGTTTACTCTTGGAGGCAAGGACATGATTGAGGAACTAAATAAATACTTTGCTTCTGACTTCGTCAAGGTATAAATGCCATGTAAATAAATCATGGTAAAAAAGTAGTCAGCCTCTTGAAAGGTTTAAAATTGAAAAGCTGATGGTATTAGAAATGCGGGGTCAAGATTAGAATGGTGCTGGAAAAGTACAGCAGGTCAGGCAGCATCCATCCGAGGAGCAGGAAAATTGACATTTCGGGCAAAAGCCCTTATCAGGAAGGCTTTTGCTCGAAGGGCAACCTGATGAAGGGCTTTTGCCCGAAACATTGATTTTTCTGCTCCGCTTTTCCAGCACCACTCTAATCTTGACTCTAATCTCCAGCATCAGCAGTATCTACTTTCACCACATTGGGAATGTGGTCTATTCCTGGAGTTGAAAACATTTCCACGAGATGAGATGCATCTAAGGTATTAAGGCATTAAAGTATTGAGAATGGAAGTTGAGGCAGCACTGGATATAATTTTTAACTCTTTCTTAGACTCTAGGTAGTGCCAGAGGACTGAAATATATGAACCCTTTTACACATTTGTTCAAAAGGAAGCCAGCAACTGCAGGCCAGTCAGATTAACCAAGGTGGTGGTGAAGTTGCTAGAAATTACAATTGGGATGAAAATGATGGTTACCTCAACAATTGTGGGTTAATTAATTAACAAAGCCATGCAATTTATTAAAGACAACTTGTGTTGAAATAACTTGTTCAAGTTTTTTTTGATGAGTGGTGGACAATTTTGTTTCAGATTGGCGAAAGGTTCAGACTTCTCTGTGGCCAGCAGAGAAAAAGCAGAATGGTTTGTTGTTTCCCTGATGCCAGGATCAAGGATGTCTCAGAGAGGGTGCAGAATGCTCTCACGGGGGAGAGGAGCGAGCAAGAGGTCATTGTCTACATTGGAACCAACGACAAAGGAAGGGAAAAGGTTGAGATTCTGAAGGGAGATTAGAGAGAGTTAGGCTGAAATCTAAAAAGGAGGTCCTTAAGGGTAGTAATATCTGGATTACTCCCAGTGCTACGAGCTAGTGAGGGCAGGAACAGGAGGATAGAGCAGATGAATGCATGGCTAAGGAGCTGATGTATGGGAGAAAGACTCACGTTTTTGGATCATTGGAATCTCTTTTAGGGTAGAAGTGACCTGTACAAGAAGGACGGATTGCACCTAAATTGGAAGGGGACTAATATACTGGCAGGAAAATTTGCTAGAACTGCTTGGAAGGATTTAAACTAGTAAGTTGGGGGGATTGGACCCAGGGAGTTAGTAGGAAAGAGATCAATCTGAGACTGGTACAGTTGAGAACAGAAGAGAATCAAACAGTCAGGACCAAGGTAGGACTAATAAATTAAACTGCATTTATTTCAATGCAAGGGGTCTCACAGGAAAGGCAGATGAACTCAGGGCATGGTTAGGAATATGGGACTGGGATATCATAGCAATTACAGAAACATGGCTCAGGGATGGGCAGGACTGGCAGCTTAATGTTCCAGGATACAAATGCTACAGGAAAGATAGAAAGGGAGGCAAGAGAGGAGGGGGAGTGGCATTTTTGATAAGGGATAGCATTACAGCTGTGCTGGGGAAGGATATTTCCGGAAATACATCCAGGGAAGTTATTTGGGTGGAACTGAGAAATAAGAAAGGGATGATCACCTTATTGGCATTGTATTATAGACCCCCTAATAGTCAGAGGGAAATTGAGAAACAAACTTGTAAGGAGATCTCAGCAATTTGTAAGAATAATAAGCTAGTTATGGTCGGGGATTTTAACTTTCCAAACATCGACTAGGACTGCCATAGTGTAAAGGTTTAGATGGAGAGGAATTTCTTAAGTGTGTGCAAGACAATTTTCTGTTTCAGTATGTGGATGTACCTACTAGAGAAGGTGCAAAACTTGACCTACTCTTGGGAAATAAGGCAGGGCAGGTGACTGAAGTGTCATTGGGGAGCACTTTGGGGCCAGCGACCATAATTCTATTCGTTTTAAAATCGTGATGGAAATGGATAGACCATAGAACATAGAACAATACAGCACAGAACAGGCCCTTCGGCCCACGATGTTTTTTTAGATTAGATTAGATTACTTTACAGAGTGGAAACAGGCCCTTCGGCCCAACAAGTCCACACCGACCCGCAGAAACACAACCCACCCATAACCCTTACCTCACACTACGGACAATTTAGCATGGCCAATTCACCTGACCTGCACATCTTTGGACTGTGGGAGGAAACCGGAGCACCCGGAGGAAACCCACGCAGACACGGGGAGAATGTGCAGACTCCACACAGTCAGTCGCTTAAGGCGGGAATTGAACTCGGGTCTCTGGCGCTGTGAGGCAGCAGTGCTAACCACTGTGCCACCGTGCCGCCCTTTTGTGCCAAACACTTAAGCACCCATTCATGTACCTATCCAATTGCTGCTTAAAGGTCACCAAAGATTCTGACTCTACCACTCCCACAGGCAGCACATTCCATGCCCCCACCACTCTCTGGGTAAAGAACCCACCCCTGACATCTCCCCTATACCTTCCACCCTTCACCTTAAATTTATGTCCCCTTGTAACACTCTGTTGCACCCGGGGAAAAAGTTTCTGACTGTCTACTCTATCTATTCCTCTGATCACCGTGGGCGGCACGGTGGCACAGTGGTTAGCACTGCTGCCTCACAGCGCCAGAGACCGGGGTTCAATTCCCGCCTCAGGCGACTGACTGTGTGGAGTTTGCACATTCTCCCTGTGTCTGCGTAGGTTTCCTCCGGGTGCTCCGGTTTCCTCCTACCTTCCAAAGATGTGCAAGTCAGGTGAATTGGCCATGCTAAATTGCTCGTAGTGTTAGGTAAGGGGTATGGGTGGGTTGCGCTTCGGCGGGGCGGTGTGGACTTGTTGGGCCGAAGGGCCTGTTTCCACACTAAGTAATGTAATGTAATCTAATCTAATGCAATCATCTTATAGATCTAAAAGTTGAAGTTCTAAATTGGAGAAAGGCCAATTTTGACGGTATTAGCCAAGAACTTTCGAAAGCTGATTGGAGGCAGATGTTCGCAGGTAAAGGGACGGCTGGAAAATGAGATAACAAGAATCCAGAGAAAGTATATTCCTGTCAGGGTGAAAGGGAAGGCTGGTAGTTATAGGGAATACTGGATGGCTTAAGAATTCAGGGTTTGGTTAAGAAAAAGAAGGAAGCATATGTCAGGTATAGACAGGATAGATCGAGTGAATCCTTAGAAGAGTATAAAGGAAGTAGGAGCATACTTAAGAGGGAAATCAGGAGGGCAAAAAGGGGACATGAGACAGCGTTAGCAAATAGAATTAATGAGGATCCAAAAGGTTTTTACAAATATATTAAGGACAAAAGGGTAACTAAGAAGAGAATAGGGCCCCTCAAAGATCAGCAAGGCGGCCTTTGTGTGGAGCCACAGAAAATGGGGAAATACTAAATGAATATTTTGCATCAGTATTTACTGTGGAAAAGGATATGGAAGATATAGACTGTAGGGAAATAGATGGTGACATCTTGCAAAATGTCCAGATTACAGAGGAGGAAGTGCTGGATGTCTTGAAATGGAAAAAGGTGGATAAATCCCCAGGACCTGATCAGGTGTACCCGAGAACTCTGTGGGAAGCTAGAGAAGTGATTGCTGGGCCTCTTGCTGAGATATTTGTATCATCGATAGTCACAGGTGAGGTGCCAGAAGACTGGAGGTTGGCAAAAGTGGTGCCACTGTTTAAGAAGGGCGGTAAAGACAAGCTAGGGAACTATAGACCGGTGAGCCTGACCTCGGTGGTGGGCAAGTTGTTGGAGGGAATCCTGAGGGACAGGATGTACATGTAGTTGGAAAGGCAAGGACTGATTAGGGATAGTCAACATGGCTTTATGCATGGGAAATCATGTCTCACAAACTTGATTGAGTTTTTTGATGAGAGCAGAGTAGTAGATGTGATCTATATGGACTTCCCCATGGGAGACTGATTAGCAAGGTTAGATCTCATGGAATAAAGGGAGAACTAGCCATTTGGATACAGAACTGGCTGAAAGGTAGAAGACAGAGGGTGGTGGTGGAGGGTTGTTTTTCAGACTGGAGGCCCGTGACCAGTGGAGTGCCGCAAGGATCTGTGCTGGATCCTCTACTTCTTGTCATTTACATATATGATTTGGATGCGAGCATAAGAGGTACAGTTAGTAAGTTTGCAGATGACACAAAAACTGGAGTTGTAGTGGACAGCGAAGAGGGTTACCACAGAGTACAACAGGATCTGGACCAGATGGGCCAATGGGCTGAGAAGTGGCAGATGGAGTTTAATTCAGATAAATGCGAGGTGTTGCATTTTGGGAAAGCAAATTTTAGCAGGACTTATACACTTAATGATAAGGTCCTAGGGACCTTGCTGAACAAAGAAACCTTGGAGTGCAGGTTCATAGCTCCTTGAAAGTGGAGTCACAGATAGATAGGATAATGAAGGCGGCGTTTGGTATGCTTTCGGGTATGCTTTCCTTTATTGGTCAGAGTATTGAGTACAGGAGTTGGGAGGTCATGTTGCGGCTGTACAGGACATTGGTTAGGCCACTGTTGGAATATTGCGTGCAATTCTGGTCTCCTTCCTAATGGAAAGATGTTGTGAAACTTGAAAGGGTTCAGAAAAGATTTACAAGGATGTTGCCAGGGTTGGAGGATTTGAGCTACAGGCGAGAAGCTGAACAGGCTGGGGCTGTTTTCCCTGGAGCGTCGGAGGCTGAGAGGTGACCTTATAGAGGTTTACAAAATTATGAGGGGCATGGATAGGATAAATAGATAAAAGTATTTTCCCTGGGATTGGGGAGTCCAGAACTAGAGGGCATAGGTTTAGGTTTAGGGTGAGAGAGGAAAGATATCAAAGAGGCCTAAGGGGCAACTTTTTCACGCAGAGGGTGGTACATGTATGGAATGAGCTGCCAGAGGATGTGGTGGAGGCTGGTCTAATTGCAACATTTAAGAGGCATTTGAATGGGTATATGAATAGGAAAGGTTTGGAGGGATATGGACCGGGTGCTGGCAGGTGGGACTAGATTGGGTTGGGATATCTGGTCGGCATGGATGAGTTGGCCGAAGGGTCTGTTTCCACGCTGTACATCTCTATGACTTTAAGTTCCTCAGGAGTGTGTTAGGACCCCTGCTCTTCCTGATATATTAGTAACCTAGACCATGGATACAGGGCACATTTTAAAAATCTGTGAATGGCACAAAACTTGGGACCATTATGAGTTATGAGGAAGGTACTGTAGAACCTCAAAGGAACACAAAACAGGCTGATTCATATTGGTAGGAAGATCATGGAGGCACAATATTAACTAAAGGGTATAACCCAAAAGGGGGGTAACAAGACCAGAGGAGCCTATAGCAAGTGTGCATAAATTATTGAAGGTTGAAGGACAGGTTGAGAGAATGTTTGACAAAATATCCTGGGCTTGATCATTTAAGACATACAGTACAAAAGCATGGAGGTTATGCTAAACATGTGTAAAATATTATTTGAGTTCAACTGAAGTATTGCACTTGTTCTGGCCGCATTTTAGGAAGTACATAAAGGCATGAGAGAGGGTGCAGAAAAGATTCACAAGAATGAGGCACTTCAGTTACTGATTGATGAATGTGCGACTGTTTCATTGGAGAAGAGACGTTTTACAGAAATTTAATATAGGCATCCAAAATCAAGGGGTCTGGGTAGAGAGAAATTGTTCCCATTGCTGGAAGCCTCAAAAACTACAGAGTGCAGATTTAAGGCAGTTGGCAAAGGAAGCTAATGGTGGTTCAGTGGTTAGCACTGCTGCCTCACAATGCGAGGAACACGGGTTTGATTCCTGCCTCAGGCGACCGTCTGTGGGAGTTTGCACATTCTCCCCATGTCTGTGTGGGTTTCCTCCCATAGTCCAAAGACGTGCAGGTTAGGTGAACTGGCCATGCTAAACTGCTCATGGTGGTCAGGGATGTGTAGGTTACGTGCATTAGCCCAGGGTAAATGTAGGGGAATGGGTCTGTCTTGGGTTACTCTTCAGAGGGTCAGTGTGGACAGTGATTCTAACATGAGCAAAATCTTTGTCAGTGGTGAGCGGTTGAAATCTGGAATGCACTGCAAGAGTGTGTGGTGGAAGCAGCCTCAATTGAAGCAAAGGGAGATTGCTGATCAGAATGAATGTGTGGGATTGCTTAAGAAGCCGGGGACCGGCACCAGGTAAACTGCTCTTTCAGAGAGTTAGCACACTCAGATTGGGCTGAAATACTTTCTCCTGTGTGCCAACTATGAAAGATATTCAAATATTGAAACTCAAAATTTCTCTTTACACAGATACTTTCAAGCCTACTAAATCGCTTTCAAGGTTTCAATAAAATTTGAAATGTTTCTTTCACCTCACTATTTCTAAAAATACTTGCTTGAGAGCACATCTGATCCTACATATTACTTGGACAACATGTGTGTGAATAGTGGAGGACAATGAGGTCTGACTGTATACCAAATTTACTCGTGTGAAAGTTACTCATCACTGTCTAACTTTCACCTGGCCAAATGCAACCAGTCAGGTCCCCAATCATATTTTTTTCAAAACATTTTTACAGCTGAGTGGTAAATCTTTATGACTTTAAGATGCCATTGCACTACATTCTTCAAATGACTGATGAGTCACTTCTGGGATTGATTTGGATTGTCTAGCAGAAATGTTTAACAGTTATCAAGTAAATATGAGCTCGAAGGTCACTTGGTTCATTGTTTTGTCAGAGAACTGTAGAGTATGATGTTTATTGCAAGAGAAGCAAATAGCATTTTAAGACTGGTGTATGAAATTATGCTGTGGGGCATGCAGATAGCAGATAGAGACAGAACCACACAGCATAGAAACAGTTCACCATGTCTATGCTGACCAATTAACTCCAAATTATACTAATCCTAATTATCTGAACTTGGTCCATAACCTATACTATACTAAACTCCCTAGTATTTTAAGTGCTCATACAGATGCTGCAAAAGTACCTGCCTCCACCACCCGCTCAGACTGTTCGTTCCACAGTTCTACCACCCTCTGGGTAGAAACATTTTCCTCAGATTCACTCTAAAGCACATAGTTCTCACCTTAAACTTAAGCCTCTGGTTCTTAGACACATCTACCATGGGGAAAAGATTCTCACTATCAACCCTATCTATGCCTCAATTTTGCATACCTCAACCTGATCTCCCCTCACCCTCCTTTGTTCCAAGATAAGCAACCCCAGCCTACCCAATTTCTCCTGATAACTGAAACTTTCCATCGCTGGCAAAACCCAGGTGTATCTTTTTAGATTAGATTCCCTACAGTGTGGAAACAGGCCCTTCGGCCCAACAAGTCCACACTGACCCATTCCCCTACATTCACCCCTGACTAATGCACCGAAAACTATGGGCAATTTAGCATGGCCAATTCACCTAACTTGCACATCTTTGGACTGTGGGACGAAACCCACGCAGACACGGGGAGAATGTGCAAACTCCACACAGTTGCCTGAGGCTGGAATCGAACCTGGGACCCTGGTGCTGTGAGGCTTCTCTGTACCCTCTCCACTGCAATCCACTCCAATGCTCTATAAAGTTGCAAGAGCATTTCATTGCTTCTGTATTCCACACAGTGACTAACGAAGGAGCGGATCCCAATTTCCTTCTTCACAACCCGGACGACTTGTGCTAAAACCTTCTGGTATCTATGGACTTATACATCAAGGTCCCTTTCCTCCTCAGCATTTCCAATGGACCTATCATTCACTGTGGAAATCCTCACACTTATCAGGATTAAATTCCATCTGCCATTGCTCAGCCCAATTTACCAGCTGATCAATATTGAACTGTAGCCTGAGACCATCCTCCTTACTATCAACACCACCATCAATTTTCATGTTGTCTCCTAGGATGTTACTCAGTTTGGCAGACAACAAACTCTTCCCAAAAGCTATTAAGAAAACATTTGATGGGGAAGGCATTCCAGGAAACGAATGTGAAATTTAAGTGTATCTATTGTAAGACTTAATATAATGGTGAATTACCACAGAGGGTCTCATAATCAATTATCAAAATTACAGCAGAAAACCACAGAAACCTGGGGAAATTGCAAAAATGCCATTTTTGGTGTTTTTCTACAACTGTTCTGGCTTTTCCTTGAAATTATAGTGTGTAAGTGGAAGAATCCAGCAGGAAAAGGGCCTCTCTGTAGAGGACATGAAATATGCACAGAAGGGCTGGGCACAGCACTGCAAGACTTGATAAGGATTTCAGATAGAGAACATATTCTGCAATATTTACATCCTTGTATAAATATAGTGATAAAATATATCAGAATATATTTACCTCCAATAAGAAGCACTTCATGTCTAGACCTCGTAGAGGGAACTCTACATATGTATCTATCTTATTTCGCAGATAAGCTGTCCAATGAAACCTTTTCAGATGCAAGCATAACACCTAAGGTTAAAAAGGAAAATAAAATCAAAACTTTTTTTTAAAATGGTGTCATAGAGTCATTCAGTTACATACTTCATATTCTAACAGCTCTTTTCAACACATTCAACTTGCTGAACCATCAGAAAAAAGTGGCCATAACATTTATAGTATGATCCAAATGGTAGAATGATTCATGTGTCCTTAAATTAATCTGCTGGGTTTTATATCCATTTTAGATTCATTAATATTTAATTCACTGTACAAAACAACAGCTATTACTTTTCACTTTCTAATACAACAGACCACAAATGAATAAGGCACTATCACATTTGAAAATACAATATCACATTCTACATCAGTTTCAATCATACAGTGAACATACCAAGAGTTAAAGGAACTGTCGAATCACCCAAATTGAAGCAATATTTTATTTCAGATGCCTCTTTCAGTCCTCATATTGCATGTTACTGTGCTCAGAACAATCTGAACCTTTGCTCCATTTGGTGGTCTGTGAATGTTAAGGTGAATGTCATAGTCTTACCAGACTATAGGGACGCTATCTCATTAGAAAGAGAGACAGAGAAAGAGGTAGACAGAGTCACGACTGATGGCTTAAGTTGAGGGTCTCCACACCTCAGGCAAGGGGAAAGGTCAAGAAGGAGAATCCTTCACAGTAACCTCAGCCAGTGCAAGAATTGACCCAAAATGTTTGTATCACAGAATTGCTACAGTGAAGAAAGAGGCAATTTGATCCATCGAGTCTGCACCAACCCTCTAAAGAGCATCCTACCCAGATCCACCCCATACCCATTACCCGCACTTACCATGGCTAACACACCTGTATGTCCCTGGGCACTGCAGGGAAATTTATCACGCTCAAATTAACCTGCATATCTTTGGACTGTGGGAAAAAAACCGGAGCACCCAGAGGAAACCCACACTAACATGGGGAGAATGTGCAAACTCCACAGACAGTCATCCACAAGGCTGGAATTGAACCTGGGTCCCTGGTACTATGAGGCAGCAGTGATAACCTCTGTGCCACCATGCCACCCCATTGTGACATATCACTCTGCATCACAAACCAGCCACCTGGCCAACTGAGCTAACTGACTCCCCAAGTGGTCCATAAGCATCATTAAAATAAGAGAAAATGTGGCAGACCTAAAGCCAAAGTAATACATAATAATTGCCATTTCATAAGATTAAGTAGAACAAGATTCCATTTATGCCGATTAGCAAGAAATTAAGCTGAAGCATCAGCAGAAATGCACTCCAACTTCCAAAACTAAAACCTCAGCAAGAACGAGTAACAGTTGCGGCAAAGGAACATGTGGACTGGAATAAGAATTTGAATAAAACTGTTCACTTTGATGGCTTTAATTAGTGATATTAAATTAATTTTTCTGAGCATCAAGATGAAGTTTATTTGACATTTGCCTGTGCTACCTGTGAATTAGAAGTTTATTATCACAAGGTAAAATCTGCTCTAGTCAGTATCTCCCAAAACGAAATTTGCTTTAGTCAGTCATTGCAAAAAGTGGCAACAGATTTGCTTGCAGTTTTAAAGGTTTGAAGGTAAAAAGCTTTGTCCCTAATTTTAATATCGAGATTTAAAAACAGAGTCCTCACATTGCAGCAAATGCAAGTTGGCACAATTTTGCTAACACAAAGCACAGAGCTTTGTACTTGACAGAGTACAGCTTCAACAGAAAATCAAACTCAGAAATTTGATGTTTCTTTTATTCCTCATGGGTAAGTCAGTGTGATTAACAAGGCCAGCATATGTTACCACCCCTAACTACCCTTGAGAAGCTGGTAGTGATGAAAGTCCATGTGATACAGGGGCAAACAGCGTGCTGTTGAAGAATGAGCTTCAGGGTTTTACCTGCACAACAGTGAAACAATATTCAAAGTTAGGATGGCATGTAGCTTGGAGGGAAATTTGCAAGGGTTTTGTTACATGCATTTGCAGACCTTATTACTCTAACTGGTGGAGGTTGCAAGTTTGGAAGATGCTTTTGAAAGAGCCTTGCAGAACTGCTACTGTGATCTTCTATATACGACACACACCTTTGCCACTTTGCATTAGTGGTGGACGGAGTAAATGTTTAAGCCTGTTAGATGGTGGAACGTGATGCCAAACAAGTGGGCTGCTTTATCTTTGGTAATGTCATACGACGAGTATTTTTGGAGTGGCACACATCCAGCCAGTGGGGAGTTTTCCACCACATTCCACAGATGTTGAGGATCAGGTGGGTTACTCAGCAGAAAAGATATGAAGAAGGGTAAACGTGGCTGTCTAGCTCTGTTAATAAAATATGAGATCGGTAGTGAGGAATGATCAAAGATCAAGAATTGAATAAGTTTGGGCAGTAACAATAAACAGCCAAAGAAAGTGGTATCAATTGAGAGTAGCTTAGAAGCCCGATATGAATCACTAACTAACGCAAACTGGTGAGAAAAGTTCTAAAAAGTTGTGGGCAACTTCAATCTTCACACATACTGGGTGCATAAAATTTGTAGTGGTAGCATTAAGGATGAGCTCAGAGCCTACGTAGGATGGTTTCTGGATCGGGCTATTTGAGACTAGGCTATGCATAATGAGACAGGATTAATTAATGGCCTCTAGGGCATCTTGGTAACAGTGATCATAACATTCAGTTTGAAGTTAAGAAATTTGATTAGATTAGATTAGATTACTTACAGTGTGGAAACAGGCCCAACAAGTCCACACCGACCTGCTGAAGCGCAACCCACCCATTCCCCGACATTTACCCCTTTTACCTAACACTACGGGCAATTTAGCATGGCCAATTCACCTGACCTGCACATCTTTGGACTGTGGGAGGAAACCGGAGCACCCGGAGGAAACCTACGCAGACACGGGGAGAATGTGCAAACTCCACACAGTCAGTCGGCTGAGTCGGGAATTGAACCCGGGTCTCTGGCGCTGTGAGGCAGCAGTGCTAACCACTGTGCCACCGTGCCGCCCTGAAACTTGGGTCTGAAACTCGTGTTAATTTAAATGAACTAACTACAGAAGGTAAGAGTTGACTGCAGTGGACTGCGAAAATAGGTTACAAGGTAAATAAATAGTAGGTAAACAAATGAGTGGTAGACAAGAGTTTGGTAAAAGTTTAGAAATTAAAGGGAAAAATAAATTAAGAGTTAAAAATAAGAACAAAAAAAAGTGCAAAATATAAAAACAGACAATGATATGGGAAGATATCTGGGGGAATGTAAGGAAAATTTCAGTATGTAACAGAGCACAGGCTATGCAAATGTAGATCTTACACAGGGCTCAAATGGCACCAGAAAGTCTAGCTAAGTTTAAGAGAGGAGTGTCACATGAATGTCCCAAATGTAAAATTAATATAGGTACTCTCACACATTGTTATGGGTCATGTTGCAAGATCCAAAGCTATTGGAGTACTTTAGTAAGGGAGCTAAAGGACATTTTGGGGATTGAAATTGACATGGATCCAGTAATTCTTTTGGGTCTGCCAAACTTGCCCTCTCTGGGGGAACATGAGAAGAGACTGTGTAATATCCTTGCCCATTGCGTGAGGAAGAACATTTTACTAAATTGGACGTCAGAAAAAACACCAGATCTTATGGGGTGGCGTAAGCTGGTTGATGGAGCATCTCCCCAAGATTACCTTACAAATATGGTGCACCACAACACTGAACAGTTTTATAGGACATGGCGGCCCTTTTTAACTTATATTGAAACTGACTTGTTGGCAATATTAGTCAGGACCGTGGTATAGCCGTGGGAATCCTTATGGGTGCCTGTGGGGCCCCAGGGGAGGAGACTGGAAGGAAAAGAATATGGGTACTGTAGGGGGTACTCCCAGGGATGAGAGCCTCAGTGGAGGTGTGATGAGTAAGGCAGAATAAAGTAGTAAGACATTATCTAATTTAAGTAACTTGAATGAAATTTAAGCTAGTATTTATTCTATATGTTTGTAGTTTAGTTTTAGTTAAGGAGATAGGTTTGTTTTGGTAGAATAGTGGGTTGTTTAGTAACAATGGCACTATGTTATGGCCTTGTTCTTTGTACTGTTATTTTTCCTGTTTTAATGGGGTTTTTTTATATATAAACGTTTTGTAAAAAATTTAAAAATGCTTTTTAATAAAAGTATTTATTAAAATAAAACAGACAATGAAAGCTCGACAAGGAACTAAAAAGGATGAAAGTAGCCTTACAGGAATAACAGTGGGCAAGTATCAATGGAAATAAATAAATAACAAGCAGGAGATTGTAGGTCAGTTGGAATGCTGGAATCGATAATTAAGGAAGTAATAGTAAGACAGTTCAAAAATCATAATCCATTCAAGACAAGTCAATATGATAGGTGAAAAGGAAACTAGGAGTGGCAAATTCATTAGAGATTTTGAAGAATGTAATAAGCAGGCAGAAACCAGGGAATTAGCAGATAGTAGTATTTGAATCTCCAGAAGACATTCAATAAACATACAAAAGGTTAGAGAGTTGGGGTAATATATTACCACTGGTAGGGAATTAACAAGAATCAGGTAATAGAGAATCAATACATAATTTGCAGATTGGCAAACTATATGTAGTGCAATGTCACAGGGATCAGCGCTTTTGACTACTCGCACTTTACATTAATGACTTTGATGAAGAGACAATGTGCATTGGAGCCAAATTTAGTGATAACATATAGATAGGTAGGTAAACAAATCGTGAGGACAATTAATTTTATTCTCCTCCAGAAAGAAATTGGTTGGTGGACCTGAGCTGAAAAATTGACCCCTGGCTGATCACAGGAACTACTTTATTTTGACCATCCAATCCAGTTTCCCAACTTCCCTTGCCAAGGTCATGCTGGCCTCGTTCTGTAGAACCCATCCCAATTGCCATTGTGAACTAGTTTCAGCATTAGCTATCACACCAGTGTTACTGCTGGGACAGGGAGCTACTGAAAATTTGATTTGACAGTGACTCTCAGAGCTCCTCCTCAGATGGGACAGAAAGTCTCACTTCAAGCCAAAGAAGGCCACATGGTGTGTTAAACAGCTATATAGCAACCTGAAAAGGTGATAGGTCTCTCTCGGCATCTGGAGATAGCCAGGTGGGGTGTAGGATTGATAGTAGGGAGTCTGGTGCAATGTCAGAAGCAGTTTAAAGAAGTTTCACTAAGTTGCTTCTAGGGATGTATGATGAGTACAGCTTATTTGTGCCCATACTTATGAAAAACATGGAGTGATCTGATTGCAACTGACAGGATGCTAAGGAGTTAATTAAAGGATGTTCCCTTTTCTGATGGAAATCTAGAACTGGAGGCCCACTGATTGGAAAACAAAGGGTCTGTCATTTAAGACTGAGAGAAGGGAGAATTTCTTCTGTTAGAAAATAGTTAATCTTTGGAATTCTTTGAGCAGTGGAGAATATTTCCAAGGATGAGTTGGATATATAGTTATCTAAAAGGAGGCATGAACAGAGTACAATTTAAATGGAGAAAAGCTACAGAACGTTGCAATACCAAGGGACTTGGGGGTATTTGTACACAGAACACAGCGATCTAAGCACACAGATGCAGCAGGTAATCAGGAAGACTAATGGAATGTTGGCTCTTATTTCAAAGGGGTTGGGGTATGAGTGAAGCGAAATCTTACTGCAACAGTTAGTGAGATCACATCTGGAGTACTGAGAGCAATTTTGGCTCCTTATTTAAGGAAAGAGATCGTTCCATTGGAGGCAGTCCAGAGAAGATTTACAAGGATGATCCCTGGTATGGAAGGGCTCTTATGTGAGTGAAGGCTAAACAGGTTGGGACTCTATTCACGCGAGTTAAGAAGTGAGAGGTGATCTCGTTGAAACAGATAGGATTGTTAAGGGGCTTGATAAGGTAAATGAGGGATTCTCCCCCCCACATGGGAGAGTCTAGGACCAGAGAGCACAGTTTCAGAATAAAGGTGCGCCAATTTAAAACCGAGACGAGACAGAATTTCTTCTCTCAAAGGGTTGAAAGTCTTTGGAACTCCTTGACAGAGACAGCTGTGTGAGCACAGTCCTTGTGTATATTTAATATTGAATTTGATCAATTCTTGATCAGGAAAGAAATCAAGGATTACAGGAAAAGGCAGGAAGTGGATGTGAGGAATGTCGGATCAGCTATGAATGGCAGATCAAGCTCGAGTGGCTGGACAGTCTACTCCTGTCCTTAAGATCTTTAGACTCCTGATTTGGAATACAGGCATAGCAGAACAGGCTCAAGGGGCTGAATGGTCCATTCCTATTTTGCTTTTTATGTAGCTTTTCACATGGTACAAGAACTCCTTTGATAAACACATTTTAAAAAATTGCACCTCTTTATATATTACACTCAAAAGATAGCTCCACTTTATTCAATTAAATGTAACAGATGGGCTGGACGAGATATAGCACTGTGCATTTTATATCTGAAGTGTGTGTCTTGGGAGCCTTGTTTCATAAGCAACTACAGTTCCCTCCCCCTTTAATCCTTAAAAACTCAGCAAGGCCTGCTATATTGCCATTCAACACAACTGTCTTTCTAAACAACTGATTGTAGGCTGCACTGTACTGGACAACTGAGACACAAGATTAACTACAAGGCCTTGCAGCACATCCTTATTATTGAAACTTGCTCAGTGTTCAATGGATGGAGATTTCAACGTTGACAAAAAGCAGTAGATTTCTTAAAAAGTGATTAATAATGAGCACAAACCTGTATATCATGATAGCAAAGGAAGTCTGTTGCTCATGTTCCTCAAAGGTTATTTTGAAAAAGGAAAATTTGGGTACGTGGACTAAAAGCTTGCTAAAACTACAGATTTCTAATTTATAGTTTTATAATAACAGAAGCAGAAGTAGGCCATTTGGCCCATCGAGCCTGCTCAGCCATTCATTAAGATCGTTGGTGATCTGTCCATCATCTCAGCTCCTCTTACCTGCATTATCCCCATAACCCTACATGCAAAAACCCATCCAACTGTGTCTTGAATAAAAGCAAATTACTGTGGATGCTGGAATCTGAAACCAAAAGAGAAAATGCTGGAAAATCGCAGCATCTACAGGAGAGAAAAAGAGCTGACGTTGAGTCTAACTGACCCTTTGTCAAAGCTAAAAAAAGGGAGAAATAGGGAGGTATTTATACTAGGCTGAGAGAAGGTGAGTCATGGCTCCAGAAGCAAAGGTAGCAATAACGAGGTGATAATGACAGTGCATAGAGAGATTATAGGGAGATTAGGAGCTGTGAATGACCAAGGCTGAAGCCAGTGCTATGTGACAAAATATGTGGGGGATGGGTGAAGCAAAGGCAAAATGGAAAACAGGGGAGAAGGGTAGCAAAAGGGGAAGAGGAGGGGAAAAAGGTGATGAGAGAGTGGGGAGCGAGAGAAAGTGAGTTGAAACTTTATTGCTGGAACAGCACAGCAGGTCAGGCAGCATCCAGGGAACAGGAGATTCGACGTTTCGGGCACAGGCCCTTCTTCAGGAATGAGCAGAGAGTGTTCAGCAGGAGAAGATAAAAGGTAGGGAGGAGGGACTTGGAGGAGGGGCGTTGGAAATGTGATAGGTGGAAAGAGGTCAAGGTGAGGGTGATAGGTCGGAGTAGGATGGAGGCGGAGAGGTCAAGGAGAAGACTGCAGGTCAGGAAGGCGGTGCCGGGCTGGAGGGATTCGGCTGAGACAAGGTGGGGGGAAGGGGGGATGAAGAAACTGGGGAAGTCCAAGTTCATCCCCTGTGGTTGGAGGGTTCCCAGTCGGAAGATAAGACGCTCCTCCTCCGACCGTCGCGTTGTTGTGATTTGGCGGTGGATGAGTCCAATGACCTGCATATCCTCGGTGGAGTGGGAGGGGGAGTTGAAATGCTGTGCTACAGGGTGGTTGGGTTGGTTCGTCCGGGTGGCCCAGAGGTGCTCTCTGAATCGCTCCGCAAGTAGGCGGCCTGTCTCCCCAATATAGAGGAGGCCACACCGGCTGCAGCGGATGCAGTAGATGATGTGGGTGGAGGTGCAGGTGAATCTGTGGCGGATATGGAAGTTTCCTTTGGGGCCTTGGAGAGAAGTGAGGGGGGAGGTGTGGGCGCAAGTGTTGCACCTCCTGCGGTTGCAAGGGAAGGTGCCGGGAGTGGAGGTTGGGTCGGTGGGGGGTGTGGATCTGACAAGGGAGTCGCGTAGGGAGTGGTCTCTACGGAAAGCTGATAGGGGAGGGGAGGGAAATATATCCTTGGTGCTGGGGTCTGTTTGGAGGTGGCGGAAGTGACAGCGGATGATGCGCTGTACATGGAGATTGGTGGGGTGGTAGGTGAGGACCAGTGGGGTTCTGTCCTGGTGGCGGTTGGAGGGGCGGGGCTCAAGGGCGGAGGAGCGGGAAGTGGAGGAGATGCGGTGGAGGGCACCGTCGACCACGTCGGGGGGGAAATTGCGGTCCTTGAAGAAGGAGGCCATCTGTGTTGTACGTATTTTGAACTGGTCCTCCTGGGAGCAGAGTTTCCTTTGGGGCCTTGGAGAGAAGTGAGGGGGGAGGTGTGGGCGCAAGTGTTGCACCTCCTGCGGTTGCAAGGGAAGGTGCCGGGAGTGGAGGTTGGGTCGGTGGGGGGTGTGGATCTGACAAGGGAGTCGCGGAGGGAGTGGTCTCTACGGAAAGCTGATAGGGGAGGGGAGGGAAATATATCCTTGGTGCTGGGGTCTGTTTGGAGGTGGCGGAAGTGACGGCGGATGATGCGCTGTACATGGAGATTGGTGGGGTGGTAGGTGCAGCATCTGCTGCAGCCGGTGTGGCCTCCTCTATTTTGGGGAGACAGGCCGCCTACTTGCGGAGCGATTCAGAGAGCACCTCTGGGCCACCCGGACGAACCAACCCAACCACCCTGTAGCACAGCATTTCAACTCCCCCTCCCACTCCACCGAGGATATGCAGGTCATTGGACTCATCCACCGCCAAACCACAACAACGCGACGGTCGGAGGAGGAGCGTCTTATCTTCCGACTGGGAACCCTCCAACCACAGGGGATGAACTTGGACTTCACCAGTTTCTTCATCCCCCCTCCCCCCACCTTGTCTCAGCCGAATCCCTCCAGCCCGGCACCGCCTTCCTGACCTGCAGTCTTCTTCTTGACCTCTCCGCCTCCATCCTACTCCGACCTATCACCCTCACCTTGACCTCTTTCCACCTATCACATTTCCAACGCCCCTCCTCCAAGTCCCTCCTCCCTACCTTTTATCTTCTCCTGCTGAACACTCTCTGCTCATTCCTGAAGAAGGGCCTGTGCCCGAAACGTCGAATCTCCTGTTCCCTGGATGCTGCCTGACCTGCTGTGCTGTTCCAGCAATAAAGTTTCAACTTTGATCTCCAGCATCTGCAGACCTCACTTTCTCCAGCGAGAGAAAGTGAGACAATTAAGAAATAACAGGTACATAACAGTGAAAAAAATATTGAAAAAAATAAATAAAATAAATGAAATAAAATTACGAAGCAGAATGAAAACAGAGGGGTCGAGATGGGATAATCATCTGAAGTTGTTGAATTCAATGTTGAGACCGGCAGGCTGTAATGTGCCAGTCGGAAGATGAGATGCTGTTCCTCCAATTTGCGTTGAGCTTCACTGGAACATTGCAGCAGGCCAAGGATAGACATGTGGGCATGGGAGCAGGATTGCGTGTTGAAATGGCAAGCCACAGGAAGGTCCAGGACCTGATGCACGCAATCTTAAGGGATTGTTATTTAAGAACTTACCTCGATGCTAACAGTCTTTTTGCAGCAGAGAGCGGTGGGAGCTGGGCGGAAGTGAAGTCGGAGCACAGAGCCGGTTGGGAAGGTAAGTGATTGTTATTTGAGTGGGTGTGTCCAGAGTGGTTATCTCCGGTTTGCTTCCAGATGTAGAGTCAGTATGGATAGAGCTGAAAAATTCTAAGGGTAAAAATACCCCCTTGGGAGTTATCAACAGGCCCCCAAACAGTAGGGTGTAAGTTAAATAACGAGCTGAAATTGGCCTGTCGCAAAGACGTTACTACAGTTGTTATGGGGATTTCAACTTGCAGGTAGACTGGGAGAACCAGGATGGTATTGGACCTCAAGAAAGAGACTTTGTGGAGTGCCTCCGAGATGGATTCTTAGAACAGCTGGGGCTGGAGCCTACCAGGGAGAAGGCAATTCTGGATCTGGTATTGTGCAACGAACCAGAATTGATCAGGGACCTCGAAGTGAAGGAGCCATTAGGAGGTAGTGACCATAATACAATAAGCTTCAATCTGCAATTTGAAAGGGAGAGAGGGTACAATTGGTAGTGACAATATTTCTGTTGAATAAAGGGAACTATGGAGCTATGAGGGAGGAGCTGGCCAAAGTTCAATGGTGCAATACCTTAGCAGGGATGACAGTGGAGGAACAATGGCAGATATTTCTGGGTATAATGCAGAAGATGCAGGATCCGTTCATTCCAAAAAGGAAGAAAGATCCCATGAGGAGGCAGGGGTGACCGTGGCTGACGAGGAAAGTTAAGAAACATATAAAGTCAAAAGAGAAAAAGTATAACATAGCAAGCAAACACCGACCCCTGTGGCACTCTGCTCACCACTGATCTCCAACTAGAGAATTGCCCATTTATCACAACTCTCTGCTTTCTACTGGTTAACCAGTCCTCTATCCATGCTAGTGTATTCCCCACAACTCATGCATTCTTATCTTATGAAGGAGTTTTTTATGCAGCACCTTATCGAACACCTTCTGGAAATCCAAGTATACAACATTCACCTGTTCCCCTCCATTCACCATGCTTATTACATCGACCTTCACTTCCTGAATCCATGCTGCGCCTGCCTGATGGAACCCTTTCCATCTAGATATCTCACTACTACTTCTTTAATGATAACATTTTTCTGATTTATAGATATTAAACTAACTGACCTATAGTTACCTGCCTTTTATTTGTACCCTTTTTTTAAAACAGCGGCATGGCATTCACTGTCTTCCAGTCCGCCAGGACTTGTCCGGAGACCAGTGAATTTTGGTAAATTACCATTAACACACCTACCATAACTTCCACCATTTCTTTCAGCACCCTCGGATACATTCCATACCAGGTGTCTTATCTACCTTTAGATCAAGTTTTCTCAACACTACATCTTTAGTGATGAAAATTGAATTGAAGTCCTCACCTCCCATGCATTCTTAACATAATTCTTTCACATGTTAGACACATTTTCCACTGTGAAGACTGAAACAAAATAGTTATTCAAGGCCTCGGCTGTTTCAGGATTCCCTTTTCTCATCTTGCAATTCACTTTGGCCACCCTTTTCCGTTTTATATATTTATAAAAACTTTCCTGTTTTTATATTCGGTGCTCGTTTGCATTAATAATCTATCTTTCCTTTCTTTATTGCTTGCTTCGTGATTCTTTGTTGCTTTTTAAAGTTTTCCCAAATTTCCTGTTTCCCACTACTATTGGTTACTTTGTAAGCCTGAGCTTTTAATTGGATGCCTTCCTTTTTTTCCCTTGGTTATCCAAGATTTGAAAATAACCCAGATTTGAAAAAAAACTCAGATAATTCAGTTTCAACAATTATTTTATATTTGGCCCTGCAACTTCATCAACAAATACAGCAATTTTAACAACGTTAAAAAGGAAAGTATTTACCTTTGGCAACTTCTGAATCCAAAACTTTTTGGTGGATTTCTGTCGCTTTTTACATTTATGGCACATGTACAGCTCGGTTTCATCTAGCTCCTCCAAATCTGTGAAACTCCGTAGGCAATCTACAATAGGAATAACAAAAGAACTTCAACGATTGGCTCTCTAGATTCTCATCTATATTTAATTTCTCAACAAGCTTAGTAAATCTAGTCTCAGGAAAGAGATGATGAAGTAACACCTGTACAGACCCCAAGATAGAAATTAATAAAAGTTAAAAATATAATACAACAATGATCCTTTGATTTCATCTGTCCAGATGTCCAAAATAATATGAGGTGTTGACACAGACTAGATTGCAAGAAATTGCTTTAATTGACAAGGTCATTAAACAGGACACACAGGTTTAAGGTCATTAGCAAAGGCACCAGATCAAAGGGAAGCAGAATTTTGTAAAAAAGTCTTAGCAAGTTATGTATTTCTAAATGGGAGTGATAGCAGATTCAATATTAACTATCAAAAGGGAAGTGGATATAAATACTCAAAATGGAAAAAATTGCGTGGATACAAGAACAGGGAGTTGTCAGTTTTTTTCAGAGTCAACACAAACTCAGGCACTAATCTTATTTGTTTATTCTATGTTTCTAGACTGTTAGAAAATGCTAAATTACAGATTTGCTACTGCAGGTTTCTACAATTCCCAATAGACTATGAGTTCTAGTGCATGCTCAGAGTTGCAGCACCATAGATTACACAAGCTCTGTGTCTTTTAATTTAGTCAGTTAAAGGGCTTGGCTATCTATGCCGATATAGGAGTACACCTGTGGGAACTTGGGCAGTGCACAAAGGAAGACCACAGAAATGGGACTGGCATAAACCCAGTTCATGGAATCAAGGAAGACAATAAAAGATAAACCTTAAACATTGTTTGCTCAAACTCCCACGCTGAATTTATATTTTTTGACGAGATGCAGTACTTCTACTGTCTTGTCTTCCAAAGGTTTCCTATTTCTCAGTTATTTACTGCAGCATTAATGATTGCTTATCAATTTGCTACACTGGATTGGGAACTCTTGTTAAAACTGCCAATATTTTAACACTGCACTATGGAAGTCTCCAACATTCAATACCTCCCCCATTTTTTAGGTTTGACTGACCGATGAACAATTCTTTTCATCCAGAATTTCCGAGTTCAGCATCAATGCATTTCAAAATGTCCTCTTTTGGCCTTGAAAGTCAGTTTTTCTCAGTGACTCATAATAAACTATACTATCAATTAATGAATTATTTGCTGAAAATCTTTTTAAAATGTTACAAAATTGAATATACATGCATATAATAAATAAGTGTACATTTGTCGCAAACATTACTATAATTTGTTTCTTGCTATTTGTAATTTGCGGTAGAGAATGAGGGATAAAAATTAAAAGTTCCACACTGAACCACTTCTATCAAAATAATTTGTTATCAGAAGAATGTTTAATTATGAGGTCGTATAATGAGATAAAGAGTTCTGTGTTACATAACTCTGTGGAAAGATCTGAAAGAAGCGGAAACTTTACAAACATTGAAGAGAACGAGTGCATCAACTGCACTCCAAAACAAGAGTTTTCAGGAAAGCAACACTCAAGAAGCAATTCTTGAGAGACTAGCTTAGCAGCAGAGTTAAAAATCACCCAACACCAGGTTATAGTCCAAGAGGTTTATTTGGAAGCACTAGCTTTCAAAGTGCTGCTCCTTCATCAGGTGTTGTGAAGCAGGTCCATAAAACAGAATTTATAGCAAAGGATTACAGTGTCATGCAGATGAAATGATATATTGAACAAAACTAGATCAAGTCTAGTTGAAACTAGATGAAAGACTTGATCTAGTTTTGTTTAATATATCATTTCAACAGCATGACACTGTAATCATTTGCTATAAATTCCGTGTCTTATGATTCTACTTCACAATCACCTGTTGAAGCTGCAGCATTTCGAAAGCTAGTGCTTCCAAATAAACCTCTTGAACTACAACCTGGTGTGTGTGAATTTCAGCTTTGTCCACCTCAGTCCAACACTGGCTCTTCCAAAATATTTAAAAGGCACCTGGATGGGTACATGAATAGTTTAGTGGGTTATGGGCTAAATGCTGGCAAATGGAATTCGATCTATGTGGGGCGGCACGGTGGCTCAGTGGTTAGCACTGCTGCCTCACAGCACCAGGGTCCCAGGTTCGATTCCAGCCTCGGTCAACTGTCTGTGTGGAGTTTGCACATTCTCCCTGTGTCTGCGTGGGTTTTCTCCGGGTCTTCCGGTTTCCTTCCACAGCCCAAAGATGCGCAGGTTAGGTGAATTGGCCATGTTAAATTTCCCGTAGTGCTAGGTGCATTAGTCAGAGGGAAATGGGTTGGGGTGGGTTACTCTTCGGAGGGTCGGTGTGGACTGGTTGGGCCGAACGGCCTGTTTCTGCACTGTAGGAAATCTAATCAGACATATGGTTGGTGTGGACAAGGTGGACTAAAGGGTCTATTTCCATACTGTTTAACTCTATGACTACCCCAATTCAGAAGAAAGGTGGAGAATAAAAAATTTACAGCTTCAAACTTAGACAAAAAAAAAGTAAAAAGGGACTAGGCCAGTGCATTATTGTATACAGCTGGTGGTGATGGGCTCATGGATATAGTTGCAAGACGGACCACTGATTAAAATACTATGAACTTACATTGAGGGTATTTGATGCCTACTTCAAACGAAAGGAATTTAAACATAGAAAATGGAAAATTTAAATTGAAAAAAAGAGGCAATAAAGAACATTTTGTAAGATCTACCTCAGGTCGCTATTTACCAAATGACATGCTAATAACAGGGAAAACTAATAAAGAGCACTTAGCGAACTTCGATATATTCCTATGGCATTTTTCCAAGGTGGGTGTACACCAAAGAAGGGAAAAATGTGTTCCAGACACCACGAGTGACCTACTTGGCCACAGAGTTACACCCGTTGGAAGATAAAGCAGGGACAACTAAAGGTGCCCTGGTTCCCATGTCTTTCCAGGAACATAGGTTATTTCTTGGGTTGGTAAATTATTATGCAAACTTCATTCATAAACTGGGATCCATTCTGGTAGTAATTCCAAAAAAAGATTCAGCCTTGGAAATGGTTACATAGGCAAGCCCTAGTATTTAATTAAGTAAAGAAACAATTATCATCCTCAAAGGTGTTGGCACATTATGGTCCCAAGAAAGATCTGGGCCAATGAGTATGCATCCAGGTGTTTGGCTAAAGCACAATATACCCAGATAGAGAAATAAGGACTGGCATTCATTTTTGGAGTCAGAAAGTTCATCAATGGACAGAAATTTGTGATCATAGATCACAAAACCCCTACAGGAAATCCCTCTGAGTCAAAGGACATCAGCTGGTTCTTTTCTTGTTTGTAGCTCCTCCTGAGGGGTGTTTTAGCACCAAGTCAGATTCCTCCAACTTTGCCTCTGATACAGGTGGCATCTAATGCACTGTAGCTCGCCTCTTGCACCCTAAGTATCTTGGAAGAAATTCATTCTCTTCTTCAGGCAGCAAAGGTGTCAAGACGGTGACATCTGCTGTGTCCATTTCAGATTCCAAGGTACCTTCAATACTTGACAAAAAGGAATAACCCACATGTTCCGGAATAGCCGGAAAGGGTGTCGAGGAGCCAAGCACATTTTGCTCCCACACCGTTTGCAACTTTCATATGGTCCACGGGTTTGTTCAAGGAAGTTCGCCTACCCGTGCTCTATGTGTCACTGGTCCTGACTTTGCTTCGACCATGCCAGAAGCTTATGCCCGAATCGTCGATTCTCCTGCTCCTCGGTTGCTGCCTGACCTGCTGTGCTTTTCTAGCACCACGCTCTCGCCTCTGATCTCCAGCATCTGCAGTCCTCACTTTCTCCATGCAGGGCTATTCCCGTAGTTCCTACACCAAACCTCGGCCCCTGAAGTAAACTGCCTTGCTTCATGGAATCTTGTGTCTAGCATTTGCATCCTGATGCCGTTTCTTCCCACCCACCCCCTCCTTCCCCCTCAAGGTCTTCTATCCATTAGCAACCCTGCTCAAGTTATCCCTGTTGTTGCCTGAGAAGTGGTAATATAGTCAAATAGTAACTGGGACAATTTGGTATCAAGTGAAGCTAGAGGCTGTTTGTTTAAGCCGGCCATCAAAGTTTGGATTGCTCTTTCTGCTAAACAACTGAATGATGTGTGGTATGGAGCTGTCCTTACATGTCAAATTCCATTCAACTTTGAGAAATAACCAAATTCTCTGCAGGTAAATGATGACCTGCTATCTGTGACAAACACTTCCAGGACTCTAGCGATTGAAAAAGAAGTGTACAGCTTTTATATTGTCAACCACAAGTTTGATGAATGAACTCTCTGCACATCCAGCAACTATGAATGGGCATCTACCATGACGAATAACATTGGACCCGTGAAAGGACCTGCACAGTTGACGTGCAACAGATCCTGTCAATCTGCTACTACAGCCACATCTGCTTCCTCAGTGCCTGCCTCCGGACTCTGGACCACCTTTAAACCGGCAGCGTTCGGACCCGAACAGGACAAACAGTACAGACTACAGATTCAAAAACACCAGCAACAGTTCTCCTTCAAGATCCTCCACTCCACGCTCGCAGCAATGCGCCGGCACCTAACCTCTCTACTGTCTGCCCTGCCTCAGCTGAGGGCCACACTCTCTCAGAATTGCAAAGGACCCACTCTGTACTACATCCTTAGGAAAATCCATACTCTCAACAAACAGTATTTCAATTCCATCTCAAACATCAAAAACTGTAAGTACAACAAACTTTTATCCGCCCACCTCCATAATCAGCGCTCCTCAAAACATTCCAGAAGATTCCCCTGGCCTCGGAAACGCCATTAGCCATGTGGCTAATGCAGCTGCCACCCCCACGCTGATTGATGATGTCACTTCCGCCCCCATCATGGCCACTCCCACAGCCACTTCCGGCCCTCACATCATTGCCGATGCCACATGCTCAGTGACTTCCGCCACCCCTACTGCCGTGTCTGCCACCACTTCCACCCCCACCAGCGCCACTCACCTGCATTCTGCTGACACGCCCCCCACAGACCTCACTGTCACTATCCCCACCCCCCAGAACCCCGAGGGGAGCACTACCCCTGCTCATGCCTCTTCATTTCCAACTGCCGCCGGGACATTAACCGCCTCAACCTGTCTACCCCCCTCCCCCACTCCAACCTCTCACCCTCACAACGCGCAGCCCTCCAATCCCTCTGCTCTAATCCCAACCTCACCATCAAGCCAGCGGATAAAGGGGGCGCAGTGGTAGTCTGGCGAACTGACCTCTACACCGCTGAAGCCAAACGCCAACTCGAGGACACCTCTTCCTACTGCCCACTCGACCATGACCCCACCCCCCATCACCAAACCATCATCTCCCAGACCATACAGAAGCTCATCACCTCAGGAGATCTCCCACCCACAGCTTCCAACCTCATAGTCCGGGAACCCCGCACTGCCCGGTTCTACCTCCTTCCCAAGATCCACAAGCCTGACCAGCCTGGCCGACCCATTGTCTCAGCATGCTCCTGCCCCACTGAACTTATCTCTAAGCTTTATTCCTGATGAAGGGCTTTTGCCTGAAACGTCGATTTTGCTGAAGTTCCTCGATGCTGCCTGAATTGCTGTGCTCTTCCAGCACCATTGATCCAGAATATGGAAAGGATGTGTCATCTTTTCTGGGCAAATGGCATTGCGGTTGATGAAAAGCAACGAGTAATTCTCCTGACAGCTTGTGGACTTGCAGCTTTTTCAGTTACTATGATTTTAACCTTCCCTGAGGCACCAGATACTAAAACCTTTCGAGTGTTGATACCTTTGGTTAAAGAATATTATGACCCCAAGACTCATACAATTCTGAGAGACTATTGACTGAGAGACTTGGCAATTCGAGAACAAGGGAAATGCATATCAGGAATTTTGACAAGCATAAGTTCACTGGCAGAGGCATGTGACTTTGAACATAGAACAGTACACCACAGTACACCACCCTTCAGCACTTGATGTTGTGTCGATCTTTTATCCTACTCTAAGATCAAACAATACCCTATATTTTACTATCATCCATGTGCCTATCCAATTGTCTCTTAAATCTCCTTAATGTATCTGACTCTACCACCACTACTGGCAGTGATTTCCAAGCACCCACAACTCTCTGTATAAACAGCCTACCTCTGACATCTCCCTTAAGAGTCCCTCCAATCATCTTAAAATTATGACCCCTCATGATAGACATTTCAGACTTTGGAAAAGTCTCTGGCTATACATTCTATCTATGCCTCTCCTCATCTTGTACACCTCTATCAAGTCACCTCTCATCCTTTTTTGCTCCAATGAGAAAAGCCCAAGCTCCCTCAATGTTTTTCATAAGACATGCCCTCCAGACCAGACAACTCCCTGGCAAATCTCCTCTGCACCCTCTTTAAAACTTCCACATCCTTCCGATAATGAGGCGACCAGAATTGAACACAATATTCCAAGTGGAATCTAACCAGGGCTTCATGGAGCTGCAACAAAACCTCATGGCTTTAAACTCAAACCACCTACTAATGAATGGCAACACACCATACGCCTTTTTAACAACTCTATCAACTTGGGTGGCAACTGAGGGATCTATGGACGTGGACCCCAATATCCCTCTGTTCCTCCACATTGCCAAGAATCCTGCCTTTAAAACTGCAATCTCCATTCAAATTCCACCTTCCAAAATGAATAATTTCACACTTTTCCAGGTTGAACTCCACTTTCCACTTCTCAGCGCAGCTCTGCATCCTGTCAATGTCCTGTTACAAACTACAACAGCACTCCACATTGTCCACAACTCCACCAACTTCTGTGTCATCAGTAAGCTTACTAACCCACCCTTCCACTTCCTCATTCAAGTCATTTCTAAAAATCACGAAGAGCAGAGGTCCCAGAACAGATCCCTATGGAACACCATTGGTCACCAAGCTCCAGGCTGAACCCATCTACTACCGCTCTCTATTTCCTCTGGTCCAGCCAATTCTGTATCCAGACAGACAAATTTCCCTGTAAACAATGCCTCCTTATTTTCTGAATGAGACTACCATGGGAACCTTACCAAATGCCTTGCTAAAGTCCATGTAAACCACATCTACTGCTCTACCTTCCTCAATGTGGTTTGTCACATCTTCAAAGAATTCAGTAAGGCTTGTGAGGCATGCTTTTCCAAATAATCATAAATCTGGTCTTTCAGAATCCTCCACAATAATTTATCTACCACCAATGTAAGACTGACTAGTCTAACTCCCAAAGCTATGCCTATTCCCTTTCTTGAACAAGGGAATAACATTTGCCAGCTGTTAATCATCTGTTACTGGAGGAGTAGGACAGTGAGGATCCAAAGATCATTGCCAAAGGCACAGCAATCTCTTCCCTCACTTCCCGTAGGTATATCCCATCTGGTTCAGGGGACTTAATTTATCCTCATGTTTTTCAAAATTTCCATTATATTCTCCTTCTTAACATCAACCTGTTCAACGTATTAGCCTGTTTCACGTTTTCCTCACAAACGACAGGGTCTCTCTCAACCGTGAATACTGAAGCAAAGAATCCATATAGGACTTTCCCTACCTCCTCCGACTCTAGGCACAAGTTCCCGCCACAATCCCAGATTGGCCCTACCCTCATTCTGGCTATCCTCTTGTTCCTCACAAATGTGTAGAACTTTGGGTTTTCCTTAAACCTACCCGCCAAAGCTTTATCATGCCCCCTTCTAGCTCTCCTAAGTCCATTCTTCAGTCCTTTCCTGGCTACCTTGTAACTTACTAGAACCCTGTCTGATCCTTGCTTCCTCAATTTTAAGTAAGCTTCTTTCTTCATCTTGACTAGATGTCCACAGCTCTTGTCATCCAAGGTTCCTTCACTCCACCATCCCTTCCTTGTCTCAGTGGGACAAACCTTACCAATACTCGCTGCAACTGCTCCCTAAACAATCTCCACATCTCTGTCGTGCATTTCCTTAAGAATATCTGCTTCCAATTTATGCTCCACAATTCCTGCTTAATAGCATTGCAATTCCCCTTCCCCCTGATTAAATACTTTCACATACTGTCTGCTCCCATCTATCTCTCTCTATGACTATAAGGGAGTTGTGACCACTATCACTGAAATGCTCTCCTACCGAGATATTTGATATCTGACCTGGTTCATTGCCAAGCATCAAATCCAATATGACCTCCCCTCTAGTCGGCCTACATACATATTGAGTGAGGAATCATTCCTGGACATACCTGACAAAATCTTTGGTTTCATCCTTAATGAAATGTGAGAGATTATTTGCTATGTGGGATTAATGATGTCACCATGCAAAAGCGCCAGAAACTGAAGCTCAACTGTACTTCAAATAGGTAATACAACTAGCTTTATCGTTGAAGAATGCGGCAAGCTGAGCACCAGTTTCAGCGTATTCCGATAGAAGTGGACGTTCTTGCCAGTACGACTGATCTTGGGGAATACAACATAGAATCATAGAGGCATAGAGATAAACAGCACGGAAACAGACCTTTCGATCCAACTCATTCACACGAGTGAAGGCAATCGCATAGCCTCACTCAGGACATATCCTAAACAGAGTGATTCTCAGTCGGCCCACTGCAAAACTCCAAAACAAAGCCAAGCCTCGGCCAAATGGTTAAAATATTCTTTAGGATCCAGGCTAACAAGCCATTGTAGTTGCTGCTGGCATGCTGACTTGAGAAAGCTAAACGAGTCCTACTTGATCTAAATTGAGTATAAGAACTCATTGGCCGGCACCCCGGAAAGTCCACCTATATCTGGTCAAGAACAGTTAAATTGCTCAATAATGTTCAAATCAGAAACAATTAAATGTCTGATTAAATGGTCATCCAGTTCTAATGGAGATTGTTAATGGCTTGGTGGTTTCAGTGATCGCAGAACCAATCTTTAACAAAATTTGCTCTGGACTCCAATCTTTAAATTTGCACAAGACCTTGTCTAGACTGAGGACCTATACCAGGGAACCTTTATAGATTAAGGATATAACTTTGGTCCTTTTGTTTTCAAAGAGAAGCAGCAGGTTCAGATTCCATGGATTGAAGTAAAAGGCTTGGACACACATTTGATTGGGTGAAATTGGTTGAGAAAGATTTACCTAGGTTGATCAACACTTATCAATCAGAAAATGGCTGCCTGAGTGAATTCCTAATTAAATACCTGGATGTTTTTCAGGAAGTTATAGAATATCAAAGGAGCCAAGGCCACTTTGCAGGTTGACAAGGAAGCAATTCTACAATTCTGCAAGGCCAGCCCAGACAAAAGTAGAGACAGAAATTAGAATACTGGAACAAGGAATTATCAAACCAGTTCAGTCTGTGGAATAGACAGCATCAGTTGTACTGATTTTGAAGCCTGATGGGCTGATTCAACTTTGCGGAAATTTTAAACAAACTGTAAGCAGCTGGATAAATACCCAATCCTTTGCATAAAGTATTTATGTGCAAAACTGGCTGGGGGTGGTGGTGTCCTTAATAAAGCTGGACATGAGCCACACCTACCTGTAATTGTGACAGGATAAGGATTCCCAGATATATGCCACAATTGTAACAATATACCATACTGCCACCTGGGGTATTGTCAGACTGCAATTTTTCAGGCAGATGATGCAGAACATTTTACAAGGTCCATACCAGGTCACCAATCATCTAGATGATGTGCTAATAACAGGGATGACCAATGAGGAGCACTTAGAGAATTTGGATATAGTCCTTTTAAATTTCTCTCAGGCACACGTATGCCTTAGAATGGAAAAATGTCTGTTTCAGGCATCCAAGTGACCTACTTGGATTAAAGAGTCAACAAGACCAGATTGCACTGTCGAAGGATAGTGAGGACGATCAAAGATGCCCTGGCTTTTAAGTCTGTACTGGAGCTCAGGTCTCACTTTGGGCTGGTGAATTATTACATAAAGGTAATACATAACACCTTGCCTCCATCCCAGCACCTTTGCATCAACTCTTAAAGGGTCAGCCTTCGAAATGATAACGGAGCCAAGCAATAGTTTGACGTAAGTAAAGAAAAGCTATCGTCCTCTAAGATATTGGCACACCTATGATTTTAAGCAAGACCTGGTATTGACATGCAATGCTTCCCCATACGACAGTGAGGTAGTATTAGCTCAAGGGTAACCCAAAGGAGAGAAACACCAACAGCATATGCACCCAGGATTTTGGCGAATGCAGATAGTAAAAATGCCCAGATCAAGAAGAAAGGTGTGGCAGTCATATTCGAAGTCAGGAAGTTCCACCAATACCTTTACAGATATAAATACTAGGTGTACTTAAAGAGGACATGGCAGTGTCGCCCAATGCTTCAAGCTGTATTCCACGGTTGTATTGAATACAAAGTGCATATAATTACAAGTTAGAACACTGTCTGGGAGTGGCCAGGTGGGTGCAATGGTCCTGAACAAGTGTGTGGACCGTATTAAAGCTGCAAATTCGCAAATGGTGTGGGAGCAAAATCTACCATGCCCTTCAGAACAGTCAAAAAATATCAGAACCAGCGGGCTCACCTATTAGTCAATCATTGATGAGTCCTTAGAATCAGAGATGGACATGATACATGTAGCTACTTCAGGTTACTTTCTGCCTGAAAGGGAGCGCGAAATTCTACTGAAGTACTCCTGGTGTCACAGGAAAACTGACCTCTTCCACATTTTGGGCCCTCTTCCCTCCCACAACAGCGATGGGGACCCCCTTGTCCTCACCCACCATCCCACCAGCATCCATATCATCATTGGCTGTCATTTCCGCCACCTCCAGCAAGACACCATCACCAGAGACATATTCCTGTCCCTGGCTTTATCAGCTTTCTGCAGGGACCATTCCCTCTCAACACGTCTCCAAGGCACCTTCGTCTGCAATCGCAAGAGGTGTAACATCTGTCCTTTTACTTCTTCCCTCATCACCATCCAAGGCCCCAACACACCTTTGAGTTTTACCAGCACTTTACTCAATCTAGTCTACTGTATTCACTAGCTGAAAATGTGTTGCTGGAAAAGCACAGCAGGTCAGGCAGCATCCAAGGAGCAGGAGAATCAATGTTTCGGGCAAGAGCCCTTCTTCAGGAATGAGGAAAGTGTGCCAAGCAAGCTAAGATAAAAGGTAGGGAGGAGGGACTTGGGGGAGGGGCGTTGGAAATGCAAGAGGTGGAAGGAGGTTAAGGTGAGGGTGATAGGCCGGAGTGGGGGTGGGGGCGGAGAGGTCAGGAAGAAGATTGCAGATTAGGAAGGTGGTGCTGAGTTCAAGGGTTGGGACTGAGACAAGGTGGGGGGAGGGGAAATGAGGAAACTGGAGAAATCTGAGTTCATCCCTTGTGGTTGGAAGGTTCCTAAGCGGAAGATGAGGCGCTCTTCCTCCAGCCGTCATGTTGCTATGGTCTAGCGGTGGAGGAGTCCAAGGACCTGCATGTCCTTGATGGAGTGGGAGGGGGAGTTGAAGTGTTGAGCCACGGGGTGGTTGGGTTGGTTGGTCCAGGTGTCCCAGAGGTGTTTTCTGAAAAGTTCCGCAAGTAGGCGGCCTGTCTCCCCAATATTGAGGAGGCCACATCGGGTGCAGCGGATGCAGTAAATGATGTGTGTGGAGATGCAGGTGAATTTGTGGCGGATATGAAAGGATCCCTTGGAGCCTTGGAGGGAAGTGAGGGGGGAGGTGTGGGCGCAAGTTTTACATTTCTTGCGGTTGCAGGGGAAGGTGCCGGGAGTGGAGGTTGGGTTGGTGGGGGGTGTGGACTTGACGAGGGAGTCACGGAGGGAGTGGTCTTTTCGGAACGCTGATAGGGGAGGGGAGGGAAATATATCCCTGGTAGTGGGGTCCGTTTGGAGGTGGCGGAAATGACGATGGATGATACGACATATATGGAGGTTGGTGGGGTAGTAGGTGAGGACCAGTGGGGTTCTGTCCTGGTGGCGATTGGAGGGGCGGTGCTCAAGGGCGGAGGAGCGGGAAGAGGAGGAGATGCGGTGGAGAGCATCATCGATCACGTCTGGGGGGAAATTGCGGTCTTTGAAGATCAGAGCTGAAAATATGTTGCTGGAAAAGCGCAGCAGGTCAGGCAGCATCCAAGGAGCACACTAATCACAAATGGTCTGGTGAGTAGTAAATACACATTGGGAAAATGAAGTGCAGACTGGTTGACCACTGCAGAACACCTTTGTTCTGTCCGTAAAAAAAAGACCCTGAGCCTT
This sequence comes from Chiloscyllium plagiosum, assembly GCF_037043375.1. Classification (NCBI taxonomy): domain Eukaryota; kingdom Metazoa; phylum Chordata; class Chondrichthyes; order Orectolobiformes; family Hemiscylliidae; genus Chiloscyllium; species Chiloscyllium plagiosum. Next base: position 34,934,664 of record NW_028270180.1, on the reverse strand, counting down.
CAGTTGCTTGCAACTTCAGCATGCCAATTGTTCCCTGGCCAACATCTCTCTCAGGCTCAGTGCCATGTTCCACCGAAGCTCAGTGCAAGCTCGAACCAACACTTTCCACTTGGGGACCCTATAACTTTCTGGATTTAATATAGAATTCAACAATTTTAGAGCTTGAGGCATCTTCTCTTATGTGCTTATCCCAACTGCCATAGACTAGGCCTTGTCATCACACGGACTGCTATTGTCAGCTACTATTAGTATTCATGTACAGCCATTCATTACCCCAGACTGACCTTTACTTTCCCCCTCAACCCCACCACATCATCTGTACCAAGCTTTTCTTAGATACCATCGGTTCTGAAAAAGGGTTACTTGACCCGAACAGTTAATTCTGATTTTTCTCCAAAGATGCTGCCAGAACTGCTAAGTTGTTACAGCAATTTCTGTTTTTGTTACATCCTAACTCACACTGGCATGGGCTGTGATAAAAGGTTGTTGGGATAACAAGGAAAAGCAAAATAATGCAGATAATGGAAATCTGAAATGAAAGAGAACATTGGAAACAATCAACACTTCAGGAAACATTTGTGGAGACATAATTGTAGAACCTTTATAAGGTCAATCCTCAACCTGCCAAGCTCCAATGAAAATAGTCCCAGCCTATCCACTATCTCCTTAACATCCTGCCAAATCGCTTCTGAACCCTCTCTAGTTTAATAATATGTTTACTATATTCTTCAATTTAATAACATACTTCCCTTCCTGGGCTACCAGAATGAGACACAGTATTCTTGAAGAGGCCTCACCAATATCCTGTACAACTTCAAAATGACATCTCAACTCCTTTACTCAAAGGTCTGAGCAATGAAAGCAAGCAGGTTAACTGCCTTCTTAAGCTGTCCTGACTGCACACACAGCTTTCAGCTTCATTACTGTGGTCTAACCAGGGTTTTAGAGAGCTGCAGCAAAACCTCATGGCTCTGAAACTCAATCTTCGTTAATGAAAGTCAAAATGCCGTATGCCTTCTTAACAACAGGATGAATGTAGATGTCTCCAACTTCCTCATTTCCCCTCCCCCCACCTTATTTCAGTTCCAACCCCCGGATTCAGCACCGCCCTCTTGACCTGCAATCTTCTTCCTGACCTCTCCGCCCCCACCCCCTCTCCGGCCTATCACCCTCACCTCCTTCCATCTATCGTATTCCCAGCGCCCCTCCCCCAAATTCCACCCCCCCCCCACCCTTTATCTCAGCCCGCTGGACACACCAGCCTCATTCCTGAAGGGCTTATGCCCGAAACGTCGATTCTCCTGCTCCTCGGATGCTGCCTGGCCTGCTGTGCTTTTCCAGCACCACACTTTTCAACTCTGGTCTCCAGCATCTGCAGTCCTCACTTTCTCCTAGTTTTTTTCTTAACAACCCTATCAACTTGGGTGGCAACTTTAGGGATCCATGTATGTGGACCCAAAAATCCCACCGTTCCTCCACACTGCCAAGAATCCTGTCTTTAACCCTGTTTGGGCATTCAAATTGGACTTCCGAAATGAATCACTTTGCAGTTATTTAGATTAAACACCATCTGCCACTGGTCAGTCCAGCTCTTCATTCTGTCAATGTCTTGTCGTAGCCTGCAACAGCCCCTCAATACTATCTACAACAGCACTGAACTTTGTGTCATTGGCAAACTTACTAACCCACCGTTCCACTTCATCATCCAAGTAATTTATAAAAACCACAAAGAACAGAAGCCCAAGAACAGTTTGGGCTGCCTTAAAAACTTATCTCGTGAACAGGTGGAGCGCACACAGACTGCTGACTAAGTGAAGTGATATATTTGGACGGTTGCATTAACCAAAACACTACTTAGGTAGTGTCTTCCACCCATCCTCCTCCTCTGACCAAAAAAGAGAGTTCTACGCACTGGATCGGGAAGGTAACTAGTTTTTATTATTTTTTTATTTTTCAGTAGTCTTGTTGGGAATTTAGAATAGTGAGAGTGGAGGTTAGGGCAGTTGCATGTTCCTCCTGCAGAATGTGGGAGGTAAGGGTCACTACTAGTGTCCCTGCTGACTTCATCTGTGGCAAGTGCACCCAACTCCAGCTCCTCGAAAACCGCGTTAGGAAATTGGAGCTGGAGCTGGATGAACCTTGGACCATTCAGGAGGCAGAGGGGGTTACTGAGAAGAATAAGTGAGGTAGTCACACCTCAGGTACAAAAAAAAAGGCAGATGGGTTACAGTCAGGGGACAAAAAGGGAACAGGCAGACAGTGCAGGGATCCCCTGTGGCCATTCCCCTGAATGACAGTTTTGAATACTGTTTGTCGGGGGAATGGCTTACCGGGGTAAGCCATGAGGTACAGCTCTCTGGCACAAAGTCTGTCCCTATTGCTCAGAAGGGAAGTGGGGAGAGGAGCAGAACATTAATCATTGAGGACTCCATAGTTCGAGGAACAGATAGGAGGTTCTGTGGGAACAAAAGAGACTCACGGTTGTGTGTTGCTTCCCAGGTGCCAGGGATCGTGATGTCTCGGATCGTGTTTTCGGGATCCTTGAGGAGCAGGGGAAGCAGCACAAAGTCATGGGTCACATAGGTACTCACGACATAGATAGGAAAAGGGGTGGGGATTTAAGGCAGAAATTCAGGGAGCTGGGGTGGAAACTTAGAGTTAGTACAAACAGAGTTGTTATCTCTGGTTTGTTGCCCATGCCACGTGCTTGCGAGGTGAGGAACAGGGAGAGAGAGGAGTTGAACATGTGGCTACAGGGATGGTGGAGGAGGAGAGTTTTGGATACCTGGATAATTGGGGCTCAAATTGGGGTAGGTGGGACTTCTACAAACAGGATGGTCTACATCTGAACCAGAGAGGGGAAAATTTGGTCATGCTCTTTGGGAGGGTTTAAACTAATTCAGCAGGGGGAACGGGAGCTGGAAGCAGGAAGGTGGTTTGAAATGTGTCTGCTTCTACTTCTGGATGCCAGGAACATCCGGAATAAAATGGGTAAACTTGCAGCATGGGTTGGTACCTGGAACTTTAATGTTGAGAGTATTTCGGAGACATTGATAGAGCAGGGACAGGATTAGTTGCTGCAGGTTCCGGGATTTAGATGTTTCAGTAAGAACAGAGAAGATGGTAAGAGTGGGAGGTGTGACATTGACAGTCAAGGACAGTATTATGGTGGCAGAAAGGATGTTTGAGGACGGGAAATACTTTTGTTTGAGTACTTTAGATGGGTCAGTTTTTGTCCATGTGTGCAGGAGGGTTTCCTGATACAGTAGGTAGACAGGCCAACAAGGGGTGAAGCCACACTGGATTTGGTATTGGGTAATGAACCCAGCCATGTGTTAAATTTGGAGGTAGGTGAGCACTTTGTTGATAGTGACCACAATTCGGTTATGTTTACTTTAGCAGTGGAAAGTGATAGGTATATAGAACATAGGACAATACAGCGAAGAACAGGCCCTTCGGCCCTTGATGTTGCGCCGACCTGTGGACTTTTCTCAACTCGTCCCCCTACACTATCCCAAATACATCCATGAGCTTATCTAAGGATTGTTTAAATCTCCCTAATGTGGCTGAGTTGACTACCTTCGCAGGTAGTCGCCCTTACCACTCTCTGTGTAAAGAACTTGCCTCTGACATCAGTCTTAAGTCTATCACCCCTCAATTTGTAGTTATGCTCTCTTGTACAAGCTGATGTCATCATCCTAGGAAAATGTCTTTCACTGTCTACCCTACCTAATCCTCTGATCATCTTGTATGTCTCTATCAAGTGCCCCCTTAGCCTCCTTCCTTCCAATGAGAAAAGACCCAAGTCTCTTAGCCTTTCCTCAAAAGACCTTCCCTCCAGACCAGGCAACAACCTGGTAAATCTCCTCTGCACCTTTTCCAATGCTTCCACTTCCTTTTTGTAATGGGACAACCAGAACCGTACACAATATTCCAAGTGTGGCCGCACCAGCGTTTTGTATAGTTGCAGCATTATATTGCGTTATATTGGAACTCTATCCCTCTACCAATGAAACCTAACACACCATATGCCTTCTTAACAGCACTATCCACCTGGGTGGCAACTTTCAGGGATCTATGCACATGGATTCCAAGATCCCTCTGCACATCTACACTACCAAGAATCTTTCCATTGACCAAGTACTCTGCCATCCTGTTATTCTTCCCAAAGTGCATCACCTCACATTTAGCTGCATTGAACTCCATTTACCACCTGTCAGCCCAATTCTGCAGTTTATCCAAATCCCCCTGCAACCTGTAACATTCTTCCAAACTGTCCACTACTCCACCGACTTAAGTGTTGTCTGCAAATTTACTAATCCATCCACTAATGCTTGCGTCTAAGTCATTTATAAAAATGACAAACAGCAGTGGTCCCAAAACAGATCCTTGTGGAACACCACCAGTAACTGGACTCCAGACTAAATATTTTCCATCAACCACAACTCACTGCCTTCTTCCAGAAAGCCAGTTTCTAATCCAAACTGCTGAATCACCTTCAATTCCATGCCTCTGCATTTTCTCCATCAACCTACCATGTGGAACCTTATCAAAGGCTTTATTGAAGTCCAAGTATACCACGTCAACTGCCCTACCCTCATCTACATGCTTGGTCACCTTCTCAAAAAACTCAATGACGTTTGTGAGACATGACCTGCCCTTGATGAAACCATGTTGACTATCTGAAATCAAATTCTTGCTTGCAAGATGACTATAAATGTTATGTCTTATAATCCTTTCCAAAACTTTTCCTACAACAGAAGTAAGGCTCACTGGTCTATAATTATCTGGGTCATCTCTGCTGCCCTTCTTGAGCAAGGGCACAACATTTGCAATCCTGCAGTCCTCAGGTACTAAACCCATAGACAATGACGACTCAAATATCAAAGCTAAAGGCTCTGCTATCTCCTCCCTAGCTTTCCAGAGAATCCTTGGATAAATCCCATCCGTCCCAGAGGACTTGTCTGCTTTCACTCCTAGAATTGATAACACCTGTGCGTAACTAACCTGAATTCTTTCTAGTCTAATATCTCATACCTCATTTTTCTCCTCTACAATATTCTCCTTTTCCTGAGTAAACACCAATGAGAAATGTTCATTTAGCACCTCTCTGATCTCCACAGGATCCACACTCAACTTCCGTTTTTGAATGGCCCTATTCCTACCCTAATCAACCTTTTATTCCTCACATACCTATAGAAAGCTTGAGGGTTCGCCTATATTCTATTTGCTAAAGACTGCTCGTGTCCTCTCTTTGCTCTTCTTAACTCTCTCATTAAATCTTTCCTAGCTGATCTGTAACTCTCAATCGCCTCATCTGTACCATCTTGCCTCATCAATACATAAGCTTCTTTCTTCTTCTTAACAAGAGATGCAATTTCTGTAGTAAACCATGGTTCCCTTACCTTATCACTTCCTCCCTGCCTGACAGGGACATACCTATCAAGGACACGTTACATCTGTTCCTTAAATTAGCTCCACATTTCGATTGTCTGCATCCCCTGCATTTTGCTACCCCATTCTATACATCCTAAATCTTACCTAATCGCATTATAATTGCCCTTGCCCCATTAATAACTCTTGACCTGTGGCATGTACCGATCCCTTTCCATTGCTAAACTAAATGGTCACTCTCTCCAAAGTGATCACCTACAATTAAATCAAACACCTGGCCTGGTTCGTTACCAAGCACCAGATCCAGTGGGGCCTCCCCTCTAGTCGGCCCTTCGACATACTGTATCAGGAAACCCTCCTGCACACATTGGACAAAAACTGATCCATCTGTTCTAGAGTTATAACATTTCCAATCAATGTTGGGGAAGTTGAAGTCCCCCATAATGACCACCCTGTTCCTTTTACTCCTGCCTAGGATAATGTTGCTAATCCTCTCTTCCACCTCCCTGGATAAGAGTTATAGCTGGGGGAAAGGCAATTATGATCTGATTGGCAAAATTTAGGATGCATTGGATAGAAAAGGAAACTGCAGGCGATGGGCACAATTGAAGCATGGAGCTTATTCAAGGAACAGCTACTGTGTTTCATTGATAAGTATGTACTTGTCAGGCAGAGAGGAAGTGGTTGAACGAAGGAGCTGTGGTTTACTAAAGAAGTTGAATCTCTTGTCAAGAGGAAGGCGGCGGCTTATGTTAGGATGAGATGTGAAGGCTCAGTTAGGGTGCTTGAGAGTTACAAGTTAGTGAAGAAAGACATAAAGAGAGAGCTAAGAAGAGCCAGGAGGGGATATGGGAAGTCATTGGCAGGTAGGATCAAGGAAATTCCCAAAGCTTTTTATAGGTAGATCAGGAATAAAAGAATGACTAGAGTAAGATTAGGGTGAAACAAGGACAGTAGTGGGAAGTTGTGCACAGAGTCCGAGGAGATAGGGCAAGTGCTAAATGAATAGATTGAGGTTAACAAGGGGGAGCTGTTAGCAATTCTGGAAAGTGTGAAAATAGATTAAGTTTCCTGGGCTGGATGGGATTCTCTGGGAAGCAAGGGTGGAGATTGTAGAGCCTTTGGCTTTGATCTTTATGTCGTCATTGTCCACAGGAATAGTGCCAGAAGACTAGATGATAGCAAGTGTTGCCCCATTGTTCAAGAAGGGGAGTAGAGACAACCCTGGTAAGTATAGCCTTTCTTCAATTGTCGATAAAGTGTTGGAAAAGGTGATAAGAGATAGGATTTATAATCATCTAGAAAGGATTAAGTTGATTAGGGATAATCAACATGGTTTTGTGAAGGGTAGGTTGTGCCTCACAAACCTTATTGAGTTCTTGAGATAAGGGGTGGATGAGGATAAAGTGGTTGATGTGGTACGTATAAATTTCAGTAAGGCTTTTGGTAAGGCCCTCCACGGTACGCTATTGCACAAAATCTGTATAGGATTGAGGGCGATCTAGCAGTTTGGATCAGAAATTGGCTAGCTGTAAGAGGACAGAGGGTGGTGGTTGATGGTCATCCTGTTACTAGTGGTGTACCACAAGGATCTCTTTTGGTGCCACTGCTGTTTGTCATTTTGATAAATGACCTGGACGAGGGCGTAGAAGGATGAGTTAGTAAATTTGCAGATGAAACTAAGGTCGGTGGAGATGTGGATAGTGCTGAAGGGTGTTGCAGGTTATAGAGGGGCATAGAAAAGCTGCAAAGCTGGGCTGAGAGTTGGCAATTGGAGTTTAATGTGGAAAGGTGTGAGGTGATTCACTTTGGAAGTAGTACAGGAATAAAGAGTACTGGGTTAATGGTAAGATTCTTGGTAGTGTACATGAGCAGAGGGATCTTGGTGTCCATGTACATAGATTCCTGAAAGTTGCCACACAGGATGATAGGGTTATTAAGAAAGCATACAGTGTGTTAGCTTTTATTGGTGGAGGGATTGAGTTTCGGAGCCATGAGGTCATGTTGCAGCTGTGCAAATCCAAGGTGGGGCCACACTTGGAGTATTGTGTACAGTTCTGGTCACTGCATTATAGGAAGAATATGGAAGATTTAGAAAGGTTGCAGAGAGGATTTACTAGAATGTTGCCTGGTATGGAGGGAAGGTCTTATGAGGAAAGGCTGAGGGATTTGAGGCTGTTTTTTGTTAGAGAGAAGAAGGACGAAAGGTGACTTAGTTGAGACATATAAAATAATCAGAATTAGATAGGGTGGACAGTGAGAGCCTTTTTCCTCTGATAGTGATGGCTTGCACATAGCTTTAAATTGAGGGGTGATAGATATAGGACATATGTCAGGGGTAGTTTCTTTACTCAGAGTGGTAGGGGTGTGGAATAACCTGCCTGCAACAGTAGTAGACTCACCAACATTAAGGGTATGTAAATGGTCATTGCATAAATACATGGATGAAAATGGAATAGTGTCGGTTAGATGGGCTTCAGATTGGTTTCACAGGTCGGCGCAACATCGACGGCAGGAGTACCTGTACTACGCCATAATGTTCTATGTAACAGATCCCTGCAGGACACCACTGGTCACCGACCTCCAGGTGGTATACTTTCCATCCATTACCACTCACTGTCTTCTTTCAGCCAGCCAATTCTGCATCCAGACAGGAAAATTTCCCTATATCCCATGCCTCATAACTTTCTGAATTAATATATCAAATGCCTTACTGAAATCCATATACACCACACCCACTGCTCGCCCTTTGTCAAGTTGTCACGTCACATCCTCAAAGAATACAATAAGGCTTATGAGGCATGACCCGCCCCTCACAAAAACATGCTGACTATCCTTCATCAAACGATGTTTTTCCAAATAGTCATAAATCCTCTCTCTCAGAATCCTTTCCAGTATCTTACTTACCATAGCTGTAACTTCCAGGGATTTCCTTATTCCCTTTCTTGAACACAGGAACAATATTTGCCTCCGTCCAATTGTCTAGTACTACTCTCGTGGAGAGTGAGGGTGCAAAGATCATCAACCAGAGGTGCAGCAATCTCATTCCTCACTTCCCATAGTGACCTTGGATATATCTGGTCCAGCCCTGGAGACTTATCTATCTTGATGCTTCCCAGAATTTCCAGCATATCCACTTCTTTAATATCCATCTATTCAAACCTACTAACCTGGTCCACAGTGTTCTCACTTTCAACAAGATGAATACTGTAGGGCCTCCCCAGCTCTTCAGACTCCAGGCACATGTTCCCTCCTCTATGCTTGATTGACTCTGCTCTCTCTGATCATTCTCTTATTCCTCACCTATGTGTAGAATGCCTTTGGGCTTTCCCTAATCCTTCCTGCCAAGGTTTTCTCATGCCCCCTCCTAACTCTCCTCAGTCCATTTTTGAGTTATTTCCTAGCTACCCTGTAATCCTCTAAAGCTGTGCCAGATTCTTGCTTCCTCAACCTTAAGTAAGCTTCCTTCTTCCACTTGACAACAAGCTCCTCTTCTCTTGTCAGCCAAGATCCATTACCTTACTATTCCTTGCGTGTCTCAGTGGGATAATGTTAGCAAACACTCGCAAAAAGTGCTCCTTAAACAGCCTTCACATTTCTGTTGTGCATTTCCCGTAGAACTGTTCCCAATTTATACTCCACCACTCCTGTCTAATAGCAGTATAATTACCCCTTCCCCAATTAAATACCTTCCCATACTGTTTGTTCCTATCCCTCTCCATGGCTATCGTAAAGTTGAGGCAGTTGTGGTCACTGTCACAAAAATGCTCTCCCACAGAGATCTGACACTTGGCCTGGTACGATGCCTCGCACCAAATCCAATATGGCCTCCCCGCCATTTGGCCTATCTACGTATTGAGTCAGGAATCCTTCCTGGACACACGTGACGAAATTGGTTCCATCCAGACACGATGATTGGTGGAGTAGCAGAAAGCATAAGGGACTGTCGAAGAATACAGCAGGATATAGATAGACTGGAGAGTTGGGCGGAAAAGTGACAGATGGAGTTCAATCCAGACAAATGTGAGGTGATGCATTTAGGCAAGTCTAATTCTAGAACGAATTATACAATGAACGGAAGAGCCTTGGGAAAAGTTGATGGGCAGAGAGATCTGGGAGTTCAGGTCCACTGTACCCTCAAAGTTGCTGCACAGGTGGATAGAGTGGTCAAGAAGGCATATAGTATGCCTGCCTTCATTGGACAGGGTATTGAGTATAAGAGCTGACAAGTCATGTTAAAATTGTACAAGACATTGGTTTGGCCTCATTTAGAATACTGTGTACAGTTCTTGGTGCCACATTACCAAAAGGATGTGGATGGTTTGGAGAGGGTGCAGAGAAGTTTATGAGGATGTTGCCTGGCATGGAACGTGCTAGCTATGAGGAGAGGTTGAGTAGGTTAGGTTTGTTTTCATTAGAAAAAAGGAGATTGAGGGGGGACCTGATTGAGGTTTACAAAATCATGAAGGATATAGACAGGGTGGATAGAGATAAGCTTCTTCCCAGGGTGAAGGATTCAATAATGAGAGGTCACGCTTTCAAGGTGAGAGGTGAAAAGTTTAAGGGGGATACCCGTGGCAAGTACTTCACACAGAGGGTGGTGGGTGTCTGAAATGTGTTGCCAGCAAAGGTGATTCATTTAGGCAAGTCTAATTCTAGGAGTAGATTCATTTAAGATGTGTCTGGACAGATGCATGAGTAGGTGGGGAGCAGAGAGATACTTAGCAACTAGGTGACAGGTTTAGACAGTAGACTTGGATCGGCTCAGGCTTGGAGGGCCAAAGGGCCTGTTCCTGGGCTGTAAATTTTCTTTGTTCTTTGTTCAGACCATCTGCATTAAGGAAATGCCAATCAATATTGAGGAAGTTGAACTCACCATAACAACAACTCTGTTACATCTGCACCTTTCCAAGATCTGCTATCCAATCTGTTCTTCCATCTCTCTGCTGCTATTGCAGGGGTCTATAGAAAATACCCAATAAAGTGACTACTCCTTCCCTGCTACTAACTTCATCTTATACTGACTCAGTCTGCTGTACAAACTCCAGCAGCGGCTTTCACTCAAATTAGGAGGAGGTTCAATAGCTGAGTGAGGAGGGAATGAGTACTTGAGAGTGAGTGAAGAGGGAGGGGAGAGAGGGACGAGGAGTGAGTGAGAATCAAGGAGTGAGGGAAGGACTTGGAGTGCAATGGAATGAGCTATTTGGGACTGGGATGAAGTGGGAGTGGGAATGTAGTAGTGCCTGGGAATGTGTGAAGGACAAACTGGGAGTGAATGGGAAGGAAGGAGGAACTGGAAGTGAATGGAAATGAAAATATAAGTGGGAACGAGTGAGTGACTGGATGTGAGAGACGGTGGGACTGGCAGTGAGTGAGGGAGGGAGGGATGGGGATAAGCAAATGCGTGAGGGAGGGACTAGTAGTCAGTGACCGGGAATGAGTGAGTGGGAGGGAGTGAAGGAGTGACTGGAAACGAGGGACTCAAGCACCAATTAAATCCTGTAATCCCATGCAAAAAGAAATTGTAACATGACTGTTTCACACATTTTAAAGACACCAGAAGGACCATAATATTATTTGTAATACTTATAATAATAAATTGATAAATGGTAATAATAAATTGATTCTGCAGCTTGGCTTGAAAGTGTCACAATGAGCTAGTTGAATCAATCATGTCATAATTTATAATAAATTTGTGGCAACAAACTGTTTATTGAGCCTACTGCAGGAAAGTGGGACGAGTGTCGGTAGCAGTATATATTTGTAGTGCAGATTTGATTAAAAACTGAACAGTCAAAAATAGTAAATGTTAGGCAGAGATTTAAAATTCAAAGATCACAAAGCAAAATCTGGCAATAGTGAACAAAACAAGCTACTCAAAACATTTTCTCAATTTTTTCAGCTGAGACTTTTTCTTCAGTCATTACTAATATACCAATAAACAATGTATGAGGGCATAAACAAAAGATCCCCAGTGAGAATCTAACCATTGCCCATTCACAATCACTGGCATTACCATCGCCAAAGCCCCCACTAACGAAATCCTAGGGTGGGGTTGGGGTTTACCACTGGTCAGCAACTGAATCAAGCTGGCCATATAAATACTGGCCTCAATGGTTTAGGAATTCTGCAATGAACAAGTCACCTCCTGAATCCCCAAAACACATGTCAAGAACTTACTGGAATAGTCCCCACTTGCCTGAATTGATACAGTTCCAACAAAACTCGTCAAGTAGTCTGCTTCATTATCACTTTATCCACCACCTTTAACATGCACTCCCTCTACCAATGCTCCTTTAACAGCATGATCTCTAATAACTAGAAACACAAGCACAGGAATACCAACACCTGGAGGTCTCCTAAATAACATCATCATTCTTTCACGGTCACCGAATCAAAGCTTTGGAGCTCCTTCACTAACAACAACGTCAAAGTCCCTACATGCCAAGCACTGCAGCAGTTCATGACGGCAGTTCACCACCAGCCTTTACTGCCACACCCAATAAATGAATGTAAAAAATAATTTGCAGAACATATTTCAATTTGGAGTGAAGTATACAATCATGGTCAGTCAAAGATCTAAGGCTTGAGTTAGCTTTCCATCCATTTTTATTATATGGCTCAGAAAAGTGACACAGCAGGTCTGTTATTCCTCAGAGTGGGGTCGGAAATACTATTTACAACTGATCTCTGTTTTAACATAGGAAACATCAGAGAATGAAATATTTATTTAAGATGAGACAAGTTAAGCACATCTTGCTGGTGTGGCATTTTTCCTCTTCTTTATTTGAGGTTACTTTTAGTAGTCTGATCATCGATATTTTAAACTCCCTTTGTATTTTCCAAATATGTAAACATGAAATTGAACAAAACCTTACCACGTAAAGTACATACTGGTCCATTGTCCTGGTTCTTGGATCGCTTGTTTCTGAACTGACTTGGGATATCTAATGAAAGATCTTGGGGGGGGAAAAAACATGGTTAAGAGTACAATAAATCCCTATCTGAGAAATATTTTAAACCAAAAATACTTACCAAGGAATGGATCAAACTTTCTGGATTCAGTACCACAAATTAAACAGTTTACTTCATTCTGAAGTATTCCTCCAAATATGTTTGTGACAATTGTTGAAACACCATTTCTGAAAGAGATCAAAATATCATCAATCACAGTAAAATTTCAAAGAGACAGCATGATTGTCAAATAACTGATGATTATACACTTCAGCAATGATAGTTAAGACATAGAAGCAGCATTTTATATATTTCCAATACATTTTAACTGAATTAGAGACTTACACGCAGCATTTACTGGATGAGGAGATGCTTGAGCTGTCTGGTGTGATAAATGAAGTCGTCATACCATTGTAGCTTCGCTGAAGTTCTAAGTGGAGATGGTCTAACAAGTATCGCATAAATTCATGAGCATCTTGTTGCTGATATCCTCTGCAAAGGGAGACAGGAAGCACTGTTTAATCTTTTGAGGCACAGAATATCATTTAAAACCATTTTATTTTTTCCATTCCATATTGCTTGGACCACTTTACCTCTTATAATATTCCTAATGAGGGAGTTGTAATTTGTTGAATACATGTAATAAATGGTAAATGTAAATGTCAGTGTTTTCGAACTGCTCGCTTTTGGTGTGAAACTTTGATGCTATGAAATAATATATCTTACTGATTTGGAACTCATCACTATTAACTGTAGCTGTGTCCAAAGCCTGGAACTCCCTCCCTACTAACACTGTGATTATACCTATATTGTATATTCAGCAGTAGTTCAAGAAGGCAGCTCACATTACCTTCTCAACAGCAATTAGGGTTGGATAACAAAAGTTGGCCTTCCCAGCAATATTCATAAAAATCATGCATTATGTTGTGTGCAAGAATTTTTTTTTAAAAATAGTGCATTATGTTGTATCTTATAAATCATATTCGAGGGATGACATGGGAAGGGAAAACACATTTTGAAAGGTACAAGCAAAGCTTTGGGAATTAGTTGCTGAGCTTGCAGCTGGACTAAGACATGGAATGTTAATTTATTTATTTTTGTATATATTCAGATGTGGATGTCACTAGCTAGCCAGCATTCATTTATAATTGTCCAGAGGGCAGTTGAGTGTGAACCACATTGCTGGGGTCTGGACTCACATGTAGGCCAGAGCAGGTAAGGAAGGCAGTTTTCTTTCCTAAAGGACATTAGTGAACCAGATGAGATTTCCTGACAACTGACAATGGTTTCATGATCATTATCAGACCTTTAATTTCAGTCTTTTATTGAAATCAAATACCATGATCTACCATGGCAGGATTTAAATCCAGGCTCCCAGTATTTCAACTGGGTCTCCAGATTAAGTTAGATGAGATTAGATTACTTACAGTGTGGAAACAGGCCCTTTGGCCCAACAAGTGCACACCGACCCGCCGAAGCGCAACCCACCCATTCCCCTACATTTACCCCTTTACCTAACTCTAGGGGCAATTTAGCATGGCCAATTCACCTGACCTGCACATCTTTGGACTGTGGGAGGAAACCGGAGCACCCGGAGAAAACCCACGCAGACACGGGGAGAATGTGCAAACTCCACACAGTCAATCGCCTGAATCGGGAATTGAACCCGGGTCTCTGGCGTTGTGAGGCAGCAATGCTAACCACCCTCGGAAGTTAATTCCTTGTAGATGACTACTCTCACACATTTGCTCCGTAAGCTGTTCTGTCCACGTGTCTTCTGTTTGCTTGACACATTCATAGGGTGAAGGAGTCATTGATGAGGACAGCATTTTTGTTGATCCCTAATTGCCTAAAGGGCAGTTAGGAGTCAATCACATTGCTGTGGGTCTGGATTCACACATAGGCCAGACCAGGTCATGAAAGCAGTTTCCTTCCCTAAAGGGCATTAGTGAACTAGATGAGTTTTTTCAAAAATTGACAATGGATTTATGATCATCATTAGACACTTAATTCCAGATTTTGTTTTACTCAATTCAAATTCCAACATCTGACATGGTGGGATTCAAACTCTGGTCCCCAGGACATTTGCTGGGTCTCTGGATTAATAGTCCAGCGATAACACCACTCAGCTGTCATCACTTTGCCATGACTGAGAATATCCACTCATGTGAATTTTAGTGCTTGCCTCCAGTCTTATTTTCCAAGGTAGAACCTCGGATACTTTAAAATAGACTAGCTGCTCATCTTTTGCTTTTTTGTTAATGGGAACTCATTTTGCCAAGATCCTTCACAAAACTCTACACTTGCTGTCTTATCAGTCATCTCAAGTTTAAAAAGATGCTCCATCTGATCTTTCCCTCTTCCCAACATGGCACTGAGATAGAATATGCTTTTTAGTATCTTGGACAATTTGGACAACTAGAGTGGTCTATCAACAAACATTTTAAACCTCAACTCTGGATTCAATTCCTGTTGCTTCATAAAACATTACAACTGGAGCAAAATGTACCTACAACACATAGTACGTGTTGCAAACATCCATCATATCCTTGTGCATGTTTTTCGTCAAATATCAACTTTCAAGTCTATTAATAATACTATTAGGCCATTGCCTAGTAGTAAGAATTATCTGACAACGAATAAGGTGAAACAAGCCATGTGAAGAGGTCAGATTTCTTCAACTGTAACATTCTTCCTCAAATGTAAAATGGGTGTATCATAATTTTATAGACTATAGAAGAACGGGGCCTGAATGGAGGTCATTCAGAGTTTTGGTGAAAGCATAGCAGAGTGAACCTGGGAGTAAACAGCAGCAGGAGCCTCCAGATGAATACTGAGGAGTGGGACCTAGACTAAGGTCAGTCAGAGCAGCAGCAGGAGTGGAGTTGCATGGAGAAGTGAAGCACCGGATGTGATGTCAGGGATCAAAAACTGATGTAGGCTTGCTGCTGAGGAACGAAGTCGAGAGACTAAGTGAGTCATACCCAGAGGGACTTATAAAGTATACGGTTTGTAGTTTGTTAGGAATAGAGAGCAAGAGTGGGAATCTTGATTTTGGTGAGTAGTGGGTAAGGTTATGTAATTGGCTTATTGTCTGCAGTTACTAAGGTTCACAACATCAGGAGAGCTCAGTCGGAAGGAATACTGCTCATACAATACATGGCAAGTCAGGGACACTTCCAGCATCAATGGTGATCATGCATGCAGGAAGTGTGTTCAGGTGCAGCTCCGGATTTGCTGCATGGATTGGCTGGAGCTGCAGATGAACTCACAATGGAGCATCGACGAGGCCGAGAACATAATGAATAACATGATGTGGTTGGTCACATCACAAGTAAGGGCTACAAAGTCAGAAAAGTGTTGACTGACTACCGAGGAAGATAAGGAAGCATAGGCAGGCAGTGTAGGTGTCTCTTGTGGCCACTTCTTCTCAAACATACTGTTAGGGGGGTGGATTCTCAAAGGAAAGCAACAGCAGCAGCCAGATTAGTGGCACCACAAATGGCTTTATTGTACAGCAGAAGCAGGAAGGGTTAAAGTTTAAGTGAGCAGTAGTGATAGGGAATCTATAGTTAGAGCACAGACAGTCGTTTCTGCGGCTGTGAGTGAGACTCCAGGATGGAGTGTTGCCTCCCTGGTACCAGGGTCAAGGATATCTCTGAGTGGGAGTAGGATATTCTGAAAGTGAGAATGAGCAGCCAGAGGTCATTATCCATATTGATACTAATGAAGCTGGCAGAAAGAGAGATGAGGTCTTGCAAAGAGATTTTAGGGAATGAGGGAGGAAGTTGAAAAGCAAGACCTTCATGACTATAATCTCAGGAAAAGAGAGATGGGGATTTAAGGCTGAAATTCAGGGAGCTAGGATGAAAGCTTAGAGCTAGGACGAACAGAGTTGTTGTCTCTGGTTTGTTGCCAGTGCCACGTGCTAGTGAGGCGAGGAATAGGGAGAGAGAGGAGTTGAACACGTGGCTACAGGGATGGTGCAGGAGGGAGGGTTTTGGATTCTTGGATAAGTGGGGCTCTTTCTGGGGTAGATGGGACCTCTACAAGCAGAGGTCTTCATCTGAACCAGAGGGGTACCAATATCCCGGGGGGGCTGAAATTCGCTAAGGCTATTGGGGTGGGTTTAAACTAATCCAGCAGGGGGATGGGAACCAAAATTGTAGTTCGAGTATAGAAAAGGTTGAGAGTAGGGAGGTCTGAAATCAAGTTTCAGGGACACAAGATGGCACCAGCAAGCAAGAAGTTGATTTGAAGTGTGTCTACTTCAATGTGAGGAGCATCAAAAATAAAGTGAGTGAACTGGCAGCGTGGGTTGGTACCTGGGACTTTGATGTTGTGGCCATTTCGGAGACATGGATAGAGCAGGGACAGGAATGGTTGTTGCAGGTTCCAGGATTTAGATGTTTCAGTAAGAACAGAGAGGATGGTAAAAGAGGGGGAAGTGTGGCATTGTTGGTCAAGGACAGTATTACAGTTGCAGAAAGGATGTTTGGGGACTCGTCAACTGAGGCAGTATGGGCTGAAGTTAGAAACAGGAAAGGAGGTCACCCTGTTGGGAGATTTCTATAGGCCTCCAAATAGTTCCAGAGATGTAGAGGAAAGGATAGCAAAGATGATTCTCCATAGGAGTGAGAGAGACAGGGTAGTTGTCATGGGGACTTCAACTGTCCAAATATTGACTGGGAACACTGTAGTACGAGTACTATAGATGGGTCAGTTTTTGTCCAATGTGTGCAGGAGGGCTTCCTGACACAGTATGTAGACAGGCCAACAAGGGGCAAAGCCACATTAGATTTGGTACTGGGTAATGGTACAGGTGTTAGACATGGAAGTAGGTGAGCACTTTGGTGATAGCGATCACAATTCTGTTAAGTTTACTATTGTGATAGAAAGGGATAGGTGTACACCACTGGGCAAAAGTTACAGCTGGGGGAAAGGCAATTACGATGCAATTAGGCAAGATTTAGGAAGCATAGGATGGGGAAGGAAACTGCAGGGGATGGGCACATTAGAAATGTGGAGCTTATTCAAGGAAAAGCTCCAGTGTGTCCTAGATAAGTATGTACTTGTCAGGCAGGGAGGAAGCTGTAGAGTGCAGGAGCCATGGCTTACAGTGGAAGTGGAATAAATAAAATCACACCTCCAATCCCGCTGTCTGTGTTCATTAAACTAGCATTGTCTGCTTTTCCGATTAGACTTACTTGACTTAACCATGACCTTCTCCTCAATCACTCCATGTGCTGGTATTTTACTGTTTCTCAACCAAAACCTCCACCCCCACAAAAAAAATGTACACTTGTTCAAACCCTCCCAAATGGCATGAGCAAACCTCTGTGAGGATAGTAGTGCCGCTCCAGTTTAGGTGTACCCCTGACCTTCTTTTACAGGTTCCTCCTGCCCTGGAAGAGATCCCAATAATCCAGATATCTGAACTCCTCCCTCCTACACCAGCTCTTTAACCACTCCTTGAACTGTCTTACCTTCCTAATTCTGGTCTCAGTAGCATGTGTCACAAGGAGTTTTAGAACATAGAGCAGTACAGGCCCTTTGGCCCTTGATGTTGCACCGACCTGTCATACCAATCTGAAGCCCATCTAACCTACATTATTCCATGTACGTCCATATGCTTGTCCGATGATATCTTAAATGTACTTAAAGTTGGCGAATCTACTACCGTTGCAGGCAAAGCATTCTGTTTGAGTAAAGAAACTACCTCTGACATCTGTCCTACATTTATCACCTCTCAATTTAAAGCTATGCCCCCTTGTGCTCGCCGTCACCATACTTGGAAAAAGGCTCTCTCTGTCCACCCTATCTAACCCTCTGATTATCTTATATGTCTCTATTAAGTCACCTCTCAACCTTCTTCTCTCCAACGAAAACAGCCTCCAGTCCCTCAGCCTTTCCTCGTAAGACCTCTCCTCCATACCAGGCAACATCCTAGTAAATCTCCTCTGCACCCTTTCCAAAGCTTCCACATCCTTCTTATAATGCGGTGACCAGAACTGTGCACAATACTCCAAGTGCATTCGCACCAGAGTTTTGTATAGCTGTAGCATAACCTCATGGTTCAGGAACCCGTTCCCTCTATTAATAAAAGCTAAAACACTGTATGCCTTCTTAACAACCCTGTCAACCTGGGTGGCAACTATCAAGGATCTGTGTACATGAACACCAAGATCTCTCTGCTCTTCTACACTACCAAGAATCTTACCATTAGCCCAGTACTTTGCATTCCGGTTACTCCAACCAAAGTGAATCACTTCACACTTGTCCGCATTAAACTCCATTTGCCATCTCTCAGCCCAGCTCTGCAGCTTATCTATGTCTCTCTGTAACCTACAACATCCTTCGTCACTATCCACAACTCCACCGACCTTAGTGTCGTCTGCAAATTTACTAACCCACCCTTCTACACCCTCATCGTTTATAAAAATGACGAACAGCAGTGGACCCAACACCGACCCTTGCGGTACACCACTGGTAACTGGACTCCAGGATGAACATTTCCCATCAACCACCATCCTCTGTCTTCTTTCAGCAAGCCAATTACTGATCCAAACTGCTATTTCTCCCACAATCCCATTCCTCTGCATTTTGTACAATAGCCTACTGTGGGGAACCTTATCGAACGCCTTGCTGAAATCCATATACACTACATTAACCAGTTTACTCTCATCTACCTGTCTGGTCACCTTCTCAAAGAACTCAATAAGGTTTGTGAGGCACAACCTACCCTTCACAAAACCGTGCTGACTATCCCTAATCAAATTATTTTTTTCTAGATGATTATAAATCCTATCTCTTAAAACCTTTTCCAACACTTTACCAACAACTGAATTAAGGCTCACTGGTCTATAATTACCAGGGTTGTCTCTACTCCCCTTCTTGAACAGGGGAACCACATTTGCTATCCTCCAGTCTTCTGGCACTATTCCTGTAGACAATGACGATTTAAAGATCAATGCCAAAGGCTCGGCAATCTCCTCCCTGACTTCCCAGAGGATCCTAGGATAAATCCCGTCCGGCCCAGGGGACTTATCTATTTTCACACTCTGTAGGATTTCTAATAGGATTTCTAATATCTCTTCCTAGTGAACCTCAATCACACACATAGTCTAGTAGCCTGTATCCCCGTATTCTCCTCGACAACATTGTCGTTTTCTAGAGTGAATACTGTCGAAAAATATTCATTTAGTGCTTCCTCTATCTCCTCTGACTCCACACACTACTATCCTTGATTGGCCCTAATCTTACTCTCATCATTCTTTTATTCCTTAAATGCCTATAGAAAGCCTTAGGGTTTACCCTGATCCTATCCGCCAACAACTTATGTCTCCTCCTGGCTCTTCTGAGCTCTCTCTTTAGGTCTTTCCTGGCTACCTTGTAACCCTCAAGCGCCCTAACTGAGCCTTCACATCTCATCCGAACATAAGCCGTCTTTTTCCTCTTGACCACAGATTCCACTTCCACTGTAAGCCATGGCTCCTGCACTCTACAGCTTCCTCCCTGCCTGACAAGTACATACTTATCTAGGACACACTGGAGCTTTTCCTTGAATAAGCTCCACATTTCTAATGTGCCCATCCCCTGCAGTTTCCTTCCCCATCCTATGCTTCCTAAATCTTGCCTAATTGCATCGTAATTGCCTTTCCCCCAGCTGTAACTTTTGCCCAGTGGTGTACCTCTGTATATCCCTCTGTAACCTGCAACACCCTCCGGCACTATCCACAACTCCACCGACCATAGTGTCATCCGCAAATTTACTAACCACTCCTTCTACGCCGTCATCCAAGTCATTTATGAAAATGATAAACAGCAGTGGCCCTGATCCTTGCGGTACACCACAAGTAACTGAACTCCAAAGATGAACATTTTCCATCAACCACCACCCTGTCTTATTTAGCCAGCCAATTTCTGATCCAAACTGCCAATCACCCTCAATGCCATGTCTGTATTTTCAGCAATATCCTACCATGGGAAACTTTACCAAACCTGACTGAAATCCATATACACCACATCAACCGCTTTATCCTCATCCACCTGTTTGGTCACCTTCTCAAAGAACTGAATAAGCTTTGTGAGGCACAACGTATCCTTCACAAAACAGTGTTGACTACCTCTAATCGACTTATACCTTTCGAGATGATTATAAATACTATCTCTTATAACCGTTTCCAACGGTTTACCCACAACCAAAGTAAGGCTCACTGGTCTATAATTACCAGGGTTGTCTCTACTCTCCTTCTTGAACAAGGGTACATCATTTACTATCCTCCAATTTTCTGGCACTATTCCTGTAGACAGTGACGACAAAGATCAAAGCCAAAAGCTCTGCAATCTCCTCCCTGGTTTCCCAGAGAATCCTAGGATAAACCCCATCCAGCCATGGGGACTTAATCTGTTTTCACACTTTCTAGAATTGCTAACACCTCCTCCGTGTAAATCTCAATCCCGTCTCGTCTAGTAGCCTGAATCTCAGTATTCTCCTAATCAACACTGTCTTTTTCCAGTGTGACAAAAAATATTCATTTAGCGTTTCTCCTATTTCCTCAAACTCCACGCACAACTTCCCACAACTGAACCTGATTGGCCTTAATCCTACTCCAGTCATTCTTTTATTCTTGACATACCTAGAGAAAGCTTTAGGGTTGTCCTTGATCCTACCTGCCAATGACTTCTCATGTCCCTTCCTGGCTCTCTCATTAGGTCTTTCCCGGCTAACTTGTAACTCTCAAGCAGCCTAACTGAGCCTTCACGTCTCATCCTTACATCAGCCTTCTTCTTCCTCTTGTTAAGAGATTCAATTTCTTTACTAAACCACGGCATCCTCGCTCAACCATTTCTGCTCCGCCTGGCAGGTACATATTTATCAAGGACATGCAGTAGTCATAAGCCTTCCTTGAATAAGCTCTGCATTTCAATTGTGCCCATCCCGTGCAGTTTCCTTCCCCATCCTATGCATCCTAAATCTTGCCTAACTGCATCAGAATTGCCCTTCCCTCCTCTTGCCCTGTGTTGTGTACTTAGCCCTTTCCATCGCTAAAGTAAACATAACCGAATTGTGGTCACTATCACTAAAGTGCTCACCTACCTCCAAATCTAACACCTGGCCAGGTTCATTACCCAGTACCAATCCAATGTAGCCTCATCCCTTGTTGACCTGTTTACATAATGTGTCAGGAAACACCCATACACACATTGGACAAAAACTAACTCATCTAAAGGATTTGAACTATAGTATTTCCAGTTAATATGTGGATAGTTGAAGTCCTCCACAACAACTACCCTGTTACTCTCGCTCCTATCGAGAATCATCTTTGCCATCCTTCCCTCTACATCTCCAGAACTATTCGGAGGCCTATAGAAAACTCCCAACATGGTGACGGCCCCATGCCTGTTTCTAACCACAGCCCATACTACCTCCGTACATGAGTCCTCAAACATTCTTTCTGCCACCATATTACTGTCCTTGACTAACAATGCCACACCTCCCCTGTTTTACTATCTTCCCGGTTCTTATTGAAACCTCTAAACCTTGGAACCTGCAACAACCTTTCCTATCCCTGCTCTATCCAGGTCTCTGAAATGATCACAACATCGAAGTCACGATACCAACCCATGCTGCAAGTTCACTCAAATATTCCGGATGCTCCTGGCATTGAAGTAGACACACTTCAAACCATCTTCCTGCTTGCTGGGGCATTCTTGCGACCTTGAAACCTTACTTCTAACTCCTCTCTCCCCTTATTCCTCACCTCGCTAGCACGTGGCACAGGTAACAAACTAGAGATAACAATTGTTTGTTCTAGGTCTAAGCTTCCATCCTAGCTCTCTGAAATCCCCATCCCTTTTCCTATTTATGTTGTTAGTGATTATGTGGACCCCGACTTAGTGTTGCTTCCCCTACCCCAAGGATCCTGAAAACACAATCCAAGACATCACAAACCCTGGAGCCTGGGAGGTAACACACCAACTGTGAGTCTCTCTTGTCCCCATAGAACCTTCTATCTATCCTCCTAATTATAGAGTCCCCAGTGACTAATGCTCTGCTCCCCTCGCTTCTGAGCAATAGGGACAGACTCTGTACATGGGGTATAGAGACCTATACTCCAGGACTTACCCCAGTAAATCATCCCCCACAACAGTGTTCAAAATGGTATACTTGGTATTGAGAGGAACAGCCACAAGGGCTGTCTGCTGGTTCTTTTTCTGTCCCCTGACTAACCCATCTGCCTGTTTCTTGTATCTGAGGTGTGACTACCTCCTGTACCTCCTCTCAATAACCCCCTTAGTTTCCCGAATGATCCGAAGTTCATCCGAAGTTACGTAGATAGTCCACTCGGAAATATTCAACCTTGCATTGTGAAGATGTGGAGGAGCTGGTGTTGGACATTTTATTTTGCTCAAAAAATGCACAACCTGCAGGCAGTCAATCCAAGTAATATTTTATAAATTCCACTCTGGAAATAAAACCAGTCTGAGTCACGAATGGGAATCAGACAGACTCTAACCTCACACCTTTAATGCATCGTCTGAGCTGAGATCATTCTAGAATCATAGAATCCTGCAGTGTGGAAATAGGCCCTTCAACACAACAAGTCCACTCTGATGAGTATCCCACCCAAGCCCATTTCCCCATTACTCTATATTTATCCCTGATTAATGCACCTAACCTACACATCCTTGAACACTATGGGCAATTTAGCATGGTCAATTCACCTAACCTGCACATTGTGGGATTGTGGGAGGAAACCGGAGAACCTGGAGGAAACCCAGGCAGACGTGGGGAGAATGTGTAAACTCCACACAGACACCCGAAGCTGGAATCGAACCTAGGTCCCTGGCGGTGTGAGGCAGCAGTGTTAATCACTGAGCCACCATGCCAATGTAGATGTCACCTTTTTCTTAATAAAACCTTGTTATTGCGAGAATGTAACTTTAAAAAAGTTCTGGGATTTACATATTAATGAACTGAAACCTGCAACCCATTCTAAAAGATGAAAGACTTAACAACAATCTAGGTTTTTCAATATATCATTTCAGCTGCATGACACTATAATCTTATGCTATAAATTCGGTGTCTCACGGTCCTGCTCCACAACTACCTGATGAAGAATCAGCACTCCGAAAGCTAGTGCTTCCAAATAAACCTGTTGGACTGCAATCTGGCATTGTGCAATTTTGTGTTGTGAAGTAAGCCTGACTAGATGATTGAAGTTTCACTATGATGACAGATTTTAGGAACAGCGATTGGAATTCCATAAGTTTTACGGTAGTCATGGATAAAGATAAGA
Source organism: Chiloscyllium plagiosum (assembly GCF_037043375.1). Lineage (NCBI taxonomy): Eukaryota > Metazoa > Chordata > Chondrichthyes > Orectolobiformes > Hemiscylliidae > Chiloscyllium > Chiloscyllium plagiosum. The sequence goes on along the minus strand of NW_028270180.1, from coordinate 34,911,013 downwards.
CAGGTGCTGGGGTAAAAGTACTAAATTGGGGGAAGGCTAACTACAACACCATTAGGCAGGAACTGGAGAAATTAGATTGGGGACCACTGTATGAAGTAAACCCACATCTGAGTCATGGGAGTCTTTTAAATAGCAACTGATCAGAGTACAGGACCGGCATGTTCCTGCAAGAAAGAAAGATATGGATGGCAAGATTTGAGAACTCTGGATGACAAGAGATATTGAAAGGCTAACCCAAAACAAAAAGAAAGTACATGTAAAGTTTAGCAAACAGAAATCAAAAAAAAGCCCTTGAGGGGTGTAAAGGAAGCAGAAAAGAACAAACAAGGAACTTGAGAGGGCTAGAAAAGCCATTGGCAAATACAATTTATACGCATAAAACTGAAAGAACTGCAGATGCTGGAAATCAGAAACAAGAACAGAAATTGATGGAAATGCTCAGCAGGTCTGGCAGCACCTGCAGAGAGAAATCACAGTTAATGTTTCAGGTCATAGAGTCATAGGGATGTACAGCACAGAAACACACCCTTCGGTCCAACTCGTCCATGCCAACTAGAAACTAATCTAGCCCCATTTTTCAGCATTTGGCCCATATCCCTCTAAACTGCTCCTATCCATATACCTATCCAGATGCCTTTTAAATGTTGTAATTGTGGGTGGCACGGTGGCATAGTGGTTAGCACTGCTACCTCACAGTGCCAGAGACTCGGGTTCAATTCCCACCTCAGGCAACTGTCTGTGTGGAGTTTGCATATTCCCCCCGTGTCTGCATGGTTTCCTCTGGGTGTTCCGGTTTCCTCCCACAGTCCAAAAATGTGCAGGTTAGGTGAATTGACCATGCAAAATTGCCCACAGGTGTTAGGTGAAGGGGTAAATGTAGGGGAATGGGTCTGAGTGGGTTGCTCTTCGGAAGGTCGGTGTGGACTTGTTGGCTCAAAGAGCCTGTAAGTTAGTAAGTAATTTAATCTAATTGTACCAGCCTCCATCACTTCCTCTGGCAGCTCATTCCATACATGCACCACCCTCTGTGTGAAAAAGTTGTCCCTTCAGTCCCTTTTAAAATTTTCCCTCTCACACTAAACCTATCGAGTGATCATTCCTCTATTCTGTTGGGTGGCTTGAAAAAGAATAAGGTAGAATCGTCCCCCAGGGCCTGATCTGATGTATCCCAGGATATTGAAGCAGCAAGAGAGGAGACTGCTGTGACCTGAGAGAGCTTTGTATCCTTTTTAGCCTCACTGGATTCTTAGAGACAGGTTTCAGTCACAAAAGGAGAAGAATGGACTTATTAGGCATAGTCAGCATGCTTTTATATGGTGGCAGTTTTGTCTCACAAATTTGACTGAGTGTTTTGAGGAATGATGAACATGATTGATGAGGATAGGGCAGCAGATGCTGTCCACACTTTACTAAACTATTTGACAAGATATGTCATGGTAAGTTGGTCCAGAAGACTAAGTCACATGAGTCCATGATGAGTTGGTAAGTTGGGTACAAAATTGGCTTGGTCATAGAAGATCTTGATCAAATGGGCCAGTGGGCCACAGAATGGCAGATGGAGTTTAATTTAGATAAATATGAGGTGCTACATTTTGAAAAGGCATATCAAAGCAGGACTTAACACAGAACATAGAACAGTACAGCACAGTACAGACCCTTTTGCCCTCAACGTTGTGCTGACCGTTTATCCTACTCTAACATCAAACTAATCTAAATATCTGACACTTCACTATCATCCATGTGCCTATCCAAGAGTTTCTGAAATGTCACTAATGTCTTCGACTCTACTACCATTGCGGGCAGTGCATTCCACGCACCCACCACACTCTCCGTAAAGAACCTACCTCTGACATCTCCCCTAAACTTTCCTCCAATCACCTTAAAATAATGCCTCCTCATGATAGACATTTCACCGTAGGAAAAAGTCTCTGGTTTATCAACTCTATCTATGCCTCTCATTATCTTTTAAACCTCTATCAAGTCACCTCTCATCCTTTTTTGCTCCAATGAGTAAAACCCTAGCTCCCTCAACCTTTCTTAAGACATGCCCTCCAGCCCAGGCAGCATCCTAATAAATCTCCTCTGCAAAGTCTCTAAAGCTTCCACATCCTTCCTATTATGAGGGAACCAGAATTGAACACAATATTCCCAGTGTGGTCTGACCAGCTACAGCATAACCTCGTGTCTCTTAAACTCAAACTACTAATGAAAGCCGACAGATCATATGCCTTCTCAATAACGCTATCAACTTGGGTGGCAACTCAGTGATTTATGGACGTGGACCCCAAGATCCCTCTGTTCCTCCACACGGTCAAGAATCCAGCTTTAAACCCTATACTCTGCATTCCACCTTCCAAAATGAATCGCTTCACACTTTTCCAGGTTGAATTCCATCTGCGACTTCTCAGCCCAGCTCTGCATCCTGCCATTGTCTCACTGCAACCTATAACAGCCCTCCACACTATCCACAACTCCATCAACCTTTGTGTCATCGACAAGCTTACTAACCCACCTTTCCACTTCCTCATCCAAGTAATTTATAAAAATTACAAAGAGCAGAGGTCCCTGAACAGATCCCTGTGGAACACCATTGGTCACCAAGCACCAGGCTGAACACCATCAATTACCACTCCCGGCATCTATGGGCCAGCCGATTCTGTATCCAGACAAATTTCCTTGTATCCCATGCCTTCTTACTCTCTGGATAAGCCAACCATGGGGAATCTTATAAAACACTTTGCGAAAATCCATACAGACCACATCCACTGCTCTACCTTCATCAACGTCTTTTGTCACAACCTCAAAGAATTCAATAATGCTTGTAAGGCATGACCTACTCCTCACAAAGCCATGTTGACTATCACTAATCAAGCTACGCTTTTCCAAACAATCATAAATCTTGTCTCTCAGAATCCTCCCCAATAATTTGCCTACTCAGTAGTAGGGGTGTGGAATGCCCTGCCTGCAACTTAAACTTGCCAACTTTAAGTGCATTTAAATGGTCATTGAATAAATATATGGATGATAATGGAATAGTGTAGGTTGGATGGGCTTCAGATTTGTTTCACAGGTTGACCAACATTGAGGGTTGAAGGGGCTGCACTGTGCTGTAAGGTTCTATGTTCTACCACCAATGTAAGACTGACTGATCTGTAATTCCCAGGATTATCCCTCTTCCCTTTCTTGAACAAGGGAATAACATTGCCGCCCTCCAACCATCCGGTACTACTCCAGCAGATAGTGAGGAAATGAAGATCATCACCAAAGGTGCAGCAATTTCTTTCCTCACTTCCCATAGTAACCCTGGATATATCCTGTCTGAACTAGGGGGCTTATCTATCCTCATGTTTTTCAAAGTTTTCCTTCCTAAAATCAACCTGTTCGAGCATATCAGCCTGCTTCACACTGTCCTCACAAATGACAAAGTCCCTCTCACTACTGAATACTGAAGCAAAGTATTCATTAAGGACCTCCCTATTTCCTCTGACTCCAGGCACAAGTTCCCTGATCATTATCCCTGATCAGCCCTACCCCCACTCTGGCAATCTACTTGTTCTCACGTAAGTGTAGAACAACTTATGGTTTTCCTTAATCCTACCCGCCAAGGCTTTTTCATGCCCCCTTCTCGCTTTCCTAAGTACATTCTTCAGTTCCTTCCTGACTACTTTGATATCTTCTACAGCCCTGTCTGATCCTTGCTTCCTCAACCTTAGAAGTAAACTTCCTTCTTCCTCTTGACAAGAGATGTTTCACATCTCGTCATCCAAGGTTCCTTCACCCTACCATCCAGTCCTTGCCTCAGAGGGACAAACCTATCCAGCACTTGCAGCAAGTGCTCCCTAAACAACCTCCACATTTCTGTTGTGCATTTCCCTGAGAATATCTGCTCCCAATTTACGCTCCACAGTTTCTGCCTATTAGCATTGTAATTCCTCCCCCCTCAATTAAATACTTTCCCATACTGTCTGCTCCTGTCCCTCTCCATGACTATAGTAAAAGTCAGGGTGCTGTGACCGCTATCACTGAAATGCTCTCCCACCAAGAGATCTGACACCTGACCTGGCTCGTTGCCGAGCACCAAATCTGATATGGCCTCCCCTCCAGTCCACCTATATACATATTGAGTGAGGAATCCTTCCTGGACACCCCTGACGAGGTCTGCTCCATCCAAACTATTTGCGCTAAGGAGGTTCTAATCAATATTAGGGAAGTTGGAGTCACCCATGACAACAACCCTGTTACTTCTGCACATTTCCAAAATCTGCCTCCTAATCTGCTGCTCCCTGTCTCTATTGCTATGGGGAGGGGTCTGTATAAAACTCCGAATAAGGTGACAGCTTCTTTGCTGTTTCTGACTTCCACCCATAAGGACTCTGTGGATAAACCTTCCTTCCTTTCCATGACTTCCCTTTCTGCAGCTGTGATAATATCCCTGATTAGCAATGCTACTCCCCCACCTATTTTAGCTTCCTCCCTATTCCTCCGGAAACATCCAAACCCCGGAACATTCAACAAGCATTCCTGCCCGTGATATTCAAGTCTCTGTAATGGCCACAACATCGTAGCTCCAAGTACTGATCCATGCTCTAAGTTCATCACCCTTATTCCTTACACTTCTTCCATTAAAATAGACACACCTGTCATAATGACTTCAACTTTGCCCTATCAACTCTCTATATGCTTTATTTGCCTGTTCACCAGCTAACCCATCCTTTGATCCGTAGCTCCGGTTCCCATCCCCCTCCCATATACACTTCATGTTAAGTTCTTGGGGAATGTTGCTGAACTTTGGAGTGTAGATTCATAGTTCCTTGAAAGTGGAGTCGCAGATAGATAGGATAGTGAGGAAGGTGTTTGGTATGTTTTCCTTTATTGATCAGAGTACTGAGTATAGGAGTTGGCAAGTTATGTTGTGGCTGTACAGTACATTGGTTAAGCCACTTTTGGAATATTGTGTGCAATTGTGGTCTTCCTCCTATAGGAAGGATGTTGTGAAACTTGAAAGGGTTCAGAAAAGATTTACAAGGGTGTTGCCAGCGTTGGAGGGTTTGAGTTATAGCGAGAGGCTGAACAGGGTGGGGCTGTTTGCCCTGGAGCGTCGGAGGTTGAGGGGGGACATTATCGATGTTTATAAAATCATAAGATGTATGAATAGGTTGAATAGATAAGGTCTTTTTCTTGGGGTGGGTGAGTTCAGAACTAGAGGGCATAGGTTTAGAGTGAAAGGGGAAAGATTTAAAAGGGACCTAAAGGGCAACTTTTTCACACAGAGGGTGGTGGTGAGTATGGAATGAGCTGCTAGTGGAAGTGGTGGAGGCTGTTACAATTATAAAATTTAAAAGATATCTGGATGGGTATATGAATAGGAAGGGTTTAGAAGAATATGGGCCAAATATAGGCAAATGGGACTAGATTAATTTAGGATATCTGGTCAGCATGAACGAGTTGGACCAAAGGGTGTGTTTCTGCGCTGTACATCTCTGACTCTTGTGATCCTATAATAAGTCTGAGGTGACGCATTTTGGGAGATCAAATGCAAGAGGAAAGCGTACAGTACATGGCAGGACTCTTAGGAGCATTGGTATACAGAAGAATCTTGTAGTGCAAGTCCCTGGTTCCCTGAAAGTAACAAGTGAATAAGGTGGTAAGGAAGGCATATCTTGTCTTTATTGGTCAAGGCACTGAATATAAATGTTTGCAAGTCATGTTGCAACTATATAAAACTTTAGTTAGGCCATGTTTGAAGTATTGTGTTAAGGTATGGTCACCACCCTATAGGAAAGATGTGGAGGTTTTGAAGAAGGTAGAAAAGAGTTTTACCAGGGTGTCATCTGGATTGAAGCACATTGGCCAAAAGGAGCAGTTGGACAAACTTGGATTGTTTTCACTTGAGCATCAGAGGTTGAGGGGCAACCTGATTGAATTAAATAAAATTCTGAGGCATGGATAGAGTAGAAATTAGAATCTTTCTGCCAGGGAGGAAATCTCAAATATTAGGGGGCACAGGTTTAAGGTGAGAGAAGAACAGTTTAAAGGAGATGGGTGAGGAAAGTTTTTTTTAAATACACAAGAGGGTAGCAGGTGCTGCCAGGGGAGGTGGTAGAAACAGAAACATTAGCAAAGTTTAAGGTATTTAGACAGACACATGATACATGAACATGCAAGGAATAGTGGGATACAGACCATGCAGAGGCAGATGAGATTAGTTTAGTTGGCATGGACATAGTGGGTCATGGTTGGCACAGACAGTGTGCTGAAGGGTCTGTTCTTGTGCTATTCTATGTTCTATCTTACTACATCAAGCATTTTAAGTCAGGATTATTAACACTAGCTCTATGCTAAAGTACATAATAAAGTTTTCTTGGTTTGAAGTAATTTCATTCTGTTGAGGGTATGAAAAGAGATGAGTCACTATCTATTTTTCCATACCAATAAATTAGATGATTCCTTTAAATTCCATATTTTATGATGTACTTTAGAAGCTCTATATGGATAGATTGTGAATAACAGTCACTAGCTACAGTTTAAAGCTAGGGCACTGAAAGAAACTCAAATACTTATGCTGATTTACAAATTATTAACTTCCAAGAATTATGTTGCTTATACATATTTTTAACTGATAGATACAAAATAAAAACCAATGAAACCAATGCCACATTTTCTTGATTAACAGGCTCCTTGTGTGATTTAAACAAAATTTTAACTAACCATCTGTACTGAACAACGTGTATGTCCTCACAGATGATACAGAAGAAGGAAGACCCTTACAGCTAAGATGAACTAGAGGGTAGCACATTTGACTCATTACACCTCTGTGTTACTGCAGTTCAGATTAGTGCATTAGCTAAATGTTAGAAGTATACAGCAAGTCATTTAGCATCTGTAAAGAGAAAGGCAGTTCAACAAAGAGTGTAACTGTTTCGTAGAACAATTGGTTTCTTACCTGAAATTTGGCATAATTTTCCAAATTACATAGAAGAGAGATTCAGGACAGAATGCAGTTTGGCTTCCTTGCCATAAGGCACAAAGAGTTTTCCGGAACTCTTCTACCAGGGAGCTGTAACATTTAACAAAGAAACAGAAAAAAGGGATTTATTAATCATGTTGCACTAAGTCTCTTGGTCACTGACTCCCACATCCGATACAAGGTCATATGTGGTTCAGTTGTAAGGGGAGGAGATAGGCAGTTCTGTGGTCAAAAACGAGAGTCCCGAATGGTATGTTGCCTCCCGAATGGTAGGTGCACGGGTCATGGATGTCTCCGATCAGCTGCAGGACATTCTGAAGCTGTCGTGGTGCATGTAGGTACCAATGATATAGGTAAAACAACAGGATTACTCCTACAAGCAGAATTTATGGAGTTAGGAGCCAAGTTAAAAAATAGGACCTCAGAGATAGTAATCTCAGGATTGGTACCAGTGTCACGTGCTAGTCAGAGTAGAAAATAAAAGAATAGGCAGGACGAATGTGTGGCTTGAGAGATGGTGCAGGAGGGAGGGGTTCCAATTTTTGATACATTGGGACCAGTTCTGGGGGAGGTGGGTCTATTAGAAAGAACAAAGAAAATTACAGCACAGAAACATGCCCTTATGCCCGCCAAGCCTGCACTGATCCAGATCCTCTATCTTAACCTGTTACCTAATTACTAAGGGTCTGTATCCCTTTACTCCCTGACCATTCTGTATCTGTCTAGATACATCGTAAAACAATGCTATCGTGCCCACCTCTACCACGTCAGCTGGCAACGCATTCCAGGGACCCATCACCCTTTGAGTAAAGAACTTTCCACACATATCTCCCTTAAACTTCTCCCCTCTCACCTTGAACTCATGACCCCTAGCAACTGAGTCCCCCACTCTGGGGGAAAAAGCTTCTTGCTATCCACCGTCTATACCTCTCATGATTTTGTAAACCTCAATAACGTCCCCCCTCAACTTCCGTCTTTCTAATGAAAATAATCCTAATCTATTCAACTTCTCTTCATAACTAGCGCCCTCCATACCAGGCAACATCGTCATGAACCTCCTCTGTACCATCTCCAAATTATTCACATCCTTTTGGTAATGTACACGAGAACTGTACACAGTATTCCAAATGTGGCTGAACCAAATATACAATAGGAACGTGACCTGCCAACTCTTGTACGCAATACCCCGTTCGATTAAGGAAAGCATGCCGTATGCCTTCTTGACCACGCTATTGACCTGCGTTGAGACCTGCAGCGAACAATGGACCTGAGCACTCAGATCTCTTGTACATCAATTTTCCCTAGGACTTTTCCATTTGCTGTATAGTTTGCTCTTGAATTGGATCTTCCAAAATGCATCTCCTTGCAGATTGAACTCCATCTGCCATTTCTCTGCCCACCTCTCCAATCTATCTATATTCTGCTGTATTCTCTGACAGTCCCCTTCACTATCTGCTACTCCACCAATCTTAGTGTCACCTGCAAACTTGCGAATCAGACCACCAATGGCTTCCTCCAGATCATTTATGTATTTCACAAACAATAGTAGACCCAGCACAGATCCCTGTGGGACACCACTGGTCACAGTTCTCATTTTTGAGAAACTCCCTTCCACTACTACTCTGTCTCCTGTTGCCCAGCCAGTTCTATATCCATCTAGCTAGTACACACTGGAACCCATGTCATTTCAATTTTTCCATCAGCCAGCATGGGAAACTTCATCAAACGTCCATGGATATGACATCTACAGCCCTTCCCTCATTAATCACTTTGTCACTTCCTCAAATAATTCTATTAAGTTGATAGGATGTGACCTATATATAAAACCATGTTGCCTATGACTGATAAGCCCATTTTCTTCCAAAATGGAATAGATCCTATCCCTCAATATCTTCTCCAGCAGCTTCCCTACCACTGACGTCAAGCTCACCGGTCTATAATTACCTGAATTATCCCTGTTACCCTTAAACAAGGGGAAAACATTAGCAATTCTCCAGTCCTCCAGGACCTCACCAGTGTTCAAATTGGACAGTCTATACCTGCGCCAGACTGGGACCGATGTCCAAAGGGGTGCTTTTGCTAATGCTGTTGGGGAGGGTTTAAACTAATGTGGCAGTGGGAATGGGAACCAAATGAGGTGGCTAGTGGACAGTAAAGAAGTTGTAACTAAAGCCTGTAAGGAACTAGATAATGAAGTCAGCGTGACTAAGGGGAAGTGTAGGCAGGGAGCAGATGATCTTCCATCAACCAAGTCTCAGTAATAGCAATAACATCATACTCTCTGGTACTAAAGCAAGCCCTAATATTATCTGCCTTACCTACTACACTTGTCGCATTAAAACAAATGCACCTCGGACCACTTGTCCCTTTGCGTTCATCATCTGTTCCCTGCCTACACTTGCCCTTAGTCACACTGACTTCAATATCTAGTTCCTTACAGACATTAGCAAAAGCATCCCTTTGGACAATGGTTCCAGTCCAGCCTAGGTGTAGACCATCCAATTTGAACACAGGTGAGGTCCTGGCGGACTGGAGAATTGCTAATGCTTTCCACTTGTTTAAGGGTAGCAGGGATAATCCAGGTAATTATAGACCGGTGAGCTTGACGTCAGTGGTAGGGAAGCTGCTGGAGAAGATATTGAGGGATAGGATCTATTCCATTTTGGAAGAAAATGGGATTATCAGTGATAGGCAACTGGTTTTATACAGGGAAGGTCATGTCTTAACAACTTAATAGAATTCTTTGAGGAAGTGACAAAGTTCATTGATAAGGGAAGGGTTGTAGATGTCATATACATGGACTTCAATTAAGGATTTGATAAGGTTCCCCATGGTAGGCTGATGGAGAAAGTGAAATCACATGGGGTCCAGGATGTACTAGCAAGATGGATACAGAACTGGCTGGGCAACAGGAGACAGACAGTAGGAATGGAAGGGAGTTTCTCAAAATAGAGTACTGTGACTAGTGGTGATCCACAGGGATCTGTGCTGGGTATACTGTTGTTTGTGATACACAAATGATCTGGAGTAAACTATTGGTGGTCTGATTAGCAAGTTTGCTGGTGACACTAAGATTGGTGGAGTAGCAGATAGTCAGAGAATGCAGCAGAATATAGATAGACTGGAGAGGTGGGCAGAGAAACGGCAGATGGAGTTAAATCTGGGCAAATACGAGAAGATCCAATTCAAAAGCAAACTATACAGTAAATGGAAAAGCCCTGTGGAAAATTGATGTACAGAGAGATCTGGGTGTTCAGGTCCATTGTATCCTGAAGGTGTCAACACAGGTCAATAGCATGGTCAAGAAGGCATACGGCATGATTTCCCTCATCGGACAGGATATTGAGTGCAAGAGTTGGCAGGTCATGTTACTGTTGTATAGGACTTTGGTTCAACCACATTTGGAATACTGCTTGCAGTTCTGGTCGCCACATTACCAAATGAATATGGTTGCTTTGGAGAGGATACAGAGGAGGTTCATGACGATGTTGCCTGGTATGGAGGGCGCTAGTTATGAACAGAGGTTGAGTAGATTAGGATTATTTTCGTTAGAAAGATGGAAGTTGAGGGTGGAACCTGAATGAGGTCTGCAAAATCATGAGAGGTATAGACAGGGTGGATAGCAAGAAGGTTTTTCCCCTAGAGTGGGGAACTCAATTATATGGGGTCATGAGTTCAAGGTGAGAGGGGAAAAGTTTAAGGGAGATATGCGTGGAAAGTTCTTTATGCAGAGGGTGTGGGCGCCTGGAACGTGTTACCAGCCGAGGAAGACATGATAGGATCATTTAAGATGTATCTAGACAAGTACAGAAATGGGCAGGGCGCAGAGGGATACAGATCCTCAGAAAATAGGTGACATGTTTAGACAGATGTTCTGGATTGGTGCAGGCTTGGAAGGCCAAAAGGCCTGCTCCTGAACTGTAATTTTCTTTGTTCTTTGAACTTATGAGGCCATCTTGACTCATTCCCCTGCCCTGGTTTTCAAAACATGGAGCTCCATTCTACCTTACACAAGTATTATAAAGAGTGTAAACTCACTTTAAGACAGAAAGTGTTTTCTGAACTTTTAAACTGAATTTAAAGTACAGCTGGTGAACAGAAGCTAACAGACAGGCTGTTCCAAAATAGATACGTGTAACAATTGGCTGTTAAATGGATACAGGAGGTTTTGTTGCTGTTGGAGAACAATTCAAATTTAACCAATTAATTTAAATTATGCCCAGGATACTAAATCCCAATTGAGTTTGAAGTTACTTTATCGACAACATTGAACCAATGAGAGTGTATGATGTTGGGGGTAGAAAACCAGGGTATTTTGAAAATTTGGTCAGAGCAATTACCATAGAGCCGGAGAGCTAACTGTCCATCTAACATCTTGCTCTCAAAGAAATAAGAAGGCAATCTCTTTCAAAAGATATCTTTTCCTGTAAAAACAGTAAAAAGAAAGACGACAATCCAGGGAGATCAGCAGACAGAAGACAGCGGAGAAGACAGAGTCTGTGTGGACTTGAGATTAAGTTAATGTAATGTTTAATAATTGTTATTAAAGCAGCACTTTGAGAGTTGGGGTCAGACAGTAATTAGTTAAGAAAAAAGAGCTTGGATGTTAATAGTTTTTGTTTAGTGTTCTGTTAGGAAAACCAATTGTTATTTTTCGTTAAGTAACGGAAATTATGAGTTCCCTTTCACTCTCTCACACTTTTAATAGGTTACGAGGTGAGGCAAGTTCTACTACAAACCCATAGACTCCCATAGCTAGCTGGACTACACCTCCTCTCACACTGCCTCTTATTGCCAATTCCTCCGCTGCATCTGTTTCCAGAATGACCAATTCCACTATAGAAAATCTCAATGCCTCTTTCTTCAAAGACTGCAATTTCCCCTCTCACATGGTTGACGATGCCCTCCACTTCCTACACCTCTGCCCGTGAACCCCACCCCTCCCAACGCTATAAGGACAGAACACCCTGGTCCTCACCTTCCTACCCACCAACCTCCATATACATTGCTTCATCCTCTGCCACTTCTGCCACCACTAAGGAATATATTTCCTCGCATCCCTATCAGCATTTTGGAGAGACCATTCCCTCTGCGACTCCCTTGTCAGATCCATGCACCCCCCCCAGCCCTCGTCCCACTCCTGGCACCTTCCCCTGCCACCGCAGGAAGTGCAAACTCTGCGCCCACACTCCCTACTCACCTTCGTCCAAGGCCCACAAATGTCATCACTGTACTCGTTGCACCTGATGTAGTCTCCTCTAAATCAGGACACCAACTTACGGACTGTTTCAGAGTATATCGCTGTGACACCTGCACTTCAACTCCCCCTTCCACTCCACCAAGGATATGCAGGTCCTGGGCCTCCTCCATTGTCAAACCCTAACCACCCGATGCCTGGAGGAAGAATGCCTCATATTCTGCCTTGGGACCCTGCAACCCCACAGGATTAATGTGGATTTCACCAGTCTTCTCATTTCCCCTCCCCCACCTTATCCCAGTCCCAAGCTTCCAACTCAGCACCACCCTCTTGACCTGACCATCGTCTTTCCCATCCATCTGCTCCATTTCTCCTCTGATCTATCATCTTCTCCCCCACCTTCTTCTATTGCAGTCTCAGCTACCTTCCCCCACCCCCCCCCCAACCCACTCCCCTCCCATTTATCTCTCAGCCCCCCCAGCCCACAAGCCTCATTCCTGATGAAGGGCTTATCCCCAAAAGATCGATCCTCCTGCTCCTTGGACACTGCCTGATCTGCTGTGCTTTTCCAGCACCACACCCTCGACTCTGATCTCCAACATCTGCAGTCCTCACTTTGAGCTTTTCTGGATGTTTGGTTATAATTAACAAAGGGGTTCAGCCCTCTGCATCATAACACATGAACATTTTATTGAATTACCCTCTTCACATTTAAAAGTTGTTATGGATTCTGTTCTCTAACTTTCTGGTGTAAGAAAAGTCATTGGCTGCTAAAGGTTTTGAGTTTTATACAAACACAATACAATATAGCACTCACACTTTTACAACTACTTTGAAAATGATGATAGCCGTTAATCAATGAGACACAAATTGTTGAAAATCATTTGATCCTTTCTGAAATTTATATTTGTTCCAAAATAAATTAGAATCTTAGATTGCTTACAGTGTAGGAGCTGGCCATTTAGCCCTTTATTTTTGTACTGGCCTACTGAAGGAGAAGTTCACTTAGTGTCACTCTCCTACCTTCTCCCTCTGGTCCTGCGCATTCTCAGTTTTCAGATGATGATCCAAATCTCTTTGAAAACATCATTGGAGACCCCATCTCCACCAAACTCTTAGGTAGTACATTCCAGGTTCTAACCAACAAAAATTCTGAACTCCTTTCTTTAAACAAGATGGAAGGATTTGAAATTTTCCAGTTCATCAGCACCAGGACCAGAGAAAGAAATCATGGTTATTGGTGCCTTTCATGTTTCCAGATCCCCTGTACACAACTCTGCCCTCATTCTAATCTTTGATAGATTTTGATGACCACCTTCTTGTCAATGTCTTATAGACTGGAAAAAACAGCACCTAATATTAGACGTTGCCACCATACAGTAAGAACAGCTTCTGTATTTGAGTTGATATTTGATCTATTTCGACTTCCGTGGAAACAACATTTGAAGAATCCATCAATAGATTCAATTATTTAACTCCCATTAAACTTAAAGGTACAACACGCAAGGAACACAACCACCTGATGAAGGAGCAGCGCTCCGAAAGCTAGTGCTTCTAAATAAACCTGTTGGACTATAACCTGGTGTTATGTGATTTTTAGCTTTGTCCACCCCAGTCCAACACCAGCTCCTCCAAGTCTTGACGCAAGGAAAGTAATGATTTCCTCAACACCACAGTATTTAATTGGTTAGGACATCACACATTAGTTAAAAAGTTTTTTTTTCAAAATAATCTTTAGAAACTTGTACACAAAAAGGTAATGTAAACATCTGCAAGCTTTTTGAAATCACAGCTGAACTGTTGCATATGCACACAGTCACTGGAACATTTAACCAGGTAGTTACTACTGAAATCACTGCTTTTTAGATCTCAATTCAAGATTTAAATTTAACAACTGACTTGGCCTTCAATTAGAGATTCCACATTAAGTTTCAAGGAGTTCATTATATCATTGGTTTCAAATTTTCCTGGCTCCCAGTTAGTTAAGTACTCCCTTATTGACAGCTTTAATACTGTTTGACGTCTTTTCAAGCCATCTCCTTTTCTTCCCACCAGCTCCCTTGTAGTGTCTCCTCCTTTCCTTCCTGTCGCATTTGAAATCTCATTTCTTTCCTCTTCTCCTTATGGCCTCTTGCTTTTCTCCCTTTCCTTCACTTTAGAGCCACCTCCTCTATTCATACAACATCCTTTTCCCAATGCAGTTCACTTTTTTCCCCTCCGTCTTCATCCTCTCCATGTCCAACTCAATTAAAATTTATGCTGAATGGAATAATTCTCATCAGTACTATAGTATGAATACTTGCCTGCTGATCTTTTTAAATAATAGAAGAAAGTTTCCAAGAATGGACATCTTGCAGTCTTCATTTTACTTTCTGAGCTACTTTTCTCTAACAGCACCTGCTTTAGTCAATATTACAGTGCATTGAAATCAAAGAAACCTAGGAACATACACACTGTTATCTCCTTGGCTCCGAGTGTGATAGGTCCTTCTCCCTGCAGTTTTACCACTGCGCAACTCCACTGCTGGAAGCTCCTTGAAATAACAGCAGAACTGCTGGATGTTGCTGCAAATGAATAACAGTGAAATACGACAGTTATTTGAAAAGTATGCCATCACTACCTTTATATTCTGAAGTGTGTATTTTTAAGTATTAGTTGTCCAAATTTTCCTTAGTGTCATGCTAAATAATACATGCCTAAAAGGAATCACAAGGCAGCAAACTAATTGTTCAGTCTCCGGAACAAGTGAACATCATATAGAGTTTCCCTGAGGTGAAATTACTGCCTGAAGAGTGCTTCAGCACGCTGATCACAGTTACAGTGTAATCAGCTCTTATTGTCCTTATCCTAGGACTCAGCCAGGAGTTGATAGTGCAACTAGTACCAAGAGTACTCTGAAGTGAGCTCATGTGTCTCCTGGAACCTATTCAGATTGCACTTTATTCTGAACACTTCATCAATTGGATCATTGCCTTCTTATTGCTCTTAAGTACTTAACTTTCAAGTGTAGGAGTGTGGGGTTTTTTTGCAAAAAGTACCAAGTGTGCACTAATGAAATTGCAAGATAGATCCAACCAATATCATACTCAAAACTGCAACTCATTTGTTACACGTTTGTTTTTACATTCCTAGTCTATGCCATGCAGGGAAATGGAGTCAAAGTTCATGGTGCAGACTAGAAGCTTATGCTTCCACCCAAGTTATAAAAATTAAATTGACAAAAACATCACAAACAAGATCCTGAGGGTTTTCTCATTTAGTTTTTGAGCAGATCAGATAGACCCAAGGTTCAATCTGAAAGGCCCAGGTTCAATCCCTGATCTATGTTACATGAAACAGTACAGGTGTTGGACAAGGGTGGACAAAGTCAAAAGTCACATGACACCAGGCTATAGTCCAACAGGTTTATTTGCAACCACAAGCTTTCAGAGTGCTTCTCCTTCATCAGGTGAAGTGACAAAGGAGCAGCATTCCAAAAGCTTGTGATTTCAGATAAGCCTGTTGGACTATAACCTGGTGTTGTGTGATTTCTGACATAGAAGAGTACAACACAGGAACAAGCCCTTTGGTCCACGATGTTGTGCTGAACACCACACCAAGTTGAACTAATCCCTTCTGTCCATATCCCTCCATATCCCTCTATATGCTTATCTAAATGCCCCTTAAAATGCCCCTATTGAATCTGTATCCAACACTACTTGCTCCAGTCACGTACCATTCTGTGTAAAATAAACCTGACCCTCTCACCTTAAATGTATGAGACATGTCAAATCTGGGAAAAGGATTCTGACCGTCAACCCTACCTATGCCTCTCATAGTTTTGTAAACTTCTATCAGGTCACTCCTCAGCCTCCGCCTTTCAAGACAAAACAACCTTATAGCTCATACTCTCTAATCCAGGCTGCATCCTGATAAACCTCTTCTGCACCCTCTCCAAAGCTTCAATATTCTTCCTGTAGTGTGGCGACCAGAAGTCAATGCAATACTCTGAAGTGTGGCCTGAACTAAGTCTTACAAACCGCAACATAATTTCCTGACTTTTATACTCCATACCCAAACTGATAAAGGCAAGCATACTTTACCACCCGGTCTACTTGTGTGGCCACTTTCAGTTAGATCAGGACCCCAAGATCACTCTGGATATCAATGGTGTTAAAGGGTCCTGCCATTAACTGTACACTTCCTTAACATTTGATTGCCAAAGTGTAGCAGCTCACACTTATCCAAATTAAACACCAACTGCCATATCTGCCCACACCACTCCGCCCATACATAGAACATAGAACATAGAACAATACAGCACAGAACAGGCCCTTCGGCCCACGATGTTGTGCCGAACATCTAACCTAGATTAAGTACCCATCCATGTACCTATCCAAATGCCGCTTAAAGGTCGCCAATGATTCCGACTCTACCACTCCCACGGGCAGCGCATTCCATGCCCCCACCACTCTCTGGGTAAAGAACCCACCCCTGACATCTCCCCTATACCTTCCACCCTTCACCTTAAATTTATGTCCCCTTGTAACACTCTGTTGTACCCGGAGAAAAAGTTTCTGACTGTCTACTCTATCTATTCCTCTGATCATCTTATAAACCTCTATCAAGTCACCCCTCATCCTTCGCCGTTCCAACGAGAAAAGGCCGAGAACTCTCAACCTATCCTCGTACGACTTCCTCTCCATTCCAGGCAACATCCTGGTAAATCTTCTCTGCACCCTCTCCAAAGCTTCCACATCTTTCCTAAAGTGAGGCGACCAGAACTGCACACAGTACTCCAACTGTGGCCTAACCAAAGTCCTGTACAGCTGCAACATCACTTCACGACTCTTGAATTCAATCCCTCTGCTAATGAACGATAATACTCCATAGGCCTTCTTACAAACTCTATCCACCTGAGTGGCAACCTTCAAAGATCTATGTACATAGACCTCAAGATCCCTCTGTTCCTCCACCTGACTAAGAACCCTACCATTAACCCTGTATTCCGCATTCTTATTTGTTCTTCCAAAATGGACAACCTCACACTTGGCAGGGTTGAACTCCATCTGCCACTCCTCAGCTCAGCTCTGCATCATATCTAAGTCCCTCTGCAGCCGACAACAGCCCTCCTCACTGTCCACAACTCCACCTATCTTCGCATCATCTGCAAATTTACTGACCCACCCTTCGACTCCCTCATCTAAGTCATTAATAAAAATTACAAACAGCAGAGGACCCAGAACTGATCCCTGCAGAACTCCACTTGTAACTGGGCTCCAGGCTGAATATTTACCATCTACCACCACCTGCAACTGATCTATATCACATCGTAACCTTTGACAACCTTCTACACAATTCACTACTCCCCTGATCTTTGTGTCGCCTGCAAACTTACGAACCCACATATGTTTCCTGATGAAGAGCTTTTGCCCGAAATGTCAATTCTCCTGCTCCTTGAATGCCACCTGACCTGCTATGCTTTTCCAGAACCACACTTTATGACTCATCTATGTTCTCATCCAAGTCATTTATATAAGTCACCAGCAGAGGTCCCAGTATAGATCCCTATGGAACAGCACTAGTCACAGACCCCCAGCCAAAATAAACACCTTTCCACCACTACCCTCTGTTCTATTGGCAAGGCAATTCTGAATCCAAATGGCCAAGTCACTGTGGATCCCATACATCTTAATCTTCTGGATGAGCCTACCTTGTCGAAAGCTTTACTAAAATTCATGAAAACATCATCCATTGCTCTGCCTTCATCGATCACCCTCGCCACCTCCTCACAAAACTCAAATTAGTCAGACATGACATGCCCCACACAAAGTCATGCTGATTTTCCATAATTAGGCCACGCTTTTCCAAATGCACATAAATCCTATCCCTAAGAATCCTCACCAATAGACTCCCAACCACCAATGTGAGACTCACTAGTCTATAATTTCCTCGGTTACTCCTATTCCCCTTCTTGAACTGAGGAACAACATTAACTGTTTGCCAGTCCTCAGCAACCTCTCCAATAGCAAGACAGGATACAAAGATCTTGGTCAAGGCCCCAGCAATCTTCTCTCTTGCCTCTCTCAAGAACCTGAAATAGATACCATCAAGCCCTGGGGACTTATACATAAGAGGTCTAACACCATGGGTGGCACAGTGGTTAGCACTGTTGCCTCACAGCGCCAGAGACCCGAGTTCAATTCCCGCCTCAGGCGACCAACTGTGTGGATTTTGCACATTCTCCCCGTGTCTGCGTGGGTTTCCTCCGGGTGCTCTGGTTTCCTCCCACAGTCCAAAGATGTGCAGGTCAGGTGAATTGGCCATGCTAAATTGCCCGTAGTGTTAGGTAAGGGGGAAATGTAGGGGTATGGGTGGGTTGCGCTTCGGCAGGTTGGTGTGGACTTGTTGCGCCGAAGGGCCTGTTTCCACACTGTAATCTAATCTAACCATTTTTTTCTTGACTTCAAAATGCCCTAGCATTTTAGCATGCCCCACACTAATCTCACTATCCTCCACTTCATTTCTTTGCTGAATACTGATGGAGTATTGAAAAAACAGAGATTTCCCCCTTTTTTCCTGCCTTCGAGTCAGGGCAATAAGTAAAATGGCTGCAGTGAATGTTTCTTGATGCTTTTCCACTGCTGCATTTTAACTTGCTCTATTGAGCAGAGAAATGGACCAGCCAATAGAAGGCAGTGTGGGTCCTATTTAAAAAATATAGGTCACCTTCCAAAAACTATATCGGGCTCTGACTCCTATTTCAAACTCTGACTCCTATTTGTGGTTTCCCCACAAAGTCCATCAAGGTGGCAAGGGGAGCTAACTTCACCAGAGGCTCAAAAGTGAGAATTAATTGTTTTTGATTTTGTTTCTTTGTGGCAAAGGAGATCAGGAATACTCTATCATCCTCAAAGAGGAACCTTGGGCCTCTCCACCCCTTACCTGACTGCCAAGAATGTTTCTTTGTGCCCAAGTCAGCAGCCTGAAATTACACACCTGTCCACTGTTGAGCAAATGCTTCTTGCCAGTTTAGGGTTGGTGCCTAAATGGGGGCTGCGTAGTTGGCTTATCCAGAGAAGTCCCAGGATGTTAAAATCTCTAAAACCACACGCTGTGATGGACTAGATATTTTTCTGCCTGCCTTGGTTCCTGCCACATAACCTTTGGGAGATCAAATTGGCTACTTAATCTGGAATCCCCATTTGCAAGTCTCGAGGAGATCAACCAGTGTTGAATAAGTATACTGCAATCACTCCTATATCAAGTATACAATAAGTGCATTTACTGCATCTGATTACACCATATAATCCAAAGGGAGTTTGAACAGATCAATTTAACTCAACGCTGATTCAACATCAACTTTATATACAAGGTATAGTGTTGTACCTTGGCAGCAGTTAAAATATTTAGAGGGAAGAAGCACTTTTTAAAAACCTGCAAGGAGAACATGTTTTTTGTCATTTATGTAAATGGTTTGGATGTGAATATAGGAGGTACATAAGTTTGTAAGTTTGCAGTTAACACCAAAATTGGAGGTGTAGTGGACAGTGAAGAAGGTTATTGTAGAGTACAATAGGATCTTGGTCAGATGGGTCAACGGTCTGAGGAGTGGCAGATGGAGTTTAATCTAGATAAATGTGAGATGCTGCATTTTGCTGGGACAAATCAGGGTAGGACTTATACACTTAATGGCAAGATCCTGAGGTGTGTTCCCAAACAAAGAGGACTTGAAGTTCAGGTTCATAGTTTTGTGAAAGTGGAGTCGCAGGCAGGTTGAGGAGTGAAGGTGGTGTTTGGTACACTTGCCTTTATTGGTCAGACCAACAAAAGCAAGGACTACAGATGCTGGAGATCAGAGTTGAAAAGTATGGTGCTGGAAAAGCACAGCAGGTCAGGCAGTATCTGAGGAGCAGAAAAATCGACGTTGCAGGCAAAAGCCCTTCTTCAGGAATGAGGCTGGGAGCCTCAGGGGTGGAGAGATAAATGGGAGGGAATGGTGTTGTTGGGGTGGGGGAGGAAGCGGGGGGAGCGGAGGGTGCAATGGGTGGATGGAAGTGGGAGTAAAGGTGATAGGTCAGAGGGGAGGGTGGTGCACATAGGTGGGAAGGAAGATGGACAGATGGAACAGGTCATGAGGATGGTGCTGAGCTGCAAGCTTGGAACTGGGGTAAGGTGGGAGGAAGGGAAATGAGGAAACTGGTGAAATCCAGTTGATGCAATGGGGTTGGTGGGTCTTGAGGTAGAAGATGAGGCGTTCTTCCTCCAGGTGTCAGGTGGTAAGGCAGTGGCGATGGAGGAGGCTTAGGACCTGCATGTCCTCAGCAGAGGGAGGGGGAGTTGAAGTGTTCGGCCACGGGATGTTGGGGTTGGATGGCACGAGTGTCCCAGAGATGTTCTCTGAAGCGCTCTGCCAATTAGGTGTCCTGTCTCCTCCTGTAGAGGAGATCGCATCAGGAGCAACGGATACAGTAAATTGGTTTATATTGTTTATTGGTCAGTGCATCGAGTATAGGAGTTGAGAGGTCATGTTGAGGCGGTACATTGCAGGGCACTGCTGAGGCCAATTTTGGAATATTGCATTCAATTCTAGTCTCCCTGCTCTCGGAAAGATGTTGTGAAACTTGAAAGGGTCTAGAAAAGGTTTACAATGATGTTACTAGGTTACAGCCTCAGATTGTAACATCCTGGGACTTCTCTGGATAAGCCAGCTATGCAGACCCTATTCAGCTCCAGCCCTAAACTGGAAGGGTTTGAGATAAAGGGAGAGGCTGAGTAGGCTGGGGCTATTTCCCCTGAAGTGACGGAGGCTGAGGGGTGACCTTATAGAGGTTTATAAAATCATGAGGGGCATGGATAGAGTGAGTAGCCAAAGTCTTTTTCCCAGGGAAGGGGAGTCCAAAACTAGAGGGCATAGGTTTATGGTGAGAGGTGCAAGGTTTAAAAGGGACCTAAGGGAGAACTTTTTCATGCAGTGGGTGGTGCATTAATGCTAGAGGAAGTGGTGGAGGCTGGTACAATTGCATTTAAAAGGCATCTGAATGGGTATACGAATAGGAAGAGTTTAGCGGGCCGTGGAGGGGGTCGTTAGGGCCGACTGCCTGCCCCTCTTCCGCGGTTATGTTAGAGCCCGGGTGTCCTTGGAGAAGGAGCACGCGGTGTCGACCAACACCCTGGAGTTGTTCAGGGAGAGGTGGGCGCCGCAGGGAGTGGAGTGCATTATTTCTCCCTCCAACTCTATTTTGATTTAGTCCCTACCGTCCCCTTCACTGTTTTGATCACACAGCACTGCCCTTTGATGTGAAGGGCAGTGTTTGTCACTGGCCACCCGGGTGTTTTCCTATCTTCCTGGTGGTGGAATTTGAATAAAGATTCGTGCACTTTGTGTCTTCCACTGTGTCTCACACCTGCACACACACACCATGGGTGCTGGGGATAAAAAAAAAACAAAAAAGAAAGAAGAAAAAAAAAGAAAGAAAAAAAAAAGCAGAATGCTCCATATTGAAAACAATCTAGAGGACTTCTTTTTTTTAATTAGTTAACAGGGTGTCAGCTGGCTATCCAGCTCTAATTGCATTTGAAGACTGGGTGTTTTGAACAGCTGTACTCTTACACCCATAGTGCTGTTAGAGGAGGAATACTGGGATTTTTAATAATTGATCTAATGGGCGGCACGGTGGCACAGTGGTTAGCACTGCTGCCTCACAGCGCCAGAGACCCGGGTTCAATTCCCGCCTCAGGCAACTGACTGTGTGGAGTTTGCACGTTCTCCCCGTGTCTGCGAGGGTTTCCTCTGGTTTCCTCTCACAGTCCAAAGATGTGCAGGGTCAGGTGAATTGGCCATACTAAATTGCCCGTAGTGTTAGGTAAGGGGTAAATGTAGGGGTATGGGTGGGTTTTGCTTCGGCGGGTCGGTGTGGACTTGTTGGGCCGAAGGGCCTGTTTCCACACTGTAATCTAATCTAATCTAATACTGATCTGAAAAATGGCAATATGCAAATTTAGATGGTGTGTAACTTGGGAAGAGTATTCACATGCACCTACTGCCCTTCTCCTTCTAGAGTTTGTAGGTTTGCAAGGTGTCATCAAAGGAAACTTTGTGAGTTGTTGCAGTGCATCTTGTAAATGGTACTAACTGCAGCTACAGCAAGTTGGTGGTGAAGACAGTGAAAGAGAGACTAGTTGCCAGGTAATTGGATGGTGGAATGTTGCTGAGTTGAATGCATTCAGGAAAGTGGAGAATATGTAATCATGCTCCTGATTAGAAACTTGCAGATGGTGGACAAGCCATGAGGAGTCAGATGATGGATTAGATGCCACAGACCTCCAGTCTCTGACATGCAAAAATGACCACGTTTGCTTAGCCAATGATGCTTATCTCATTCAAAAAAGACTTTAAAACACATCAGATTAAAAAACAACTCCCATGGTCTGTGTATGCTACCACTTCTGATTGCTCTGACCCATTAATGGAGTGAGACATACTACAGCTGCTGTTGTAGAAGCTAGGGACAACAGCGGTAAGGTATGATTCTAACATTGAGGTTGTTGCTTGACTAGTCTGTTGGACAATTCTTAATTTTGGCTTAACTCTGGAATGTAAAGAACATTATGCAGGACTGACTAGTATCTTTGTTATGTACTATTACAGTGCTCAGGTCCATCACATTTTATCCTTGTTATATTTTGTGTAGTCGTTTGGTACAACTGAATGGCTTGCTATGCCATTTGTAAGGGGACATAAGAGTTAACATCACTGCTTGTTTGTTATCAACTAATATAGTGTGAATTAATGCCTGGGACCTAAATAAAAGGGAACAGATGATGGATACATTAAGAGTTAATTAGGTTTGACCTGGCTGTATAAATATGGGGAGCCCGTAGTCAGTGGGGGTTTAAGGTCTGTTGAGGTGCAATGGTGGGATCCCTACCTCTGAGCGAGGAGGTCCAGGTTTAAGTCCCAGATGCTTAAAGGTGTGTAATAACATCTCTGAGTAAGACAATTAAAAATATCTAAAAAAAAAAAAAATCGGTGGGATGAATGTATTATGGAGTATGGCTAATTGAAAGAATATTACATTGTGGCCCTGGGTTAATTCTTTCCCAAAGAGGAAGCACGTTTGGCCTTTATACTTTCACTACCTTACAAAAGCAGAATAAGCAGCAAAGATTTTTCTCAGAATTGGAGCTCAATGATTTGAGCATGGATGAAGGTTTGGGCAGAGTGTTAACTTTTCAGGGATAAAATTTCACAAGAAGTTAAATCTATTGATTGCTTATGAGGCATGGTCAGACTTTGACATGGAAAAATACAAAATGGAATTCAGTAGCTTTCATTGGGGAATTTCCTATTGAAATCTCTACAATGTGTTGTTGGACTGTGACAAAATATGGACAGTATTAAGTCAGAGAAAGAAAATGGAGATACAGGCCAAAAAGAGGGTTTTGTACTGTTCATAAGAAGTTTCAGCCCAGTGAGAAAAGTATCGATGGCGGAGACTTTCAATTGTACAGGATTAGTGGAAGCAGACAGTGTTGTGTCTGAATGCTACCTTGGCTCTGTGTAAAAAAAAATTGAGATAAGATTAGGAAATTTGATAGTTCTAGAGTTGAGGATGATAGCAAACAAATCTTTGAAAAAACTGGTTAATCCTTATAAAATAAGAATTGATCATTTTATTAGCATAATTTAGTGCTTAATGAAGTAATGTCATTAAGTACACCATTGATGGAAAAAGCACAGATGAAACTGGAGATGGAAAATCACCAAGCTAATATTTGGAATATGTGAATTTGCAATTTACACAATTGGGACAAGATTGCATTTCCTTTATGCAATTAACCTTTCCAAGGAAAAATAAAAGAAGTTTCAATTTCAACACAGCAGCAAGAGAGGAGGGAAAGCATAATGGAAGTATAACTACTGATTGGGAAAAATGTGACATCACAGGGAAGTTGACTGGAATGTGATTTTAAAAATTGTATTTTTTTGAAGGAGGAACTAACTGAAAAACAGCAGGAATAAGTCGAAGTTGGAACAAATACATTATAAAATAGCATAAGTACACAAAATAGGATAAGGGAAAAAGAATTACTGTAAAGGAAGCATGTTTACAGTATTAGAATATAAAAATAAAAAATACTATTTCAAAAAGTGAGTAATTAAGGGACTTAAGGGAAGTCATGGCAGCAGAGCTTGTACCCCTGATATGCTAATCCAGTATTATGTGACAAATATGGAAGCTTCATTTGTCTCTGGCAACCATGCATGTAGGAAGTGTGTCCAACTGTAGCTTCTGGCATTTCAGAGTTACAGCTGCAGGTGAATTCACTATGGAACACCTGTGATGCTGAGCATGTCATAGATAGCACAGTGAGGTGGTCAAAACGCAGGTGAATTCTGAACAGGTAGGAACGGCATGCATGACCACAAGGCAGAACAGAGGAAGGCAGGCAATGCAGGAATCCCCTGTGATCATCCCCCTTTCTACAGATATACCGCTTTGGATACTGTTGGGGAATATGACTGTAGGGGAAAGCAGTCAGAGCCAATTTCATGGCAGCATGGGTGGGCTTGCTTCACAAGAGCAGATAGATAGGGGAGGCGACAGCCTAGAGATATTATCACTGAACTGTGAATCCAATAACCCAGGTAACATTCTGGGGACCTGGGTGAAATTCTGCCACAGCATATAGTGGAATTTTAATTTAAAAGTAGTCTGAAATTAGGAGTCTAATTTCATGATTAGATTAGATTAGATTACAGTGTGGAAACAGGCCCTTCGGCCCAACAAGTCCACACTGACCCGCCGAAGCAAAACCCACCCATACCCCTACATTTCCCCCTTACCTAACACTACAGGCAATTTAGTATGGCCAATTCACCTGACCCTGCACATCTTTATACTGTGGGAGGAAACCAGAGCACCCGGAGAAAAACCCACGCAGACACGGGGAGAACGTGCAAACTCCACACAGTCGCCTGAGGCGGGAATTGAACCCGGGTCTCTGGCGCTGTGAGGCAGCAGTGCTAACCACTGTGCCACCGTGCCGCCCACAAATCCTTTGTCAGAAAAACCCACTGGTTCACTATGTCTTTTGTGGAAGGAAACTTCCATCAATACCTGGTCTGGCCTACATGTGACTCCAGACCCACAGTGATTAGATTAGATTAGGTTTCCTACAGTGGAAACAGGCCCTTCGGCCCAACAAGTCTACACCGACCCTCTGAAGAGTAACCCACCCAGACCCATTCCCCTGTCCTACAATGTGATTATAATGTGATTGACTCTTAGGAAGGGGCAATAAATGCTGATCTGGCAGATGATGCCTCTTCTCATGAATGAATAATAGAAAAAAAATCAGTTGTAAGGGAAAGAGACAGGCATATCTGTAGCCACAAAAGAGACCTTGCTGTCAGGGTCAGGGAACTCACTCAACAGCTGCAGGACATTCTGAAGGGGAAGCACAAACACACACATTGGTATCAATGACATAGGCAGGAAAAAAAAAATTGAGAGAGCTAGGAAGTAGACTAAAGAACACAAACTAAAATTCTGGATTACTCTGAAACCATGTGCTAGTTAGTAGGAAGTTTGTCCAGTGGCTGGAGAATTAGTGATGGATGGGGGTTTTAGATTTCTTGGAAATTATGCCTATTTATGCAGGTGATGGGTCCTGTACATGGCAGATGAGCTGCATCTGAACCAGAATAGGACCAGTTTCCTTGTGGGGAGGTTTGTTAGTGCTATTCGGGAGGGGTGGGACCTTGAAAGAACATTCAACAGGTGAGATGCATGGATGAAATTAAAAGAGACAGCAAGGCAGCCAAGAAGGCACAAGGGAGTTTGCAAGATTGGATGGTATTTATTGTAATGCAAGGAATCTGAAGAACAAGGCTGATGAGTTGAGGGCACAGATTGAAACGCAGGGATATGACATCACTGCTGCCACTGAGATATGGTGTATGACAGCAGCAGGATTGGCAGCTTTGTATTCAAGGAAACAACGAGGAAGGTGAAATATTGATCAGGGAATCTGTAGTGATTGGAAACAGGTGGACATTGTTGATCATGAAGGTTGTTAACTAGGGCTAATCAGGAAGCCCTGGCCAACTAGGGAGTGATTTAGAATTCCCTCCGTTCAGGGGACCGATTTTGAGCTGGCTATAGTCAGGGTACTGCTATTGGTTTTAGTTTTGGGGGCCTGATTCCTGAACTGGTTGATCTTCATAGTCAGTGTTACTGGTGTATTTTAGTTCTCGCCAGGCAACTGTTTCTTCATTGGCTTGTTGCAGCCTGTGTGTTATTTGTTTCTCCTTTCATTTTGAGAAAGGATTATGCTGATTTCGTGGCAGGGCTCAGCCCTTACACTTTGTCTGTACTTTTTCTTTTATTTTGCATATATGTTTTCACTTTTTGGTGTTTGGACTGAGCCAAACTCAGTCTACTGTGGATGGACCAGGCCTCTGTTGAGACTGAACACTTGTATGTGTGCTGTAGGGTGTGCGTTTGCTGCCTTTGGGAGTAGATCCTGCCTTCTTGCTGGTTGGTTTTATCAACTGTACTGTGCCTTGTGTCCCTGGGTCTGACAGGCCTTCATGTGAGCCAGAAGGTTCATAGGTGGTCCTGAAAGCTATCACCCAGACAGCTGGTGGGTAAGTAGACAATCTTTAGCAAAATAGTCCCGAGGGAGGTGTGGGATGGGCTATCATAGAGGTGGTGGCCAGAAGGTGGCAGGGTAGGCTGAGGGCTGCAAGGTATGTGGGCTATCCTGGGGAGGTATGGGGCAGGCCATCCTAGGTGGCTGGAAGGTATGTCAGCCAGTCCATGGGCTGGATGGTGTATCAGGGTGGGTAAGATCTGGACGTGAGCTGCATAGGAGGTGGACTGAGAACTGGAAGGCTGACAGCTTGCCTGTAGGAAAGGAGATTAGGCTGATGACCAGCCCGATGGAAAGCATGCCTGGGGAAGCTCAGTCAGTACACAGGACGGCCAAAGACTGACTGTCCCTCAAAGGCTAGCCAAGTAATGCCTGATCAGTGTGGTGTGACCACTATTAGATGGTGTGTAGGGTACCTGGGGTGGGAGTGTGGGGTGTGGAGCTAGGTATCATAATTGGTGTTTTTCATTTTTGCCTATGCTGTTTTGTAGACTATTGATTTTTGTGCCTAGGTACAGATGATGTGTAAAGTGCTTGCAATTGTATATTGTTTACTGTTTTATTTGGCTTTTGTCTGTGGTAAACTTCGCCCTTGGGGCTGAACCGGACTCTTTTCTGGATTCGTCATTATGGTATTTTTTTTTTAAAAGGACAGTGACTTGTGGAAAAATTTGTGTTTGTTTTGTGAGATATCGGGCACCTTATGGTTGTCACTATTTCTCCTATCCAAAATACAATACAACAGTGATATTACATAACGAATGAACAAATAAAAATATACAAACGGGATTTAGAATCTCATCAGTTCAGGGGACTGACTGAGCTGGTTGGCTAGCTACAACCAGTGTACTGTGCACAAGTAAATAAAGGATTATTTGGTGATATGATATTGGCCTCACTGTAGTTATTTCAGTGGCAACAGGAGAAAACAGGACATGCCTGAAAAAGATGCTTGCAATAGTCATCATGGAGTTGGGGTAAGCATTTCTGGTATTATGCCTTTATTTGGGAAGTCTGACTCGTTTGATCCTACTGTTGAAGACTGGGCCCAGTATGGAATGAATGCAAGGTCCTATGACCTATAAAGTTCGGTTAAGTGAGGTGGATCACCTGAACAAACGTGGATCACCTGAAAACTGTTACCTCAAACAGGGCAGGACCAAAACATAGCTGGCCCCTCATAACAGCCAGAAGGCCTGTTCTCCCCCTCTGTCTAGCGTCAAGAAAACCTGAGTCTGTGGATGTAGCCTTGATACCATTGTCGCCAGAAGAGGAGGAAACCTTTAAGACATTCCAGATGCAAAAGACTGGCTACAGTCCAATATGTGCAGCCCATGTCAGAGTCTGAATCAAGGGAACTGGACCTGGGGCAAAAACACCACAGAGAAAGATCAGGCCTACATCCCTGGACTTAATGGGGGAGGTACGTAGTGATTGGAACTAGGTGAACTCTCTTGACTAAGAGGTCCTTGATTGGCCTGGGTTAACAAGGCCAATCAGGAAAGCCTAGCTGACCAATTTTAAACAGGGGATTTAGAATCTCCTCAACTCAGTGGACTGACTCCAAGCTGGCTGGACACAGGCAGTGTACTATGCAGGCTCTGTGGTACAGCAGCATGATGGCTGGTTACCACTGCTGCCTCACAGGGACCTGGGTTTGATTTCTGCCTTGAGTGACTGTGCAAACTCCACACAGACATTCTCCCAGTGTCTGAATGGGTTTCCTCTGGGTGCTCTAGTTTCCTCCCCACAGTCCAAAGATGTGCTGGTTATGTGAATTGGCCATGCTAAATTGCCCATAGTATTAGGTACTACCATTGGTAAGGGAATGGGTCTAGGTGGGTTACTCAGAGGGTCAAAGGGCCTGTTTCCATACTGTAGGGAATCTAATCTAATTTCAGAATCTAAGGCCACAGTCAGCATGTACTGTTAACGTGGGACAATCAGGAAAGCTCTGGCTGGCTGACATAAACAAGAGATCGAGCCTTCTCAATTTAGGGGACTGACTCTGTGCTAGCTGCACAACAGTCAGTGTTACTGTTGGTTTCTGCTGATTTTTGTTTTGGGGGGAACCTGATTCCTGAACTGGCTGAATTATGCAGCCAGTTTGTTAACTGGGATTCCTTTGGTGAGGACTGATTTCCAAACTCCTAATGCACACAATGGGTTTCAGGTGTAACTCAGTTCTCATTAGGGGACTGTCATTTCACTGGCTGGTTGCAGCCTGTTACTTTTTTATAAACTTTGAGAAGAGAACAATGTTGATTTTTGTGGTACGGCTTAGCCCTTGGATTCTAGTTTTTGTGCATCTTCACCTTTTTTTGGTGTTTTTGGACTGAGCCCTTGTGAAAGAAATAAATCTTACCAGAGAAGCTGTTCGTGTGGGGAGGCCTAGCCCTGAGACTTGGCCCCTGAAGATTGAATGTGTGTGTACGTGTGCTGGGAGGGGAACACTTGCTGTATCCTGGAGTTTGAGAGAAAACCTTGCCTTCAGTTGTAAACTGCACCTTTGCAATGTACTATGTTCCTGTGAGTGGGCCTCGTTCTCTATGGATGGGCCAGAACTCTGAGACTGAACACCTGTGTGCTACGGGGTGTGCATTTCCTGCCTTCAGGAATGGACTCTGCCCTCTGTGGACCCTGTTTTTAGCAAAGGACTCTGTAGTTTGGAGTGGACTCTATTTCTGACAATGCACTTTGTATACTGGAGTAGACTGTGTCCCTGGGAATGGACTCTGTATTTTGAAGAGAAATGTCTATGCTAATGGATTGTGTATCAGAAAGGACTGTTTGTTGACCCAACAAGGGGTGATCGGGACGGGCTGTCCTAGAGGTGGTCAGAAGGTCTCAGAGCAGCTGAGAGCCAAAAGATACATAGGGGCAGGCTGAGATCCAGAAGGCTTGTGGGATGCCTTCTGGGGTCCACAGGGTTTGGGGCCTGACTTTGCTGCTCTCCCTTGTAATATTGCTGATTCTCTGTATACAGCTGTTAATGTTGTTTTGTAAACTGTGAATTGTTTTAACAAAATATTAAACAGGAGATTTAGAATCTCCTCAGTTCAGTGGACTGACTCCAAGCTAGCTGGCTGGCCACCAGGTAGTGTACTAAGTAAATAAAGGCTGACGGTACAGCAGCATGGTGGCTATGGTCACAGCTGCTGCCTCACAGGGACCTGGGTTCGATTTTCCACCTTGAGCGGCTGTTTGTGGAGTTTGCACATTCCCCCAGTGTCTGAGTGGGTTTCCTCTGGGTGCTCTCGTTTCCTCCCACAGGACAAAGATATGCTGGTCAGGTGAATTGGCCATGCTAAATTACCCCTAGTATTAGGTGCACTAGTCAGGGGTAGGGTAGGGGAATGGGTCTAGGTGGGTTACTCTTCAGAGGGTCAAAGGACCTGTTTCCATACTGTAGGGAATCTAATCTAATTTCAGAATCTATTACAGCAGTAAGGAGGGATGACATAGAAGATTCCTCAAATGAAGCCATACAGGTAGAACTTCAAAAGAGCAATCCCATTACAACTTCCCAAGATTAACAGGAGAAATCCTAGTGTGAAAGGTTTAGAGGAAGCAGTCCTGGATTTAATTTTAGACAATGAAGCTAGGCAAGCCTTTGAAATATAGAGTGTGTTGCTGGAAAAGTACAGCAGGTCAGGCAGCATCCAAGGATCAGAATTGATGTTTCTGGCTGGAGCCCTTCATCAGGAATGAGGCAGGGAGCCTCCAGGGTGGAGAGATAAATGGGAGGGGTGTGGGGCTGGGGAGAAGGCAGCTAAGAG
This sequence comes from Chiloscyllium plagiosum, assembly GCF_037043375.1. Classification (NCBI taxonomy): domain Eukaryota; kingdom Metazoa; phylum Chordata; class Chondrichthyes; order Orectolobiformes; family Hemiscylliidae; genus Chiloscyllium; species Chiloscyllium plagiosum. The sequence goes on along the minus strand of NW_028270180.1, from coordinate 34,880,430 downwards.
TGCAATAGGTGGATGGAAGTGGGGGTAAAGGTGATAGGGTGGAGTGAATCGGTGGAAAGGAACATTGGCAGATAGGACAGGTCATGAGGACCAGTGCTGAGCTGGAAGGTTGGAAGTAGGGTAAGGTGGGGGGAGGGGCAACTAGGAAACTGGTGAAGTTCACATTGATGCCCTGAGATTGAAGGGTCCTGAGGCAGAAGATAAGGTATTCTCCCTCACCACCTGGAGGAAGTGGCAAGGACCCGCATGTCCTCGGCAGAGTGGGAGGGGGAGTTGAAATGTTCCGCCATGGGGCGGTGAAGTTGATATCTCCGGGACACTCGGAGATATTCTCTAGTGCGCTCTGTGAGAAGGCATCCAGTCTCTCCGATGTAGAGAAGACCGCATCGGGAGCAACGGATACAATAAACGTGTGGAAATGCAGGTGAAACTTTTGGACGTGGAAGGCTCCTTTGGGGCCTTGGATGGAAGTGTGGGTGCAGATTTTACAATTTCTGCAGTGATAGGGGAGGGTGGTGTGGACCTGACCAGGTGTTACGGAGGGAACAGTCTTTGCAGAAAGCAAAGAGGGGAATATATCATTGATGGGGTCCATTTGTAGGTGGCGGAAATGTCGGCGGCAGATATGACTTATGCAGAGGTTGGTGGGTGGAAGGTGAGAACCGGAGGGTTCTGCCCTTGTTGTGGTTGGAGGGGTGGTGTTCAAGGGCAAAGGTGCGGGATAGGGATGAGATGGAGGGCATCTTCAACCACGTGGGAGGGGAAATTTCAATCTTTAAAGAAGGGGGCTTTCTGGTGTGTTCTGTGGTGGAACTGGGAGCAGTTGTGGCAGAGGTGGAGGAATTGGGAATACGGGATACCATTTTTGCAGGAGGTAGGGTTGGAGGAGGGACTGGATGTCTATGGTGAAGATGACGCATTGGGGGCTCAGGAAACAGAAGTCTTGGAGGACATGAGTGGCGTCCCGAATGTATGTGGGGAGTTCCTAGACCGGGAGGGATAGGATAGTATCGAGATAGGTGAAGATGAGTTCGGTGGGGCAGGAGCAGGTTGAGGCTATAGGTTGGCCAGGATAGTCAGGCTTGTGGATCTTAGGTAGGAGGTAGAGTCAGGCATGCGGTGTTCCTGAACTGAGGTTGGAAGCTGTGGGTGCAAGATCCCCTGAGATGAGCTTGTGTATGGTCTGGGAGATGACGGAGTGGGGTCATGGTCGAAGGGGCGGTAAGAGGAGGTGTCTTCCAATTGGCATCTGGCTTCAGCGCTGTAGAGGTCACTGTCAAACTACCACAGCACCCCCTTTTGTGCACATGGTTTGATGGTGAGGACTTCACGTTGAGGGTGAGAAGTTGGAATGGGGGAGGCAGTTGGACAGGTTGAGGCAGTCAATGTCACGGCGGCAGTTTGAAATGAAGAGGTCAAGGGCAGGTAGCAGGCCAGTACAGGGTGTCCAGCTGGATGGGATGTCTTCGAGGTGGGAGAAGGGGTCCTTGGTGGGAGCGCAGTTGTCTTGGTTAAATAAAAGTAGCCACGGAGGCAGAGGCGCTGCAAGAAACGTTCAAGGTCGCAGCATGTGTCTAACTCATTAATCTGGGAACTGTAGAGAGATAAAGAGGAGACCTTTACTGTGGACAAACATTTGTCCTCAGTGAGGGGGGAAATCTGGGAGAGTGGTGAAGACACAGCTGGGATGGAAGCTGGGACCTGGATGGGGCTGGAGTTCTAGGTGGGGGCAGAGACAGTGGCTTGACTGGGTGTGGTTATGGGGTCAGTAGTGACATTCCCCAAAGGAGGTGACCCTTACAAAGGGGACAGAAATGTGCTGATGGTAGATTTAACAACCGGGGCAGAAGCTACGTGACAGGCTGAGGGGGCAACGTTACTGTTGGGTACTCAGCTGCTAACATCAGTGGCGATGGAAGTGACGTCACCCATGGGCCCTACCAGTGAGGCGGAAGTGACTGTCGCAGTGGCAGCTACAGGCCAGTCGGTCTAACCTCAATAGTGGGATAATTTTTGGCAGTAATTCTGAAGGACAGAATTAATATGCACTTAGAGGTAGGTATTAATCAACAACTGTCAGCATGGAGCTAAGGGGTGGTCATACCTGACCAACTTGATTTGAATTTTTAAGAGGTGACCACGGGTGCAGTTGAGGGCAATGCATTTGAGGTGGACTTTAGCCAAGTCTTTAAAAAGGTGCCACATCAGAATCTGATACCAAAGGTAAGAGCTCATGGAATCCAAGGAAGATTGATTAATTGAATGTAAAATTGGCTGAGTGACAGGAAGCAGAAAGTAAAGGTGGAGGGGCATTTTTGTGACTGGAAGCTGTAACCGGTGGGATTCAGTGGGGCTTAGTGTTGGGGCCCTTGCTGTTTTGATGTATATAATTGCTGCAGTAGGTAGATTAAAATGTTTTTGCTGCAGGAAAACTAATCAAAGGCTTACTACGAGGGCTGAAAAATTGTCGTCCAGGTCAGAAAGCAGAAACTCCAGCAGGTGTTGAAGGACAGTGGCATAATGGATGAGTAATCCAGAAGTCTAGGCTAATGCTTAGATTAGATTACTTAGTGTGGAAACAGGCCCTTCAGCCCAACAAGTCTACACCGCCCCGCCGAAGCGCAACCCACCCATACCCCTACATTTACCCCTTGCCTAACACCACAGGCAATTTAGCATGGCCAATTCACCTGACCTGTGGAAACCGGAGCACCGGAGGAAACCCACGCAGACACAGGGAGAAAGTGCAAACTCCACACAGTCAGTCGCCTGAGGCGGGAATTGAACCCGGGTCTCTGGCGCTGTGAGTCAGCAGTGCTAACCACTGTGCCACCCACTCTAGGTACATGTGTTCAATTCCCACAAGGAGAAAGTGAGGTCTGCAGATGCTGGAGATCAAAGTTGAAACTTTATTGCTGGAACAGCACAGCAGGTCAGGCAGCATCCAGGGAACAGGAGATTCGACGTTTCGGGCACAGGCCCTTCTTCAGGAATGAGCAGAGAGTGTTCAGCTCTCTGTGCTACCACACTATCCACACTAAACAGGAGTTCATTCATCCCAGAATGAGATCTTTCACGGTGATCTCTGACCTGTGTCCCCAATTGGCAAGGCTCTGAGATGGATACCATGACACATTTCCCCACTTAGGTCAGGGGGAGAGAAAGAGGGGGAGAGAAAGAGAGGGGGGGGGAGAAGAGAGAGAGAGAGAGGGGGGCGGGGGAGAAGAGAGAGAGAGAGAGGGGCGGGGGAGAAGAGAGAGAGAGAGAGGGGCGGGGGAGAAGAGAGAGAGAGAGGGGGGGTGGGGGAGAAGAGAGAGGAGGGGGGGCGGGGGGAAGAGAGAGGAGGGGGGAAGAGAGAGGGGGGGGGGGAAGGGAGGGGGGGGGGAAGAGAGAGGAGGGGGGGGGAAGGGAGGGGGGGGGAAGGGAGGGGGGGGAAGAGAGAGGAGGGGGCGGGGGAAGAGAGAGGAGGGGGCGGGGGAAGAGAGAGGTGGGGGGAAGAGAGAGGAGGGGGGGGGGGGGAAGAGAGGGGGGGGGGGGGAAGAGAGAGGGGGGGGGGAAGAGAGAGGAGGGGGGGAAGAGAGAGGAGGGGGGGGGGAAGAGAGAGGGGGGGTGGGGGGAAGAGAGAGGAGGGGGCGGGGGGAAGAGAGGGGGGTGGGGGGAAGAGAGGAGGGGGGGGAAGGGAGGGGGGGGGGGAAGAGAGAGGAGGGGGGGCGGGGGGAAGAGAGAGGAGGGGGTGGGGGGAAGAGAGGGGTGGGGGGAAGAGAGAGGAGGAGGGGGGGGAAGAGAGAGGAGGGGGGGGGGAAGAGAGAGGAGGGGGGGGGGGGAAGAGAGAGGAGGGGGCGGGGGGAAGAGAGAGGAGGGGGCGGGGGGAAGAGAGAGGAGGGGGCGGGGGAAGAGAGAGGAGGGGGCGGGGGAAGAGAGAGGAGGGGGGGGGGGGGGAAGAGAGAGGAGGGGGGGCGGGGGAAGAGAGAGGAGGGGGGGCGGGGGGAAGAGAGAGGAGGGGGGGCGGGGGGAAGAGAGAGGAGGGGGGGCGGGGGGAAGAGAGAGGAGGGGGGGCGGGGGGAAGAGAGGGGGGGGGGGAAGGGAGGGGGGGGGGGGAAGAGAGGGGGGGGGAGGAAGAGAGGGGGGGGGGGGGAAGAGAGGGGGGGGGGGGAAGAGAGGGGGGGGGAAGAGAGGGGGGGGGGGAAGAGAGGGGGGGGGGAGAAAGAGAGGGGGGGGGAGAAGAGAGGGGGGGGGGGGGGGAGGAGGGGGGGGAGGGGGGGAGGAGAGGGGGGGGGAGAAGAGAGGGGGGGGGGGGGGAGGGGGGGAGGAGAGGGGGGGGGGAGAAGAGAGGGGGGGGAGGGGGGGGGGAAGGGAGGGGGGGGGGAAGAGAGGGGGGGGGGGAGGAGGGGGGGAGGGGGGGGGAAGGGAGGGGGGGGGGAAGAGAGGGGGGGGGGGGAGGAGGGGGGGGAGGGGGGGGGGGGAAGAGAGGGGGGGGGGAGGAGGGGGGGGGGGGAAGAGAGGGGGGGGGGAGGAGGGGGGGGGGGGGGGAGGAGGGGGGGGAGGGGGGGGGGGGAAGAGAGGGGGGGGGGAGGAGGGGGGGGAGGGGGGGAGGGGGGGAGGAGGGGGGGGAGGGGGGGAGGAGGGGGGGGAGGAGGGGAGGGGGAAGAGAGAGGGGGGGAAGAGAGGGGGGCGGGGGGGGAAGAGAGGGGGGCGGGGGGGGAAGAGAGAGGGGGGGGGAAGAAGAGAGGGGGGCGGGGGGGGGAAGAGAGAGGGGGGGGAAGAGGGGGGCGGGGGGGGAAGAGAGGGGGGCGGGGGGGGAAGAGAGAGGGGGGGGGGAAGAAGAGAGGGGGGCAGGGGGGGGAAGAGAGAGGGGGGGGAAGAGAGGGGGGGGAAGAGAGAGAGGGGGGGGGAGAGAGGGGGGGGGAGAGAGAGGGGGGGGGGGAGAGAGGGGGGGGGGGGAAAAAAGAGAGGGGGGGGGGGGAAAGAGAGAGGGGGGGGGGGGAAGAGAGAGGGGGGGGGGAAGAGAGAGGGGGGGGGGGGGGGAAGAGAGGGGGGGGGGGGGAAGAGAGAGGGGGGGGGAAGAGAGAGGGGGGGGGGAAGAGAGAGGGGGGGGGGGAAGAGGGGGGGGGGAAGAGAGGGGGGGGAAGAGAGGGGGGGGGGGGGAAGAGAGAGGGGGGGGGGGAAGAGAGAGGGGGGGGAAGAGAGAGGGGGGGGGGAAGAGAGAGGGGGGGGGGAAGAGGGGGGGGGGAAGAGAGGGGGGGGAAGAGAGGGGGGCGGGGGGAAGAGAGAGGGGGGGGGAAGAAGAGAGGGGGGGCGGGGGGGGAAGAGAGAGGGGGGGGAAGAGAGGGGGGGGAAGAGAGAGAGGGGGGGAGAGGGGGGGGGGGGGGGGAGAAGAAGAGAGAGGGGGGGGAAGAAGAGAGAGAGGGGGGGGGAAGAAGAGAGAGAGAGGGGGGGGAAGAAGAGAGAGGGGGGGGGAAGAAGAGAGAGGGGGGGGGAAGAAGAGAGAGGGGGGGGAAGAAGAGAGAGGGGGGAAGAAGAGGGGGGGGGGGGAAGAGAGAGAGGGGGGGGAAGAGAGAGAGAGGGGGGAAGAAGAGAGAGAGGGGGGAAGAAGAGAGGGGGGGGGAAGAAGAGAGAGGGGGGAAGAAGAGAGGGGGGGGGAAGAAGAGAGAGAGGGGGGAAGAAGAGAGAGAGGGGGGAAGAAGAGAGAGAGGGGGGGGAAGAAGAGAGGGGGGGGAAGAAGAGAGGGGGGGGAAGAAGAGAGGGGGGGGGAAGAGAGAGGGGGGGGGAAGAAGAGAGGGGGGGAAGAAGAGAGAGAGGGGGGGGAAGAAGAGAGAGAGGGGGGGGGAAGAAGAGGGGGGGGGGGGAAGAAGAGGGGGGGGGGGAAGAAGAGAGAGGGGGGGGAAGAAGAGAGAGGGGGGGGGGAAGAGAGAGGGGGGGGGGGAAAGAGAGAGAGGGGGGAAGAAGAGAGATAGGGGGGAAGAAGAGAGAGGGGGGGGAAGAAGAGAGAGGGGGGGAAGAAGAGAGAGGGGGGGGAAGAAGAGAGAGAGGGGGGGGAAGAAGAGAGAGAGGGGGGGGGAAGAAGAGGGGGGGGGGAAGAAGAGGGGGGGGGGGAAGAAGAGAGAGGGGGGGAAGAAGAGAGAGGGGGGGGGAAGAGAGAGGGGGGGGGAAGAAGAGAGAGGGGGGAAGAGAGATAGGGGGAAGAGAGAGAGGGGGGGAAGAAGAGAGAGGGGGGGAAGAAGAGAGAGGGGGGGGAAGAAGAGAGAGGGGGGGGAAGAGAGAGGGGGGGGGAAGAGAGAGGGGGGGGGAAGAGAGAGAGAGGGGGGAAGAAGAGAGAGAGGGGGGGAAGAAGAGAGAGAGGGGGGGGAAGAGAGGGGGGGGGGAAGATGAGAGGGGGGGGGAAGAGAGAGGGGGGGGGAAGAGAGAGAGAGGGGGGGGGAAGAGAGGGGGGGAGAGGGGGGGGGGAAGAGTGGGGGGGGGGAAGGAGTGGGGGGGGGGAAGAGAGGGGGGGAGGGGGGGGGGGAAGAGAGAGGGGGGGGTTGTGGGGGGGGAAGAGAGAGGGGGGGGGAAGAGAGAGGGGGGGGGGGAAGAAGAGAGAGAGGGGGGGGAAGAAGAGAGAGAGGGGGGGGAAGAAGAGAGGGGGGGGAAGAAGAGAGGGGGGGGAAGAGGGGGGGGAGAGAGAGAGAGGGGAAGAGAGAGAGGGGGGAAGAAGAGAGAGGGGGGGGAAGAAGAGAGGGGGGGGGAAGAAGAGAGGGGGGGGGAAGAAGAGAGGGGGGGGGGAAGAAGAGAGGGGGGGGAAGAAGAGAGGGGGGGAAGAAGAGAGAGGGGGGGGAAGAAGAGAGAGGGGGGGGAAGAAGAGAGAGGAGGGGGGGGGAAGGGGGGGGGGGGAAGAGAGAGAGGGGGGGGAAGAGAGAGGGGGGGAAGAGAGGGGGGGGAAGAGAGAGGGGGGGGAGAAGAGAGAGGGGGGGAGAGAGAGAGGGGGGGAGAGAGAGGGGGGGGAAGAGAGAGAGGGGGGGAAGAAGAGAGGGGGGGGAAGAGAGAGGGGGGGGAAGAGAGAGGGGGGGAGAGAGAGGGGGGGGAAGAAGAGAGGGGGGGGAAGAGAGAGGGGGGGGAAGAGAGAGGGGGGGGAAGAGAGAGGGGGGGGAAGAGAGAGGGGGGGGGAAGAGAGAGAGGGGGGGGAAGAGAGAGGGGGGGGGAAGAGAGAGAGAGGGGGGGAAGAGAGAGAGGGGGGGGAAGAAGAGAGGGGGGGAAGAGAGAGGGGGGGGAAGAGAGAGAGGGGGGGGAAGAAGAGAGAGGGGGGGAAGAAGAGAGAGAGGGGGGGGAAGAAGAGAGAGGGGGGGGAAGAAGAGAGAGAGGGGGGGAAGAGAGAGAGGGGGGGAAGAAGAGAGGGGGGGGGAAGAGAGAGGGGGGGGAAGAGAGAGGGGGGGGGGAAGAAGAGAGAGAGAGGGGGGGAAGAAGAGAGAGAGGGGGGAGAAGAGAGAGGGGGGGGAAGAAGAGAGGGGGGGGAAAGAAGAGAGGGGGGGGAAGAAGAGAGGGGGGGAAGAGAGGGGGGGGAAGAGAGAGGGGGGGGAAGAGAGAGAGGGGGGGGGAAGAGAGAGGGGGGGGGAAGAGAGAGGGGGGGGGAAGAGAGAGGGGGGGGGGAAGAGAGAGGGGGGAGAGAGGGGGGGGAAGAGAGAGAGAGGGGGGAAGAAGAGAGAGAGGGGGGGAAGAGAGAGAGAGGGGGGGAAGAAGAGAGGGGGGGGAAGAAGAGAGAGAGGGGGGGGAAGAAGAGAGAGGGGGGGGAAGAAGAGAGAGGGGGGGGGAAGAAGAGAGGGGGGGGAAGAGAGAGAGGGGGGGGAAGAGAGGGGGGGGGGAAGAGAGAGAGGGGGGGAAGAGAGAGAGGGGGGGAAGAAGAGAGAGAGGGGGGGGAAGAAGAGAGGGGGGGGGAAGAAGAGAGGGGGGGGGGAAGAAGAGAGGGGGGGGGAAGAGAGGGGGGGAAGAAGAGAGAGGGGGGGGAAGAAGAGAGAGGGGGGGAAGAAGAGAGAGGGGGGGGAAGAAGAGAGAGGGGGGAGAGAGAGAGGGGGGGAAGAGGGGGGGGAAGAGAGGGGGGGGAAGAAGAGGGGGGGGGAAAGAGAGAGGGGGGGGAGAAGAGAGAGGGGGGGAGAGAGAGGGGGGGGGGAAGAAGAGAGAGGGGGGGGAAGAAGAGAGGGGGGGGAAGAAGAGAGGGGGGGGAAGAAGAGAGAGAGGGGGGGGAAGAGAGAGGGGGGGAAGAGAGAGAGAGGGGGGAAGAAGAGAGAGAGGGGGGAAGAAGAGAGAGAGGGGGGGGAAGAAGAGAGGGGGGGGAAGAAGAGAGGGGGGGGAAGAGAGAGGGGGGGGAAGAGAGAGGGGGGGGGAAGAGAGAGGGGGGGGAAGAGAGAGAGGGGGGGGAAGAGAGAGGGGGGGGGAAGAGAGAGGGGGGGGAAGAAGAGAGAGGGGGGGGGAAGAGAGAGGGGGGGGGAAGAAGAGAGAGGGGGGGGGGAAGAAGAGAGAGAGGGGGGGGAAGAAGAGAGAGAGGGGGGGGAAGAAGAGAGAGGGGGGGGAAGAAGAGAGAGAGGGGGGGGGAAAGAGGAGAGGGGGGGGGAAGAGAGAGGGGGGGGAAGAAGAGAGAGAGGGGGGGGAAGAAGAGAGAGAGGGGGGGAAGAGAGAGGGGGGGGAAGAGAGAGAGAGGGGGGAAGAAGAGAGAGAGAGGGGGGAAGAAGAGAGAGAGGGGGGGGAAGAAGAGGGGGGGGGAAGAAGAGAGGGGGGGGGGAAGAAGAGAGGGGGGGGAAGAAGAGAGGGGGGGGAAGAAGAGAGGGGGGGAAGAGAGAGGGGGGGAAGAGAGAGGGGGGAAGAGAGGGGGGGGAAGAGAGAGGGGGGGGAAGAGAGAGAGGGGGGGGAAGAGAGAGGGGGGGGGAAGAGGAGAGAGGGGGGGAAGAGAGAGAGGGGGGAAGAAGAGAGAGAGGGGGGGAAGAAGAGGGGGGGGGGGAAGAAGAGAGGGGGGGAAGAAGAGAGGGGGGGGAAGAAGAGAGGGGGGGGAAGAAGAGAGAGGGGGGGGAAGAAGAGAGAGGGGGGGAAAGAAGAGAGGGGGGGGAAGAAGAGAGAGGGGGGAAGAGAGAGGGGGGGAAGAGGGGGGGGGAAGAGAGAGGGGGGGAAGAGAGAGGGGGGGGGAAGAGAGAGAGAGAGGGGGGGAGAGAGAGAGGGGGGGGAAGAGAGAGAGGGGGGGGAGAAGAGAGAGAGGGGGGGAAGAGAGAGGGGGAAGAAGAGAGGGGGGGGAAGAAGAGAGAGGGGGGGAAGAAGAGAGAGAGGGGGGGAAGAAGAGAGAGGGGGGGGAAGAAGAGAGGGGGGGGGAAGAAGAGAGGGGGGGGGAAGAGAGAGAGGGGGGGGGAAGAGAGAGAGAGGGGGGGAAGAGAGAGAGAGGGGGGAAGAGAGAGAGAGGGGGAAGAGAGGGGGGGAAGAGAGAGGGGGGGAGAGAGAGGGGGGGGGAAGAGAGAGGGGGGGAGAGAGAGGGGGGGGAAGAAGAGAGGGGGGGGGGAAGAAGAGAGAGAGGGG